>NW_026915158.1:5001067-5626201 GCF_034315485.1 Pezoporus occidentalis | reverse complement strand
TCCATGGCGACTGCCTGCAAAGTTTGTGAAGCCTTGCCATGAGCTGGACAGACGAATGGAAAAACCTGATGCCTCAGCTACAGGAGCTGACCCGTGAATACCCCAAGCAGAATGAGATAGAGGAAGAGAAAAAATGAATAACTGCAAAACATCACTTGGGGGCAACTGAAAAGTAACATCCTGAATATGTGTGCTTGTAAAGTAGCTATTATTAGAGGCTGTGATTTTGTGTATAAAACCACCTGTATTTACTAGCTAGTTGCTAATAAGAAACTGCACCTTGTATTGTATAGATTTGTCACTTGTAAAAGAGATGTTAGAGTATGGAAATTTGCAGTAGCTGCTAGAAAATGCTAAGGCAAAAGCTAGAAAGATTTTAATACAATGGTAGTGTTATAAAGCAGGTAATGGAACAAATTAAGAGGGTGGGAGAATTCCCCTGGTAAGAAATTTCTTTAGCTAGTCCCTCGCTGCCATCAGCATCTTCAACATGCTGCTGCACCCTGTAGTAGTTACTCTGCTAATGTAAATGTGTGTGTGCCTTGCTGTAGTAGTGACTTGTTACTGGATAAAACAAAAGGGGGAGGATGTGGAGACAGTGTTCTCACAGGAGAATGGATAATCGGCACATAAACTCTGAATAATCCTGAAAGATACAGCAAGGCCATGAGAGGCCCAAAGAAGCTTAACTAAGCAAGATAAGAGGCTGGAATTCACCAAGTTAATGAGAACTGTGGACTGTTGGCAAGCTTTCGAGGTCGAGTTCTCACACCTGTGTTTAACCAATTATATGCTAGTCACTAAGGGTCTTCAAGGCATGTATCCAATCATAATATGCCAAATCACTGTAAGTGCTTCAGCCAGGGCCTTGGCTCAACTAAACAGACTGATTTGCTGAGTTGCTAAGCAGACAAATACTACATCGAAGGCAATTTCTGATTTGTTGTTTAATGTTGACTCTGTAAGACATGCAACACTGCAGAACCTTTTGTTGTTGGAACAGGGACATGGATGTGAAGAGTTTGATGGAATGTGTTGTATGAATCTTTCTGGTCATTCTAATTCGATACATGCACAGCTGAAAACCCTGGCTCAGCTTACCCAAGAATTTCAAGTGAGCAATGACCTAGGGATAACTAAATGGTTGTCCTCATGGGGTTGGCTTAAAACACTGCTATTTGAAGGACTGCGCTTATGTATCATTGTTATTTCAATCACTGTAGTTGTTAGACTTGCTTATAGTTGCGTGGTGAAAACAAGTGAACAGAATGACCCACAATGTCTTGCTCGCACAAAGAAAAAGGGGGGAATTGTTGCAGAATGGCTCTAAGAGCAAGGCCATGGAGCCTTAGAGGCCTTGTGCGAGCAAGGCAAGGTGTAGGCCTCACAGGTAACCGGATACCGGATGTGGGAGGAGAATGTGAAGGAAGCTGTGTAGAACTAACCAATACTGTTCTGACTAGTAGGCGTGGCTAAACACCACATGGATATAAGCAAAGTGCACCACAAATAAAGTAGAAGTTTGCTTATCACCCATATTGTGTTGGCGTGTCTTGCTTCTCCTCACCGCTTACAGAGACCAGTGACTAGCAGTGTACCCCAGGAGTCAATACTGGTTCCAATTCTGTTTAACATCTTCATTAAAAATCTGGACAGTGGGGCAATGGGAAGAGTGGCTGATATGCTAGAGGGTTGTGATGCAATCCATGTGGACCTTGGCAGGCTGCAAAAAGGAGCTCAGAGGAACTTCATGAAGGTCGACAAAGTGAAGTGCAGAGTCCTGCACCTGGGGAGGAACAACCCCATGCACCAAATGTATGCTGTGGACATCCCAGCTGGAAATCAACTTGGTAAAAAAAAGGCCCTGGAGGTCCTGGTAGACACCAATTTGAACGTGAGGCAGCCATGTACCCTTTTTGCAAAGAAGGCTAATGGTATCCTGGGCTGCATCCTGCTGTCAACAGGTTGAGCAAGAAGATCATTCCTCCCCCAGCACTGGTGGGGTCACACCTGCAGTACTGTGTCCAGTGCTGGGCCCATCTGTACAAGACAGACAAGTACATGGTGGAAAGTCCAGCAAAAGGCCACGAAGATGATTAAGGGACTGGAACATTTGTCCTATGAAGAAAGTCTAAGAGCACTGTTCAGCTTGGAAGATATAAGGAAGAAGTTCTTTACTGTGAGGGTGATGAGGCACTGGAATAAGTTGCCCAAGGAAGTTGTGAATGCTCCATCCTTGGGGTTGTTCAAGGCCAGGTTGGACAGAGCCTTGGGTGACATGGTTTAGTGGGAGGTATCCCTGCCCATGGCAGGGGGATTGGAACTAGATGATCTTAAGGTCCTTTCCAACCCTAACTATTCTATGATTCTATGATTCTATGCCATATACAGAGGGGAGCAGGGAGAAGAATAGAAACTTCTTATAGCAGAACTTTCTTCCATGAATTTTGTTCTACATAGAAATATAAAATTAGCATTTGCACCATGAGGCAGCCCTTGTCTGCTTCTATAACCACAGTCCATGAAGATAATCCAAATGCTTTTCAATTTCTACAGTGAACATACACCAAAGAGATTACTGTTCATTTCTAGCCATCTTATACCCCCACTCTTGAGTCTTGGTAGCAACTTCTGGTACTGATACTGGACTTTCATATTCAGCAAGTGCTTGATGTAATACACTGATACAAGAGCTCTTGTTACATTTTCCAGCAACAAAGACATTCAGGTTCTGTCAGTGTCCTGGGTTCAGCAGTAGCAGTCATTTTTCTCCTTCTTGGTAGCTGGTGCAGTGCTGTGTTTTGACTTTTGGCCTGGGAACAGAGCTGATAACAATGATGTTTTGGTTTGGCCAAGGACTTTGTGAGCCTCATGCTCTGCCAGGAAGGAGGGGAAGCCGTGAGGAAGCAGAGACAGGACACCTGACCCAAACTGACCAAAGAGGTATTCCATACCACAGCACGTCATGCCCAGAAGGTAATGGAGAGTTACCCGGAAGGGTTAAAGACTGCAAGGTTGGAGGAGGTATTGGTTGGTGCTTGGTCAGGCTGGAGGGGTGAGTTATCAGTTGGCTGGTGGTGAGGTGTTGTACTCTCTTCCCTTGTTATTTCCTTTATCATTATTATTATTGGTGGTAGCAGTAGTGATTTGTGTTATACCTTAGTTACTAAACTGTTCTTATCTCAACCCGTGGCAGTTGCATTCTTTTCATTTCTCCTCGCCGTCCGTTCAGGAGTAGGGGGAGGCAAAGAAGGAGAGGGCTGGGACTAAAATACCATTCAGTGGACATTACAGGAGAAAGAAAAAGGAGATATCGTAGATAATCATACATCTCCAAATAGTGAGAAAAATGTTACTTCCTTCTGGCTTGTCTTGACTTTTTCAAGGCAAGGAAAGCAAGGTGCAAGGTTTTGAGGGACTATTGTCGTTCTGGATTAGATATTTTGGAAGCGTTCACGTGTTTATTATTTGAGCTTTTTGCACATCCTGAGATATTATATAATCAAAGATTACTCATGAGCTAGAAGAAGGGAAATATTGCATAACCAAATCCTATCAATTTTTTTTTGCAGGCAGACTTCCTACTTCCTACATTTTAATGTAAGGAAGGAGTATATATGATTAAGAATTTAAATACAACATTGATCTGCACATCATGTGGGCTACCACAGAGAGCACCTGTTGTGTAAGTGGCACAATTAAACAAAGGAAGGAGTATAAATTATCCTCCCACATCAAGAAAGGTGTAGTGGGGTTAATAAGATGGAAAACTGTATGAAATCTATCCAAATTAAAAGCATTTTATAATTAGAATCTTTCCTGCTGTACTACTCATTATAAAGGAATTAATGGGGAAGAAATGTAGATTCCTCTAGATGAAAAAAATATTTTCACTCACTTCTGTATCCATGTAAATTATATTACCAATGAATCATTTCATAACGTGTTACTCATGTTAGCAGTCATGACATTACTTTAGTGCAAGGGCCCAAAGGGAATCTGCCCAGCTGACCCTTAGGGTTCCTCCTACCCTGTCTACAGCCCAGGACCCTATTTTAACCTCTTGGAGACTCCCCCCATTCTACCCACAGCTCAGTGGCTGAGCATGAAACACCTAGTGACTGGGTAGTACTCCAAATTCAGCTGCTCAGACTTGTGTCTCTTCTTTCTGTAGCGCATGAAGGACTTCAGTACTCCTGCAGTTGCACCTAAAATTTAATTCTTTAGTGCATCTACTTAGCTTAATGAAGTCTGACTGCTTTCATATTGTGTTGGTTTAGGTTGAAATAGTGTTAATTTTCTTCAGTAGCTAGTATGTAGCTATGTCTTGGATTTTTTGGCTGAAAACAGAGTTGATAGCCCAGAGATGTTTTTGTTATTGCAGTGCTTACACTGAATCTAGGCATTTTCTGCTCCTCACACCACCCAAACAGTGAGTAGGCTGGGGGTGCACAAGGAGTTGGGAGGGAACGTGTCTGGGACAGCTGACCCCAACTGACTGAGGAATCCCACATTATACATTCAGGAAGAAGGCAGGGAGGTTTGGAGTTTAGTCATTTGTCTTCCCAAGAAAACGTTACAAGTGATAGAGCCCTTCTTTCCTGGGGATGCTTATGGGAAGCACTGAATGAATTCTTTGGTTTGCTCTGCATGTATGTCTGGCTTTTGTTTTATCTATTAAACTGTCTTTATCTCAACCCACAAGTTTTCTCACTTTTAGTCTTCTGTTTCTCTTCCCCATCCTGCTAGGGAGAGAGGGAGTGAGCTAGCAAGTGCATGCTGCTTCATTTATGGCTCCCTACTCATGACATATATCTAGGATTTTTTTAATTATGCTGTCATCAGCTATATCACATCATTATTGTGCAGGTGCAGGCCACTATAATAGTGACTTTTACGTTAATGTTTGCTCTTCCTTCTTAGCACTGCCACTTCTGCATTTCTTTCCCTCCATTTTTGTCATTGACAATCATGCACAGATGGTCTGCACTAGACAAGGAAAGGGAAAAGGCATCTGGAACACTGATGGCAAAATTCTTAGTCTAAATTGTGTTAATAGTGCCATGGGGATTTTTCAAACTGTACTCCGTAAGGTGGAAAAAGCGGTTCTGCATTTCCCTCCTAGAGTTTGTGAAGTTCAGAGGAACAGCATGAACTGACCGACTGCTTAGTCTGTATTGCCTGCATAACAGTTCAGAGTCCAGTTCAGCTCTCCTTCAGAAATTTTATGTCAATTTATAAGTAAGGATTCTCTAATTTGGATCTTTTAGTCTGCTACTACTGCAAAAGTAAAATATGTAGAAACATCTACGACTTTGATTAACATCCGTTAAGGCTATCTGATCTGTCAATCTTTGGGAATGTAGGAGATGCCTTTGTCCACATCTTCTGGGTCACCTGTGTCAGTCTCTAGTTCCTCCTAGTCCATTTCAATAGCCAGTCTCCCCAGCAGCAAGTCTAAGTGTGTATTACTGATAGGCGGTTACTCTATATGCAGTATATGCATATATACACATGGCTGTCCACACAGATTACACAAATGCACTTACAGGTTGCACCAACTAGCCCCTGTTTACATGTGACTGGACCCTTTCATTCTGTTATCCCTTAATTTTCCTACCATTGCTCCTCCCACGAACCATCTAGATCCTTCCATTCTCTGACCTTTTGTTCATTTTTACTATTCATTCATTATTACATCCCATAACAACTCTTGTGTGTTCCCAAAATTGCAACCCTGCATCTCATGCTGTATTATAGGCAATAACCATCCCTCAGTTAAAAAAAAAAGTGATTCAGAGGGTTTTCCCCATCATCTGGGTGAGTTTCACACCTGAATAATGGATCTGATGGCCGTGGGAGAGCTCTGCAAGAAGGCTAGACAAGATGTCCCTTCTCAGGAGTCTGCAGTTTGTGTTCTTTTGCCTGTTGTACTACCTCTGTGCTCCTTTGTGCTTATGGAGATGAACCTTTAATGGCCTGGTGGCCCTTCTGTGATAAATGCAGTAGTCAAGACAGGTTATTGCCTCAGCTCAGCCATCACTGTTTCTTTTCTGCTCTCTTTATATGTGCAGAGGAGCTTCTTATCACTAACCTAAAAATAACCTACACGAAAGCTCTAACATTTGAATATGAAATCTTATTTATTACACCTGATTTCATGATACATGCTGTTTATGCTGTAAGCTTATTCTAAATGCACAAGCTCCTATGTTGTGCTTGTGGAGACAGTAAAGAATGTCTCAAATACCAAGTTTTCATATCATCTTTGTGTCACCATTTTGCCTAAATGCCGTATGGAACAGTTTTAATTGAGGGACTAATATGCAATGGATCATTAAATAAATCTTTATTTCTTTAAATCTATTTGAGAGTATTATCCAGTAAGCACACTTGGGAAAAGTATGTTCTAGAGGATAAATGCTATCTTCATCTCATTTTATCATTTCAGCTTTATATATTGCAGAACAAACCTGAAAGAATGGAAACACTTATGAATACCCATACTTTTTTCCACCACAATGGAAGGAACTACAGGCTCTATCTTTGCTTTTTTGGAGGCTTCATTCTGAGTGCAGAATCACTGAATCACTGAATTTTTCTATACCGTCAATAGGGAAGACTGATAACTTGCCTGTGTTTTCTGAATTGCTCCCTGGAGGTACCTCATTTTCCTTACTGAATCTATAGGCAGCATTACTGTCTACGAAAAGAACTAAGAGAACTACTTGGCCCAGTAAGATTGAGTGTGCTGCCTATGAATCATAATACCTGTTAGGCACCCAAAATAGAGCACCTCCAGTTCAAAATAAATAACATCACTCAGCCTGAACTTACTGAGCCAGGAAAGAAAAAAAAAGAATCTGTTACATTATTTAACATTTTACAGTTGAAGTTCTACCATTATCAAATTCCAGGAATTTTCCAGAGTTGGCTGGTGAAGAAAATGTAGACTTTAATGTACAAAAAAAAAAAAAAAACCACAAAAAAAAAAAACAGAGTCCAATTCCCTCGTTAAAGATTTCTACTGATTTGAATAAGACTGTAAAAAACTAAACAATCAACCAAAAGTTGGTAAAATCAGAATTTTGAGAAGTTCTTCCAGAAGAAAAGAGAAAAAAGTGTTGTGCCTGTACTAAGTGCACAACTAATACTAATATTCCTCAGGTTAATGACATTTTTTTCAAGCATTATGTAAATGGAAGTGAATGTTACTTTATGTCACAAATGTAAAAACTTCCCAAACTGTACCTCCATCGTTGTCAATATGACCATCAATATTAAATAAATTATAGTGACTTCTAAAGCCATAAAGAAAAATTCCCATAAGTATCTTAGTATTACTTGGGAAAAGTATGAAAGCAAACCCAAAAATATATAAAATATATGTATGATATGCCTCCATTATCTTCTCCACTGTTCCAGAGCCTTAATAGATTTTAGAACTGACTCCAGAGAAGCCTTCATTTAATCATCCACATTAGCTATAATAACTACAATTTTCAGTTCCTGACACTATCAGACCTCCAAATAGAATTACCTTGAAGTGTTATTTGTACTGGGATCTTAGTATTCAGAAGGTGCTATGTAATTTCTGCCAAACTCCTGAGATTCGATAGCTGTAATGTCTTTTATCTGACTTCCATTTTCTTTCAATAAAGAAACTGAAGGAGCATTTTCTTTGAGATGTATAAATCTATTAAAATGGATAGCATCTTAGTGACAAGAGCACTAGCTCTAATAAAAATCAGAGGCTGAGTGACCAAAAATCTGCCAGACATTAATTTGTCATGTACGTTATTTGTTGTAGAAATGTATCTTAGGGTTAATAATTATTTGTGTTTGTAAGCTTTGTTTCCAATGGTCTTTAAGTTATTGACTCTAACTCTGAGGGAACACAGATTCCTTCAATATTAACACTTATAGGGGATGGAGAGGTATGTTTGAAATGTTGGCACTAAAAAATAATTGAATAATGATCTTTTTCACTAACTAAAACCATACTGTTCTTTTATTTGTAGACTGGAATATTATGATATTTAAACTGATGAGTCTTTCGTCCTGTGGATATTTCCAGATGGAGTGCTGTAAGGAAAACTGTAAGAGTTACCATGTCTTAGAGGAATACCTGGAGAGTTGGATCATTCACCACACTTAAATGTTAATGTGAGACTGCAGACAGGGCAGAAGTTGCAGTCTTACTTCCTCAAAATCTCTGCTGCATTAGCAGGGATAAATCACATTGCTCACTTTGCAAACTTCCTATATAGTGACCGAGATTCCCACTATTAATGTTCATTTTCCCCTATGTATTCTCTCAATTTTACAGCTCAGTCCACATTTTATGAGGTAATTAGACATCTCTCCACAACTTTGTTGGAGGCATGTAAAGGTTAGTCGTAATACGTCGTTTAGTGGTTGATCAATGGATTACAAATGGCTTATGTGATATTGCAGGTGTTATAAGATCCTCTTTTCAGATGATCAGAAGAGACTTAGGTGACATCATTTCTTTTGTGCTTAACTTCGAAACTATTCTGCAGTTCCATGATATGCTACACAGGACTACAAAGGGAAGGAAATCTGATCCTCTGTCAAAAAGGAACGCAGATTTTCAAACCAGAGATCAGGCTCAGATTTAGGCCATCCTTCTTGAGTAATGAAGTGAGCCAGGGGCATTGATGATAACAACATTGGTAATTTGCCAGTACCAGTCTGATATATGTTTATATAGACTTTTATCTGCTTTAAAAGAGATATATACAAGCAATTGCTTTTAATTTTTGCAATGTTTTCAGGATTAAGTTTTCATTGTTTAGCGTACCTGGAGAGCATGTGTCATGGGGGAATAGAAAACAAACATCAAATAAATTATGGAAATGGCATTTGAGTTAGTATAACACTGAAGCGTTATTTATTTACTTACATAGCTAGCTTTATAGATGTCTGGCATCACTTATTCTGAGCATTGTAAGGCTTCAGCTTCAGCATGTTGTGTTTTTAATGCTCAGCATTTCTGAAAATCAACACCAAAGCACAATATAAAAAATAGAAGTTCTAATATAAATGTTGACAGCAGTAATGGAAATAAATTTTAATATACATTAAATAAGATTTTTCAAATTAAATTATTCTCTTTTTTTGCTATGAGACATTTCAGTGAAATTTTTATCTTAGAGGAAGCCATTTGGATTTCAGCATTTTGTTCTCTCTTTTTATATTCCTGCAAATATTGACCCTGGAATATATATAAAGTAGATGTCAGATACATCTGAAACTATGGAGTTTAAGATTCCAGTTTGAACTTCATGCATATTTGAATTAATGATATATTGAATCTGAATATCTACTTTATGCTGACAACCACTATAACACAACAAACATGCAAATTTCAGGTATAAATTTTAAGCAGTTTACCATCTCAGCCTTTCTCTTTTAAGGTTCATATGCTTTCTTCCAGTGAACTCTCTGGCTGAAATTTAAGACATATGGGGAGTTGTACTGTATATCTAAAAGTAGTATATTTTCCCACTATTTTTGGCATCACTTTTCCTTGGGAAAGTTCTGAAATGGGGTGGGTGAGTGGGAAGGGGGGGGAAAGTGTATATCTGAAACAGGAAAGGAAAATGTCTATAGATTTGTTCTTATGCTGTGATACAATAAAATCAAACACATAGCCTGTTTGATAAGCGTTGCACTCCATCTTCAATTTGTATTCTGTCATTTGCCTCCCACACAAACTTTTTTTGATAATTAGATGGTCTAATTGGGGAAGGTTTTCACATTTCTGAAGTAATTTCAATCATAACTTGAAGTTTAATTTTAATGAGCAGTGACTTTCTGGAACTTTTGAGTACAAGCAATATCAGGAATTTCACATTTTCCCTCTCCATGGTTATTGAACTATTAACCTTTTGTTTATAATTGTCACAGTTACTGCCTTATATGACAAGAACAAAGCTTTTTCACACTGTGGGAAGTTAATAGCCTCTGGTTTATATTAACCTGCAAGTATTTTTCTGTAAGTTTGTTTACTGGCCAAAAATGAAATAAAGAAATCAAGAAAAAAAAAAAATAAAAATCTGTTTTTAACAAAACACTGAAAAACACTGTGCTTGTTCTTTTTTTTGCAAGGAAAGGCAGCAATAATTTCTATTTGATAAAATGTATCACCTATTTCAATTCAATGAAATAAGCATGTTTGGAAATTGCATAATTATGCTTTAAATAATTTACATGGCTTATAGATATTTATTAATTCAGTTAATTTAAAATATAATCAAAGACTTTGATAGAAAACATAGGAAGTATATCACACCTTTAGATATCTCTGATTTTAAAATAAAATCTAACATATGAATTGAAGGCTAAATATGCAGAGGAAATTAACATCCTATTATGCTAAAGAAAAAATAAGTCTATCTGTCTTAGTTAAATGAGAACATTTTCACAAAAATTAGACTCAAATGCAGTGATCACTCATCTAGGAGAAAGAGACTGAAAATTAATTGAACTCAGTTTCACAAAGATTACATATACTCGATTTAGCATAAATAAAGACTGCAGTATGCTTAATTTCAATTTTTCTTTAATAGCTGCCATTGTTTGGTTTGGGACAGAAACATTATTTAGTTTAATCTGGCTTTGGCACAATTTTATTTTAATACTGACTAATAGTATCAAGTGTTCATTCTGCTATATTTACTTAACTTTCCAGACATAAAAGATGTCAGGTTATGACATTCCAAAGCAGATCTTTTATTAGTGCTCCATTATTAAATAAAGGCTATGTTTCTACTTTAATCAGTTTTCTCTTCATTTAACTAGATGAGGGAATATTCTTTTGCCAGATTTCTCCACAAATATTCCTTTCTGTGATATCAAGCTATCATTGATTTTAAGTGTTAAGCAGCTTAATCAATTTGAAAGTCATTTGGCAAAGACCTATATTCACTTGGAAAAATCCAAAGAACAGTCTACAATTTTTACTCTGATATTGATGTCATCAGACTAAGTCTCTTGATTTCAATGGGTTATTCAGAATTTGTTCTAATGTGATTAAAATTCATATTTAAATTTTTATAATGTTTTCTTCAACATAGGATGGCTAATTAAATTTTTATGGTTTATCCATTTGCAGATACTGGATTTTTATGTATTTCCTGGCACTAAGTAACACTTCAGTCTACAAATAATCTTTCTGATGTTGATGTCACCATCACAGAGGCTGGAGCACCTCTCTTATGAAGATGATAGGCTGAGGGAGCTGGGGAGACTTTACAGCAGCCTTCAGGTACCTAAAGGGCACCTATGAGAAATCTGGAGAGGGACTTTTTATAAGAACGTGTAGGGACAGGACAAGGGGGAATGGCTTTAAACTGAAGGAGAGTAAATTTAAATTAAACATTAAGAAAAATTCTTCACGATGAGGGTGGTGAAACACTGGAATAAGGTGCCCAGGGAAGCTGTGGATGCCTCATCCCTGGAATTGTTTGAGGCCAGGCTTGATGGGGCCAGGAAGATGAGGACAGACTTTTTACTAGGGTCTGTTGTGATAGGACAAGTGGTAATGTTTTTACAGAAAAAATGGCTGATTCAGACTAGACATAAGGAAGAAATTTTTTACAATGAGGGTGATGAAACATTGTAGTATGTTTCCCAGAGAGGTGCTAGATGCCCCACTCCTGGAAACATTCAAGGTTAGGCTGGGAAGAGCTCTGAGCAACCTGATCTAGTTAAAGACGTCCCTGCTTCTTGGAGGGGACTAGAGGACCTTTAAAGACCCTTTCTAACCAAAACTATTATATGATTCTATAAACTTTCAAAGGTGATGTATCTAAAAAATTTCTGAGGATGCAACTATTTTGTACGTGTATGGGGAAGGAGCAAACAGCAAAACACAAAAAGCTAAACACAAAAAGCTAAATACAAACAAAAGAAAAGCCCTGAAAGCCAAAATTCCATGCAAATTTTATTTGGGGTTTTGAAAGAATCACTGTGTTTTTTGATCTTTTCAGTTAAAAGGAAAAACATAATATGTTCTCTTTTCTCACATGTTCCAACATTCCTGGTGTATATATTACTGGATTTATACTGTAAGTATAAAAAAACACAACATAAGTAAACAATGGACAAAAAAAAGTTAAGATAAATAATTTCTACTTCACTGTAAAAAATATGTTCTTGGGAGCCACTCAGCCTTGCAAACACACTGTGTTAATCTGTTCAGAGTTAGCAAAGAACAAATGTGCAGGTCATGTTAAAACTGTATTAAATTGTTTGTTATGAGCTAAATGAATGAAAATGAAAGCTTTAGAACCTTTAACGCTTGAACAGCTTTTCATCTAATTTATTTCTTACTTTTCTATTTGGCAGAATGACAGCATAACTCCATTATCTTCTTCCTCATCACCTTTGCCTTGCGATGTGAAAGTGAGCTATTTAATAGAGGTGAAACAAACTAGGAACTGTTGGTATTATGTCAGAGTGTAGATGTATTTGACAAATTCACAAAATAATTTTACAGTAACTTTTGATTAGCAAAACTGAGAAGAAAGAAAAGTTTGCTTATCAATCCTAAAAAATACCATGATTTATGACTTTGCTTAACAATTAGCATTAGAGTATTTGGCTTTAGAAGAGCCAATTCTACTAGCAGTTTAGTTAAATGAGTGAAAAGTGGGCTGTGAAGACCAAACCTCTGGGTTTACTTTCAGAAATGTACTTCAATTGTATCTGTCATACAATCTCTTAAATAGATGTTGAGATTTAATATAAATGCTGAAGTGGGGGGTTTTAATTGCCCTTTATTCTACTTTATTTTACTTTTATTCTTTTTTTACTTTTTGCATGTGATTTTGTGTGGGACACTGCCCACAGAAGGTCTCTGCTAACACTGCTTTAGTCGATAGTAAATATAGGCACAAGCAAAGTTACCCAGGGGCAACGTTCCACATCATGGCTGTGCTGATTTCTTCATCTGCGCTAGGGACACCTGCAGGTGCTGCTAGGAGACATGGCACCCCAGAAACTTCATTCTCCATTGCTTTTTTCTGTCCATTGAAGGCAACCTCAGAAGTTCGAATGGGCCTTCAAGACTTTCTCATCCCTTTCCCAGCCAATGTGCTTGTCAGAACTTGCTTTTTTTGCATTAAATGCACAGTCTCTACCACGAGAAGGCATATTTCAGTTTTGCCAATGCTGCTGAGGAGCCTGCATGGCTCCTGTTTCTTCTAGGATGCTTGACTCTGCAGTTTCACAACTGACTTTAACCATGTTGGATATTAACTGATTTGTCTCTGTGAAATCAAGTAACACAGGCAGTTTGCAGTCACCACACCAAAAAAACCTTCCACCTGCAGTATGCTCCCAACCTTATTACTATCAGTTGTGTGGTTAATTTCTATTGCTGATTAAGGAATGCACTTGGTTAAACATTGGCAGTAAAGCTCTGTGTTAATCTAAATTTTCATTATACTCTCTGATTCCCTGTAAACATTATATATTTTCTTAATAAAATTTTGCTGCTCTTATTCACTACCATTTACAAGCCAATGTTTACTTCATAACAGTGATCAACTATGATGTACACTCTGAATGAATTTATGACTTTATTTAAAAACCCAGCATATGCTTTACCCTGAATTTTATATTTCTCAGTGATTTTAAGAAAAACTTCTGCATGTATTAACACTCCTGCCAGTGACTGACACTTTGATGATTGCCAGTATGCAAGGTTTTCCATTGCTTAAAAACATTCATATAGAAATATATTCATAAGTATTTGCAGACTTTATATGTAAACCATATCTTGCAATAATTTAAGTTCATTGATGAGAACTGGACTTATGTCCATGTTCACGCCAGCAATATATCTTGTATTTTGTTAAATGCTTCACTAAATCAAGGTAGATATCTGTGCCCCTCACTGGGTACTCTCCAAATTCCAACAGAAAAAGCAAATTCCATTCTTCACTTCTTTTTTATTTAATTTTTTACATATTTTTTTAGGTGTCTATTCATATAGACACCTCAATCACCCATTTGGAATGTTTCTATAATCAAGATGTTTCCAGTCAGGTGAACCTTTTAAGAGCTATTTACTCAACAAGCAGAGACAGGACACCTGACCCAAACTAATCAAAAAGGTATTCCATTCCACAGCACCTCATGCCCAGTGTATAAACTGGGGGCAGTTACCTGGAAGGGTTAGGTCACTGCTCAGGTATTGGTCAATGGGTGGTGACTGGCTGTATTCTCTCTCCTTGTTATTTCCCTTATCATTATTATAATCGGTAGCAGCAGTAGTGATTTGTGTTATTGTCCTGGGTTCAGCAGTAACAGTCATTTTTCTCCTTCTTGGTAGCTGGAGCAGTGCTGTGTTTTGACTTTCGGCCTGGGAACAGAGCTGGTAACAATGATGTTTTGGTTTGGCCAAGGACTTTGTGAGCCTCATGCTCTGCCAGGGAGGAGGGGAAGCTGGGAGGAAGCAGAGACAGGACACCTGACCCAAACTGACCAAAGAGGTATTCCATACCACAGCACGTCATGCCCAGGATGTAACTGGGAGTGAGCCGGAAGGGCTGGGAGACTGTGGGGTTGGAGGAGGTATCGGTCGGTGCCTGGTCAGGCTGGGGGGGCCAGTTATCAGTCGGCTGGTGGTGAGGTGTTGTATTCTCTTCCTGTGTTATTTCCTTTATCGTTATTATTATTGGTGGTAGCAGTAGTGATTTGTGTTATACCTTAGTTACTAAACTGTTCTTATCTCAAGCCGTGGGAGTTCCATTCTTTTCAGTTCTCCTCTCCATCCCTTCAGGAGTAGGGGGAGGCAAAGAAGGAGGGGGGTGAGTGAATGAGCTATCTGGCTGGGTTTAAACCATGACAGTTATACCTTAGTTACTGGACTGTTCTTATCTCACAACCCATGGGAGTTACAGTCTTTCGATTCTCCTCCCTGTCCCTCCAGGAGTGGAGGGAGGAAGCAGGGGGAGTGAGCAAGCAGGTGTATGGTACTGAATTACCAGCTGGACTTAAACCACAAGTGTTCAGAATAAAAGATGTCTACTTTTGACCATTGGAGAAGTTCTTTATGGAAGCTTATTTGTTTGGGGTTTAATCAAACAAATTTTTGTTTGGTTGTGTTTTTATGAGGAAAGTTCTAATGTCAGTGTGCAGGATCTTCCTTAGCATATCCTGTTTGTTTAATGATGTTATATGGTAGTTGACACTTGAATTCATGAAATAAGATGTCAGTACTGGTAACTAATAATTGTCATGTTGAAAACAAACTAAGCTGCTTCTGTTTGTGAATTTCATATAAATCTGCAAAGAGACAGAAGAGGGTTTTCTGGTTCTGACAGACTGGGCCTTTCCCATTAATTGTAAACGTACAGGCACAGTTGGGCTTTTATTGGAAGACAAAAGCCTGAAAATCTTTCTGGCTTGGCAGAAGAGAAATCAGATAAATAATGTCTAGATCATCTGTTCCTGCTCTGTTTTCACCTGAAATCTGTGACAATGGTAGATCCCTTTCCAGAATTACTTTCTTTAGCACATGTGAAGCATTGTGTATCCCTGTTCTGAAATAAACCTTGTGAAAAGCTTTAAAAAGGTCCATATATGACAGAGGATAGCAGAGAGATGCAGAGACTGGTTATGAAAGAAAATGAACCAACCAGAAGACAAGAACTGCATAGATCATTTGTAATACATGAATAGTTGACTTCTGGAGATGTATAGATTGTTTTGTCAAAGATGTACCCTTAAAATTCAAGGAATTATTCATGATTCATATTCACACTTCACCAAGAATATTATGCTTCAAACTAATGAGATCGGCAATTCTTAAATTGTAGAATATGCTCTTTTTAGAAATGAGGATATTGCAATCCAACCGAGTAGTTCAAAGAATCATTTAAGTAGGTGACATGGAGCAGACATTCCATTCAAAATTGACAGATTATAGGTATTAATGAAAGAGGGCTTTTCTTTTTTATAGTACATCTATTGTATATAAGATGTATGAGTGATGAATAGTCTCTAGGAAGTGATAACAGTGGAATAAGGAATATAAACTTAATGACCACATGGAGACTATGAGAATTTTACAATTTTCATGTTCTTATAAAATATGATATATGAAGTGTTGTTTCAATGTGGGAAATCATATCATGAAACTAAGCTCTAAACACTGCCTGTAGAAGAGAATAGACTATTTGAGTTGGAAGGGACTTACAACGGTGCTTTAATCTATCTAGACCAACCTATCTGAATCTCTATGCAGGGCACGTTGTCCCTTGAAGGAGTCAACAGCACGTCCCAGTTTGATGTCATCAGCAAATGATTTGCTGATGGTTCATTCAACTCCTTCATCAGGCTGTTGATAAATATATTGAACAGTCAAAAGTAAGGTATAGCAAATCAGTTAAACAGAACTTTCAATTTGTGAACCCATGTTGAATATGCCTGCTAATTACAGTATAATCTTCTTGGTATTACTTCCAGGAACTGAGTTTAGACTAACAGGTTTGTAGTTCTCTTGGTGGTCCATTGTGGCCAAGACAGCCACCTACCCTCATAACCCCCCTGAGTCTTTCTCTGTTCACAGAAAGCAAGTCCAGGAAGTCATCTTCCTTATCTGGATGTTACAGGAAGTTATCTCCTACAAACTTCAAGAATTTCCAAGACTTGATCATCACAGGAATATGATATTCCTAGTTGGTGCCTGGGAAGTTAAAATATCCCATAAAGACACAGGCTACTGATCCAGAGATTATTCATAATTGCCTATAGAATAACTCCTAAATACTTGCATCTCAGCTGGGCAATCAGTAGTAGGCACCCACTGCAACATCTTTGTTTTCCATCCTCCTAATCTTCACCCAGAGGCTGTCAACCACATCATCCCTAACTGTAAGGGCTGTGCAATCAAATGTTTCCCTTATGCACAGTGCCACACCTCCATCTTGCCTTGTGGAGGATTACTTGTATCTTAGTAAACCTCAGTCTAGGTACTGACATTTTTATCTACACTGGAAGAAGGGTTGGGAAAAAAACTTTTTGAAAATGAAGAAGTCCAAAGAACAAGAATTAATACATCACAGCAGTAGAGGGTTCTTTTAGAAGAGTGAGGAAAAAAAGCAATTGAAATAAGAGGTCAGAGAAGGATTAGAGAGCTATTCTCAAAAGCAAAAAATCTCAGATATCACAGAAAAAAATTCTGGTAAAATTCCAATTTATTAATTATTATGGTTCTATTTCCATCTCCTTTTCCAGGCATACAACAAAATGCTTAACAACTTGCAAGAAGGAAACCTTTAGAGGTAGGAAAAGAGAAGTAATTTCAGGTTCACTTAACGTTTACCATGAGGCACAAAAGTGAAATATGACCTGGGGAAACTTTAGTTACACAAAAATAACAAATCCAGATAGGTGAAAATTACAGATCAGTTTCTGTGACTCAAAAAAGTTTGAACATCAGGACTTTAATTACTTTATAAACTAGCATTTTCAGGTGCCAGGAAATAGGTGAAGTTTATTTGTAGCAAAAGCTAACTTGATTGTCCACAGCATCTGGTGGATTCGGTTAATGAAAATGCTAGTGAATGCGTCAGTAATGTGTGGGAAACTGATGTAGAGAATCATGAAGTCAATCATTTAAAGGAGAAAAATGTGAATAGGAGCAACTGGTACAGATTAATCAAGGGTAAATCCTCGACAAATTTATTGTTTTCTAGCACGGAATGAATAGATTTTTAAGAAAGGTGAAAGAAGTGAATATTATCTCCCTTGTCTTTAGCAAGGCTTTCAACAGGACCTCCAACAATGTCTTTGTAAAGAATGTTAAAATGTAATTTATACAAATCTATTATAAATTAGATAGCTGGACTACCAGATATGTGAAAAAAATGGGTGGATTACCTATCCAGGCATTACTGACTAGGTAGTGGTTAAATTTATATACTCCACCTGGAGGACAGTTTCAAGTATCTCAGGAGCCTATCCTGGGGTCTCTCTTCTTCCTATCTTTCCCTGTGGCCTGGAAGAGAACAGGGAGTGGGCCCTCACCAAGGTGTGGAATTAGGCGGGTGTCTACTTAATATGTTTGAAGCCAGGGCTACTATTCAGAGTAATCCTGACAGTCTGGAAGGATGCAGCTGAAGAAATTTTGTGACAATAACAGACAGTTGAAAAGTCCTGCACATCAGAAAAACTATTCCCGTGCAGGTTGTGGTTGGAGAGTCAGGGGAGCAGCTCTGTGGGAAAGGCCCAGGGGATGGCAGGCAGCAAGTTGAATGTGAGCCCTTGGTGTGCCTTGGTAATGATGAAGGTGAACACAATCATGGGTGTCCTGGGCTTTGGTGCAGGAGCACAGCCAGTAGATGGAGGGAAGTGACTATCCTTTCCTCTCAGCATTCATTAGACCACATTTGAAGCATTATATCCAGCTTTGACCTCTCCAGCTTTACAAATGGCATTGTAAATGCCTTAATGTAAATTGTAAATGCCTTCAATGTAAATTGTGAAACTTTCAATGTCTTTGGATAAGTCTACTAGTTTTTTATTATGTAGGATTCCGGTGTCACTATGCCCACGTCTAGGTAGATAAGGTGAATCTTTGACCTTCACTGGCTATAATAGGAGTTTAAATAGTTAGCTACCACATAGACACTATGCTTAGATGTCTTAATCTGGAGCTGTCCCATTCTAGATGTCTTCTGAATAGGTGGCATCGGACTGGCAGTTTTAAAAGCTGAAGAACCTAATGGAGAAGACAGACAAAGCCCATATTCACATTGTAGAAAGAGTTACACATGGGTAGGTGTGTGGGGGTTCGTGTGTGTGAAAAGTCTTCATGGGAAGCCTACATGAAGAGCTGAGAACATAAGTAACAGTCCACCAGATCTTTCCATACTGAGGAGTAGAATTTAAGTGAGTTTGTCAATCTGGATTGTGCAACTGACAGAAGGACTGAAATGGAATCTGAATTTGTTTAATAGATATATGAATATATAGAAGAGAAAGTGGTTAGCAGTATGTAACTGATACTAAACAGCAAAAAAGTGAAAAGATAAATGTGGTTTGAGAAAAACAGTCTGGAGAGATAAATGAGTAAATTAATATAAAAGTTCGTCTGGTAAAACAGATGTGATTTTTCTCCTGAGAAAATATTAAAAAATGTATTACTGAAATTTCTTCTGTGTGGGAGTAATTATAAATGACTCCTAATGTGCACACTGACACAGTGTCAAAATAGACATATAACAGTTAAAAACAACCTTTCCAATGGTGATAAGTATATGCAAAAATACATAGTCCTAGGGAGATAATAGATAGGAAGATAATTATGATTCATATGAACATGGAATTTCACTATAATTGCATATTACATGTTGCTGAAAGATAATTAGTCCAGTGAGAAATTTTAATATGGATTAGATGTGCTGGAAGAATTGCCTCAAAAGTAGAAAACAAAGAATGGATGCTCCCTGCTGAAATCCCTTCAGAGGATCAGTGAATATGGACATCTGTCTTTCAAAAGCTCCTCTAAGAAACCTAACTGTCTTGGGTGTTAATGTAAAGGCAAAAGAAAAACATAGTTATAATCTGACAGGACAGAGAAAAAGTGGTTAACATCCACAATTATAAAGAGCTACTAGAGGATAAAGTTAAGGAAAAAAAATGTTTAATCTGAAAAACAAATGCTATTTCCAGATAGTGCTTGCTGTTTTGTGAAAAAGGAAGACTTTTTGTCCTGCACCCTATGAAACATCAAAAATAAGTAGGAAAAAAAAAGAAATCCTGTAAAGATTGCTGTAGCAATAAAATGTCTTAAATGTTGTAATAAGGTCTTTCTTACTTTTAACCTTACATTCCTGTGACTCAGTACTATTTTAAGAATAACATTTTATTTGTATTCATATGGTAGTTATAGTAGTGGATAAAAGAATTTCTTACCGTTTAAATGTGGAGGCATCAGATTGCAACTAAAGTTACAACGTTGCAAACTGAAAGGCGTCCATATTTCAATATTTTTCATCCAAAAAATAAAATATGTATTTTCTTACTGATACTAATGATCTGTGTTTCTGCTATTTTTTAAATTAAAAGCTATAACTTTCATCATATATTCTGCTCATTTGCATGATCAGGGCCATGGAATTTTTCTATCAGATTTTTGGGTCTGCTTACACAGGCACATGCAAAGACACCTCAAAATTAGTCAACTTCAAGGGTATCTTCTTTGCATTTTTATCTGCAAATTTGTGAGGTGTTTATAAGAAAGCTGAGGTTTTAACAATGTTCCAAAAGTGTACAGCAACATTCCAACAGAACTTCCTAAATTCATTGACAAGAATTGCTATGACAGTGAAAAAAAAAAATAAATCAAACATCAGTAAACTCCACAGGTCCTTTTTTTCATGAAGTTTCTCAAATGTGGAATTTTTGACTAACAAATAAAATGAAGATATTTAGTCCTATTCATTCAAGTCCTTCTTGCCAGTGATGTAAGACCTCACTAAAACTAATTAGCTAAAGGTGACAGCACTTCATTTTGATTGTTCTTAGTGTTGCTTCAACACTACTACTACTACTAACACTACTATTGATTATAACATTTGCAAGTAAAATTTAGCATGATTGTTTGGTAGCAATAGCCTATTCAGTTAGGCCGATAATGACTTTTTTCTGTTATATACTCTGCACTCAACCCACCAACTCAATGTTTTTTCCACATTATCCCAGTTCATACGAATAGCCCCATTAATGAAAATATAGATATGTCTTATCACAGCTGAATTCAAGATAACAGATGTAATATCCACTGTGAAATTAACAAAAATATTAAAAGTTATGCATTAAAATGTGAATAAGGTGACTAGGAAGCTGTTTTTTCTTATTTGGCCTGTTCTTTTCTTTTTTCATTTTTTTTCCCCACTAATTGTGTTTCAGGTGGTTTTTTTGTTTTTTTTTTTCTGGTTTTGGTATTTTGTTTTGAGGGGTTTTTTTAAGC
This sequence comes from Pezoporus occidentalis, assembly GCF_034315485.1. Classification (NCBI taxonomy): domain Eukaryota; kingdom Metazoa; phylum Chordata; class Aves; order Psittaciformes; family Psittacidae; genus Pezoporus; species Pezoporus occidentalis. Next base: position 5,605,188 of record NW_026915158.1, on the reverse strand, counting down.
ATTAGGAAATTATGCAGTCGGATTGCACTTTGATTCTTTCAGTTTTCATAGTTCAAAGGTGCTTTCCCACACTATTCTACCACTGGAAGCTTTAAAGTGACAAGATGTGTTTTCATTGTGAAACACTGACATTAACATCAAGGATCAATTTTCAGCCTTTTTGCCATTGGAAGCAATTTATGCATGGAATAAAGTGAAGAAGCATAAGTATTCTCTTACACAAGTTTACAGAAATGTAAAAAAAGAATAAAAATCTCCAGTGAAATCAGTTAGGTTGCATTACCCTAAAAACAAATTAAATACAACAAGATTTTCGCCCTCAGATACTAGAACCACAATGAGAACCAGCAATTTCATTTTATTTTTATTTTTTTTTCCATATATTTAAGAGACTGGTGTTTATTTCTATATGACCTGGATTATCCAGCAGGCCAGCACCAATGCAATATACACTACTTTTGCTTTGATACCAAGTGACAGACTTCATTAGTCAAATATAAGTATTTGAAGGACCAACCAGATATACTTGGGTAAGTTTTTAAAGCAAACTATCAGCTGTTTCATGATTTTCACATTGCAGTCTCTTGAAAATCACACCTGCGGGATAAAAAAGCTGTGAGTCGGATGCCTATAACTGGTTAATTTTCTTTTATATTTATATGTAGAAACAGTTATATAGTGCAATTACATTTTAATAATTCAACCATTAAGAGTGTGAATATTGTGATTTAAATATCTAATATATTTCCAGCATCATTGGAAATAGAGCGGCTTAAAGCTCAAAGACAATGTTTTATTGCTGAAAAATGAAAGACAGAAACTAATTTTATATCTTACCAAAAAAGGCCATGTTTTAGATATTGTACTGTCCAGTATGGACTGTGTTAGACACAGCATCTAGGCAAGCTCATCTTGGTCTTCAGTCATTAATTCTCAATATTATTATAATTTCTCTAAACTTCAGTTTTTATTCCCACTGTTCCCAAGATAATGTGGTCAATACTTCCACAGTACTATTCCAGACCTTAAAAACCTTGCCACATCCAGACTTGGCACACATCCCTCTACAATGCATTCACAAGAGTAGCTACATCTTGACTGACCTTTGGAACACTTATAAAAATGTAGATTGTCCACTGCACCTGAAATGACCCACCCTCTATCCTAAAGGGAAATGTCTAAGCATATCCTAGAGTTGCTCACTCAGTGCATATGGAGAGGAAATAACTTCTTGTTTATGTATGGTTTTCCACACAGGTGTCTTGAAGAAACACTCCTGACAGCACTTTCAATCTGGGGTATCAGAAAAGCAGTCAACATTAATTTCTGCCTTCAGGAATATGCTATAGGAATAGTTTGCTTTCACTGAGCTTTCAGCTTCATTGCTGACTACAGTTCCTCACTGTTGTCAGCAGCCCTTTTTAATCAGATGTGTAAGTGTACTACTACTTCATTTTCTACATAATGTTAGATATTTTCCTTTTTTTTACAAATATTTATGACTCACATTTCTTCCAACACTTCAAAGTCTAGTGAGAAGGAATCTATTAAATAAAATATTAAAGTAATCCCATGTTTTCCAGGTCTTTTGTTTCTATGGTGTGTGATATTGTGAAGTGGGAAATTCAGGTTTCTTCAGAACACAGGGGATGACAGATGCAGTCTTCTAACTGTTTAAAAATAGCATTTGAAGTAAAATTTAGGTTAAAAAAAATTATATGAGAACATATTTGGTTTATTCATTTTCTCATCCATCCACTTTCATGCGCATAACATATTGCACACACAGAGTATAGTAAAAAGGAAAACAAACCAGTTTTTGCTTATCTGTAGAGGGAATGTAGAACTGTCTGGATAAGGGGGTTGGCACAGAAGTGTAAAAAGGCTGTATGCTTAAGGACCTAGGTAAACCACTGATGAAAAAACACATAGATCCCAGGAAATAAATGAGGAGAATGGGAGCAGGAAACTGTAAGTCTGTATAAAGTCTCTGGGCCATGCATTATTAGAATTAGAGATAGGATGGGATAGCTTGCATGACTGGAAAGCTGCAACAGATAGTTACAGATTCTTAAAGAGAGTTTATATACCAGGATCAGCTAAAAAAACAATGAAGCAGGGTGAACTTACCACGCATAGTGGGCATCTGCTACAGACCACCCAGTAAAGAAGAGGGAGTAAACAAACCCTTTTAAAGCAACTCAGAAGATCCTCACAGTTACAGTCCTTGGCTGTCATAAGAGGACTGCAACCGTGACATCTGCTAGAATGGGCAGGATAGCATGGCACAAATAATCCTGCATATTTTGAAATGTTCTCTTTTGATGCAGTTTTGACATGAACAGGTTAAAGAACGAGCTCTTCCTGACCAAGTACACAGAAAAAAAAAACAAAAACAGAGAACCAGTTGAGAATGTCACAGTCAATGGCAGCTGGGTCCTAAGCAGATGATATTAAGATCCTGTGAAAAGTAACGAAGCAACTAGCAGACCAAACCCCTCAACTTTCAGGAGACCCCAGCTTGCTCAAGAAACTTGCGATCCTGCAGATGAGAACCCTAAGTACACCAATAGGTTTTGCTTGCCCATCACTTTTGGGGCCTGGCTGCCCATGCTCAGCACAGCTCTGTGAAAGCCCACCTGAGTGTCGTGAGATCATACAGATGGAAAGAGCTGGGGCGGAAAGAGCTGGGGCAGAAATAGCTGGAAGATAGACTGTGAGGTGATGCCTCCCACTTTGTTTTGGAGCTGTACTTAAGCTCAGGTCCTATCCTTTGTTCCTTCCCTAACCTACATAACAGGTACACATTTTCCCACCAGGTACCATGCTGATCCTAACAGTTACCTGCTTCCTTGATGGTTTAGTTGGATCTCAGACCTCCCCTCTCAATGCAAACTTGCCAGTTGGTCACTGGGCTCTGCACCGACTCCTCACTTTGCCTGGCTTGATAACTGCTGGGCAATGGAAGGGTCCTGGCTCCATTTGGGTAATGTGGGAAAATTCCCTGTCAGTGGCAGCACTGCCCTGCCAATGCATCGGATGTCTGTAGCTCCCAGCTCAGATTCCTTTGTGGAGCAGTCCCGCTATGGCTGCTCCTTGACAGTTGAAATAACTGGTTTTGTGGGTGAGAGGAGAGCAGTGGATTTTTGTTTACTTTGACTTTAGCCAGGCTTTTTACACGATCTACCCATAATAACCTTGTGTTGAAGTTAGAAAGATGTGGACTGGTTGAGTGGCAAATTGACTGGATCACCTGGCTGGAAAGGTAGGGGTAAAGTGAAAAGTCCTGCTGGATGCTTGTTACAAGAATTGTTCTTCAAGTAACACGAAAGGACTGACGATGTTTAAAGGCATCATTGGTCATCAGAGTTGGTTGACCAGAACACATCCTCTACAACGGGAGAAAGAAAGACCCTGTGAACTACAGCCCAGTCTCACGTCGGTGCTCGGCAAGATCATGGAGCAGATCCTTCTGGAAACTGTGCTAAGGGACATGGAAAATAAGGAGGTGATTGGTGACAGTTAACTTCTGTTTTGAAGAGAACCTTGGACTAAATGACCCTCTTTTTTTTTTCGATCATAAGAGTAAGACCAAATTGTCTCAACTGTAAGTACTCTTCCTTCACTTAAGAAGGAAATGTAGTATTCCAGAGAGATGGTGAGCTTGCTGCCATCTAGATCTCATAAATTAAGAGACTTTGGTGTTTGGATGAGTGCTATAAATGTCTGAGAGCTTCAATCTAACACTGTGGAAGGGAGACAATTTTTTCATTTAATTTTGTAGATTTACAGCTCAGTAACAGAAGTAATTTGGTTCGCTTGACCAGGAAGACTCTGATGTTTGTCTGAGCATTAGTGAGTAATGAAACAAAATCTCTGTACTTGAAAAAACATGCCTGGTCGCTTACATGCAGACAAGCAGTTATTTTAAGAAATTTATCAGAACAGACAAGGTGCAGATGAAATGGAGAACTGTACAAAACAGGATTTTCAATTAAAGTTTCAGCAGCTGACCTCTTTAATTCAGAAGCAGATCTTCTTTGTATGAAAAGGACAGTGAGCATTTTTGTAAAGATTTAAATGATTATTAATGAATATATATAATTTAAAGAAAAAGTAATTCAGCAGGGTTGATACAAATGCTAGGCATTTGTGAGGAATTAGCTAGAAATAAAATTTCTTTTTAATTGTCAGTTTTTCTTTCTTCCTTTCTACAATAAATACATAAATAATATCAAAAAAGTGTCAGCAGTCTGAAGTCAAATGACATTTCTTTCAACCTATTTATTCATCATGATCCACTTAACACAGACAAACTGTGATAGGTGCTCCCAGAACTGGTTCACACACTAGTAAGGAGCAAATGCATGACAAATGAGATTTAAAGCCATGAGATAAACAACTGTCAAAATCAGAATATAGAAGAAAAAAAAACTGAATGCAACAAGGAAATAACAAAACTATGTATCTCAGTTCCACCATCCTGCAGCACTAATCAATTTGATAGATGAGAAATGATTCAAAGATAATGCAGTGGCAGTTTCGCAGTGGCAGCTTTAGAGGATAATTTAGAATTAAGACCAACTTTATGATTATAAACTACAGCAAAAATCTTAATGAGGTGATCACTTGGGAAGGAATATGGCAAGAAATAAAACAATAAATTGCATGGTTTTATAAGCCTTTAACTATGGGAAATTAATCTACATTTCTTAACATTGTAATTGCAACAGTATGAAGTGGCAAGAACCCTGAATGAAAAAGTTACAAGGTTGCCTATTTAATAGAGGCAAAGGCATTATCTGTCAATTTTTTACAAAAATTTTATTAATCATTCAAAGACATTCATCTGTGTCATCTGTAGTCATCATTCAGAATTGCATATGGCATTTATTGATTCCCCAGGAAATCAGTAGGAAATGCATTTGTTTTGCTCTGTGGTTTTCCAGTGAGAGTCTGGATTACATATGCACAATATAACAAGTGTAGCTTTTAATAGTATAACTGCACATTTGAAGATGCAAAACATTTCAAGTACAAGATAAATATCTAGCAGACATAGGAGACATAGCTTTTAATAGTATAACTGCACATTTGAAGATGCAAAACATTTCAAGTACAAGATAAATATCTAGCAGACATAGGAGATGGTGCTGTAAATGCTTACAGCCTTAGAATTACAAACTGATAATGTTCCATTTAATGTTTTCATACAGCTGATTAATTTCTTCTGTTGAAAAAGGAATGAACAAATGAATAATCCAAGGAACAAAGAAAAGTTCACATTATACATACTCAATAATAATTACAATATTGAATTCAATTTATCTTAAAATATTATCAGTGCACTAGTAAGTACAGACATATCTAGACTGTCTTATTATGAAGTCTTTTAGACACTATTTAAAGATGGGGGGGGAAAGTAAAAGATAAAAATATGAACCTTATAGCAACCTGGCTATTAGGAAAAAACAAACTGCCAGAGCAAGCGACCGGAATCAAGAGAACGACTTAATATGAGTTATGCTCCTTGTTCATTTTATACAAATCCTTAACCCCTTATATACTATTTCTTACATGCACTTACAGTGATTTGGCATATTATGATTGGACACACGTCCTGAAGACCCTTAGTGACTAACATATAATTGGTTAAACACAGGTGTGAGAACTCGACCTCGAAAGCTTGCCAACAGTCCACAGTTCTCATTAACTCAGTCAATTCCAGCATCTTATCTTGCCTGCTTAAGCTTCTTCAGTCCTCTCATTGCCTTGCTGTACCTTTCAGGATTATTCAGAGTTTATGCACCAATTATGCATTCTCCCGTGAGAACACTGCCTCCACATCTCCCCCCTGGTTTTTTTTTTTATATGTTTTGGGTGACCCTACTTGAGCAGGGGATTTGGGCTAGATTATATCTCCAACATATGCCAACTACAGGCTGCTGGGTTTGCCCCTTTTTTCTGCTATATGGCTCTCTGATAACATCAAGGTCTGGCATGGCATGTGTCCCCACCACTCCACACCTGCTGGGTTGCAGCCAACAGCAGAGCTAAAGGTTCTTCTTGGTGGCAAACACAGAGGCCAATCCAGTCTTGCCCTTGACTGTGGTAGCAGGCATTTTGTCAGCCTCAGTCCTTGCACCTTGTTGTCAATGAAGAATTTCACCTGCTTCATTCAGTAACAGGTCGCTACTACAGCAAGGCACACACAAATTTACATTAGCAGAGTAACTATTACAGGGTGCAGAAGCATGTTGAAGATGCTGATGGCAGCAAGGGACTAGATAAAGAAATTTCTTACCAGGGGAATTCTCCCACCCTCTTAATTTGTTCCATTACCTGCTTTATAACACTACCATTGTATTAAAATCTTTCTAGCTTTTGCCTTAGCATTTTCTAGCAGCTACTGCAAATTTCCATACTCTAACATCTCTTTTACAAGTGACAAATCTATACAATACAAGGTGCAGTTTCTTATTAGCAACTAGCTAGTAAATACAGGTGGTTTTATACACAAAATCACAGCCTCTAATAATAGCTACTTTACAAGCACACATATTCAGGATGTTACTTTTCAGTTGCCCCCAAGTGATGTTTTGCAGTTATTTATTTTTTCTCTTCCTCTATCTCATTCTGCTTGGGGTATTCACGGGTCAGCTCCTGTAGCTGAGGCATCAGGTTTTTCCATTCGTCTGTCCAGCTCATGGCAAGGCTTCACAAACTTTGCAGGCAGTCGCCATGGACCTGTAGGCAGGAGGACACAAATATACCCCCTCCCCCAGGTTATCAGTTCTTGAGAAGCAGACAGGTTAAACTGCACATTGTTAACTGTCGAGGAGTTTGCTGCATCATTGCTCTTTCCCCCCCGCCTTTTTTTTTTTTATTCATTTTTTATTTTTTTTTTTACCCCTGCAAAAAGCCGGCCTGCTCAGCAGCAGCTACGGCCGCCTGCCTGTTTCAGCAGCAACTATAAATACCTGCCGGCAGCCACACTTTTACATTAACCCTTTTATGCCCGAAATGTTAAACAGCTGCCCGTTGAAAGCTTTTATGAACCCAACAAGGAAAATACACAGAACACCGTCTGCTCTCAGCACACACACACACACACATGGATGGGATCCCACAAGCACACGCCACACAACTACAATATTTGAAGCACAAAATCCAGGCAATCATTACTCCCACTACAGTCCCACGAACAGAACAAGGCACAAGGACCCTGCGGAGACTAATAGCAAACCAGCTCCGAGAAGCATCATTGCAGTGCGAGGTGGCAGGCTCAACCTTAGCGGGCGTCCCTGCAGAGGCTCTGCCTCCCCCACATCGTATGAGGCTTGGGCTTTTATACTGACCAAAATGCACACTCATTCCGACACTGGTGGCCAGCCTGTGCTGGAAGAAGTGGCCAACAGTATTTACAAAGGTCTCCAAGGGTTGATAGAAACCTGGACATACTTATTTTTACCAACTTCTAGTATGAGTATCACAGAGAAACTGTATGGGCTCCCCCTGTCAATTGCAAGAAAAAATCATAACATATACAGCTTGAGTATAAGAGGATTTTAACCCATACATGGTCACTGTTTGTCAGGCCTCCTTAGCTATTTTGAGATCAAGAGCTTCCCACTCTTTAGCCCCCTGCTGTGTAGTAAACACAGGATATGCAGAGATACCCATTGCAGAAAATTCACCAGTAATGATCACATCTTTGTTTAACCATTGTTGCAGCTGAGCGTCTCCAGGGCCAGTGAGTCTGAGCAGACCGACCCGGCAGACGAAGAGTCAGAGTCTGGAAGCAGAGGATATAAATCTGGCTCGGATTCAGGGGATTCGGGGGCTGATCCTGGGCCGAACTCGGGGTCTCCGTTGTTCGCAGCTCTGTCTTTCTTGTCAGATGTCTCTCGTTCGGTATGTGGCCATCTGCAGACCTGGCTCCTCCGTAACTGAGTTAAAAATTTCCACTCTAGGGCATAATGGGTTGGAAAGGCTCGCAGTTCCTTTAAATCTCCCGCTAGCGCATAATCTCTATTTTCTACTGCGTGCTTCAAAATGGCGCCCCAATCGATCCGGCGCCGAGGTGCCACCCTCTTCCCTTCAGCTTCCTCGACATTCATCATGCGTATCCCTTCTAATATACTTTCTCTGTCCTTTTCAAAGTCACTACTTTCGGAACTGGGGTGGTGGGGGAGCAGGGGGTTACACCTCCTCCGCTGCACCTTCTAATGAAGGAGGGGTAGAAAAGGAAGGGGGGGGGAACCCTGTGCTCCTGCGAGTTGGGGGAAATGAGCTGTAATCTTCCCCCGGTTTCAACCGACCGGGAACGTCTGTTCCTAGTTTCTCCGTTGCTACCGCGGCAGTTTTCTTTTCTGCCTTGTATCTTTTTATGCAATTTATTACTTCTCTCCGTGGTTTACCGAGTTTCTTTGCCGTTTTATCATCATTAAGCATTGAGTCAAATAGTTCATCACCAAACTTTTGCCACTCACTCTCCTCAAAAACTGTATTAGGATCTACAAAAAATCCCTTAGCCTTCCCTTCCCCAGTGGCAGACTCCTTTCGGTCAGTCCAAGCACCCAGGTCCGTCACGCCACCGCAGCAGCGTTGCCCGCGCTCCTTGGCTGCTGCCGCCGGTGTTGCTCACTCGCCGGTCCGGGTCCCTGATACTCAGGGCCCTGTATTCCGGGTCCCCGCTAACCGGGGCCCTGTATTCCGGGTCCCCGCTAATTGGGGCCCTGTCATCCGGGTCCTCGTTAACCAGGGCCCTGTAATCCGGGTCCCCGGTAGCCGGGGCCCTGTAGTCCATGGTCTCTGTTCGGGCGCCATTTGTAAGCAGCGAGGAGAAGCAAGACACGCCAACCCAATATGGGTGATAAGCAAACTTCCACTTTATTTCTGGCGCACTTCGCTTAAATCCGGATGGTGTTTAGCCACGCCTACTAGTCAGAACAGTATTGGTTAGTTCTACACAGCTTCCTTCACATTCTCCTCCCACATCCGGTATCCGGTTACCTGTGAGGCCTACACCTTGCTTTGCTCGCACAAGGCCTCTAAGGATCCATGGCCTTGCTCTTGGAGCCATTCTGCAACAGGTCTCCTACAAGATACGGCCAACAGTCAGGACCCTCTGGGCCCAGCCGTTCAGACAATTTTCAACCCGCCTCACTATCTGCTCCTCCAGCCTGTGCATCATCAGCTCCTCATATGGAAGACAGTGTCAAAGGCCTACCAAAGTCCAAGTAGGCAATATCCACTGCTCTTCCCTCATATACCAAATCAGTCATTTCTTCACAGAATGTAAACAGGGGAATCCTCTTGGTGAATTCATGCTGTCTACTCCTCAACAGTTTCTCATCCTACTTGTCCTTATTTTTTATTTATTCTGCATAGCATTTATTTACACGTGTCTCTTAGCTTTTTATTAGGGCCAAGTTACATCAATTTTAAAATTTAAAAGATACTACTGATTATATTCCTAGGCATTTTAGTAACTGAATCTACATGATTATGCTGTCAGAAACAGTGGGCCAGGTAATCCTATGTTATAAAATATCCCTGCAGTACTCAGATGGGAATGTAGTGAACAAGGGGAAATGGCACTTGAGCAAATATTCCAGGTATGAACAAGGGGTAAGAGCTTTCTCTAAACAATCTTCCATATGATAACGTGAATGTTATCTTCATATTATCTTTTGAGTGATTGTGTTTTCAACTAAAACTGAGCAGCACCATTTTGTGGAAAATAATCATGGGTTTTGACCAGGCCTAATAACAATCTTAAAAAGTGAATGAAACAGAAAACATTTGACTTGGAGCAATATTTGTTTTATCAACAAACTATTTTTAGGTGAAAACGAAATTTTATTGGTTTATATGCTTTTAGGTACTACCAAAAGGAAACTTGTAATTCTGATTCATCTTATAGGAAAAATATTCTTTTACAGTAATCTTTAATTCAACACTAAATTTATTGTTATTCAAAGAAATGGCCACCAAGAGATTTTATCAAAGTCAGTATGATAATGAAAGATTTAAATAAAAGTTATTTGTAGGCAGATCTGGTAGTGTTATTCTCTGTCCTTGTGTAGTCCACTGATTTCAAAATCAGTATGTCCTAAAAGCACTCTAAGTTTTTGGTAGCCACAGGTCACATACTGTAAGTTAATATAAGATTTGCTTCAGGGTTTTGTCTATGTACTTATTGGTTCTGATGTTTCTTGTATTTTTTTTCCTTCTCTTTTCCCTGTATTTTAAGTTTCTTCTTTATTTGCAGACTGATTTTTGAGAAGTGTACTGCAAAATGGACATCAAATATTTCCAAGCAGAAGACTAGAGAGCAAGAATGCAAAATCAAATAGATCATAAAAAACAAGAACCCAGCAAGGATTATTAACACCGTCTACAGAACAGCTTTCTGTAGTTGATTCAAGATGTAAATGGAATTTTGCCGTAAGATTTTATCAATTTCAGCCAAACATTCTTGAGCACAATACTGCCTGTTAAGATAGGTTCACAAGTTCAGATTTGTTAATGGGGGCAACTGCTGAAGGCATACAGCTCCAATAGTGAAAGTTACTTTTGAGGAAGAATAAAAGGGGGGAAGCAAGAGAGGAAAAGGTGGGTAAAATTGGGCAAGAGCAAGGCCAAGTGACTGGCCTGGAAGTATAGTGACGGGACCCAGGTCAGCATCCTCTTCTGAGGGAGGTTCTTTCCGCTGCAAGAAGTAGTGAGCAGAAATGTGACAACAATAATGATTTCTTTGCCTTGCCTTTAGCCCTTAGCATTATATGCTTTTTCTCATGACCCTCTCTAACTCCCTACTATTTGTTTGTGATGCTGTTCACACAGGTTGACGCATACCAATCAGGAGCAATCGATTATATGTTAAGTTTCCATGCACATGTTATTATTGGATAATGTTGGTCAGGCATTTAAAGGACTATTTTATAGGTCTATTTTGTTGTGTGCCGTTTCTCTTTGTACTAGAGAAAACTGTACAGAAACCCCCAAATATCTAAAAGCTGCAAAAGAAAAGGATAAGGGTTCAAAGCGGAGTGATTATCATGCCAGTGGAAGCCCATGAGAACCCACTGTACCAACACTGTTGGGGTTGGCAGGTGTAAGCCTGTAAGACCAGCAGCATGGGAACAATAGCACGGAAACATAAGGAAAATAAAACCACAGAGTCTTCAGTAAAGTACTTCAACAGCAACATAGGTGTGAGGTTGCAGAGCTGCAAATAGCATGCATGACCTTAGCATTACTAAGGCTAAGTACTAGGAAGCTCAGGCATTGTGCAACGGTACCTGTTATTGTATAGTCATATTCATGATTGCATTCTGTTGCAAAGAGATTTCCTCTGTCTTGTTAGATTTTCTTTTTTAAGATAAAACTTCACACTTAGCTTTCTCTGTATTTTGGAAGATCTACAGAATAATATGGAACTACAGAGGAACAGTGTCATGGTTTAAACCCTAGCCAGACAGCTTCTTCACTCACTCCCAGTGAGTGGTGCCAGGCTGAGAGCAATCCCTCCCCCCGGGTCTCTCCCCTTCCCCGCGCCCGTGAGGGATGGGGAGGAGGATCAAATGAGTGCAACTCCCACAGGTTGAGACAAGAACAGTCCAGCAACCAATGTACAACACAAATCACCACCGCTACTACCAACGACAACAATGATAAGAGAAAATAACAAGGGAAGAGAATACAACACCACCGGCCAAGAAACGAGTCCCACCCGGAAACCCGTGTCCTTCCGGGTAACTCCCAGTTACCCCCCACCCTGGGCATGACGTGCTGTGGTATGGAATACCACTTTGGCTTGTCTGGGTCAGGCACCCCGTCTCTGCTTCCTCACGGCTTCCCCTCCTCCTTGGCAGAGCATGAGCCTCACAAAGTCCTTGGTCAGGGTAAACATCACTTAGGAACAACCGAAAACATCGGTTTCACCAGCACTGTTCCCAGGCTGGAAGTCAAAACACAGCACTGCACCAGCTACCACGAAGGAGAACAATGACTGCTACTGCTGAACCCAGGACATTATCCACCCCTTATTCCATACCATTCACATCATGCTCAGATCCCACATTTTCAATATACCATCGCTCTCCCCACATATATACATCCATATACACACAGAGGGAGAGAAAGAGATCATTTTCTTAGTGCATGGACCAATCCCTATAATGCTGCCAAGTCCATTCAGTCCATGATGTCAGGTTCCATCTCTTGTAACAGTCTCTCAGGGCAGGAAAGGCTGGGTGCAGTATTGGATCATTGCCTGCTGATGCTGGTCGTTCCTTTACTGAGGAACTCACCCGTTCATCAAAGTTCATTCTCTGTTGGGATGGTGGTTGGAGGGAAGTCAGGGCCAGTCGCTGGTGACCTGGAGACATCTAGTTGATGGGCTACAAAAGTATTACACAGCAGGCAACAGCATACAATTGACTTCATTGGCTGTTTTCCCCTAAAATCAAATCCCCTTGAGGTATACATCGGACTTCCCCAGCTTCCCGCATTACCCACCAAGTATATCCAGGTCCCTGAGCAAAAGCAATCCTACGAGTGGGTTTGCCTTTACCTGAAGCAGGAATAACCCAGACTATCTTCCCCAGCAAATTCTTCATATGCACCACGGGAACTTTGTCCCCCTCTACAATATGTAAAAGTTCTGACTGGGCTGGGCCAGCCCTGTTGGCAGATCCTCTGGTGTTGACCAACCAGGTGGCCTTTGGTAAGTGTGTATCCCAATGCTTGAAAGTTCCCCCACCCATTGCTCTCAGTGTAGTTTTTAACAGCCCATTGTACCGTTTGATTTTCCCAGAGGCTGGTGCATGGTAGGGGATGTGATATACCCACTCAAATGCCACTCTTTGGCCCAAATATCCATAAGGTTATTCCAGAAATGAGTCCCATTGTCTGACTCAATTCTCTCTGGGGTGCCGTGTCACCACAAAATCTGTTTCTCAAGGCCCAGGATAGTGTTCCAGGCAGTGGCATGGGGCACAGAGTATGTTTCCAGCCACCCGGTGGTTGCTTCCACCATGGTAAGCACATGGCGCTTCCCTTGGCGGGTTAGTGGCAGTGTGATATAGTCAGTCTGCCAGGCCTTCACATATTTATACTTCAACCATCGTCCTCCATACCAAAGAGGCTTTAACCGTTTGGCTTGTTTAATTGCAGTACATGTTTCACACTCATGAATAACCTGGGCAATAGTGTCCATTGTTAAGTCCACCCCTCGATCACTAGCCCATCTATATGTTGCATCTCTGCCCCGATGGCCTGAAATGTCATGGGCCCACTGGGCCAAAAATAATTCACCTTTATGTTGCCAATCTAAGTCCATCTGAGCCACTTCAATCTTAGCCACTTTATCCACCTGTTGGTTGTTCTGGTGTTCCTCAGTGGCCCGACTCTTGGGTACATGAGCATCTACATGATGTACCTTCACCACCAGGTTCTGGACCCGGGCAGCAATATCTTTCCACAGTGCAGCAGCCCAGATGGGTTTACCTCTGCGTTGCCAGTTGCTCTGCTCCCATTGCTTCAACCACCCCCACAGGGCATTTGCCACCATCCATGAGTCAGTATAAAGTACTGGCCACTTTTCTCGTTCAGCAATGTCCAGCGCCAGCTGGATGGCTTTCACCTCTGCAAACTGACTCGATTCACCCTCTCTTTCAGCAGTTTCTGCAACTTGTCACCCAGGACTCCATACAGCTGCCTTCCATCTCCGATGCTTTCCCACAATACGGCAAGAGCCATCAGTAAACAAGGCATACTGCTTTTCACTTTCTGACAGTTTATTATATGGTGGGGCCTCTTCAGCGCGCATCACCTCCTCCTCTGGTGACATTCTGAAATCTTTGCCCTCTGGCCAGTCCATGATGACTTCTAGAATGCCTGGACGACTGGGATTTCCTATTCGAGTTCGTTGTGTAATTAGTGCAGCCCATTTACTCCATGTAGCATCAGTTGCATGATGTGTAGAGGAGACCCTGCCTTTGAACATCCAGCCCAGCACGGGCAGCTGGGTGCCAGGAGGAGCTGTGCTTCAGTGCCAATCACTTCCGAAGCAGCTCGAACCCCTTCATAGGCTGCCAGTATCTCTTTCTCAGTTGGGGTATAGCTGGCCTCAGATCCTTTGTATCCCCGACTCCAAAAGCCGAGGGATCGACCTCGAGTCTCCCCTGGAGCTTTCTGCCAGAGGCTCCAGGTAGGACCGTTCTCCCCAGCTGCAGTGTACGGTACATTTTTTACATCTGGCCCTGTCCAGACAGGTCCAAGGGCTACTGCATGAACTATCTCACGTTTAATTTGCTCAAAGTCTTGTTGTTGCTCAGGGCCCCATTTAAAATCATTCTTCTTCTGGGTCACATGATAGAGAGGGCTTACAATCGAACTGTAATTTGGGATGTGCATTCTCCAGAACCCCACAGCACCCAACAAAGCTTGCATTTCTTTGTTATTAGTTGGTGGAGACATTGCTGTTATCTTGTTGATCACATCTGTGGGGATCTGTCTACTTCCATCTTGCCATTTTATTCCCAAAAATTGAATCTTCTGTGCAGATCCCTTAACCTTACTCCGTTTTATGGCAAAACCAGCTTTCAGCAGGATTTGGATAATTTTCCTCCCTTTCTCAAAGACTTCTTCCACTGTATCGCCCCACACAATAATGTCACCAATGTACTGCAGGTGTTCTGGAGCTTGCCCCTGTTCCAGTGCAGTCTGGATCAGTTCATGGCAAATGGTAGGGCTGTGTTTCCACCCCTGGGGCAGTCGGTTCCAAGTGAACTGGGCACCCCTCCAAGTAAAAGCAAACTGTGGCCTACACTCTGCTGCCAAAGGAATTGAGAAAAATGCATTGGCAATATCAATCGTGGCATACCACTTGGCTGCCTTTGACTCTAGTTCATACTGAAGTTCTAGCATGTCCGGTACGGCAGCACTCAATGGTGGTGTGGCTTCATTCAGGCCACGATAGTCTACTGTTAGTCTCCATTCTCCATTAGACTTTTGCACTGACCATATGGGGCTATTAAAGGGCGAGCGGGTCCTGCTGATTACTCCCTGACTCTCCAGTCTACGGATCAGCTGACGGATGGGAATCAGGGAGTCTCGGTTGGTGCGATATTGCCGCCAGTGCACTGTTGTGGTCACAATTGGCACTTGTTGTTCTTCAACTTTCAGCAACCCCACAGCAGAGGGATCTTCTGAGAGACCAGGCAAGGTGGACAGCTGCTCAATTTCCTCAGTCTCCAAAGCAGCAATACCAAAAGACCATCGGTACCTTTTGGGTCTTTGAAGTACCCTCTCTTGAGGTAGTCTATGCTGAGGATGCATGGAGCCTCTGGACCAGTCACAATAGGGTGCTTTTGCCATTCCCTCCCAGTCAGGATGATTTCAGCCTCCAGCGCAGTCAACTCTTGGGATCCTCCTGTCACTCCAGAAATATAGATGGGTTCCACCCCTTGACAGCTTAATGGCATCAGGGTACACTGTGCACCGGTATCTACTAGAGCCTTATACTTCTGTGGGACTGATGTGCCGGGCCATCTGATCCACACAGTCCAGTAAATCCAATTGTCCCCTACCTCCACCTGGCTGGAGGCAGGGCCCTTCTAATGGTCATCACAGAGTTAGACACTTAAGTTGTGGTGAAAGGGATTATTCTTCATTATCACAGGAGCTGGAGTAAAATCAGCTCTTCCACTCCATCTGGGAAACTGCTCACCAGAGACTGAAGCCGTAGCTGTCATGGGATGATCAGTCTTGGCCCTTGCTCCCCTCTTCAGTTCACCCACCCATTCCTCCAAATCTGAAGTAGGTTTTCCATCCCACTTTGTCATGTCTTCTCCGTGATCCCACAGGTAAAACTATAGGGTAGCCCGTGGCGTACACCTCCTGTATCTCCTCTCTCCCTTTCTAACCCTAGCTTGCACCTGTTCGGCTTCCCCTTTTCCCTGAGGGGAGCTATTTATTTCAGTTAGGGAATTAATTATAAAAATTAATATTATATAATTAATTTTAATAATTAATTATAAATAAAAATAAAGTAAGATTAATTATAGTAATTAATATTATATAATTATAATAATGAATGATTATATAATTAATTATAATTCAACTTCAAATTCGTACAGTATGGGTATCATCTCTATGTACCCAGAATACTAAATATTATTTAGGGATAGGATTTGTGTTACTGACTTTAGCTTTTTTTTTTTTAATTGGCGGTGGATTAAATCAGTATACTAATCTAATGTGCTGAAATAAATAATGTAAACATGACAGCTGTTGCATTACAATGAATATTAATGCTAAAATAGCCAAAGTAACCAAACATCTTGCTCAAAGGCTTTGAAAAATGAGTTGCAAGGCAATTAATAAGGGTAATCAGTCGTTAAGTCCAAACAGGAGTACTTTGAAATGCAATGCTTTTGCAAGCAACTGTTCACTTCAAGAAATTGATTGGGATTTTTACTTCAAGTGTGTAATGAAAAAACATCAGCATTTGCAATTCAGCTTTTTGAGAAGTTAAACCAGCAAACCAATGAGAGGCTACAGTTCTGAAGCTGTTTTCTTTGCTTGTCTTACTGTATACATTATTAAGAATTGCTGTTTAGGTTTTTATTGCATCTCTGTTGATGTTCAATATGATAAGAAAAAAACTTAATTTCAGTGGTCAATTCTAGGTTTTATTTTAAGTACCAATGTTAATATGCATTTTAAGCTGATCTGATATTTCTTTGAGTGTAGGTGAGACGAGTTATTTTCTTAGCAGAACCATAACATTCTGAATTTTCATTCCTTGTTATTCAGCCTCTCTATATGCATCATGAGCTTTTAATTTGAAAAGTAAGATATGTATTTTTTGTTTGAAACAGAGATCTGTTGCCGACTGTTCATGAGTGGTTTTGTTCTGTTCTGGTATATCCTATCAGTAACAGTGGAAATATAGACCTCACCACCTTGACAGTTGTTTTCTGAAGCACATGATAGTAAAATATTCTGTGAACTCTACAGAAACAACTTTCATCAATTTACTCCCACTTGGTGGAAGTTTCTTGGGTGGCAGAGTGCACTCAACTATGTCAGGTGTCTGTCTAACACATGGTTATGACTAAGGTCTGGGACAGGACTTAATAGGCAGTGCACTAGTCTCCCATTACTTATACATGACGAATTAGGTTTATGAGTGATTTTACTCGTGCTATTTTAACCCATGTAACACATTACATATATTCTTTTAGGGTACATAATGGGCAGGTAGATTTTATCAGGTGTGTTTAAAGGCATTTTTGCTTTTTTTTCTTTTACCCTTAGTTTCCTATACTGACAGTAAGTATGGGGAATAATAGAGGATCACTTTTATAAATCCTATTAACACATGATAAAATCCACTCCTGTACAAAATATGTGACCAGCATAACAGATTGCCAGAGTGAGGTTTGAGTACACGATAAATCTGAAGCCTTTGCCATCAAGTCTAAGAATACGTCATGAATTCATCACCTTAGATTTTAATGGAGAGAAAAAAGGATTGTAGTCTTCAAAATGGTAAATAAAGACTTGAAGACGCTAAGCAGCAAAACTAATACAAGTCAAAATTATAATTCTCAGACAGCTAACTAACTGCTCTGTTCATTGTATATTATTGTCATGACCTAATGGGTTACCCAGCCTGTGGGTGTTTTCAAGATTGTTACTGTGGGTTTGTCAGCATCTGTAATACACAAGAACACAGAACTTTTTGGTGCTCTAAATTTCTCTATTTTATTGCAGGTTACTAAAAATGCTACACAAATCAACACTACCAAATAATCTACCACAGAAATCACCACTAGCAATATAACTATGATGACAAAAGTGAATATATATTAATGAAGCTATTACAAATTACTATCAGCAACCAACAATAGAAGCAACCAATTGTATAGCAATAATCCATGTAACATCTACATCCAAGTATGTGTATACTATTACAGGTTAGTAAAACTTATCACTAGTGAAGTAAGCTTATCAACAATGTAACAGTAGACATACTTCTGATATATTACTTATATGGATATATGTTGCAGAATGACTCTAAGAGCAGAACCATAGAGTTCTGGAGGACTGTGCAAGCAAGGCGGGGGGTGGCCCCCACAGGTAGCCGGAGACCGGACCTGGGAGGAGAATGTGGAGGAAGCTGTGGGGGCTAACCAATACTGTTGTGCCAAGAAGGAGTGGCTGAATACCACTCCTATATGTGTGTGAACTGCGTCACAAATAAAGTGAAAGTTGCTTATCACCCATATTGGGTTGGCCTGTCTGCTTCTCCTCGCCGCTTACAAATGGCACCCGAACAGGGACGCGGACTACAGGGCCCTGGTCGCTGGGGACCCGGATTACAGGGCCCCGACTAGCAGGGACCCAGGATACAGGGCCCCGACTAGCGGGGACCCGGAATACAGGGCCCCGACTAGCGGGGACCCAGGATACAGGGCCCCAAATAGCGGGGACCCGGATACCGGGCCCCGGTCGACGGGGAACCAGGATACAGGGCCCCGGTAGACGGGGACCCAGATACAGGGCCCCGACTACCGGGGACCCGGAACGGCGAGTGAGTGGCGCCGGCGGCAGCGGCCGGGGAGTGCGGGCAATGCTGCTGCGGTGGCGTGATGGACCCAGGTGCTTGGACTAACCGAAAGGAATCCGCCGCTGGGGTGAACCAGACACTGCTGCGTTGGGAGGCCGATCCAGAGACCGAGGTTACAGGACGACCCAGAAGAAGACGATCCGGTAAAGGCTGGCCATGAAAATGGACCGAGAGGCAGACCTGGACTTATTACAGTGCTTTTTATAAAAGCGGGGAACTGAGCCCTGAACTTTTTACAGTGCTTTTTATAAAAGCGGGGAATTGAGCCTGAGACTCTAAAGCAGCTAGCAGGTCTAGTGGCTGTAGGGAAGGCTAAGGGATTTTTTGCAGATCCTAATACAATATTTGAGGAGAGTGAGTGGCGAAAGTTTGGTGGTGAACTATTTGACTCTGTGCTTAATGATTATAAAAAGGCAAAGAAACTCGGTAAACCACGGAGGGAAGTAATGAACTGTATAAAAAGATACAAGGCAGAAAAGAAAACTGCCGCGGTAGCAACGGAGAAACTAGGAACAGACGTCCCCGGTTGGTTGAAACCGGGGGAAGATTACAACTCGTTCCCCCCAACTCGTGGGAGCACAGGGTTTCCCACCCCCCACCCCCCCTTCCTTTTCTCCCCCTCCATCAGAAGGTGCCCTGGAGTAGGTCCTGGCCCTGGAGATGCTCAGCTGTAACAATGGGTAACCAATGATGCGATCATTACTGGAGAATTTTCTGCAATGGGCATCTTTGCATATCCTGTGTTTACTACACAGCAGGGGGCTAAAGAGTGGGAAGCTCTTGATCTCAAAATAGCTAAGGAGGCCTGACAGTGACCACGTATGTGTTAAAATCCTCTTATACTCAAGCTGTATATGTTATGATTTTTCTTGCAATTGACAGGGGGAGCCCATACAGTTTCTCTGTGATACTCATGTACTAGAAGTTGGTAAATATAAGTACGTCCAGGTTTCTATCAACCCTTGGAGACCTCTGTAGATACTCCTAGCCACTTCTTCCAGCACAGGCTGGCCACCAGTGTCGGAATGAGTGTGCATCTTGGTCAGTATAAAAGCCCAAGCCTCATACGATGTGGGGGAGGCAGAGCCTCTGCGGGGACGCCCGCTAAGGTTGAGCCTGCCACCTCGCACTGCAATGATGCTTCTCGGAGCTGGTTTGCTGTTAGTCTCCACAGGGTCCTTGTGCCTTGTTCTGTACGTGGGACTGTAGTGGGAGTAATGATGGCTTTTGCAGGGACTAAAAAAAAAAAAAAAAAAGGGGGGGGGAGAGAGAGTAATGATGCTGCACTTAACCTGTCTACTTCTCAAGAACTGAAGAACTGATAACCTGGGGGAGGGGGTATATTTGTGTCCTCCTGCCTACAGGTCCATGGCGACTGCCTGCAAAGTTTGTGAAGCCTTGCCATGAGCTGGACAGACGAATGGAAAAACCTGATGCCTCAGCTACAGGAGCTGACCCGTGAATACCCCAAGCAGAATGAGATAGAGGAAGAGAAAGAACAAATAACTGCAAAACATCACTTGGGGGCAACTGAAAAGTAACATCCTGAATATGTGTGCTTGTAAAGTAGCTATTATTAGAGGTTGTGATTTTGTGTATAAAACCACCTGTATTTACTTGCTAGTTGCTAATAAGAAACTGCACCTTGTATTGTATAGATTTGTCACTTGTAAAAGAGATGTTAGAGTATGGAAATTTGCAGTAGCTGCTAGAAAATGCTAAGGCAAAAGCTAGAAAGATTTTAATACAATGGTAGTGTTATAAAGCAGGTGATGGAACAAATTTAAGAGGGGGGGAGAATTCCACTGATAAGAAATTTCTTTGGCTAGTCCTTCACTGCCATCAGCATCTTCAACATGCTGCTGCACCCTGTAATAGTTACTCTGCTAATGTAAATGTGTGTGTGCCTTGCTGTAGTAGCGACTTGTTACTGGATGAAGCAGGTGAAACTGTGCATTGACAACAAGGTGCAAGGACTGAGGCTGACCAAATGCCTGCTGCCACAATCAAGGGCAAGACTGGGTTGGCTTCTGTGTTTGCCACCAAGAAGAACGTTTACCTCCGCTCTTGGCTGCAACCCAGCAGGCGTGGAGCGGTGGGGACACATGCCATGCCAGACCTTGATGTGAAGGATCAGAGAGCTATACAGCCTGTTATCAGAGAGCCATACAGCAGGAAAAAGGGGCAGGCCCAGGCAGCCTCTAGTTGGCATATGTTGGAAATATAATCTAGCCGAGATCCCCTGCTCAAGTAGGGCCACCCAAACCGTATATAAAACATAAAGGGGGAAGATGTGGAGACAGTGTTCTCATGGGAGAACGCATAATTGGTACATAAACTTTGAATAGTCCTGAAAGATACAGCAAGGCCATGAGAGGCCCGAAGAAGCTTAAGCAAGCAAGATAAGAGGCTGGAATTCACCAAGTTAATGAGAACTGTGGACTGTTGGCAAGCTTCCAAGGTTGAGTTCTCACACCTGTGTTTAACCAGTTATATGTTACATCGAAGGCAATTCCTTATTTCACAGTATCACAGAATGCTAGAGATTGGAAGGGACCTCAAAAGATCATCTAGTCCAATCCCCCTGCTGGAACAGGAACACCTAGATAATGTTACACAGGAATGTGTCCAGGCGGGCTTTGAATGTCTCCAGGGAAGGAGACTCCACAGCCTCCCTGGGCAGCCTGTTCCAGTGTTCCGTCACCCTCAGCTTACCCAGCAATAGTAAATGAGCAATATCCTAAGAACAACTAGATGGTTGTCTTCACGGGGCATTAAAGGTTGAGTCAAACACTGCTGTTTAAAGTATTGCACTTATGTATTGTTGTTAGGTTAATCATCGTAGCTATTAGCCTTGCTTATAGTTGTGTGATAAAACAGGTGAACAGAATAACCCACAATGCGTTGCTCGCACAAAGAAAAAGGGGGGAATTGTTGCAGAATGACTCTAAGAGCAGGACCATAGAGCCCTGGAGGACTGTGCAAGCAAGGCGGGGGGTGGCCCCCACAGGTGGCCGGAGACCGGACCTGGGAGGAGAATGTGGAGGAAGCTGTGGGGGGCTAACCAATACTGTTGTGCCAAGAAGGAGTTGCTGAATACCACTCCTATATATGCGTGAACTGCGTCACAAATAAAGTGGAAGTTGCTTATCACCCATATTGGGTTGGCCTGTCTGCTTCTCCTCGCCGCTTACAGATATATAATACCAGTATGTAAGAAAATCAGATAGGTGTCAGAAAGCACCAAACCATCTGAAGGAGCAGGACATACCAATCCTAGAGGGAGGGGACCCAACCAACCCAGAAGCAGGAAAACAAACTGAACTAATCCCAGAAGTGTGAGCCCAGAGGGGGACCAATAGAGTAACTGAGTCTCACTTCAAATATGATCCACATCACAGACTTCAGAGTCAACCACAAGTCACTCAGCAATGTTTTGAGATTTCATAGAAAGTTTGTGCAGAGAGAGAGTTCAACACGTTTAGGAATGGAAAAGTACATGCAGCATGAGAAGCACACAGAAAGAGAGGCTCCGTTTTGGACAAAACTTCAGTCATTTTTACATCGTAGACATATAAGAGGGCACAAAACACCATCACTTCAAGCAGCCAGTAGGTGTTTATTTTACCTGGGGCAGCAAATCGATGATGATTTCTCTTCTTTCAGACCAATTTTTGCTTTTCCAGACTGTTTTCATGTTCGTTCAGTTAGAACAGATCATAGCAGTTTCCAATTCTTATTTTCCCAGGATGTTTTCATCCTTTTCCAGGCTATTTTTCACCTTTTCAGATGTTAAGTTTCCATTACAGTTATTTTTGCATTTATCGATGATATGTCAGTATATTACTGGTTTCTAAGTACAAAGCTGTACTTAATAGATTCCAGCTGTGCCTCTCAAGGATGCTTCTGTTTCACAGGCCCAGTTCCCAGACTAATAGTTCCCATGCTTGCAGGCATTTTCTCTGTCAGTACTTGAGCAGACATCTTCTGCTCAGTAATCTTCCCCTTCTAACCAGGCCAGCTTCCTGACTGCTAACATCCAAAGACCCTTCTTCCCTCACCATTCTCTCTGAAAGCTCTCTGTTTAGTCTGTGATTCTTACTGCAGCCCTTGTGGTTTAGCTGGTGACAGCAGAATAGGCTTGAACCATCTCAGACAGTATTCTCCAAGCTACTATGCTTTATGTAATGAAAGAGGCAATTTGACAACCAACCACAAATAGAAGTGTTTCATTCCTGCAAAGCACATCCTTTTTCTCAACCCTCCTAAACCTCATCTCTTTCCCACAGAGGGAAGACAAGAACGGGAAAGATGGAGAAAAGACACCCTCTTCTTCCAGTTTATAAAAATTCTGGGCTAAAGGAACAGCCTTTGGCATCTTCTTTTCTGAAGGCACATGATGGTGAACCTGAGAACAGTCTAGGCAATGTAGGTGAATTGACCCAGTGCTGAGAAATAAAAAGCAGGGTACACAACAGTATGAGAATAATCATGTCAATGTGTGTGGATGGATTTGAAAAAATAAGCTACTTTAAACCTGGAATACAGCAATGATTCAGTATCACATGGATATAACACTCTGATTGATAACAGGCTCAGAGAAAAGCCACTGATGAGTCTATGAACTGGAACGTCTTATTTTTCTTTTATGTTTTCCTTGCATAAAGGTAGGTCCATTAAACATGTTCTCATGAGAATCAATCATCTCTCATGGTGCTTCCTTATGTGAATATGAATTTCCCATCCATATGCCTCAGCTCTCCCCAGTTTGATGCTGAAAATGCAGTAAAAAATAAAATTCATGAAATATACAAGTTTTTTTGCTCTTCTGTAGGCTTATAATGGCATGTACTGATTTCACTTTTGAAATTCCATTATACAACCTTCACCTTCTACAAAGATGATTTTAAGGACTCAGTGTTCTGACATATTGTCTTTTTGTTAACTAGCTGCTGGGCTAAAAGCCTTCCTAAAATGCTTTGAGATTTTCGAAAAAGGATGCTTTATAATGGGGAATCAGAAGTCACTGTTCCATGTGTTTTATAGCACTTCAGCAAGGCTTTGATTGATGCCTGGAATCATGGTTGCTTTTGGATGGAATTCTGTGGCTTGTATTTCTCAATTTTTTTTGGGGGGGGGGGTTTGGGGTTGCTTTTTTTTTTTTTTTTTAGATGCACTCACTAGTTTGTGCAGAAGGTTTTATTATTTATTATTTATGTTTGCAGCTAATGTTGGCATGACATGTGAAATAAAATTTTAGCATTTGGTCTGTAAATTAATACTATTTATCTTACTTTATCGTTTTATAGCGTAAGCATGGACTTATGTCCTAAAAAGCCATACTTTCCTGAGCACCATATCTTGAGTATCATCTTAAAGGCAATGAACAAATGTGTGAAAGACTAGAAAAATAAAGCCAGATCTTGTTCCTTTATTGAACTATTTAAAAAAAAAGGGGGGGGGGGAGGGGGGAGAGTGGAAATCCTACAAGTTTTTTATTTTGTACTATATACTTAATCAGCTGAATACTGAATTTTGTGGCAGTGCAGAAATTTCTCTCAGTTATATCTTCTTATTCAGTTTTATGTCAGTTTAGGTGTGGAAAATAATAACTTGGAGAAAATGAGAGTTTCATCTTATCAATTAGTCTGTTGAAACAGTCCACATATGTTTAGTAACATAGTTCAATTATGCTTTAACTTCTTAGTTCCAGAACTGTAATCTATTGACATTCTTTTGGCAATTTAATTAAAAATTTTTTTTTTTCATTTTAAAAATATTAATACTGATATTTTGATCTTTTTCTATCTTTTGTCAGTGAGGAAATCAACCTGATAAAGTGAGGACAGATCAAACTTTGTTTTAAAAAGTTTTGCATAAGAACAGTAATATTTCTTGTGAGAAGCACATATCTGTCACTTAGTGAGATTCCACATCTTCTGTCAGGAAAAACAAAAGCAGCTAGTGGTAGTGAAAACCTTAAATGCATGTATTCTTCTTAGCAGGCATTAAATATCAATAACAATAAAGAAAATGAACTAAAAAAGAAAAATCAAAAATCAAACAGAAGTACAAGTAACTGCAAGACACAAAACAGACCTCTGGAGGTCATCCAGTCTGGCCTCCCTGCTCAAGCAGTGCCATCCGGAATCAGTTGCCCAAGATGATGTCCAGATGGCTTTTGAATATCTCCTATTCAGAAATGCTACAATCTCTCTGGGTAACCTGTGCCAATTCACCCTCACAGGAAGAATGTGTTTTCTGATGTTTAGAGGGAATCTTCTGTGTTCCAGTGTGTGCCCATTCCCTCTGGTCCTGTCACTGGGCACCACTGAAAAGAGCCTGCCTCCATCTTCTTTATACCCTACCTTCAGATCCTACCTTCCTTACATCCTACCTAGCTTCTCCAGGCTGAACAGTACCAGATGTCTCAGCCTTTCCTCATAGGAGAGATGCTACAGTCCCTTAACCATCTTCATGGCCTTTTGATGGACTCTATACAATATGCCTGTGTCTCTCTTGTATTGAGGAAGGCCAGCACTGGACACAGTACTGGTTAGGTATAGCCCCACCCATGTTCAGTGGGGGAAACGTCTCTTCCCTCAAACTTGATGGCAGTACTTTGTCTCATGCAGCCTATGATACCATTAGCCTTCTTTGCAGCAAGGACACATTACTGCCAACTTGGTGTCCACCAAGATCCCCAGGACTTTTCTGTTGTCTTCCAGCCGGGTTGTCTCAGCGCACACTGATGCTATTCCTCCCAAGGTGCAGGACTCTGTATTTCCCCTTGAACTTCATGAGGTTCTTGTGAGGCCCTTTCTCCAGTCTGTCAAGGTCCCTCTGTATGGTGGCACAACTCCCTGTTTTCATGTCCTCTGCACATTTGGTGAAGGCATAGTCCAACCCATCATTGAGATCATTACTGAAGATGTTAAACGGACTGAACCCAGTACTGATCCCTTGGGTGTACCACTAGTCAATGGCCTCCAACCAGATTTTGCTGCTGCTGGCACCCTCTGAGCCCAGGACAGAAAAAGTAAAATTCACAAAGACCAAATGAGCTCCAGATGCCTATTAAACCTGCATTTCTTGATTGATAAATTTTCTGTAAAGAATAAACTCAGTTCATGAGCAATGCATACCTAAGGCATTTTTATGGGGCTGCTTTCCAATATACTCGTCTCATCACCTTCACTTCTCAATAACAGTTTGGGAAGATATGTTGTGTATTAATTAGAAAGGTTCACTGTGAGCATCTGTACAGTTTTGGAGGTTTCTGTTTTGCTTCTGCCTTCTTTCAAGTCCACTGTTGCTTCCCCTATACACATGTAAATTCATATTCTGTTGAGTGTTACCCTGTAATATACTTTTACACAGAACTGGTAAGCAACAAATAAACAATTTGTTGCTGGTAGCAACAAATAAAGAATTTTGTCCAAAGCACAGGGTATTAATAAGGCATCCCCACCATGCTGAGTTCTTCAGAGTTGAACATGGTCATGTTGTCATGCATCAGTTAAGCCTGGTAGATTCATGAATAGTTAGGTGAATAAACTCGGGTAACATAAAAGCTGCTTCTCTCTCAAGCCAGAGAATTTAATTGTCTCCTTCTATGAACTAGCTCACTATATGGTACCTAACTGACTATTCATGTCATCTAGATGTACCTTGTATGTGGCTCAGCATGGCTGGGTCTAACTAACATTAAATCAGAAAATGTGTAATCAGCACTTTTATTTCATGTCCTCATCCCTGGCTAATTTGACATAACACTTTAGTCAAAGCATGGTACAAAAATTACTCTAGTGTAATTCCTCCAGGCAACAGTTATGACTTCACAGTAGTGTCCAGCTTTGTATGCTTTAATGAAGTCAGACTCATTTCATAGGCCTGTACAAAGTTACTAGTTCAGCTTATGGCACTGTAAATTCCCTAGTGCTTGGATAAGAACTATATCCAAGATGTACAGATGTATCATATTCATACAGCCCCCAGTACAGAGAATGCAGAAAAATCACAAGCCAAAATCAGTGGATGAGACTCTGCAGAGGTAGCCAATGTTGTTTGAAAGGACTTCTGAGGGAAGAAAAGGAACCTGGAAGTGAGGCAAACAAATAAAAGGAATGTGTGAAGTGAAGCCAGAGCTATGGGGTGACAAGGGTGTGTGCTTGATGGATTCTTTGTCCCCCATAAAACCAACCATAACAGTTCATATTTAAGATTCTCATTAAAAGCCATGCTTTGTTTCTTTAGTGCTTCAGTCCTTTAAAACTCAAAACAGCAACTAATTTATTTTGGTTTTCATCCACTTCCTAATCGTGACTACATCGCTTAATTTTCCTAATTTGAGTGTTTATGGGTGTATATTTTTTATAGAACTTAATGAAAGAGAGCTCTGTTATAGATCTCTTTCTGTTGTAGAGTCTCTGAACACCATTAGAACATTTATAATTTCAATTATTTGTACCCATAAAGCTGTTATCTTAGAACACAAAAATTGTATGTGATGTCTTATCTTTCAAGTTTGTAAATCCTTTCCTTCACAACTTCATTTGCAAAGAAAATGTTATCAATACTCCAATGAAATCTACATTAGCTTGTTCTAAATTCAATCTAAACAAGAAGAAAAAAAAATAAACCAAAACTATGCTGAAAGAAGTTATTAATCAGATTAATCTCAATTACTTAATTAAATCAGTGGCTGCACTGAGCAAAATGCTGTTGAAGCAAACATCAGGCAATTACTAAGTTTGAAATTGATAATTGCTCAGGTTCTGCGGTATTTGGTTTTGGGTTTGTGTTTTTGTTTGTTAGATTTTGTTTTTTTGTTTGTTAGATTTTGTTGGGGGGTTTCATTTGCTTACTGTTTGGTGGTTTGTTTGTTTTTTTTGTTTTTTTTCTTGTTAATAATTCCTGCTAAATAGATAGTTTGTTTTTCAAAATTTAATAAGGATGAAAATATAACACAGATACATGGCTCTAAAATGAGCTCTCACTGTAAAACCTCACTGTTTTCCTTTGGTTATAGTGATTACTTGCTTTAAGTCTGTATAGGTGTTTGATGTTAGAAATACTAAATAAAATTGAAGGGAATACAGATGTATACAAAAATATACAAATACTTTGTGCAGAGAGAAATCCGGATTTGCATGATCTCAAGATATTTTTGAAGTTTAAAGCTGGAAACACAGCTTTTAGCTAATACACTTTCATTTAATTCAGTCTTGCCTTTATTTTTATTTTCTATCAGTCCTAGAATGACATCCTGCAACTCAGTGCTATTTAATCTTTCTGCTATGCTGACACACTGGGAGGACCCCTTTCACCACTACATGAATTCATAAAAACATTGTCTAACTGAATTTCTTCTCAACACTGATTATCACAATCGTGGCTAATAAACTAATCAAGAAAGACTTTTTATCATTTATCCAGTTGTTATTTACTCATCCTGCCTTTAACTACATAATTTGCTGCTCAGATTTATTTACAGAGACAATGATTACATTATTCATCATTTATAGAAACAATGATTACGTTATTCTTCATTTCTTTCAATGTCTCTATGTTTCTTCTCCATTCTCTACAATTCCCTGTCAATAATACTCCAGAAAAAAAAGCAATTTAGTGCTTGGAAAAAATATAGTTAAAAATATATTGCTCTAATGGGCACCATTTCATTGGCCGAAACTGGTAACTGAAACAGTTACATAACAGCTATTAGAATTAAGCTACAGATATTTTTAATAATAAGCCATTAATTAAAATTTGCATGTGCAAGCTTTTTTCTCTTTCTTTATAAATGTTTAGAAAACAGGGCTAAATGGTGAAAATAAGCCATAAATAAGCAAAATTTAATGATCTTTCTAAGGTTTGACATCTCAAATGCAAAGTGAGAACACTATTAAAAATATAAGAATATTTTTCGTTTTTTTTTTAATTTAATCAAAATTATTGTAAATAGAACATATCTATGAACTACATATATTTAGTCAGTACAGAAGGAATTGCATTAGCAGGATAGGTAAATATACTCCAGTTTTCATTCTTTCAGGAATCTTGAAGAGGTGTCTGGTTGTAGTTAAAGCTGTTTGTTACAATGTTAATGGATTTAAAAATAGCACATCAACACTGGAAAAATGGCATAGAAAAAATACAGTATTTATGCAATAGGCTTAGTAGTCCATGTCAGATTACTGTTCAGAAACAACATTAAGCTTTTACCTTCGATCATGTAATGAGCTGCTGATCATTTAGAAAGCAAGCTCTAAAGGTACAATATGTCTTGAGAAAAATCAATAACTCTACTTTATCCTGTTTTAAAGATAAGATGAAAATTTGGATCAGTCAATGCACATTACTGTTACTAACACCTAGCAGTGGTGAATCCAAAGACATACTAAATGGCTATTTAAGTACAATAAAAGGTTGAACTCAAACCTTCTCACCTCTTTTTACAGACAACCATTGCAAAAAAAGACCATACTATTGCTAAAAAGCTTGTATGCAATCATAAATGGATATATTCATAGTTACACCAAGACTATATACCACACCCCTTAACGAAAATACAAGTTTAATACACAGAGGACCCAGAGCTGTATGCTGCTGCAGAGGTCAGAATTTAGAAAACATAATGTTATTTTTAAGGTTTTCCACCTACTGGGGAAACCAGTCCACTAGCTATACGCTTTAATTCAAATGGCATAGATTTTCAGTCAATCTCTTCAGAAGACAATTCACCATAGCCCTATACTTCTAAGTGCCTTCTGAGAACTCTCCTCTGTGACCAAATGATATCATCATCTAACCAACTGAGAGAAGGTCAGGCAATACATGACTGCTCTACGTTTTCATCTATGAAATTCCTTTACACTCTTGCTGAAAGGATTCACTTTTTTGCTTTTCTCATTTTTCACAAAAACTTTAGAAAACTATGGAAAATTCCTCAGTGCATGGTTGTCCATAACCAAAACAACAGTACCAGAAAAACAAGATAAGATAAATTCTTGAAAGTGGCAGAGGTTTTAAAGATGGAAGAAAAAAAAAAAGCCTCTATGAGTCAATCCATTCTCTCCTGCTTGGATTTATATTATGATCTTAAAGATTCATAAGGGAAACTACTTGGAGAAGAACTTCTATTTAAGGTGGTATGAAAAGGTAAATGTTTAGGTTAAGCTTAGTGGTGACAGACTCATTAACCAGACCTTAAATATGAAGGCCCATCACAATTTAAAGACTATGCCTACAATGCACATAGCCATCCTGTACACATATCTGAGTTAACACCATCAAAAGAGATAGTGATTATGAAGTCAGCTGATAAAATCTGATGCAGCAACTTAATCTAATTCCACAAATCCAGACATGATCACATTCTACTCAAGAAGTCTTTCTGAATAAATTGAACTCAACTACATGCCAACACCTTCTGAACTGTTTTTATTCTAGGTTTCCAACAATTACTGCTTCTAAAAAAAGAAAACACCAAAAAAACCCAAATATTCCAGGCATAAATTGCAAGCAAAACATTATCTGACATGAATTTATTTGTTCATTAAAATCCTACTTAAAAAAAAAAAGTTTTAAAAATTCCATAATCCATTTATTATAGCAAGCAGCAACTTCCCCACCATTAAAATTGTGATGTAAAGGGACCAGAATGTGATAGGACAAGGGGTAACAGGTTAAAACTTAAACAGAGAAAGTTTAGATTGTATATAAGGAGGAAGTTCTTTACTGTAAGGGTGGTGGGGCACTGGAATGGGCTGCCCAAGGAACTTGTGAATGCTCCATCCCTGGCAGTGTTCAAGGACAGTTTAGACAGAGTCTTGGGTGACATGGTTTAGTGTGAGGTGTTCCTGCCCATGGCAGGGGGGTTAGAACTAGATGATCTTAAGGTCCTTTCCAACCCTAACTATTCTATGATTCTATATATATAGGTGTGTGTATATATATATTCAGAGAGGGAGAAAATATTTTTTAAAAAAGTCAAACTGGGAAGAACCCAGACTAGACCATGGAATGTAGTACTAGAAATAGTACTGGGTTACTGCAAAAAATTAAACTGTTCAAATTCACTGGTACCTTCAGTGAATGTATCTAATTGCTGACATACTATCATGACATCTTACACTTAACATGCAGATCCTCTCAAAATTATAATGATGTCATTTATCTTATTGATTATGTACCTCATATTGAATATCATTTAAGAAAAGCTGGGATCATTCAGAGTAGGAAAAATGAAATAACAACATACCTATTGACATGGACCATAAATACTGTTTCCATGAAACCAACATGAGCTGGTTTTATGACCAAATTCTTCTATAATAGCTTTGAGTCATTTATTTCAAGAGACTCTGTCAGATAAGTAAAAAGATCCCAAGTCCTTGTCAAGTCATTCATGAAAAAATTAGATGCACAAATCCAGCCCTGTAATTTACATGTCCAACACCATAAGTGTCTCTTGATACAAAATACAAGATTTATGAGCCTCCTGGGACTCATAAGAGCCAGACTGGCAAACAGTTAAATGGTGATGGCAATTGACTAGAAACAGCAAAAAAAAGTAAGTCTGAAGATATGAATAGACTAGACTAGAACAAAATAAACTATTTCAGTTGAAAGTACCAATGACAATCATCTACGCCAACTCACTGATCAATTGGGGTCTGACCAAAAGTTAAAGCATGTTGCTTAAGGGCAGTGTCCAAATGTTTCTTACTCCCAGTGTACTCCATTAGCCGTAGCCATAAGCTATGCCTACCAAATTAAACATGTTCAGGGCTGTTTTCTAGCACTGAGATCAGCCAGAACTCAACAGCCTGCTTCCACACTCTTAAACCCCCATATGCTCTAAAGCTAGATGCTGGCTGCAAACAGCCTATATGAATAGTGTCTAACAGCTGGCTGCAAACTATATGAATAGTGTCTAACCTATACTATATGTGAACTGTCACCAGGAAATGTTTTATTCAGTCTTATTAAAAATATGCTGCACAACTTTAGGCATGGCCATTCTCCACAGTGGAAAAAAATGTGGGTTAAACTCTCTTGGATGATGATAAAGATATAGATGTCGGCTTGAAAACTACATGGTACAACAGCTCCCCAGAGCTGCAGCCAGAAATGAGGACCAGAAACAGAATACAACAGAACTTGGTTTTGTTTCACTTCATGAAAAAATACATATTTGGAATAGTCCTAAAGAATGGCCATGAAGAAGATAAGAGCTATAGCACTTATTTGCAAAAAAAAAAACACCCAAATTTTAAAATCTATTTTAGAGACTAAGGTCTAGTCCATTTTGAGAACTAAGGTAGAAGATGTTGCCCAGGTGAGAAGAATTAAAATTCTGGGTAAGAGCAAAACCTAAAAGTAGGCTAGAGCTTTTATAAACCTTTCTATTTCTGTTTGTCACAAATCAATTCCTTAAATTTCTGTTACTTGTAGACTTCTCCAAAACCTGTGTTTATGGAGAGCATCTCTAAATAAGGTTGCACATTTCCTAAGTGCATTTCACACATGAAAAGTTTTCTTTAATCATTTTTTCTTTCATCTTAAAGTAGAAAATGATAACAAAAGCTAGGGGTCACAAATAATTGACACCTTTTTGCTTGTAAAAAAAATAAATAAAATCTAAACCAGGAAAGAAACAAAAAGGAAAGACATAATTCTTAGTAGCAACATTGAAGGGCAATATTAAAGATGTCAATATAAACTGACAACATTGAAGAATCCTTTATTTTAAAACATAAGGAAATAGGGATTTTTAATAGCAGTACTATGATCTCTTTATGACACTAAAATGTTGTTGGCATTTTGTTTTTTCTACTAACAAGAAGGAATGGAGTGGAAGAAGAAAATCAATGCAGCATAAAATGCACAGGAAGTAATCTTTCTAATTAACCTGTGTGCCACACTCTATGCAAAGTCATAAAATCCTAATATTTATTTCCATTTAATATGTGTTGGCTAAAACAGATTCTCAGATTCAACAAACTCATCAAGAAAAAGAAGATTGCACTCAGAAAGCTAGGATCTCTGTTTTAGAAACACAAATTCCATATCCTCCTGAGCTGATCTTGGCCAGAAAGTAAGTGGGAAATGTGAAATTTTGCCTGAAACACAGCTTTGGAATATTCCTCTCACAGACATGCTCTTAAAGCTGAGTCAAAAAATATTTCAGGTTACAAAGACTATATAAATATTGCTTCTCTTGGAAGCAAAATTTATAAATCTTCTGAGAAAGGCAAAAATAATTTCAGTGCAACATTATACAAAACTTCTGAAATTAGTCTGGTTTTCAAAAAAATAAAACTGTAGCTCTTTGTCCATTATCTGGTCACCAAGAGTGTTGTGTGCACTTACATAAACAAACAGACCAAAATTTAAAAACAAAAAGGTAAACAGTATCTACCCTTATTTCACCCATCTTCTATACAGAGTGAGATAATAGAATTGGTTGACAACCTGCAGAAAAATTGAGGTATAATTCTACCTGTAAATACTTTTACCATTCACTGATATTAAACTTCAGTCCAGAGGTAATACTGCTTCTTTATGTAGCAAACACAAATTATAGAAATCTCCCTTTGAGACAATCCAAATTATATCAGTTTTGACTAGTATAGCTGTCTGTATTTCTTCCATGATCCTACTACAATTTTTTATGGCATTTTAATATCCAAACACTTCTTTAAAACTAGCAGATATTG
Organism: Pezoporus occidentalis; assembly: GCF_034315485.1. Lineage (NCBI taxonomy): Eukaryota > Metazoa > Chordata > Aves > Psittaciformes > Psittacidae > Pezoporus > Pezoporus occidentalis. The sequence continues at coordinate 5,571,813 of NW_026915158.1, read as the reverse complement.
ATTAAACTAATGGATTTCTCATAATTTACCACAGTTTTATAGATTCTAGTTTGGGAACCGGCAATCCCCTGGCAAATTCTCCTTAAAAGTAGTTGTTGCAGCAGTTTATTACCTATGCTCAGCTTCAAAGGTCCTAATAAGTTAAAGAAATAAGACTGCCTTAAAGTTTGATATACAATAAAGATGCTCATGCTCATAATAATAAAGGCCAAAAAGAGTATGTGTACAACAATCTAATATTAAAATAGATATCACTGGTGTAGCTACACTGGGAACATAGAAGGTGTTTACTTGCTTATAAACCATAACACTTGCTTAAAGACACTTTTAAGGTAGTAGATGTATTCACAGACACATAGTGAGTCCACTTGAAAGTAGTCCACATTACCTAGAAGTACCTTCTCCCCCATATTAGATCAATGGGTTGTGGCAATTCCTAACATCTCACATTCAGGGATTAAATTTTAAATCTAAGGAATCCATGATACCATTATGATAGAAGTTACACTGAAATCCACATCAAGCCCACTTAGTTAATTCATGGTTTTTTCCAAATTCTTTGTTCAGAAGAAATAATATTAGAAATTAATACCTATCTAATTTTCACTATCGTGATCTTCAGAAAAACGTCTTATAAGTATATAGTAATATAGTTATTATTGAGTATATTCACATGCAAATGATCTTAAGATAATTTCCAACCTATGATTCTATGATTCTATGAATAATGTGGTGACAATGCGATTTCACTTGAACATCTGTATTTCACCTGAATAAAATCATGAATTCTAACAGATACACTTGAGTAGCTTAAGAATTTGTTTTTTTGTAAAATTACTGTGAGACATTTCCACTGTTTTCTTTATTATGACTTGACCCTTATGGTTTAAAAGAGTTCCATGATTGATATTTAACTCACCAGAATTTGAACTCTGTCTTTATTTTTTCATCTAATGCTCTACTGGAGAGTCTTTTTTAATTTTAGAGAGAACAATATCTAGTTTATTTCAGTGAAACACACTTTTGCAGTTAGACTGTATAAACTAAGTAACAGATTTGACAACAGGGTGGAGAGCTCAAAGATGGTTAAAGTATGCTGGTGTACATGAATATGTATTTCCAGTTGTTCAGCTATAAAAGGATAATGTTTCACAGACCTTTTCATAAGGAAAATCTGACAAGTCAGAGTGATTTCAGTTTAGATAAGAATATGCAGACTTTTCTAATGTCAATAGCTGCATACTACACCTCTACTTTTTTGCCATAGATTTGAAGGACATTTAAGGTAGAGATGATCTTTTTCGGGGGGGGGCATGTTTTGGTTTTTTTTGTTTGTTTGTTTTTGTGTGTGTTTGTGGTTTTGTTTTTTTTTTGGTTGGTTTTTGTATTCATTTTTTTTCTTTGTGGGTTTTTTTGGTGTTTTTTTTTCATTTGCTTTTTTGTTTGTTTTTTGTTTTCTGGTTTTTTGTTTTTTGTTTTTTGTTAAAGTAATATTTAAATGATTACTTTCTCAGGTCCTTTTTTCAAAACAGGAGTCACCTCAAGATACTTTACCACTGGCTGGGTAGTCTGACATCCCTCCTTCAGAAGATATGCTGTGCAGCCTGAAAATCACATATTCCAAACTTAACAAATGTCTTAAATTCAGGAAAAAAAAAAAAAAAATCTGCTTATATGCCAACTTATGTAGCAAGAAGCATCGTCTGGGTATTTACAGCAGGTCCCCAGTACTGGTCATTTAATCTGAACCTCCTCTACTGACCTTTTGCACAACTTTTTGTCTACAAGCAGTGTTGTGCATAAAGTATCACTATTTAAAGGATGATTCTCAAATCTTGTATGATTTTTTGTCTCCATCCGAAGAACTTATATTGCTTACAGACTAAGGATTTCTCAGATTATTCCATCTGAATGTCCCACACTGCAAAAGAGAGTTGCATAGGATGTAACAGTGAACTACTATGATGAGAATAGGCTTGCTCTGTCTTGGTGAACCAGCGTGTTTATGAAGACTCTGCTCTGGTGTCACACATGCTGGGTGGCGTACTTCACCTGTGAAGGTTGACAGCTAAGGTATTTTTCCTTCTGAAGTTTGAAAGATTGATGAGGTATGAAAATTTTATTTTTCTATCAGGTAGAATCTGTGCCATCACCCTTCATGGATGAACTTTTCTTCCAGGTAATATGAAAGTGTTTAATTTTTCTGTGTGTGCTTTTAGAAAGGGAAAATAATGTTGGCAATGGTGAGGATTATTAAAATCATCCTCAGAATCCCATCCTGATATGTAAGTGATATATGCACTCTCTTTGCTATCTTCTTACTATACAAATGGAGATGTTGGGTGCATACTGGGTTATAGATTTCAGAATAAAATTATGAAATGCTATAAGAAAACACTGCTCATTTATTTGATATATTAGGCTATCATTAGCTACTTTTCTGAAGTCCAGAGCATTTTTTGCCAGACTTAAAAGGTAATAACCACAGTGCTGATCATATTCTCATGCTCAGTCTTTTTTTTCAATTAGCCTTTTTGCTCTGCTCTCAATACTTTCTCCCACTTGTATCATTTCTTGAGCAGAGCAGCAACCTTCTGTTTAACTTGAATTTCATGTTGCTAAAAGGCTCAGCAAGTTTCTAGTTTCTTTTTATGCTTTTACTTTCTTCTTTTCTCTTCTTCCTCTTAAGCAATTTTAAGAACTTTCAAAAAAGTAATTAATCTCAGAGTCTAAACAGTTTAATTTGGTTGTTCCCCCATTCACTGAGGCAGCTATGACTCCTTGCCAGTAAGACTTGCATGTATTGATGCTATATTTAGCACATTGGCCTTAAATAATATCCTGATGCACTGTATTTATTTCTTAAAACTGCAAACTTCATTTTTTATTTTTAAGATATTCATTACATTATAAATAGTCTTAGTAACCCAAGAAGTCATTAGACAAAAGGAAGTTCGTATTCCACTTGGCATTTGTGAGCACATGCATCTCTGCTCAGTTCCCCTCTTTTATTTCAAGGAAAAGCCAAACAGAAAACATTTCAGAGTCTCACATTATCCTAATTTAAGGGTAAAACTCTATGGAGTTCTGTGTTATGTTTTCATTCATGGAAAGGTTTTTCAATGCATAGCAATTTTAGCAGAAGCAATACAACAAAATTAGTGTGCAGGCAAGTTTTGCAAGTACTGATCATCTAAACCTAAGACTTGCCAGTGGATCTGAAAACAAGTGCAAGTTATTGATCAAATCTGGCATCTGCAACACGACACTTTTTAAAAACCAGGCCAAGGAGCTCTGTTTGGGCCAATAGCTTCTGTTCTATAGAAACCTGATTAAGTTTTCTGATCTGATGGAGAGCTATTACTTAGGTTTTTCAGCAAACTTGCACCCAGACTACATAACTTTCTCTTTATCATACTTCATCGGGCAGTGTAGGAATGTCCATAGCTAGCAGTGACTGGGTTAACAAACTTTTAGGAAACACACTGCTCAGTATGCATCATTAGAATCTGCTTTCTATTGTCTTTATATGAACCCAAACAAACCAAAAGCTCCTCTTTTATACAAAATTTGTTTTCCTCCCAAGTTACTTTCTGTAAATATTCCAGGTGTCCTCCTACAGCAGGTGCAGCATCTCAAAAATATATGTTAAAAATATATATCTATATTCACAGGTAGGAGGACACAGAGACAGTGAGAAAGAGGCAGAGACACAGAGGGAGACCTAATAATATAAATAGAAGGATCCAGTATTTCTCTGCTACTTATGCCAAAGAAAGACATAACTCCCCTTAAATGAACAACAGTGAGGTAATGCTTAACAATGACTCTGTCAAATTTCAGAGTTGTCCTGTTATCTTTGGATCACTTCTACTCATATTTTGTTATCAGGAAAATATCACCATCACTCCTCAAAACTTACCCGTTCAACAGCATATATTGACTGTTGCAGAACATACTGCCTTTTGGACTTCAGTGGAAAAAAGCCCCGTTAAAGAGCATTTAAAAATATAAAATCTGCACAAAATTATTCTTCATTTCTAACCACCCCAGGAGTGATCTGGAAAACATAGGCTAAAGTCACCAAAATAAAAAAGTGGAAAAGGCCAACAGATTGAAACTTGAAATTCTAAACTAATAACAGAATATAAACCTGCCTTTTCATGGAACTCCATTGTAGTTCCATCAAAACATATTAAATACTTAATAATGCATAATGATACCCCACACACTGAATAAACACTGGCTAATCTGCCTTTGTGTCTGTTATTTTTTTACAAATTGATCAAGTTGATTTATTGACCTAAGTAATAACTTAGCTTCCTATGACCAATATAGCCACAAATTGCCAATATGTTTGGACATCTGTTGTTTATACAAGAAGGCAGAGTAATGCAATGTACACTGTCTGTGTCTTGCTACAGCTTTTTCATTATTTTTCTTTCTTTTTGAAGAATCTCCCCTTAGTACCACAGCAGATCTTCGTATAAAATGAGTTAATAGAGCAATATATAAGAATTTGTTGGTCTCCAGCAGATACCTGCAGGTCAGAACTGCAGTGGAAGATAATATTTATTTTTTCCTCATGACTATAACTTACTTTCCTAGAAAATAGCATATAGAAACAGGAGCTTCCCCTCAAGCATAGTGTACTCTCTGAAAAAAAATCTTCATCCTTCTTTTGGTTACAGATAAGACCCCAAATTTACTCTCTCTGTGCCCGTTAAGCAATTCAGAGGGTAAAGATTAAAAAAGACATACATGGATATACAAGTGAGAACAGTTCAATGGAAACACAAAATCTTGTGAAATAAGAGACCTCTGTACATTTATGTTGCAGCAAAGAGCAAGATCTGTTCTTTAGATGAGAACTTCCATGCTGTACATTATGTAAAGTCCAGGAAAATGTTATTTTTCTATTTACCTCAACCACTACAGAAGTTGGATTTCGTGCGGTGAATGAGCTAGGACATTGCAGAAGGGAAAAGGAGCTTTGCCCAGATAATCCAGATGAACAGCATTCTGATGAATTTGGTTCAGGTCTACCTCTGATGTCAGGCAAATGACGTAAGAGAAGATTTTCACAGACACATGCTAACTGTATATTTCTCATGTTCTGAGCAACACCAAGAACTGAGGATCAAATTAGCAGATGTTGAATGCTTAATAGCTACAACCATCACCTAGTAAATCTGTTCTTTGGGAAGAGAAAGTGCCAAAATAATCAAGCAAAAATCAGAAACTGGACATTTAAACTTAGTGACCAACTTCAGTGTTAATATTTTTTGGTCTTTATTCTTCATTAATTATATCTCCATATTCATTGTGAAAGGGACCTCAGTCAATTACTATGAAGCTGTGAAATTCCATGACATCCCAGTATAGAAGTCCATGAGATAATTCTATATTTAGTATCTAAACAATATGAAGTAAAATAGGAAGACTAACTAAGCCAAGTGAGAGGTCATACACCTGGGTTGGGGCAATCCCAGGCACAGCTACAGGCTAGGTGATAAGAGATTCAGAGCAGCCCTCCAGAGAAGGACTTAGGGGTGTTAGTTCATGAGAAACTTAACATGAGCCAACAGTGTGTGCTCGCAGCCCAGAAAGCCAACCATATCCTGGGATGCATCAGAAGGAGCGTGACCAGCAGGTTGAAGGAGGTGATCCTGCCCCTCTACTCTGCTCTTGTGAGACCTCACTTGGAGCATTGTGTACAGTTCTGGTGTCTTCAACATAAAAAGGACATGGAGCTGTTGGAACAAGTCCAGAGGAGGGCCACGAGGATGATCAGGGGACTGGAGCACCTCCTGTATGAAAATAGCCTGAAAAAGTTGGGGCTGTTCAGCCTAGAGAAGGCTGGGTGGAGACCTCATAGCAGCCTTCCAGTATCTGAAAGGGGCCTACAAGGATGCTGGGGAGGGACACTTCATCAGGGACTGTAGTGATAGGACAAGGGGTAACGGGTTAAAAATTAAACAGGGGAAGTTTAAGATTAGATATAAGGAAGAAGTTCTTTCCTGTCAGGAATGCTCCATCCCTGGCAGTGTTCAAGGCCAGGTTTAACAGAGCCTTGGGTGACATGGTTTAGTGTGAGGTGTCCCTGCCCATGGCAAGGGGGTTGGAAATAACTCCGTTGAAGAATATTTCTACAGGATAATACAGAAGTTTTAATAAAGTAAAACCTGAAATTAAACTTCCCTGAAAACACTTTTAGTATAGTTTAATGTTTCAAATTATAAGAATCTGCCAAAAGAACTGGTATGAGTCCAGTTCTACATTCCACAGTAAGAGTTCTGTCCTTTTTTGTGGAGTTATGCTTCATCACACTATCGTATTGGCAACAGTCAATTTGTGTTGTCAGGCATTTTCCCTGGTTAGGATGACTAGCTGAGAAGCAGAGAACAGGAATGCCAGAAGTTCATGTGTTCTGCTTCAATGCTGTCTGTTCTAAACCAGTGGCGTAGGGCCTATGGAACAAAGTAAAAATAACAATGCGTGTATTCCACTCTCCAGAGGGAGAAAAGGTATTGACTAAACTTTATAAACTTTGAAAGTCTGTAGCCTCACTGCATATTTCCATTATTTTTACATTGGCATTCCAACCTTACTAAGTTCACAATTAGCTTTTAAAGCACCAGTTTTACAAAGCAGTACAACATAAGCTTTGAGGAAGTTTTCTGTGTTAAATACAGCCCAAACTGTTACTTACAGTTTTATGCCAGACATCAGTGAGTCAGCATTTTAAATTATGCATACTCCTTGTTACTGGCATATTCAATACAAGAAGTAGTTCTATGTATATTTCATGTTTGTTTCTTCATGTTCTTAAAGATTATATAAAAAAAAAGATATTCTGTCCAATGCCGTGAAACGATTTAGCTGTTGAGAGAGTTTTGATAATGCAGAGACTAATCATAACCTTGATTGTACGAGCACTGCACATTCTCCCGAGAAAGGCTACTAATTTCAGAATGTAATGCAAATCCTGGGTGCAAGCAGTGTTGTTGCTGAAAAATTCTGATTAATCTTCAATAATTTTAACAGTATAGGGAAGTTAGCATAAATCAATGTAAACTGACACCACCACCCCCAGATTCCATCTGTAGTTTCCATAGAAATCTCAAATGTAGATTAAGAATTCTAACCTGTGTAAAAAAAAAACAAAACAGAGAAAGTACATGTGAACTGTCTAAACTCTAATTCTTTTCAGTGGAGGTACATGTTTCAACTCAGTTGCCCCAAATGTATTTCATGTCATTTTGGATGGCCTACCCAACACAAATTGCTTCCCAGAAGGGAAGGACATGCTTGTAAGATGTATGCTATTTCTAAAAACTCCATGCTTCTTAAACTCATGCATATAAAAAATGCATGTATAAAACTAATATGAGTGGAAGTATTTATCTTACTTGTCTAAGAAGTGCATATATGAAGATATTTATACACAGTTGCTAGATGCGTAAGATACACAATAAAGACTGCAGTCTCCACCTCTGCTGAACAACCTCCCTTTGATTCAGTTTGTTTGTTCATTTCTTCTTGGAAACAAGAGAACTGAACCCTTTATTCCAAGCTGTTTGCTATGAAGCATTCCTGCAGTGGTTAGACCCCTACTAAAGGCAAATCTTCAGAAACTTACTTTACCTGCTTTGTGATTTATATGATCAGGCATAATCCATAGCGATTTTTTTTTTTTTAAGGTATCTTTTGACCTCAAACATTTCCTAGGTTGTGTACATAGAGAGGCTGGTAAATTCAGCATGAATAGTGAAGCTGCAAGTTAGCTCATACTGAACCTGCAGCAAGAAAATCTCTATACTGTGGAACTGCATATTCCGTAGGAACGACTCCACATATTACAAAGTAGAGCTATGCTTCAGAGTTTTTAGGAGTACTATTGGTGCTGTTCTCTGAACACAGTCATCTGTAAAACTAGTCTTCCTTGCACAAAATTTATTGACAGCTATTGGCTTCCAAGGAAGAAAATAGAAAAAAAATAAATTAGCTTTTCTGTACATTATGATGTTCAAATCTCTTGAGCTTATGAATGTTGTGGGCATAGACCAAACTTGTTTGCATCCTATTCAACGACAGTCTTGATGTGCCTGAATTGCCGTGTAGCTTCTTCTCCTCTCCACTGTCCCCTCCACAGTAGTCTTGGGTCAAGCCAATTGGTTGATATGGGCTTATATAGTAAGAGTAGGAACAGAAAAAATAACTGGAACTGGAAAGGCAGAAATACTTGTTAAAAGCTGCATAGCACTGCATCTTTTGGGTTTTTCTTTTCTATTTCCAAGACTTGGAAAGAAGTTATGACAGTGCACCACAGGCAACCAAGGAAACCAAGAGATAAGATTTACAGAGAAGTTTGTCATCTCCTTTCACGCTGTTTTCTTGGTAATGAGGAGAAAAATCAATTAGAAAACCTGACTTTTACAAATCCATGGAGTGAGAACATGCATGTGCATTTCAAAATTGCCATTATCTTCTCTTCACTGTTGGTGTTAATGGTGGCAATAACATTATTCCTGCATTGTGTATGTACAATATCAAGACAAACTTGTTCATTTAAAAAAACAAAACAAAAAAAAAACAACAAACCCCATACATATCCAGAAAGCTGTATCAAGTTCTCTGCAAGTAGCAACCAAGTAAATTATAAAAAAAAAAAAAATGGTTAAAATTTAATCAAAATATTTAGATATCCAAAATGCTACTATATTCAGGGTAATGATTATGAGGATATCTTGAAGCAAGATTAGATACTTAGGCTTTCCAGAAATTTAAGGGTTCTAGAAGAGACTAAGTGCCATGTTGTGCTAGGACGAAAACCCAGCAACATCATGATCTTTGTTGATCTACATGTGTGATAAACTTTCATCTACAGCCATTTGCTTCTCCAAAAGAGACACCTCTGTATCAGATTTTAAGTTGATAGGCATAATCAGAATTAACTACAACTCATGCAGATGCTTACGGTTAAACATTTAGGATACTGGCACCAAAAAGATAGATAATTCCAAGATTCCAAGTTACTAAAGGCCTGATGCTTTCCAGCTGCAGTGGAAAAATAGCCTCAGATTACAGAGAATCGTCTGGTCAATTAAATGGATTTAGGCAGGCTTATAAATACCAGAGCATTTTAGGATTTTTAATTTATTTAAGAAATACAAAACATAACACTATAGAAATCAGAGTAGATATAGTCAAAATATAGAAGTGATTCTAAAGAAAAATTATTATTTTTTACAAGTTCCATTGTCTTTACAGGTAAGTTATGGTTTCAGAAATATTCCAGGATCTCAACCTCAATAATATTGATTTGTAAGGTTTTGTCAAGTCCAGGATTAAGCACAATTTTACCTGCATGACCTTAATTTTTCTTGAAATGTTAATATATTTTATAAAAAGTTAAAAAGATATAATTACTAACAAAACTACTCTTTATTAGTTTGTTGATTCATATGAAATATAAAAATATAACAAATTAATTCAAATATCAGAAACACTCTCATACTTAGAATCATAGAATCAAAGAACAGTTAGGGTTGGAAAGGACCTTAAGGTCATCACATTCCAACCCCCCTGCCATGGGCAGGGACACCTCACACTAAACTGTATCACCCAAGGCTCTGTCCAGCCTGGCCTTGAACACTGCCAGGGATGGAGCATTCACAACTTCCCTGGCAACCCCTTCCAGTGCCTCACTACCCTCACAGTAAAGAACTTCTTCCTTATATCTAACCTAAGCTTCCCCTGTTTAAGTTTTAACCTGTTGCCTCTTGTCATATCACTACAGTCCCTAATGAAGAGTCCCTTCCCAGCATCCCTATAGCCCCCCTTCAGATACTGGAAGGCTGCTATGAGGTCTCCACCCAGCCTTCTCTTCTCCAGGATGAACAGCCCCAACTTCCTCAGCCTGTCTTCATACAGGAGGTGCTCCAGTCCCCTGATCATCCTCGTGGCCCTCCTCTGGACTTGTTACAACAGTTCCATGTCGCTTTTATGTTGAGGACACCAGAACTGCACACAATACTCCAGGTGAGGTTTCACGAGAGCAGAGTAGAGGGGCAAGATCACCTCCTTCGACCTGCTGGTCACGCTCCTTTTGATGTACTTATCATCTCATTCAGGATTCAAACACCTAAATACAGGTGTTTGCATAGAGACGCCTACTTTTGAGAAAGATCTATATCCTCCCATGATGATCAGTAGAGATCTAGCAAACATAGTTAACATAACTAAAGAGGGATTCAGACAAACAAACTGTAAGAATTTGATGCAGTTTCCTAAACAGACACCTCCAGTATAATGTACTGCTCTGCTTCTTGTTGTTGGTCTAGATGGCTACAGGTTTCTTGTGATCTCTGTCATATCCTTCAGCTCCCTGAGCATCTGTGTCCTGTTGTATCACAGAATAGTGTCTGTAGCCTGTATTGTGAAACTCTGCCAACTACTCTGCATCTACTCCATGGTAAATTGCAGAGCTCTCTAGACTCCACTGGCTGCCTTGACTTAATTCTCAGTGACTGTAACAGAAAGTCTGACAACTTGTTTGTACTTTGACCCCAAATATATGAAGAATTGGTATATTCACAGAAGCAGAGCCATCCATCCTATGGAGGCTCTCAAAGTAATTGTGGCAGCTACTGACACAGCAGCTGATAGCCAACAGGATACTACAAAGTATCTTAAATGGCATCAGCTATCTATACTGAGACCACTGAATCAAGGCTCAGCATCTGAAGCTGTTGCAATTAAAGACCAGAATGGTAGAGCAGAGACTGAATGGACTCAGATTCCAAAACACTTTAATCATGGGCATACTGTAATATTGCGGACTGCATGGTGGTCCAGAAGGAAACTTGGGTGAGTTAATGCAGCAGCATGGTTCCAGCTGTGTGCCATGTGGTCCTAGGGCTGTGCTGTAGGTGCCCCCATGATGGACTGGAGCTTTGGTGTGTGGTAGGGGGTTTGCACCAGTATCAGAGCTGGCTGGATTTGGCTGAAACTGGCAAATGACAGGTCATGCCATCCTCCTGCATGCAGCAGTCCCCCTACCTATCCTCAAATACTGCAAGCCCTGTCTAATGCAAAAGTTGAACCTGGAAACCCCATTTGATTACTTTTAAAGTATTCCTGGTTCAGGGAAATAGTCTGAACAAGTGCTCATAAGTGTGAACTGAAAGAAAGTTTATCCTCTATAACATCTATGACCTTGTGCACAAATACTGTATTGCATATGCAAATATACAAATGCATAAAATTAAAGAGCCTTATTAGAAACATCTCTGCATCTCAGGACACATGGTATCTGCAATTAAGACCTCAAGCATTTCATGTATTTATCTTATTTTTGCTCAAGTTTAATTGAAGTTGCAAAGGGGAAATAAGTCCATGTTAAGTTTTATATATCAGAAAGTTAGAGAGGTGAACTATAGTTTTCCCTCTCACTTCTCATGGGTTTTTTATACAAACAAAAGTAAACATGATAAAAATCACAAATAAAGGCTTCTTCTGCTGATGACCTTTTACACCAAGTAATTGCTTTAGACAGGTATATAAAACAAGGCAGAACTAGAATTTCTTACACAGGATTCTGCATCTACAACATTTTTCACAGTCTTTGGTATTTCCAGACTGACTACATAGAACAGATGACCTTATAAGAACTCCTTTCATTGCAATCCATGTTAGTTTAGAAAATGCATCACTGAAGTGGCTCAGTTATAGAGAACAATTTAAAATAATTCATGAAAGCCATATTTCTGAAATAATGAATTTTCTGTCTGTCAGAGCAGACTTCTCGGGGATCTTTGATGTTGATGTTATGTATTTATGGCACTATATGTTTGTATAACACTTGTTACACTGGGTCATGTGCTAACTGAAACATCAAGGTCCTACTACAATATAAAAGTGTAATATCAGAAAATACCTGTAATTATGTAAAACCCTATGACATATAAAGATTTAAAAGAAATAGGAGGCACACCTCAAAATAAGGTCAGCAGAAATAATAATGGTTAGAACTTCTTCACCATTTATTAAGGAGGCCTATCCTTCAGCTGTCAGACTGGCCCTCAGAGTCTTCAGCATGTTCTAAAATACCTGTTTGGAAGCCAGAGGCTAAAAACAGGAAAGCAAGCAAGCAAATAAACAACAATAATAAATATTATTATTTCTATCTCTCTAAGAGTGACTGTATTTGAATTTTGAAATGAAAAGTTGTAAATGGTAAATAGTGGAGGTACCTTTACTACAGTGTCAAAAGGTTTACACACTTTTCCACTCCTTCAGAGCTCCAGAGTAAATTGTGTGATCCACACTAAGTGCACCAGAAATAATCCGATTCCTAAACTTATGAATGAAATTCTAGTCTGTATGGTGCAGGAGCTCAGGTTAGGTCATTTTTTCTTCAAATATGTTGGAATTTAACTATAGTGAATAGTGTATCTGTAGTCAAGATACATGTGATTACTAAAATAAACTACACTAAGGGATATAGCTTGTGGCTACCTTAGATCAGAGCATGTTAGTCACTCACAACTCAGTCCTTACTGAGGAGAGAGCACCATTCTGCTTGCTATTTCTACGGTTTTAAAATCCATACTTATCAAAAAGACAAGAGTGGAGAGATCTGGGAAGCTTTTGTCTTGTAAGTCAGCAGGACAAATCTCTTCACAACAGACACACAGTATGACTATGGACTGCAGTCTTTCAATAAGCTAAAACAACAAATTTATTATTATAACCTCTTCATGTGGAAGTCTGGTTCAGTTTGCTAGTCTTTTTCATTTTCACCCCATTTTCTTTTCCCTTTAATTAACAAATTTTACACTCGAGTTAAGGTAATATTATTGCTTTCTCTCATTCTTTTTCTCCTTTATTTTTTTTTTGGAGGACAGAGCTTAAAGAATTTGGTTTAAATTGCATTAAATTGCATTAAATTGCATTTTAGTTTTCTTTTTAACTTGTAAACTACTGCAATCTATCACTATGACTGTTTGTTGATCGTGCAATGACAATTATGCCTTTATTCAATATTTCATCTCCTCCAAACTTCATTTAAGAAAGGTTAGATAAATTTAACCAGCCTGATCCTTAGGCTAGTGACAGGAATAGCTAAAAAATCTAGGTATACATATATATTAAGGTAAAAGGGACAGTGAAGGAAAGGAGATGAAGAGGGAAGAAGCTACTAAGGTTCTCTGACCTAAGCATGGGTGATGAGTCTTATATATATTCTTTTCACAGTGAGAGAAGATAAACTATTTATGATTCTCAGGGGTGCCACAGTCTGAGTTATAGGAGCTTCCACTGGGCAGTCACGTGAAACAAGATATTTGTCTGTGATGTTCGGAGTCTTTTGTGCTGCTTCTTCTCACTTGTTTGCTACTCCTTTGCTTGTAAATTGAAAAGATTTTCCCCAAGACTTAAACTGTTTTCTGGTTTATACTGACGATTGTGTGCTTTTTCTCCCTTAACAACAAAGAAATGACAAACCTGTCTGAAGGAAACAAAAGTGAAAGAGTCATGTGTAAGTTTCCTGTTATTTTATTCCAGAAAGATTTGTTCTTTCTGGCATTTTGGGAGTGGGTTTGAGAAAAAACAGAAGTTTCCAACATATAAATGTCAGCCAAAGCTATCCTGAGCTATTGTTACTCCTTGGAGTTTTCTGTGGTAAATTATAGGTAGGAACTACCTCACACTTCCTGGTCAAAATAACTTTAAATGAGGCACTTTCTGCCTCAGGACAGACACAAAGTCATTGTATCTTGCAACATGTTAGCAATATATCAGAAAGAGGCGGAGATGACCACTAACATTATTTACCTAGAATAATTGCTTTTCTTACTCCCAAAGAAGTACTTGGAAAAAAAATAGTCATATTGTGACAACAATTCAGTAATAATAAATACTGAACAAGATAGATACACTCTCAATATTCATTGTCAACTTCATTAGTTATTTCTTAGTGTGAGGGTTCATAGTCCAGATTCAAAAGGAAGACAAACAGAATTTAGCAAATAAAGAGTCAGAAACTAGTACAGTGAAAACTGGTTAGGGACTGCCTCCTCAGTAAAAAACTCCCTTTGACTGTAATTTATACATGAAAAGACTCACCAGTCAGCTTTGCACATTTCCATTTATATATTGGTTATGAGATGCTTGTTCCATTTGATTATCTGTTCATTCAGCCAAGGTACCTAAAGATGTCTGGCAGATAATTTCTGTTCAAACTCTTACATCTTGAAAAAGTAGGATATTTCATCCTTCTCTGAAAATATAATACAGAAAATCTAGAAGTGAAAGAATGTTAGCAATAAACCAAATCTATCTATAAGGCAGAAATTCTATATAGTTTTGTACTATTTGCTCCCACTTGTTGCTTCTTTCTTTTAAGTATTCATCTCTTTTAACCAGTCACTCTTACTGCTACCCAAAAAGGTTACATCCAAGAAAAGGCAGAGATCTGTTTTATTACTGGATGCATAACTAACAGAAAAAAAGACCTAACCTGGAAGATACATTTTGGTCTCTTGCTCTGCTAGACAGTCATACAGTCATGAAAGCAATACTAAATGAGAAAAATCAGCATGAGTGGAACAAAAGCAATAACTGCAAAGCAGTTTGGGCTACACCCATTTTCAGATTCTGGTAGAATAATGAGGCAGGAGAGTCCCATAATGTGGACAATCAGGCATAAAATGTGAGCACATTCTCAGAAGAATATCCCAAAAGCTGAAGTTTAGGGACTATTCAATGACAAATTCTTCCATACCTGCTCTACACCACACAAAGAAATGCACAACTTCCAGTTAAGAAACAGTTTTACAATGCAAAGTAATAGTGCAGAGAGGCAGGCTTAGAGGCTAATTATCAGGCTTTATGGAAGTGATTCCTAATCTATTTTGCTCTTGCAGGCTCATTGCTACACTTTTCTGTGAACCTCTGGACGTAGTTCAAAGACAATAATTTGCTTTTTTTTTTTTTTTATTTCTACTTCTAAGTTTCAGTTATGTAAGTGATCTCTGGCTTAGAAACTGGCACCATAGAGCTTCTCCTAGCTCCTGCTTTGGTAACCAGTGTCCAATCCATTGGAAAACAAAACAGGAAGATTCCTCCACCATTAGGATTAGTAATCTCCCCTGAAATGTCACTACTGTTGAATTTTCCCTTTGAACTTTCAGCGCCTCATGGCTCTGAAACAAGTCTCTATAAAAAATTGAAATGCTATTCGCATTTCTTTCACCATTGCTTTGGAAAGGAATCCATCTGTACAAACTTCCACAGGTAAAAAATCATTATGCTGGCCTTACACAGAAGACAACATGCGTCTGAAATGTATACCAAAATGTACAGGGCAACCTTTTGTCTACGTTTCATGCTCCATTCCCCAAAGTATATTGTTTTTGTAGATTTTAAAAGGAAGGTAGATTAACACCCTCTCCCCCCAAAACAAACAAACAAACAAACAAATATTGTATGGAAATGACACAGACCAAAATACACATAAATGTACAGAAATTCCATTTTTTGACAGTTGGGAATGACATAATGCAGTTCATTATTTGCCTGGGCAATATAAACAAAGAAAAGTGTTGTTTTCTTTTAGCTGTATCAAATAACAGGCAAATAACAACTCATGAAGGTAGGAGCTCACTATTTTGTTATGCAAATGTATGGAATAGCAAGACATAAAAATATTGTGCATGATAAGACATTTTTCTCTGAAAAATGTTTTTTTGCCACTGAAGCTGTTCCTTTGAGTAAGCCAGTATATATATCTACAAATATTTAACTCTTAATCCATTCACTGTAAGAAGTTAGTATACAACAGAAACCAAAGTCATCTCAGATCTTTACCAATCACTTATGCAAGTACCAAAAAAAAAGAACTTAATATTAAAAGTAGTCAAATATGAGTAATTTTTTGAACCATTACTACTAAAATCTAGCTAGGTTTAAATATATTTTATTGAAGCAGGTTTTCTGCCAAATGAAATTGTAAGCTGGCTATTGTTGCTTAAGATTTTGCACTTATTATTAACCTAAGAAACACTAAAAATTAACAAGTCACTTGTGGATAACAAAATTTTGAAGTAGCTCAGGCAACAAAAAGAAATAATTTATTTTTGTTTTTCCACTCAGAGTTTCCTTAATACCTCTAAGTGCTTTATATACAAGGAGTTTACATACTGCTATTCTAGTTTTATTCTAAATATGACTGTTTCAGATATGCACTCTGCCTGAGAAAGGACAATAATTTCTCAATATGGATTTTCTTCTTTGTTTGTTTTTTTAATCATTCTTTATTCTGTGTGCAGCAGCACCACTTGCTGTCCAGAACATTAAATAGCTTTGGAAAGGGTTGTTTTTCCCCCTCCTTTAACAACCTGTAAGCATATATTCAAGTGTGATGAGAAATCCTAGTCAAATGAAAACTGAAACAGACATTTTTAATTTCTTTTAAACTATTTATTCTTATAGTGCTCTGCATCTAATGGCAAGAGACTAAGAAGTCATATTGTAGGGTAGCAATATCTAGCAAAAAGTGTAGCTTTGAAGCTCCTTAGCCTTAAATAGTGCTTCTTCTCCAGAAGAACAACTCCAAGAGTAATTTATTTTTTTTTTTATAATAAACACACCTGTTTAACCAGAAATTTGGAATCATGTATATACACCAGTTTATCAGTTTTACCTGTACTGAGTCAAAGAATTTATAAATGGCTAACGCACAACTATGAAGTGTATCTTCAAAAAAGGCACCCATTTCTACAAATAGATAATTCTACAGATAGAAAATTCTACATTCCATTCCATGTTTCAGTCCAGTAATTATGCTGTATCAATAATACTCCTGCCCTGTGACAATGTTTTGTTGTTGGGTTTGTTTTGGTTTGGTTTTGTTTTGGGTTTTTTTTGTTTGTTTGTTTGTTTTTTTGCTTTGGTATGAAAATAAAAGCTCTGAAGTTTAGGGGAATAAACCATTTTGGGAGGATTTTTTTCAGTGTTTTTTAGTTTTGTAGCAGGAAAATTAGGTCTGATAAAATAGAAAGAAGTCTTTGAGTCACTTCTAAGTATGGCTGCATTAGCATTATGACACATCACAGAATTAGATTTGTAGATAAACTGTTGCAGCCCAACGGTTGCTCTACAAGTATGTGGGGGAGCAAGCTCTAGGCTGGATGTGTGCCCATCAGCACCTGGCACACTTGCTGTAGCCCCAGCACACATCTTCCTCTACAATGACACACAGTCCCATCCACGCACTCTGAGGTGACCTGTGGTATTGACTAAAGCACAGTGATGGTGCAGAGCCAAGAGATTTACTTCAAAACTGCTCACTGAAGGTAAACTAAGCATTAATGCAGATGCAGTGTCTGTGGCTTTTCCTGGCCTAGCTATTTTAAAGATAGCAAAACCAAATACCATGTTTCAGTCTTTATTGGTAAGGTTGGTTTGGGGCTTTTCTAAAAGTATCACACGTTCAACTAAAAGATTACTTTTCCCCAAGAAGAGTCATGTATAGCTGTCCCATCCAGCTCAGCAGGTCCGGCTGAGATGATCTTTTACCACAGTCTGCGGGGTTTGTGGGAGAAACCACAGGTCCTCCATAGGTTGGAAAATGAAACAACACTTAATTTAATTGTAAACTTCCTTAAACTGTGTCAGGAGAAACAAAAGCCCTGGCAGGTTCTTGTTCTTATACCCAACCCGGAGGAGAAGGAGAAAAAGAAAAAGGAAGGAAAGCAGGAAAGAAAACAGAAATAGCCTCACTATAGACCGGTCAGCCTCACCTCCATCCCTGGGAAAGTGATGGAACACCTTGTCCTTGGTGCCATCTTAAGGCATATCAAGGATAAGAGGGTTATGAGGGGCAGTCAACATGGCTTCACCAGGGGGAAATCATGTTTGACCAATCTCTTAGCCTTTTATGAGGAAATAACACGGTGGATGGATGATGGCAGAGCGGTGGATGTGGTCTACCTTGACTTCAGCAAAGCATTTGACACAGTCTCCCACAGCATCCTCACAGCTAAATTGAGGAAGTGTGGACTGGATGGTCAGGTAGTGAAGTGGACTGTGAACTGGCTGAAGGAGAGAAGCCAGAGAGTTGTAGTCTATGGGGCTGAGTCTAGTTGGAGGCCTGTAACTAGTGGAGTGCCTCAAGGGTCAGTCCTGGGACCGGTATTATTTAATATATTCATCAACGATTTAGATGAGGGAATTGAGTGTACTATCAGCAAGTTTGCTGATGACACTAAACTGGGAGGAGTGGCTGACACGCCAGAAGGCTGTGCTGCCATCCAGCGAGACCTGGACAGGCTGGAGAGTTGGGCAGGGAATAACGGGATGAAATATAACAAGGGAAAGTGTAGAGTCCTGCATCTGGGCAGGAACAACCCCAGGTTCCAGTATAGGTTGGGGAACGACCTGTTAGAGAGCAGTGTAGGGGAGAGGGACCTGGGGGTCCTAGTGGATGACAGGATGACCATGAGCCAACACTGTGCCCTTGTGGCCAAGAAGGCCAATGGCATCCTGGGGTGTATTAGAAGGGGGGTGGTTAGTAGGTCGAGAGAGGTCCTCCTTCCCCTCTACTCTGCCCTGGTGAGACCCCATCTGGAATATTGTGTCCAGTTCTGGGCCCCTCAGTTCAAGAAGGACAGGGAGCTGCTGGAGAGAGTCCAACGCAGGGCAACCAAGATGATTAAGGGAGTGGAGCATCTCCCTTATGAGGAAAGACTGAGGGAGCTGGGTCTCTATAGTTTGGAGAAGAGGAGGCTGAGGGGTGACCTTATTAGTGTATATAAATATATAAAGGGGGAATGTCACGAGGATGGAGCCAGGCTCTACTCAGTGGCAAACAATGATAGGACAAGGGGTAATGGGTGCAAACTGGAACACAAGAGGTTCCACTTAAACTTGAGAAGGAACTTCTCAGTGAGGGTGACGGAACACTGGAACAGGCTGCCCAGGGAGGTTGTGGAGTCTCCTTCCCTGGAGACATTCAAAGCCCGCCTGGACACATTCCTGTGTAACATTATCTAGGTGTTCCTGCTCTGGCAGGGGGATTGGACTAGATGATCTTTTGAGGTCCCTTCCAATCTCTAGCATACTGTGATACTGTGATACTGTGATACCTCATGAATCCAGCAACATGTTCTCAGACAGCAAGAGGAAATCCTTCCAGATGTAGCACTTCCAGCTGCGGTCCTTTCAGTTGTTGCCCTTTGAGTCCTTGCAGTCAGTGACCATCATTGTGCCTCAGGTAGCAGAGTGTGCACACCCGACTGCAGGATGGTTTTGCCTCTTTATAGGGCCAGACTCTCTTGGAACCTTCCCCTAGATGAGGCTCATCCGCAGGGGATCTGGTGAGCCCCAGGCCCTGTTCAGGCTGTGCCCTGGCAGGCGCCGCAGGGTCTGTCTCTGTCTCCGGGCAGTTTGTTGCCTGGCAGTTCATCTTCATGGCCTCAGGGCAGATGGCACAGAGAAACGTTCCCCACCTTCCTGGAGCAGGATTCCCGCTCTGCCCCAGCCGTCTGCCTAGTGAGTGAGCAGTAGTGAGATGTCAGATCCTTCTGTCTTGTGAATTGTTTTGAGACAAACACAAAAAGGGGCTCTTGACCATCACAGTAGCTGTATCTTATGAAATGGTAGCTCTAATCACACAAAACTAGATATCCCACAGCTGTATTTACTATTACAGTGCTACTGTTTACACATTTTCCAGTTCAACTAGTAGTTTTTGATACTACTTTCCAACATTGTTTCAAGTCATAGAATCACAGAATAGTCAGGGTTGGAAAGGACCTTAAGATCATCATGTTCCAACCCCCCTCCCATGGGCAGGGACACCTCACACCAAACCATGTTACCCAAGGCCTCGTCCAACCTGGCCTTGAACATTTCCAGGGATGAAGCATTCACAGCTTCCCTGGGCAACCCATTCCAGTGCCTCACCACCCTTACAGTAAAGAACTTCCTCCTTATACCCAATCTAAACTTCCCCTGTTTAAGTTTTAACCCATTACCCCTTGTCCTATCACTACAGTCCCTAATGAAGAGTCCAGTTATGCTGTTTCAATTATTCCACAGGGATAGTTTGTACACCTGCTTTTCAGTGCATTTTATCTGAGTGATTTACATTTATTACCAAATCATCGATGCAAATGTTGAATAGAACAGTGCCCAATACAGATCTCTGTGAAACATCATACAAAAGAAAATTTAGTAATAATTAATCTGTCTATTAAGCAATTCATGATCTACTTGTGGTGTGATTCAATCCTTTCATTAGAATGTCATATGGTATTAAGTCAAATACTTTATGCAATTTCAGCTGTTTACCAAATCCATAATCTTATCAAGGTTGACAGTGAAATCAGATTTGCTTGACAAGATTCATATTTCAGTAAATCATGTTGACTACCAATGATTATATTCTCACCATTTAATTTGTTATAGTTTAAATTTAGTGTCAGTTTATCTCCAGTATCATCCAGGACTTATTCCAAGGACTTTCCAGACAATTGCCAGTTGTCTTGTATGGAACTGGCCCAGACTTGCTAATTTGAATGTCTATATAAGTTGTGGCTTTACACTCTAGGTTTGCTAGATACAGAAATTTGGTGAAAAAGGAACACAAAGTCTTAGAAGAGGAGTGAGCTGCTGGTTTCTCTTTACAGAGTTTTCATCTCCCATTAGCCACTAGCTGCTCTGTAGCACAGACTGCAGTCAGATTTCAGGACTGCTGTAATTCAAAAGCCAATTAGAAAATTTGATCATTTGGGATGTTTTAAGACACAGTCATTTTCAACTGCCCATAAATAGCTGCTGTTGTAAATTCCATTTTCCTTGGGTATCAACCTGGGAAGTCACAGTTATAACCAATATTTCCTAGAAAACCTTCTATTTGTAAAGCTGTTTTCATTAGTAAAATCCTTCTGTTATTGTAAATCATAATCACTAATTAATTCATATAAAAAAAAAAACTGTATATATTTTCTCTTTATATCCAATCCACGTACACTGCCAGAACCAGCTGTAACACTACTAAAGCCTTCCACAGGCAGCAGCCACTCTCATGGACTGCTGCTCTAAGCAATGCCATCAGAAGCAATACAACTAAGCAAAATCAGGGTGGTTTCTTTTTTTTTCCATCAAGATCAGTGTGTGGTGTGAATAGGCCAAACCACAAATGACTCATCTGCAGAAAACCCTGTACCCTAAACAGCAGAAAGTTGAAAGCAGGGTTACAGCACATAATTTGTCTTATGCTTTCCTGTTAGCCTACCAGGAAAACAATCTATATCCATATACATGTGTTTATTCCAACTTTATCTTCAAAAGGAAAAGAAAAAATCCCAACAAATCCCCTGAACAGCAACCTTGCCTAAGGTTATGGAGGCTGGAATAAGTAACATTCCAAAGCAAAGGACCACCTCTTAACATCTGTAGACTTTCAAAAATATATAAGCTTCTGTCAAAAAAATAGTTCATTTATGTCAATCAAAAAGAACCCAATACAACCCTCTTTAATAAACAAAAGTTATCCTGGCCAGACTACTTGGACATGCACACTTTTATGCTCATGAGTATGTAGGCGTAAAAAAGTGAATGAACAAATTTTATGTGAGTGACCGTAATCAACTCACTTAACAAGTTTGTAAATAAATATCAGCTTCCCCTACTCTAAGATCTCAGATTGAATTTTGTTACATTAACTCCTATATTGTTCATAAATTCATAAATTGAAACTGCTGTTGGCATGAAAAGCTTTGATTCAAAACCAGGAAAGGGTAACCTGAGATTAAGATGATTTCCTTGTTTTGCCTACTGTGCATTGGCCATGTGGAAGTTAAGGAGAGTAGACAAGTAAACAAGATAGTTGTTATCCAGACCACTTTAAGAAGAGAATGAGAGGATCAAGGAGACCAAGTACCAAATTTTCCATCTGTTACTGAGCAACTGCTCCATTCAGGTGAGTCAATCAGCAAGTATACTAATCATCATGTGATGTCTCGATCTGTTTGTATCTTGATATTTGGTTGTGTTTCTATGTGATACGTGCTCATTAGTTGAGGGTTGTTTTTTTTTTTTTTTTGTGTCCCTGTCTATATTTTCCATTATCATTTTGATCCTGAAAAACACCACTCTGCCCACAGACTCTTTTCATAGAGATCAGAGACTTTTGCTTTGTGTCTACAATATATTTCTTGAGTGCTTGATTACCTTCTCCATGAACTAGGGCACACACTGAAATATCTTTACAAATGCCTTGCTGTCAGTATGCGAACCAATTATACATCACAGACACTATATTGAATATTTTACAGGTTTAATATTCTCATTGTACATTATGCTTCATGTGGGTGGTGTGAGACGACACATATCCTGGTGTGATGCACCTAGGTTGAATTTTTTTCAGTTATCACAGCCCTTCATTACACAGTTGCAAGATATTACTTACATTTGCTTCTCAGTCCTTTTCCATAGCGTATTAGACATTAAATTTCTAATTCAATCAGATCACATCAGAGAGGGTCATACTTCTTGCGGTGTGAAAAATTAAAACACCACTTTGAGAATGAACTTTTACCTTCACTACCTTCACTTAAACTAAGAAGGAAAATGTAGTGTACATAAGAGTATAGTACCTAGATGTTTACTGTTGCAATCGAAGGGAGATTAAATGTGGTGTGAGTAATATTTAGCATCCAGGCATCATTTTTCGTTTCTATGCATTGTGCAATGTATGAATGCTTAGAACATTTCTGGTAGATAGCTACATTATTCCCACTGTACGGATGAGGATATTGTGTCAGTAAGGCCAAAAGAACCAGATATGGTCATAGAATAAGCCTATAACAGAATCACAAAAATGTTATTCCTCACAGATCTTTTGACCGCTAGTAGGAGAAAATCCCTGACTGACAAATGGGCTGCCAGTTGAACTGAATTCTTCACAGAAGCTAATTTTATTTGTACCTTTCTAGCTTTCATGGGTTTTTACCTTCAGCTTTTTCTCTACAACTTGTAAGTCTTTACCTGCATAAGACCACCATTGCTCTTCTTAAACATGGGAACATGGAGATGTAACTGTCAGAAAGTTAGGATCTGAAACTACCAAACCTAGGGTTTGATTAAGTTGTAGTTAGGAAAACTAATTATTGTCCAGTGAACTCGTCTAAGCTACATGGAAATGCATCTATGGCCAAGATACCAGCAGATGGGTCAAAACCCAGAACTGTACTGTTATGGTTATAATATGTGTGTGGACTCAGAAACCTTCACAAGCATGTCAAGGACACAAGCCCAGTGCTCATATGGTTAACATAGTCAAGCTCAGTAAGTGTATTCCTCTTTATGTGTCTAGATAGAAGCTGGTTCTAGTTGTGAAAAATAAGTTTAAAAATGCATTAGCAAAATGTTATCATTTATGCTTTAGAGAGGAAACCTTTCCGAATGCATACATAAATTTTCAGGCTGTTAGGGGTTTTGCACTTTTGCTTAGATAAGTTTTTTTCTTTAATTTCTGCACAATTTATTTGCTCACACTTGCAACCTAATTGCTTCTCACATTTAAATTTAAATAATACTAAAGGTTGATATAGGTAGAATATATTAAGACTCTAGGGAAAAAAGGTAAAAAAGACTGTCAGGGTTATATAGCAACTTTGGAAGTAGTGGTCTTTTATCTATATCAAAAAAGAAAACACATGGAAGGTTAACACTGCCGATGTCATTTAAGCCTTCACATTCAGAGAGTTCATATTTAAGACTGATTAGCTTGGAATTGTAAGCTAATTTACCTAGATGCTGTTGACATTTCCTATTTCTAAGCACAGCAAGTATTAAATTGTTCTAGCTCAGAATGTTTCACTTTGTGCCTAGCTGAAGGAAAATAAACTTCTTAAAAAATATTTTTGCACAGTTAAAATAAACTTACACTATTGTCACATAAAAGTGGTCATTTCTGTAAGGAGTTATATGTGACAAAGTTTCTCAAGAACCCAGTACAGCATAGCTCATCAGCTGAGCATTTTGCCTAAACTGGTGAACCCAACTTGAAATGCCAAAGAGTAGAAAATACTTTCTCAGCCAGCACACTGTGTCTGTGTGTCAGCAGTAGTGCTGGTTGAGGGCACACTGTAGCTTCTGAACAGAATGTGTTCACTTGCTGAAATCTCACCCTGCATCACCTTAGGTAAGCCCTGCATTTTGGAGGAATTGCTCTCAAATCTGCTGGCTGTTACACATTCATTCTTTCATACCTCACCAGCTCAAGCCTCTCCAAACCATGTGTTACCCTTAATTCATATGCCTCTCACCCATGTTCCCCCACATGTTCTTTTTGAAAACCTTTAGCAACTTCAGACTTTCAACATCACAAGGACAACAATATCAGTTCGGAAAAGTATTCCATGTAGCACAGACCAAATAGTCCATCCATTTGTGCCAAAATAAGATCAGAATTAAGTAAATGCCAATTTTGCTTTTATGTTACATAATGTAAAGGAAGCATTTAGTTGTGTGTATGTAGTTTCAAGAATCTTCTACTTCTGGGCTGAAGGACAACTTTCAATCAAGACTGAAGAATTTAGTTGTTTTTACATCTAAATGGTTCTTGAGAACAGTGATACTTCAAAATATTATTCTATCACATATCACACAATAAGAAAATTATAATCATATAAGAAGAATGAGACTTCTTATTACTAAATATCTCAGTATTATCTCTCAGGTATCTAATCAACCTGAAAAATTGTTTATTGTAGTGCATGCTACCTACTCTGTCATTAAGATTATCTCATCTCTTCACTGACATGGTTGCTGAAAGTGCAAAGATAAAAATAAAAAGGAGAAGTCAGAGGAAATAGGAGGTTTGAATTTCATTCAAAAAATGTTTTCTATGGTTATTGTATGTCTATATTTATAAATTGTGTCTCTTTTTTTTTTTGGTGTTTCAGCTGTTTTTTACTGATGGGTTTGGCTTTTAATTTATCACATAAAAACATAACAGGAGTACTTTCTATCCATTCAGTGGTGTAAGAGCTCTTCAGTTACCTATCTATTTTGTTGATGTAAGGGATATAGTTGAAGAGGAGTGGCAGAAGCCAGGGCCTCTTAACTCAGCTGTATCTTAAGGTAAGAAGGCCAGCAGGAGCTGTGGCAACTGATCCCATTAGCCCAAGTATATTATTTTCTGCT
Organism: Pezoporus occidentalis; assembly: GCF_034315485.1. NCBI lineage: Eukaryota > Metazoa > Chordata > Aves > Psittaciformes > Psittacidae > Pezoporus > Pezoporus occidentalis. The sequence continues at coordinate 5,546,592 of NW_026915158.1, read as the reverse complement.
TGTTAACATACAAATCCATTCATGTAGAATGCTTATATAGAATTGTATATAGCCCTGTGCATACAAATATGTTTCAGCTAGCTGAGCCATGTCTGTATAGTCCTGAATATAATAGTTAAACAGAAATGCAATCAGGTCATCTTGAAATGAGCTCTCCTGTAATATGAGAATCATTAGAAAGCTCCCAGATGAAAATCTAGAGTTCAGAAACCATTTATGTTGCTGAAATTAGCAGATATTTACATTGACCAAGTTCTTTCAAAATCCCCATGTGCAAATTAAAAGTTAGCTTTCTATTAATGATTAATCTGAACAATGCTTTTGCTTTAAAATAATGCTACTATATTTAAGGTGCTAACAATTTTCATTTTCAGTTGAAATGTTATACACAGCAATGTTCTCTTCATGGAAAGACTGAACAGTTTACCATGAACAGAGCTCAATATCCTGTAGTAACCTCTCAGAAAGAAGCACTTAAACCCCTTTTAAAGGGCACAAAAGTCAACAGACTCAACAAAGACAATGAAGTTTGGATAAGGGCATACAAATAAAATTTTAATCAGCTTAGTCACTCCAACCCTTCCCATTGCTTAAAAATTCTCCTTGATGTTCTGCCATCTGAATTGTGACTAAGTTTAAATTTTCCATTGTGTCTGTAGTATGTGCAATAAGTCATAACAAAAATGTTGGGCCATAGTGTTAAGTGAGAGTCTGAAGGATTCTTCTGTATTCTGAATGGTGTTGGGTCATGTACACCCCACATCAGGCTTACTGTATTGCACAAAATCTCAGGAGTAGAAAATATTTACATTTTCAACTTTATACAGAATAGTCTGAGTTAGTTTCATAAGTAACTGGAGTTATCTTAGTTTTGAAATTATGCTGCACAAAAATTATATTATGCAGGAAACGCCTGTAATTAAGTTCCTTGTCTTCAGAAGATGTAAATCTTTGGAAATCTACACAAACTTGGCTAATTTACAAAGTCTTGAAAAATCAGATTTTCTGCGTTTAATGAAGGTTTTCTTAGTGTCATGCATACATTTGAAAGAGTCCATTCACAGGATGTAGGTTTCACCTTTTGCCTAAGTATTCCTTTTAGTGCTCTGGTCTTAAAGGTCTGGAATCCAGCTGCAGACAAAACAACTAAATGTAATTTTCCTACCATATTTTCACAGTAGCTGTCATTCTGTCATCAGCATAGAAAGAAGAAGAGGCTACTGATTCGAAAAACAAGATGACAAGATGCAAGTCAGAAACCAAATAAATAGAAAAGTCGAGACAGTACTCAGGATGAAAATATAAGAGGTTGCTGAAATGCTGAGATCACTTGGACATAGAACATAGCTGAATAGAGGAAGTCTGATCATAAGTTTCTTGAGGAAAGAGCATATACTGGGAAGAGATTAGGAAAGACGGAATGAAGACACTAGGAATAAGGGCAGATAAAAGCAAAGTTCAATTGAAAGAGGATAGAGAGAGATTACGAAGAACAAAGAGAAAAGATGACAGCAGAACTGGCAATAACTGAGGACAGGATTTAACACAAGACTTGTAGAAATCTAAAGAAAGATGGAGAGATTAAAGAATAATCTAGAAATTAGTCTAAGACTAGGAGATAGTGAGAAAAAAAAGATATTTGGAGGTCAGGTGTACTCCAGAAGAGGGAAAACGGATGTGAGTGGGAAGAGAACTAAGAAGATGGGAATGACATCAGAGACAGAGATTAGATTAGAAACGATGTGTCAGTTATAGGTAAATAGTACATGAGGGACAAAGAGCCAAAGGCAGAGATAAAAAGTGTAAGAAACAAAGCAAAACTGATCATATGATGATAACAAGACTGGAAGTTGTGATGAAGAAGATACTGAATCCATCCACATAGACTGGAAGGAACAGAAGAAATCCTGTATGGGGCAAAATAGCATATGGAAATTTCCAACAATTGTTATTACATGATGACATGTCTGCATGAGTCCAGCATTGACTAATTCACTGATAGAGCTTCTCTGGTGTATTGTACAGGCTTTGTACAAAAATACTTATTTCTGGAAGATATTTTTGTCAGTGTCAGCACTAGGGTACACTGAGAAGCTTCAAGACTGAAGTGGCTATATTGACTGTGCTTGACACCATTTACTTAAACATTGGTGTCTCTTGCATCTGAAGTGCCATAATGTATCCAAGAAATCCACAGTGGCCTATTTCACAGGACATAGAACTTATGTGAGACTTGCTCCACTCTGAAAAAGCATCTGAAGACCAGTCAAGATACCCTAGAGCATGTTAAACAGAGCCTGACATCAATACTTGATATGTACCCTATCTCAGTTTGGACGTCTAATTTTACTAAGGGAAGAGGTTAGTGTACAAGGAAAGATAATTAAAATTAACCAATGGTTTTAAGTTGTTCTGTCATCTCATATCATAAAAACCCATTTTGTGAAAGGATTAAATATGTTAATTCTGGGCACTGTAAAGAGAAAGGCCTTAAGCAAAGTGTCAAAGGCTAATTTTATACAGGTTTTAATGGTAATAAGTTACTAAGACTTGAGAAAACACATGGAACAATTGGGAAGAAGCAGGAATGCAAACAGCTACCTGCTAGTGAACACTACCCTGTCTGAGCCCTGTATGAGGCAGATCCTGTGCAATTGTGACTGCAAATAAGACATGGATGTAGACTTAACAGCCAAGTTCTGCCTGCTTTCTGGCAGGCATGTCTTATATCTGAGTTTCCTCTGTTTTTTTATTTAGGGAAAAAATAATGGAGCTTGATTCCTTACATGGTCATTGAATATACATAATGCTTCTTTTGATCACTGCAATAAGAAAGGTAACAGGAATCTGTCTCAAGGCAAGATGGAATGGGGAACAGTATTGTGTGAAATTCACTGTATGTAGCTGATTGCTTGTGCAACAAAGAAATACACTGCACTCCTATGATATCCAGGAACAAAGATGTCACTCCAATATATTGAGCTTTGGTTAGCCCTTTCTTACCATACCAAAGAAACCCATTTATTTAGTTTTATTGTCTATTGATAAAACATTCCAGGGCTTAAGAACTATAGAGAAAAGCAAAACAAAATAATACAAAATGAACTAAACCCAGAACAACAAAGAAAGACAAGAACGTAGAGCTTTCAAGAAGAGCTACCTGCTGAAAAGAAGAAACAAGGAACGGTGAGCACCTACTTCCTCTAAGTAGACACTGCAAGTCTGTCAGGCAAAAAGAGGTGTGCATGGGCTGCTAAAACACAGACTCAAGCCGGAGAACTGCTGCAGCTATATCCCATCAAATGTGCCTACATAACTATGCCAAATTAACCTGCAGTCAGAGGCTTCTCTTTCATATGAAAAATGTGCAACTACCTCTGAAATTAAATATTTTAAAATTTTATAAACCTTTTTTTCTTTTTCAATCAACTTTGAACAGGAGCTTACTGACGACCATTGTTTGTAATTGTGGCAAAGCTAAGGAGAGTATGTGAGGAACATGCTTATAGTTCTTGAGTGGTAATAATACTAAGTGTACACAGGTTTTAGAGCATTATTCTTGAGGCTTGAGAGCTCACAAAGGCCAAAAACCACAAGTAAATATGAAGTAGGATTCATTTAAATGAAGAATTTCTCCTCCTGTTTATTCAAGGCTTGCTGACTTTGAATTTATATCCAGCTGCACAAGGTCCTAGGAAACAAAGTGTGTCATCAGTTTCCTACTGTTTGTTGGCATCATGATTAAATGCAACTAATTTTGCAGAAGCTAGATTTTAAATGAATGTAGCAGGTCAAACATTCCACTCAAGGAAGGGCAGAGCTCACTTGTTAAGTGGGTTACAAGCAAATATTATTTGATTGAATATAGGCAAAAAAGGTCATGTACTTGCAGTCAAAGACTAAAGTGTGCTTAGAGCTTCGAGGAAACCATCTGGGGAGCAGTGACGCCTAACAGGACTTTGGGCTGCATGATGGGTATCTCCATGCACTTAAGCACAAGACAAACTACTTGAGAAAAAGAGAGGTTACTTCCTGCTACCTTTGTGATGGTGTGTCCATGAATAGAAAGTCTAAGCCATTGTATGCCAGAGAGTATTGTATTCTCTAAGCCAGAGAAGCCAGAGAGTTGTAGTCTATGGGGCTGAGTCTAGTTGGAGGCCTGTAACTAGTGGAGTGCCTCAAGGGTCAGTACTGGGACCGGTATTATTTAATATATTCATCAACGATTTAGATGAGGGAAGTGAGCGTACTATCAGCAAGTCTGCTGATGACACTAAGCTGGGAGGAGTGGCTGACACGCCAGAAGGCTGTGCTGCCATCCAGCGAGACCTGGACAGGCTGGAGAGTTGGGCAGGGAGTAACTTGATGAAATATAACAAGGGAAAGTGTAGAGTCCTGCATCTGGGCAGGAACAACCCCAGGTTCCAGTATAGGTTGGGGAACGACCTGTTAGAGAGCAGTGTAGGGGAGAGGGACCTGGGGGTCCTAGTGGACGACAGGATGACCATGAGCCAACACTGTGCCCTTGTGGCCAAGAAGGTCAATGGCATCCTGGGGTGTATTAGAAGGGCGGTGGTTAGTAGGTCGAGAGAGGTCCTCCTTGCCCTCTACTCTGCCCTGGTGAGACCGCATCTGGAATATTGTGTCCAGTTCCGGGCCCCTCGGTTCAAGAAGGACAGGGAGCTGCTGGAGAGAGTCCAGCGCAGGGCAACAAAGATGATTAGGGGAGTGGAGCATCTCCCTTATGAGGAAAGACTGAGGGAGCTGGGTCTCTATAGTTTGGAGAAGAGGAGACTGAGGGGTGACCTTATAAGTGTCTATAAATATATAAAGGGGGAGTGTCACGAGGATGGAGCCAGGCTCTACTCAAACAATGGCAAACAATGATAGGACAAGGGGTAATGGGTACAAACTGGAACACAAAAGGTTCCACTTAAACTTGAGAAGAAACTTCTTCTCAGTGAGGGTGACGGAACACTGGAACAGGCTGCCCAGGGAGGTTGTGGAGTCTCCTTCCCTGGAGACATTCAAAGCCCGCCTGGACACATTCCTGTGTAACATTATCTAGGTGTTCCTGCTCCGGCAGGGGGATTGGACTAGATGATCTTTCGAGGTCCCTTCCAATCTCTACCATATTGTGATACTGTGATACTGTATCATTTCAACGCTTTTAGGAGAATTGTGATCACCCAGGGAGAATCGAAAAAGAGAGAAGAAACTCTTAGAAGATTAGAGTACATCTCACAGAGACAAGTCCCTGTAGTTTTCTCATTTAATAAAGTTCAAAGTATTTATTTTCTCGGCTTGTTTGTTGTTAAATTCATCTCTCTAAACATTCACTGGCAAAGTTATCAAAGATAAAATGTGTTTTGAAAAACTATGAGCTATCATGCTTCATTTATCTTTTAAAAGAATCAAAATGGTATGATACAGACAAGAGACCATATTTCTCATATCAACTGTTAGAAACAAAATGTGCAACATGCAGGAGTCCACATCACATTTGGAACTGTTATAAAAACCTATTCTATAGCACTCTTTTAGCTTAGAATACTGAATTTCATATGAACTCATTGAACGGTTAGGGTGCCAATCGCTCACACAATGCTATATTATTACTCAATTTTATTAGCACTTTCATAGTTAAGCTAAAGCCCAATGCCAGTGGTTTATGTTTATGATTTAATTTTGTCTAGTCAAAATAAACACTGTTTTGTACTACTTTATACTACAAAGGCTTGCAACTTTCCAAGATTCCTTGAAAAATAAAACCCAGCAGACACTCTTTGTTTCTACTACATATTTCTTTTCCTATTGAAATAATGCACTTATTTCTGTGGGACATATAACAAGTGATGATGGCAGAGATTCTCTGTTTTTCTCCTGCCTTTGTTTTTCTTCAGTCCACAGGTAGGCACTGTCACTTCGGAGGCAAACTGGGTTGTTCCAGGAGATACTGCTTGTCCCAGTATCAGCTCGGATACTGTTAATTTTATTCACAGTAGCTGGTACATTGCTGTATTTTGACTTTAGTCTGAGAACAATGCTGATACACTGATATTTTAGTTGTTGCTAAATAGTGCTTGCCCTAATCAAGGACTTTTCAGTCCCATATGCTCTTCCAGTGAGGAGTACAGGAAGCCAGGAGGGAACAGAGACAGGACACTTGACCCAAATTAGCCAAAGTGGTATTCCATACCACAGCATGTCATGCCCAGTATATAGATTGGGAGGAGTTATCTGGAAGGAACCAATCACTGGGCATTGGTCAGCATGTGGTAAGCAACTGTATTGTGCATCACTTGTCTTTCTTCAGTTTTATTCCTCTTTGGTTAATTATAATTATGATTTTATTTGATTTCAATTATTAAACTCTTCTGATCTCCACCCACAAGTTTTACAGTTTTCAAATTCTCCTCCCCATCTCACTGAGGGACGGGTGCAGTGAGTAAGCATCTGTGTGATACTTGTTCCAGCTGGGTTTAAACCACAAAACTACTTTAGTAATCCATAAAAATTATATTTACAGGTTCAAGTGCCTCTTTGAAGAGATCACTATAAGATTTCAAACTGGTTTTGTAGCTGTCCCTGTATTTCCTTCAATTATAGAGTATTACAGGTAGTCTTCCAGAAGAACATGACTAATGTCTTCCAGTCCAGTTTATATATTCTGCTCTTGGAATTTCTAATTTATATTATTTAGGATAAGTTTCTTTTCTGCTTATGATTCAAACTAAAGAGATTGCATAGAGGAGCAATCATGGATCAGGCTGTTGGCAAGAAACAACAGAAAAAATAATAGTAAGCGCTTGACCACATTAAAAAATCAGAGTGGCTTAGGTAAAAACAAAATCTGTAAATTAGTGTAAGCATTAACCCTGGGTTGGCCAGAAACACGGTGATAAATTTAGTACATCCACTTGTAGTATAGCAATTAATTCAGGGTTCTGTTAGCAATTACACTGTAAGAGATGAACTCTCCCCTGAAAAAGTATTCTGGCTTTGAGCTCAGACTGTGCTGAGGGGCAATGAGATTTTCATATGGGTTTCTTTAAATCACCTTTATAATGGGATTTAAGTCTTTAATGCTATATATTTATTTAAAGAATGCACTCCAAAAATAGTATCATTATGAATTAAAAACTTCTGGGTTTTTCTTCTTATGGTGATCATTGCAGTAATTCTTAATTTTAGTATACATTTTTGCAAGAACTGTTATGGAGACAAAATCAGCTCTCTAAAAATCACTGATAAGGAAAAGGCAAAACTAACCTTTCTTCCCAGTTCCACCTTTGCATGAATACACCAGAGATGGGTTTGCACAATTCTGCAGAATTTCCTTGCTTGCACAATTTCAGCTGACTTGAATGTTAAAATTATCGATTGCTTTCTTCTCTCTAGTAACTTTAATTTGCAAAAGAGTTGACCTTGCCTGTGGTTTGGTTACAGCCCATTGCATTTGTGACTCTAGCTAGCCTATGCCTGGGATTTGCATAAGCTAATTGCATTCCCAGATCTCCACCCTCCCAGGTATTCTGTCTCTAAAATTTGTCAAAACAAGCTTTTGCTCTACTTTCGGATTTCTGTATTTCAGTGCCTATTTACAAATGTACCTGATTCAAAAATGTACATAATATTTGCATTTTGATTTATCCCCTGTATCTGAAAACACTAGTACTTCACATCAGATATTCTGGCATGTGTATGCTTCAGCCTATCACTACGTCAAAGTGAGTTCCTGTTAGTAGCTAGGAAGGTTTGAAGAACTATAGGAGCTCAGGGAATTGCCAAATCCCAGTTATTTCTTTGTCACCTGTTAAATTCCCCAGTACTGTTTTAATTACTCATTTCATTTGTTCTACTATGCCTGATGGCTGAGTTTATAAGAGATGTATTTTTTTATAGTTGAACTCTTAACATCCTTGAATATTCTCAGAGCATCTGTCAGATTCAGTCTGAACAGGGACTATCTACAGGAAAAAAATATCTTTTCCAGCACAACTGCAGCTGTGACTTGCTCAGCAGTCCACTGCAAAAGAAATGTATCTATCTACCTTACTTCAGAATCCTGAGGGAGGGAACCTACAATTACAAGTCAAAATTAATTTCCTTTAGGGTTTTCTACCAGTGGACTCACAAAATAAATTTGAAAGCATTCTGTCACTCTTCATATCTCTGAGAACATGAGGGGACTTTTCTTTAAATGCGTTAGCTTGCTTGGATATGTATTCAGATGTACCTTTGCACATACACATTTCAAGCCAGAAGACCAAGACAGAAAGCTTTCAAAAAGTCTTTTCCTAGATACCCTCCAATGAAGGTGGCATCTGCATAATACCGCATTTCTTCTCTAAACTGAGTTGATACTGTCTATATAGGAATCGTACTTCCTTCAAACAGCAGTAACTCAAGCATTCATTATTTTAAAATACAAGTTTGTGTTTTACCTAAGGAGCACCTTTGCCAGGTAGTTTTACTTTTCTAAGTTATCACCTTTGAAGATACAAGGAGATGTTCTAATTATTTTGTCTTTTTCCCAGTCTTTAAATTTGGTATTTCATTTTCATGTGGTTCTTTCATGAGAGTTTCTAACAATACAGTCACTTTAATGGATTTTAAATTTTTGTTTAAAGTGTTCCCAAGCCGTTGTTTTTCAAGATGAGCTGTCATCTATTTTTAGTAGAATACAGTACCACAAGCTTTTAACTCTTTCACCATGGCATGTTTCTTCAGTTTAGTAAGGTCAAAAAAAACACTGCAATAAAGGAATAAATTTATAGAAGTCACTCAGCATGCGTGCTCATGAGCATCCTATGTTCACAAGGATTGTGTGAATGAACTGCATTTCTAAGCACAGTCTGAAAATAAGGTAATCATTCAAATGCTATGAAAATATTCAAGTGCAGGTGATAGAGAGCAGTTCTTTAGTGAGCTGAGCATGGGACAGCTGAGTAACTCATGCTTCAAGTGCTTTCAGGTGTATGGGTGAAATTGTGTGGCTGTCAAATTCACTTTGTCTTTTCTTGAATGCAATAACTGGAGCCATTATAATACATTAGTTTGCAGGTGCATCTGTGTGTGAGAGTAGTGATTCAAAGTGCTGGTTCACTCTTCCCCATCTTTCATTTCACAGCAAAACCAGCTGTTGGGCGGTGTGGGTGTTATGATACACAGTCTGGTTTGGACCATTGAGAAATGCAAAATGTTTGATGATCATTAGTAAGTGTTCCTTACTTTCCACCCTCTTTAATAAGAATAAAGCATTAATTTCAAATCTAAACTTCCATGCCTGCCCTAGGCTGTACCTGCAGCTGAAGTAATTTAGAGAACTTATGTACCTTACCCATTTAATCTGCCTTTCCTGTGACCAGTGCAGAAGTTCTGCTGAGGAAGTGCCATAGGGGATTAATTTTTGATAGTACTCATTAACATTCAAAAATAACATACGGGTAGTTGAATGAGAGTTGTTTCACCATGCAAGCATGTCCTCATACAACCACCTGTACATTATTTTTTACGTTCAATCATGAGTACACTTATCTTTTGCAGAATTGATGTTCTGGCCATCTTTACAAGACGACATAAAAGAAACCCAAACAAACAAACCTTCTTTATCAGCTCTAACACATAGGACAGGGAGCCGTCATTCAGGAAAACTGTCAAAATGGAGTTTAATGAGAAGACAAGAAAGGCTGTGCTGGCTGGCACAGGCAAGGCCCGGGCATGTGGACTTACTGGCCCCTGCTCCTACCCCACCAGCTCCTTTTATCCCCTTTCCCTCTGTTTTTCCACACATGTTCTTCCCAAACCACCTTGATTTCTCCCTTTCTTGCCTTCATTCTTTACGCTAAACACCTGTAGTGACCCAGGGTGTCCCTTCCTTTAAAAATTGGTTGTACACAGCAGCATTATGGTACTCCGTGCTTTGTGCTTGCATCTCACCACCTGCCTTGATAAGTTTCACATTTGTGTCTCCTGCTTTCATACTCCTTCTCTCTTTGTTTTTTACCTATAAACGTCCTGCATGAATATTGGACACATGCTGGGTAACCCAGGTCGACTACCTTTCTTCTATGCCAGAATTTTATACTGTGTGGTTTTGGAGCTGTTGTAGCATCTCAGGAATAGGCACTTAAATTCAAAGTGACTGTGAGAGCTGCACTTGCAGACACGTTGGTGTGATGGATTGGTATTGTTCTCTAGGAGACCACTGGTGCTTAGGGAATGTAATCTTCTGTGGAAAATTACAAAACTTATTTCCTTGATGGTATCACTGCGCACAATTACTCACTAGAACTCCCTTATTCTCTGCAGTAATGCTTGTGTCTGGTTCAGACTGTTTGAGGAACTCTTAGGATTAAAGAGCTAGGAGAGAAGTAAACTTCCTTTCACATGCTGATAGTACTTCTGAAGCAAGGATTCTCAATTTCTGATTCTTAAGAGGAAGAGAACCATAAATTTTATTATTCCACTGCCTCTTCAACATGAAAAAGGAAGTCAAGTGTTTAATCAAGATACTCAGGAGTAGTTCTTCCTTTTCTTTTTTTGTGAAGAGTCGTTAACAAATAAGTTAATATATCCAGGATATCTAGGAGCCCCGGGCATATCCTTATTTGAAATTCCATATCTATTGTTATGACCACTGGCTGATAACTTCATGTTACACTTTTTGCAATGTCTTTACAGTGGGCTTTTAAAGCCCCTCATATAAAACAACAGGGTAAGAGCTCAGCGAATGCTGATGAACTGTCAAAAAAATCAAGTTAATCAAACCATCAGTATCAACAATAACACAAAAGCTGGGACAAGATTTTAACAAGTACCACTTGTACAGCTATCAGATCTTTTTCTTTTTTTTTTTTTCATAGAATTTGAACTTTAATTTGAACATCTAAAATCTGGATACCTGTCATATAAATGCAACTGGAGGCTTGACAGTTCTGTTAAAGATGAGTGAAGCTGATGAGTAGGACTCATCTTCCAAATACTGTAATCAAAGAAATTATTCTAAGATGAGGAAATGTCTTTAAAGGAACAAGGAAAGAAAGGATGCTGAGACTACAGATGTGATGAGTCTTTGTCTATCAGCTAGTGTCATCTGACAAGAGTGCCTAGATTGCCAATAGTATCTTAATAAGCTTTATGAATGGTACAAATATGATGTAAAGATCGTACAATATGAGAGATTTTTAATGAATATTAAAGTAACTTGAAAAATGTTGAATGTCTCAAACCCAGTAACATTTGCAGTAAAATACACTGCCTCCCACTGTTAAGTTTGCTCTATTATGAACATTTGGTGCGTAACTGCAGAAGAGAAGAATCCCAGTTTCTCCATGCCATATTGGAGACTGCAAATCAGATTACTTCCCTGTGAGTGAACTTCTGGCACCTGTAAGTTTTCTGAGTGACAAGAGGGCATGTTTCAGTGAGATAGTCTCAGGCAAAGTTCTGCCCTCAGCAGAGTGGCAGAACATCTTGTAACTTCCATGTATGTTGGATAAATCATGTTAAACCAAACAAATTTTATCAGCTGATTCATTTGGTGAAAATGCAATAATTTTGTGAGTAAGCATACATGTGATGGACAATCTGGGACACACATCTGCTGAAAAGGGCATAGGGGTCCTAACGTACAGCAAGCTGAGCATGAGCCAGCAGTGTGCTTTAGCAGAGAAGGCAGACAACAGCTGTCATTAAAAGTGCAGCAGTCCTCACTTAGCAAGTCTAGACACTGTCTATATTTCTGGGCCCCCAGAATTAGCAAAGACACACAGGCAAACTGGAGGTCAGTGGAGGAACCCCAAGGCAGAGGGGGCTGGAGCACTTTCACTGTGAAGAGCACCTGGATGAGCTGCTAGGACAGCTTGGAGAAGGGGCAGCTTTAGTGATGTCGCTTGTCTTCGCAAGTGACTGTTATGCATGATGGAACCCTGCTTTCCTGGGGATGACTGAATACCTGCCTGCCCATGGAGAGAAGTGAATTAAGTCCTTGTTTTCACCTTCTACTTTCTTATTGATGACAGTCAGAAACTCCACTATGTATAGGCAACATGAGCCAGAGGAAAGGCAAGATATAACTTGATCCTTACCTAGAAGTACCTGTACAGAAAACAAACTTTGCACAGTGGAGGATGTTTCTTTTAGCATTAAAGATATAATACAATGTGCTATGATTTAAAGTCAGACAAAGATTGACAAGATTTAACACTGCTAGGTAATTCTTTTATTATAAAAATAATTAAGCCCTGGAACTAAATACAAAATATTGTAAACATTGTGGTAGATTTACTGGATGTTTTTTTTTACTTCAAATGAAGGATGATTTTTTTTGTGGGTTTTATTTTTTTTTTTTTTTTTTAATATATAAGGTTATAGTTTAAGCAGTAGGGAAGTCTAACATTTCATATTATGCTGGAGGCCTTACAATCTGGGAAACTAAGTGTCTGGAACTAAATTTTATTGTCTAATAGGAGTAGATTCTCATATCAAGTTTATATGTCCTTAACCATGTCCCTGGGGAGATACCAGCAACTGCGCATCTGTGGCCCATTGTCTTTTAAACAGAAAATAAACCACACTTTTACAGCCATTTGCCATGGTCAATAAAAAAGTCCCTTACTGTGAACCATTCTTCAGACTTATCAGAGGTTTAACAAGATAGCTGTGGCATTTGCAGTCAAGGGATAAATTCCTATTAAGTTAATGAAGTTTAATGAAGTAGTTTAATTTTCCCCTATGTTATCTACATATTTTGGATTTTAGTTTCATTTTGCTAAGGGGCATCAAGCAGTCCATCTCCTTATGCTGACTAAAGCAGCAGAGTTTCTCTGTCTGTCATTGCCATACAGAGTATGCTGCATAAAGAAATGTTAGCCGGGCAGAGCAGTTTAACCTGAGGCAGTTCAGTCACACTGGTCAAAGAAATTACAAATTACTATGTGCCTTGGGAGAAATCTGTTCCCCACACTTTTCCAGCTCTCCCCTAAGGAGAATTGCCAGTCCACAGCTTGGCATTCTCATTTGCTGAGGTCAACACATGGAAACACCACCACTCTCAGAGGAGGACATCCCAGACCCCTTCAAACTTTCATATCCTTTGCTTCTTGATCCCTTCTAGCTTCTCCCACTGCCAATGCTTTTGATTCTGTTAAAGACATTAGACTTCTGGTTTAAATATTTTATGGAATATATTTTACTATCACATTCTCTGATCCACTAGCTTTTGTGTTTTTTGAAGTTAGATTTGATAAAACCACTTCATTGGGTTATTTAGTTTGTTGTTGGGTTTTTTTTGCTTCTTGGTTTGGTTTTTTTTGGGGGGTGTTTTTTTGTTTGTTTGTTTGTTTTTTGTTTTTTTTTTTAATGTAGTAAGTACTAGTGAAATAAACCTAGTAGGTTGATAGGTGGGTAATTTGTTGTTAACAACTTGTCTTCATCATCTTTTATACTGTAGTCAGTCATTTTTCTCACTCCCTCCTTCTAATTGCCCTTCTTTTTTCCTTCCTCCACCCCCTTCAAAGATGTAGCAAGTAATACTAACGCATAAATGAGGTTTCAGTTTCCTTAGAGTTAGATTGCTCTTCATTTTATTCAACAAATCTGTTCAGAGAGAAAAGCATATATTGTAATTAAAAGAAAAATAAGCAACTTTATTGTTGCCATAAAGTTGGCCTTACAACTTGTTCCAAAGTAGTGATAGTTTTCAGATGCAGTACCAGGCAGCAGCCAGTGTATTTTAAAAAGCAAAGTGCTGTGAACACAGTAGGATGCCATAACCATAGAGATAATGTGAGAGGTTCTCAGGGATGCAATACAAGCAGTGAAAAAGAATCACACATCATAACACTGTTAAACTGAAAATTATAAACAAAAAGAATATTTACAGACATGAAAATGTCTGGTTATGAATTTAAAGATGCAGAAAGAAAAAAACCCAAAACCAACCAATGCCTCAGAACAAATGACAGCTTTCACCTGAAGAACCAGGAAAGAAGGTGAGCTCTGAATACAAAATAAATATAATACTATTTTTATTGCTGAGCTGATGTTAAATAAACACATGGTAGTGCTAATAGTAAGATGAGGTGGCTTGCGTTCCATTTCTGCTATGAATAAGTGCCAGTGACAAAGCAGGTAGTATATTATGGTCAGCACTGCTAAAAATTAAAGAAGCAACAGGAAAAGGGTGATAAGTAAAAAACCTGTCATTAACAGATTTGCAGGTATACCTTGCTCCTTTTTATGAGTCCATGTTCTATAAACCAACTGTTAGATGCACTTATGAACAAAGTAAAAAATTGCTAGTGGTGTTTTAATTAAATCTGTATGATAAACTAAAAGCATTTTTTCTCTGTAAAACGTACATTTTATTTTTCATGAAAAATGTTGTCTTTGTCTTGTGGAAAGTACTGCTACCCTCTGCCATTGTTTGCACCATTATCATAGATTAGAATCATAAAATCATGGAATGGTTAGGGTTGGAAAGGACTTTAAGATCATCTAGTTCCAACCCCCTTGCACTAAACCATGTCACCCAAGGCTGGAACACTGCCAGGTATGGAACATTCACAACTTCCTAAGTCAACCTGTTCCAGTGCCACATCACCCTCACAGTAAAAACCTTCTTCCTTATATCCAGTCTAAACTTCCCCTGTTTTAAATTTTAAGCCCTGAAAGGCTGCTATGAGGTCTCCACGCAGCCTTTTCTCCAGGCTGAACAGCCCCAACTTCCTCAGCCTGTCTTCATACAGGAGGTGCTTCAGTGCCCTAATCATCCTAGTGGCCCTCCTCTGGACTTGTTCCAACAGTTCCATGTCCTTTTTATGTTGAAGGCACCAGAACTGCACACAATACTCCAAGTGAAGTCTCACGAGAGCTGAGTAGAGGGGCAGGATCACCTCCTTTGACCTGCTGGTCATGCTCCTTTTGATGCAGCCTAGGATACGGTTGGCTCTCCGGGGTGTGAGTGCACACCGAGACTGGCTCATGTTCAATTTCTCATCATCCACCACCCCAAGTCCTTCTCTGCCGGGCTGTTCAGTAATTAATTACTGAGATATGAAAAATGATCATTGTTTTTTTGCATGGAAATTTCATTTAGCAAGGTGTTCTTGATGCTCTGAAACAGTTTTATGACAGCCTGTGAGGCATTGTCTCTTTTTTGTTTGGATTTGGTTAATTGATTGGTTTTGGTTTGATTCAGTTTGGTTTTTAAAGTAATCATGAAAATATTATTTTTTTTTAAGGTAAACCCCTGAATATCTTAGAATTCAAATACAGTGACACAGAAAGTTTTAATCTGGATCATTCAAACCCATAAATCAAATAGACCATTGTTTGAAAGCGATTTGATCTTCTAAATACTATATAATGTACCAAATATAGAAAATTGATTAAAGGCTGTCCACTGACTACTGTCAGGTTCTCACAAGTATGGAACGTGTGTGTCTGGTTGCACCTGGTTTCTCCAAGTTTATGATAAATTAATCTTGCTACCTTATTAAAAATTAAAGGTGCAATTTCCCCTACACAGCTTGCATAAGAAAGACTCAAAATTGTGCATTTTTACTCATCATATAAATTTGTTGCAGTTTAATCTACAGTTTTCCTGTTCCTATTCCTGGAATAGGCCTGCAGACCACTTTGTCCCCATGCCTTCTGGGTTTGTTCAGTCCACTGTTTCTTTGATCTCTCAGCTTTGCCAGACTGTGGTATCTAATACCAATCTTTATTCTTTAAAATGAGAATAATAATGAAATAATGTCATAGCTTATGTCAGCATAGCCTTGTTTATGTTAGGACTACAGTTTATGAAAGTGTGTCCAGCTTCTTGGACCGTATCCATAAGGAAATTTGGTTACTGTGATATTCAGGTACCTGACTTAAGAACAGTAATTCAAAAGATAGATTTTAGTATGTATATTCCCTATTTCCCTGTCAATGAGCCAAATAGACATCTGTATTAAATTCACAAGAGTCAGTTTGAAAGCTAAGATATCCACGTAGTTTAACAGAAGGCATTAAAGGATGTTGTTCATGGTGATTTTACCACATTTTTCAAGGGAATATTGAGCTTTTATTTGGATTCTTTCCTGGGATTAGGTGTTTAGTTGTGTATCTGAAAATAAGAGACTTTTGTCTTTGATTACTGTGTTTTAAAGAGATGACATTGCCAATGTCTTGATTCATTACAAAACCAATTAAAACTGGTAATGTTAATTAAAATACTTGCTGGGAAGTGATGAACTTACAAACCTTTGCAACCTAAAGGGATTTGTTTTCTATATCAACATTTATCTTTAATATTCTATAAGGATTTTCCAACTCAATTTGGATTTGGGACTAATTCCTTCTGGTTTTGACTTTTTCCTCACCATCTTCAGTGAAAACACAGAAATTATGTGCAAAACAGGACCTAAGAAGACCAGAAAGAAGATTAATAGTATGCTTATTCATGCAAGCGTAAGAAGTCTTGTGGGTTTGGTCCCTCATATCTGAGTTATTCCTTCATTTCCTCTATTCATCAGCAAGCATAAAATCAATAAAATGTCTGGAGAAGATGACTTACAAGCCCTAAGAGTGTTTCACAAAAAATTCACAACTGACCCCTTCAGGTTGAAGAGGGTAACTAGGATGCCAAGTATAGAATTAAAAGAGTAATTTGTTGTTCAAACTGGGGCACACCAAATGCAGTTTACATACAGTTCTTTTACCTTTCAGATGTTCAGGTACCACATGATTTGACCAATCACTACTTAATGCACACTTACTTACATGTAAGTATTGTTATGAAAGCAACTATAATTCTATGGCATCATAATCCACCTGCTTCTTTTTGAATCTAAAAGTCCCCGAAGTCTGTCTCGCTAGAGTTTCTTATCTATGATGGATTGGAACTAGATGATCTTAAGGTCCTATCAAACCCTAGCTATTCTATAATTCTATGATTCTACAATGGGAGGGTTTCACAGCAGTGTTGGAGAGGCTAGGATGCTGACATTACCTTGGTAGTACAGGGACATTTTTTAATTTTTATGGATGGGTTTAAAATTCGAAGAAACAAAGTTCCTTATCTCCAGGACAGGAGCTGTCTTCTTCATGCAACGAGCTGGATCCTTTAGTCGTGCTTACTTAACTATGACTATGCGATCTACAATATAAGTAACATATATCTCAAGGAAGTTAATACAATTTCATATTGTTCAGAAAGTTCATACAGTTTCATACTGTAAAGACTAATTGCTACAATAGTTAGGAAGTGAGATTTTTCCAGTCTATTTTAAAGCCAGAAAGATGTTAATAATTTAACACAGTTGTTAAAATAATTCTAATAATAAAAAGCTTTTCCTCTAAAAAGCTCACACATTAGGGCATTTAACCAATGGTATGTCCTATTTAGAATCATAGAATGGTTAGGGTTGGAAAGGACCTTAAGATCATCTAGTTCCAACCCCCCTGTCATCCACAGGGATGCCTCACCCTAGACTATGTCGCCCAAGACTCCATACAACCTCGCCTTGAGCACTGCCAGGGATGGAACATTAACAACTTCTTGGGTCAACCTGTTCCAGTGCCACACCACCCTCGCAGTAAAAACCTTCTTCCTTATATCTAATCCAAACAATTCCAGTACCTCACCACCCTAACAGGAAAGAATTTCCTCCTTATATCCAATCTAAACTTCCCCTGTTTAAATTTTAACCCATTAACCCTAGTCCTACCACTGCAGTCCCTAATGAAGAGTCTCTCCCCAGCACCCTTGTAGACTCCCTTCAGATACTGGAAAACTGCTATGAGGTCTTCACAGAGCCTTCTCTTCTCCAGGCTGAACAGCCCCAGCTTTCTCATCCTGTCTTCGTACGTGTCTTATCATCCTTGTGGCCCTCCTCTGGACTTTTGCTAGTAGAAATATAGACTTCTCTAATTTTGGACTTCCTGAATAAGTACGTGAAAACTGTGAAAAAATGTTGACTTGGAAAGATTAATTTGCTGCTGGGCTTTCAAGATTCTTGGTGTCTTAACCTTAAGGATTTAATCTTTTACATTAAGTGTATAGTTATTTCTTCAGGATGGAGTTATTCCCCTCAAATACCAACAGTTTTCTCTGAAAATAGTTAGGTCTTCACATAACTTAAAGAAGATGATAATCTAAGGTAAGCTACATTGACGAGACATGATTATTGTGAAGATGAATGCTAAGGACATTGCTTTATCTGTACAACTGTTTTTACTTCCAGACAGTATCCTGAAAATTGAGCTTTATAAGGTAGTTTAGGACCTGTAGTTCCAGAGCACAAGAAAAAGTATTTTAATTAAAGACATGTACAATCCCCTCAACCATATTACCACCTTATAAAAAATTCTTTTAATTGGCAAAAATTCTTTTAATTGTAACAGTCTGTGAAAAAAGGATTCATTACTGTGGAATGACATTATGTGAAATTGCCTTAGGGAAAAAAAAATGAGTTTTTTTAATAAGTTTACTTTGAACAGTTGTATTTGTTTAATAAAGCTACACAGTTACCTGACACCAGAGATTCTGCACTTTTTCTTTCTCTGTAGTAAGCAAAGACAAATTGAGTTTATGTAAACAATAATTCAAATTTCGGATACTTCATTAAACACAAGTTTAGGGAAGGAAAAAACAACCACACCACACCACCCCTTTATCTAAATTGATCAGATGTAATTACTAAGCCATTGAGTAATTTAAAAAATAGAAGAGACTTCCTAGATTACCAGCTGCACCCACCAGCTGACTGAATTCAATATTCTTGTTTTCAAAATTCAGGAGATTTTATCCTAAAACTTCATCGGTTGTTTGCCTTTCTCCCTTCCCATCACCTAAATGACATCATAGGGAACATATTTAGAACTTTACAATCCTGTTTGTCAGGCATCCTTTCAATTTCCAAATTTAAAGTGTTCCTGACGAGCTTATTTCATGTATTCCTCTACCAATAATACCTGTTTGCTTAAATGACTGTTTTATTGTTGTTAAATATTTAATCAAATACAGCTTATTGTCCTTTTTTAGATCTTTGCTAGGCTAAACAAACCAAGATATTTCAAGACATATATTTTTTCTTTACAGGGCAAAATTACCTATATCTTTATAGCAGTATCGGCTACTATTTAGCCCAGGATAGAATGCTAAGCACAAGCACAACTTCTGGGATAAAAAGTGTTATTTCTACTAACAGCTGTTCTGTCCTTCTTTTACAAAACTTCCTCATTTTCTGCACAATTTTAAGCTTCCTTCAGTGACACTTGTATTTTGAATGTATCTCTCAAATTAAGGTGAATTGAGAGCTATAAAATAAAGATTTTCTACTACCTTTTACTGTGACAACAGTAGTATTCATTTTCTAATTAATTACTTTTCCAGGAACAACATAGGATGACTGTCATCACTATACAACGGCGGCTTAGTCTCTCTGAGATGATTTGCACTCATATGGCACTATCAGGAGAGCTCCCACATAATACCAGAATTTCCCCCTGTAAACCCATATATTCATGATATTATTCTTAAAAGAACTTTATTGTCTTCATATCATATCATATCATATCATATCTAATAGAACGGGTGGTACCATCAGGAGAAAATTTGGTTTTGTGGTTTGTATTTTTTCCCCCAAGGTCAGTGAAGAAAGTAGTAAATATAATTGGTCCTAAAAACAAAATATCAGAAATTCTTTTCAAAGCTCCTCAAAACCAATGATCCTGCCAAGAACTTTAATCTCAGGACAAAATGTTTCCATCTATTATTAGTTCTCTGTCTTTCCCAGTTTAACCACAAAATTGCCAGCAGTTATAGGATTGCCAGCTCTACCTGAAGGCCAGATAGATCTGGTCTTCTATATTCCAAAAGAAGTTCTTCTATCTCACTGAAGATAAATTTGTCTTTTACTTTTGATAAAATAAAATAATTTATTTCAGACTCTGTATCATTGTGTGGGTTAGGTTCTCCCATTATCCTCAGTACAGCTCAGAGATAGGAAGTGTTTTCCTAAACACCTGCATTTAGTGCTATTTGTGATGCCCGAAAATATCTGAAATATCTAAAAAAGGATGACAAATAGTTCCCAAGTCCTAAAGACTTCTGAAATAGAAGATAAAACCCAAACAGGGTACTCCAAAGCATCTCAAAAAGCATCAGGTGATTATGATAAAGTAGCAGCATTGCACTTCTGTCAGGGTCATCACTGGGGTATAGACAGCAATATAGCTGTCCAAATATTGGAGTCTACTTTATGATAACTGAAGCAATGAACTGAATCTGAAGTTAAATATCATCCTCAAAAAAAAAAAAATCAGACATCACTATTTCTAGTTGCATTATCCTGATATTTTGAGATAAGATATAAGATAGTTGTCTTTTTTTGTTGTTTTTATTTTCTGTGGCACTTTAAAATAAGCAAAGGAAATTGTATTTTAGTGTTGTTTATGGTAGGTGTTGAAGCTGTTATAGAAGATCTCCCTGTGAAAAATAATCTTGGCTGGAGAAATCTCAAGATGGTTCTTTTCAAATTAAGAAATGATAAAAATAAGCCTGTAATAAACATTTTCAATTCTGAAAAGGTCACTTCTAATAAACAATAGAAACTAGATTGAAGATCTCAAGGGCTATGTATATAAGATTTATTACTTCCTTATCCAGAAGTGACAAATATGAATCTTACACTGAAGTTTAAAATCTCCCAAATAAGGCTTCAGCGCTAGAACAGTGAACAACTATTTCAGATTGGTCAGTAGGAGAAAGCACAAAGGAAGGTTTAAAAGGACATGTCAGCAAATTAAGGTTTGATAGGCAGATCTTGCATGGTATTTGCATTTACTTGTTTGTTTTCCCAGATGATAAACAGAAGAGAATGGAGAAAGTGGATTACTATGCAGTTCGGTTGTGCTACAGATGAAAATCTGACAGTGACGCCAAACTGAATTAGTATTTATGTTACTTCACAGAAAAGGTGGAACAATGAGGTGAAATTTTACAGAAATACATATAAACATACAACAGATTATCTTCTGACAGTCAAATAACCAGAAAAGAAAACGGGATAAACAGAGGGACATGTTGTTATTTTTAATGAAATATTTAACTCCTAATTTTATTTTATTTTTTTTATTATGTGAAGTGTTTGCAAAGTGTCTTGGCTTATGTATATTCACCACTGCTTTAAACAGTAATAACCTAATATAAAAGTTATGTCAGACACTGGCCGTATAGCACATGTCCAGGCAAAGGCACAAGACTAGAACAATTATTCGATGTTACTCCCTTCAGTTAATTTATACTTCAGAGCTTTCCTTGAACTTCTATTTTTTCCCCTTATTTTGTTTCATAGGAGTAGAAGATAATCAGGCTGGAAGGACAAATGCTGCAGCCCCAGCTGCCTTGGGGTGCCACAGAAAAATTATGGACTCAGTCAGATATCAATGTGATCAGACAAAAGCCATTTATTATAGAGCATCAATCCTGTTATACTGTTGTCTGCATCTGCTTAAAATAGCTTACTGTATTATAATTGGATACATATTCTTGCAGCACACAGCAACTAGTAACAATTAATCAAATAAGTGTATGAGAACTTAACCTTTAAAATTTGCTATCGGTCCACTACTTTGTATCTTAACACAGTCCAGTTTCTTCTTATCTTGCTTGCACTGTTACTTTTGCTTCTTTATCCACATCCTCCTTCGTCCTCGGTTCATGTTGAGCTCCATGTAGGCACTTGCTGACTTGGGAACGTGGCCATTCTTTGCTAAAAATCCATCCACACTGGGGGACCCCTACTGAAGTAGGTCCACTCTGCTCATGATTTTCCTCTGTTAGGGGTCCAAAGTTGGATGCAGTACCTACATGTGGCCTGATGAGTGCTACATAGAGAAAGATAATCTCTTCCTTTCATCTGTGAGCTCAGTCCATTTGTTTGAACCAAAATCAATTTTAAATAGACTGTTTTTTACGTGAAGCAATTCTGCATTGCTTGCTGGTTAAGTGAGTCTATTACATCAACTACATTTGGAAGATGAAGGAAGCTATGTTCTCTGAAGATCATCAAATTACTATTACATCATTTGTGATGCTGAGAAGCTGTTTCTATTCAGTGTTTGTTCAGCCTTCTTCATGTAAAAGTCATAGCACATGGCTTTCAAGGAGTTACTGAAGTAGACATGAGAAATGCTGTTCAAAGCACAGAAATGGATTTCACAAGAATATAGTATAGTTAGCTGAAAAAAAAAGTGAATTCATAAGCTTACTTAGTCATATGTAACAAAATCATAAATTGCACATTTAAGAAAAAAAAGAATGAGCACAGACGCTTAGCTAGTAGAAAATGCTACTGACTCTGCCTTCCTTTTTTTCTGTTTTTTTTTTCTGTTTTTTTTCTTTTTTTATAGACAAGTATATGATCAGAGGGCTGGAGCACCTCTCCTAGGAAGATAGACTGAGAGAGCTGGGGTTGTTAAGCCTGGAGAAGAGAAGGCTCTGGGGAGACACTGTAGCAGCCTTCCAGTACCTAAAGGGGGCCCACAAGAAAGCTGGAGAGGAACATTTTACAAGGACATGTAGGAACAGGACAATGGGGACTGGTTTTAAGGTGGTGGAAGGGAGATTTAGAATAGATATTAGGAGAAAATTCTTCACTATGAGGCTGGTGAGACACCGGTACAGGCTGCCCAGAAAAGCTGTGGCTGCCCCAGCCCTGGAAGTGTTCAAGGCCTAGTTGGATGGGGCTTTGAGCAAACTGGTTTAATGGCAGGAATTTGGAATCTCAGATGATCTTTAGGGTTCCTTCCAACATTAAACATTCTATGTGTCCTGGGTTCAGCAGTAGCAGTCATTTTTCTCCTTCTTGGTAGCTGGTGTAGTGCAGTGTTTTGACTTTCAGCTCGGGAACAGAGCTGAAAACAAGCGATGTTTTGGTTTGGCCAAGGACTTTGTGAGCCTCATGCTCTGCCAGGGAGGAGGGGAAGCCGGGAGGAAGCAGAGACAGGACACCTGACCCAAACTGACCAAAGAGGTATTCCATACCACAGCACGTCATGCCCAGGAAGTAACGGGGAGTTAGCCGGAAGGGCTGGGGACTGCAGGGCTGGAGGAGGTATCGGTTAGAGCTTGGTCGGGCTGGGGGGGGCGAGTTATCGGTCGGCTGGTGGTGAGATGATGTATTCTCTTCCCTTGTTATTTCCTTTATCATTATTATCATTGGTGGTAGCAGTAGTGATTTGTGTTATACCTTAGTTACTAAACTGTTCTTATCTCAACCCGTGGGAGTTGCATTCTTTTCGATTCTCCTCTCCGTCCCTCCGAGAGCAGGGGGAGGGCAAGAAAAAGGGGGGGAAGTGAGCGAACGAATTACCTGACTGGGTTTAAACCTCGACAGTTCTTTTTGGCGCCCAACGTGGGGCACGAAGGGTTGAGATAACGACAGATCTGACTGGATTAATAGTAGCTCGTCACAATGCTGATTTATTGGCTCTCAGAGTTGTTTCGCTTGATCTCACAGCTTCAGAATGTTGTAACTTACGTAGAGCCGGTATTTGCTGTGATAGTGTTTATCAAGTATGGGGCCTGGGCTAAGGTTCTTGTCTCACTGTGCTTTATGGCAATGGCTTGTAATACGGGCGGGCTCCAGCAGCAGGGCGGGACGGACGTGGCCGTGGACTTGTACCTGGCCGTCCGGCTGCTCTTCACCGTCCTGGCCCTCGCCCTACTCTCCATCTTCGTGAGGCTGCGGGGAGCCGAGGGGGAGCGGCCCCGGGAGCCGGCGGCAGCCGAACCGGCCCGGGAGAGCGGCCCCGGGGACCAAGCGGCGGCGGGAGCGGGGCCGGAGGCCGCGAGGGGACGGCTGCCGGTGGAGGAGGTCGGGGCGGTCGAGGAGCAGAAGGAGGCGGCTGCCGAGCAGCGGGAGAAGGCGGCGGAGGAGCCGAGCCCCGCGGCCGAGCCGAGCCCCGCGACGGCCGAGAGCATTCCCCGGCAGCCGCCCGCCGAGCCCCAGGAGGATGCAGGAGACCACGCAGCATTTCCCAGCAAGGCAGAGGAGGAAGAGCTGGACTCAGGAAAAGAGAAGCTGGCGGTGGGAGAGCCGGCAAGCACAGCAGCTGCACCAGCCCCAGTGACAAGTACAGCAGCATCAACTGAGAGTTCTGAAGGTTTTGAATGGCCTTTGGGCATCCTTGGGACCTGCCTGCTGGTTGTGATGGGGATCAGCATGTTGGCACACACACAGACTGTGTTCTACCCACAACCATTTTGTCTGATCTCAAAAGTTAAGCAGAGTCAGGTTTGGGTCTTGTCTGGGGTTAGACAACAATATAGGGGGACCAAGAGGTTTTCCCCAAGGCTGGACAGTCATGAGTGGCAGGGTGTGTGGGACAGTATGGGCAAGTATCTAGTCCACTGGGCCCCTCCAGTGCTTTGGAAGCATTGGAGATGGAAGGCAGCTGTATGGAGTCCCCAGCAACAAGCTGCAGAAACTGCTGAAGGGGACAGTGAATTATTTTGAGCCTGGTGGGCCCAATGCACTTCAGGCCATCAGAGCAGATGATGCAACACAGAGATGGACTCATGATCGAGGGGTGGACTTAGCAATGGACACTATTGCCCAGGTTATTCACGAGTGTGAACACTGCACACAGTCTCTCTTGCTCTGGAAGACTGTTACAAGAGATGGAGCCTGACATCATGGACCAGATGGACTCAGCAGCTTTATAGGGACTGGTCCATGCACTAAGATAAGAGTGCACTGAGATAAGAGTGATGGTATATTGAAAATGTGGGATCTGAGCATGACGTGAATGGTATGGAATAAGGGGTGGATAATGTCCTGGGTTCAGCAGTAGCAGTCATTTTTCTCCTTCTTGGTAGCTGGTGTAGTGCAGTGTTTTGACTTTCAGCTCGGGAACAGAGCTGAAAACAAGCGATGTTTTGGTTTGGCCAAGGACTTTGTGAGCCTCATGCTCTGCCAGGGAGGAGGGGAAGCCGGGAGGAAGCAGAGACAGGACACCTGACCCAAACTGACCAAAGAGGTATTCCATACCACAGCACGTCATGCCCAGGAAGTAACGGGGAGTTAGCCGGAAGGGCCGGGGACTGCAGGGTTGGAGGAGGTATCGGTCAGAGCTTGGTCGGGCTGGGGGGGGCGAGTTATCGGTCGGCTGGTGGTGAGATGATGTATTCTCTTCCCTTGTTATTTCCTTTATCATTATTATCATTGGTGGTAGCAGTAGTGATTTGTGTTATACCTTAGTTACTAAACTGTTCTTATCTCAACCCGTGGGAGTTGCATTCTTTTCGATTCTCCTCTCCGTCCCTCCGAGAGCAGGGGGAGGGCAAGAAAAAGGGGGGGAAGTGAGCGAACGAATTACCTGACTGGGTTTAAACCTCGACACTATGATAAATAGGGGACATTTAATAATTAAAAATATACTGGATTTGTGAGTATACTACTGACTGTGCTAGAGTGGTCAAACTTCACCTTAGCTTAAGATCTTCTCCATTATGATTAATTTTCTAATCACTGGCACTCCTGATGCACTTTCTGACAAGTATTAGAAAAAAATCATAGCCTGTTTTTTAACTACTGTCTTTTGTAGGATACTCTCAGTTCAATAATTTTATATTTTTAGGAAGGAATTTTCTTAGTTTTCGCTTTGATAAACACGTGATCATATCTTGCAAAACAGAATTATGCTTTCATGAGACTATCTGTGACTTAAACGTTCTTTAGGATTAAAAATTAGAAGGAATTATAGGGTATTTAATATGCCAAAAGTCCTCTTCTAAAAAGGTTAACTCAGCAGGTGTCACAGACTGAGTTTTAACTGTACTGGTTGAATGCTTACAAGTAGGAAATCGAAGCCAGTCATAGAAAGAAAAAGACACTATTGCTCTTAAGAGCATGGTGGGGATGAAGAAGGCAATAATCACTTTTAGAGACACAATTAACTGGGGCAATAGTAAACATGCTTTTTCTCCTCCACTGGGTTTAGTTTCATGATATGAATGCATTTTCTCCATATGTAAGGATGATTTTGAAAAATTTAAAAGCAAATCCTCTGAATAAATTTCTGAAGAGCTTAAAACTGTAATATATATTAAATATATAATAATATAATTAATAATAAATATATAATAGTATACATTATATATAATAATTTATAAAAATAACCATGTGTTTTTTTTTACACCTTTTGTATTTCTATAAAATTACATGTGGTCACACTGTCTCCTCCTTATTAATACAGTTGAAGCTAGCAAGACACTTTCTGCCCCAATGGCATTGTTGTTATGAGCAGCTATAATAATAGGCATTTTGCCTATTTTCCCATTTTCAGTTCACCTCTAGATCTAAAATAACTCGTCAGAATTTGTTTGTTTAACTACATATCCTTGATGTCAAATTTATGGATTTCTGTTGACTAAGCTGTTCTTTTTTCTTTCTGGAGCATACATACAGTCTTAGCCT
Source organism: Pezoporus occidentalis (assembly GCF_034315485.1). Taxonomy (NCBI): domain Eukaryota; kingdom Metazoa; phylum Chordata; class Aves; order Psittaciformes; family Psittacidae; genus Pezoporus; species Pezoporus occidentalis. The sequence continues at coordinate 5,520,112 of NW_026915158.1, read as the reverse complement.
CCGCTGGTAAGATGATATCCTTTACACAGTCAGTTCTTGCTGCTGGATCTGTGCTTCAGGCATTGCTTATTTTCAATTTTCCATGAGGATTAGCCAGAATCAAGTATTTGAACCAATTTTAGCTCTTTTCAGTATAAGATTTCCCAAAAATGTGGTAATGGCCTCACTGTCAATCTCATCCATCTTGTGTTTCTATTTAGAACATGGTGCTAAACAAACATGGAATAAGAGAATCAAAACTACTCTTTATCAATTTAAAAAACATGCTTAACTCATGTGGCAGGAGTATTAAGAAAGAAAGGCACATTTTGCTCAAAATGGGGGTGGGGCGGGGGGGGGGGAGACGGACATGTTGACAGGCATGTAAGGACATGCTCAGTTTTTGGCCCAGAATCTGAGCTGCAGTAGAACTCTTTCAAATATTTTGATAGTGCTGAAAGCATGCAGAGCAGGACTGCTGGGTTCAATTTTAAGCAGTCTCACTAAGAAAGATGTGCATCATTTCTGAGAGCACTTCACTGTGCTCTTACAAGGAGATGGCAAAATTAACTTTAATGGAAGTAAAAATAATTGGGAAGATAAGTCAGAAGAAGAAAAACTGGAAGGATACATGATAAAAGGCTTCATAGATCTAAAATATATAACTATTATGAATACGTCATATAAAGCAGATCCAGAATGAAAAGAAATTATTCTCCCAGTCTGCTGTAGATAAGGGGTGAAATAATTGGCTAAAAATACGTTAAGACGGTCTTGTTGTAGGAGTTGTTAGTGACTTTAAAGAGTTTTCATGAAAGCATCGTGGAATCTCTGTCATCATAATTTTCTGGTTGTTTGTTTTGTTTTATTTTTAATAAAAAGGCAAACACTTGCACATCAACAATGACCCAGATGTAATTATTGCTGATCTTACTGTGGATTAGTCAGGTAACTTCTTCCAGCCTGTGTTATATAACTTCATGAACCTCCTAGTAAAAACTGAGACAAAATACTAATGTTGGTTTTCAGCCATATTTCTATCTATATTGACTCAAACCCACGTATTGTAACTACTCCTTGTTATTAAAATAAAGTATTCCTACTTTTAATATTAACTTTCCTTCCAAGATCTAACTCAATCCACCACTTGGCAATTCTTATTTTAAGCTTATGTTAGAAGATATAATTTTTTTTTTTGTATTGGTCCCCATATTAGTATACTAACCTGTGTTTACTTCTAATGTCTTTCTGGCGATTTTTATTCATTCGTAATGTTTTCCCTTATAAAGATTTTCTTTATCCTAGAGATAAAATAAACACAAAAGATAAAATGTCTAGGAATCAAAGAAAAAGAAGGTATAACAGAATTTCATTATTGATCTCCATCAATTTTCTTTACTTGGCTTATAATAGGTTTTGATCTTGGTTTTCTTTTTTGAAGATTGCCTTCTTCATCCCCTTTTTTTCTTTTTAGGGTGGGGTGTTTGCAAGAATCATAGAATGGTTTGGGTTGGAAGGGATCTTTAAAGGTCATCTAGTTCAACTACCCTTGCAGTAAGCAATGACATCTTCAACTAAAGATGGATCATCATCAACTGGATATCTTCAGTTGGAAGATGGACATCTTCAACCAAAGATGGACAGGACTCACAGCCCTGTCCAACCTGATCTTGAATGTTTCCAGAGATGGGGCATCTATTACCTCTCTGGGCGACCTCTCTCAGTGTTTCACCACCCGCATTTAAAAAAAAAAAAATAATAATTTCTTCCAAATGCTTAGTCTGAATCTACCCTTTTCTACTTTAAAACCACTACCTGTTGCCCTATCACAACAGGCCCTACTAAAAAGTCTGTCCCCATCTTTGTTATAGGCTTCCTTTAAGTATTGAAAGGCTGCAATAACGTCTCCCGTTCTCTTCTCCAGGCTGAACAACCCCAGGTCTCTCAGCCTTTCCTTAGAGGAGAGGTGCCCTAGCCCTCTGATCATTTTTGTGGCCTTCCTCAGGACCCTTTCAACAGGTCATTGTCTTTCTTGTGCTGAGGACTCCAAAGCTAGATGCAGCACTCCAAGTGTGGTCTCACCAGAGCAGATTCTCATAATGAAGGAATATTAGTTGTGTATACACAGTGTCATGTACTTGCTAACATTTCACATGAACTCATGAACATAATCCTGGCTTTGCTCTCAGTTTCTTTTTCATGAGGATTCCTGCTTCTGGAAAACAAGAGCTTTCCTGTTTACAAGGGGTTCTTTTTGCCTATATGAAGAATGCAATTTAACTAGGACAGGACTGCTTGATGTTTGCACCTACACACCTGATGCATTAGTTTCGTCATCACACTAGGTTACCAAACAAGGAAAGTACAGTTTGGTATTCTGTGTTTTCATCTGTTGTAAGTCTTCAACCTGCAAGTGTGGACTTCCTCCAATGATTCAGCAAAAAAAATGTTGCTGAATACAAATGATATAAACTTCTAGCAAGTCTGGAAGTCTTTTAGTGTTTTATTCGAAACACATCAAGATAAAAATCTTTAAAAAATATCTTTAAACGATTTTACATACTGTTCTTTTATTTTTTAAACTATCATGTAGCTTGTACTAATTTTCTGCAGGAGACTTTAAGAATATCATTGTGTTTCATTTATTAAAGATCATACCCTGTAGGAAAAGGCTATCTACAGAATGCTAGACTTTATTTCAAAGGCAGAAAAAGACCTTGGCACTAATGATAAGTCTGTTGCCTAAAGTACATCCATTTACCGTTGATTTCCCATACTGAAACCCTGGGACTGCAGCAATGAGATGGAATTTGTGACAACTGAGCTATCTAAGGAAGTAGAAGTGCTTCAGGGCACACATAATTCTGAAGAAAATAAGCAAGTTCCACTTGTTAATGATTTATTTTTATTTTTTTTTAATACAGCACAGAAATATATTGCTAATAACCTTGGGAAAGGAATTGTTGGCAGGATTAACATAGTTCCTGTAAATCCTGAATACACTGGTATGTATCTGTGCAGATGTTAAACTCATTCTTTTATTAAGAGATTTGTATGATTGTCTTCTTTCTTGAGATTATCCTCATAACGGCAGAGCATGCCTTAGTTCTTATGGAGAAAAAAAAAAAACAAAAAACAGAAAAGTATATACCATAAATCTTTTAAAATGTTAAGGTTTTTGAACAAGTATACAAAAATATTATGTTCAGCAAAGGAATCAAGCCCTAAAATATTTTATTAAGATTACTGACTTACAGTTTACACATAGTCAATTGCACTGGTTTACAGTTTGCACATAGAAATGAACTACATACCTTACTACATCTTTCTGTTATTTGCAGATTTTATGTGCTTTTTCCTAGAGCTTCATTGCAAAGCTAGTGGCATCACTCTGTATGTGTCTGATTTTTTTTACCTTCTGTTGCATTTTCCAAAAATACAGAATGCAATTTTCTCATCATTAAAGCTGAGAATGAGGATATTACATTTTGGCTAAAAAGCCAAAACAAAACAAAAACATACTTTTGACTGTATTGATCTTTGCTAGTAATGTAATCTGTATGACAAGTATAAGCATATCTGCTTTTTGCCTACCCCTTTTAAGTAGAGGAAGAAGAGATTATTCTTTAGTAAAGAGACAAGTTTTCATTCCATCTAAAATGCCAGACATCAACAGGCTATTTACGAGTTAAAATCAATCTGTCATCAAAATAAGGCCAGGACAGAAAGTCCATAAATCATTTAGTGGTATAGACAAGGAAGTTAATTTCAGGATGTATTTTACTTTTTCTTATCTTTGGCTAATCATTATTATAAAAATAAATATACTAGATGAAATGCTTTATAGTATTTTCCTGTAGAAATTTACCACAAACACAGATTTTACTTGTTTTTTCCCCCAAAATATTTTTTCTATATTAAATACAGAGTTTTAATTGAAATTAAAATCTTCTAAGTAACATGTCTTTACTAGTTAGTTTTAAAAGAATTCTGTATTCTTACTAGTGTTATGTAAAGACATCAAAGCAACTGCATATTTCAGTTTAAAATTTTTTAAAAAAGTTTTTACTTTTTTCTGTGATATAAGTAATTTCTAGGTGTCCTGGTTTCAGAAGTTTGGGTTACAGAAGTTTTTAGAAAATAAGATAAATACTGACAAATTTATAAAATCTCATGTGAAATCCCAATCCTACTGAAGTCAATGCCTTCCAGAAAAAAAATGTATGAGTTCCTGTAGCCCATCATTCACAGTATGGTCAAATGTATCAATCAGAAACTCCACCACAGAAGCTCGGATATAGATGTTTTCTGCATCAGAAAAATGAAAAATAAAGACCACTGCACTACTCTATCTGCCCTGTTTAATAAATGGTACATCTCAATAGTGGGGAATAACTTCCCCTGTAGCAGAATTGATCTGGAAAGAGTTTTGTGACATCCACAAAAAGCATCCCAGTGATAAAGATAACTGCACAGATTTGTGCTCACTCGCTAGTCCTCTTTGATGCCTCTATGCATTCAAACCGTATGTAGGCTCCATAGCTCAAAAAGGGCAACCTGGACAAGTCAACAATACAGATCTCATAAAAACCATGGTGTCAGTAATTCTCTTATGCCTTTCCATTACTTCTTTATACATTATACAACAAATCACTATCACTGACAGAGGCAGTAATATTATAGCACAACTCTTCTAAATACTCTAGTAATGAGACTTTGTTTCTGTTTTTTAAAAAATTCATCATTTAGCATCTTACTCACCAATATCAAAACACACTAAAAAGAAAACTGCAATTAAACTGTAGTAGCTCCCAGACTGTATGGTATCTGTACGAGGAAAGACTATAATTTGAAAAGAGCTCACCACAAGACCCTGGAAATACTTTATAGCTTTAGCAAGTGTGCTGATACTTTTCATGCAGAAGACCAAGACCAATGCAGGATCACTGCTACCCAGAAAACCACCAGAGCTAAGAAGGAAGTAAGTGCCCCAGACACAGAGTGAGAAACTAGAGAAAGAAGTAGCATTTTGAGAAAACAGTTTCAGACCCTGAGTGGGTCTTAAATCGTGGAGGCTTTATTGCCAAGTAATGGTAGCATCTGCATCAAAGCACTGTGAGATAGAAGAGGGGCAGCCTCCAACACTGAATTCCTTTGTGGCACTCATTTATTTGTCACTCCTTTAAATATGTAAAACTTACCCACTACTCATATGAGAATATAGGTTGTTATCAGATGGTAGTATTGATATATCCAATAGACCTATTAATCCCTGTTTTGCACAGAGCTGTGGATATGGCTCTTCCTTTGAGGCTTCCAGGCTGCATAGGGTACATGCATATCCTTGGACTGGCAGTGTTCGAATACGACCTTGGCAGATCATTCCTGTAATAGAATGACTGTGAAGGGAATTACATATTTATTATTATATATTAAAATTTAAATCTCCTTTTTCTTATACAGAACATTTTCTGAGTTATGTACTATTTGTATTTACTATTAAATTATCATTTGCTTGATCTTAAGCAAAGAATATGTTAAGATTGACATTAGCAAGACCTACTAAGACAGAATTACAAAACTTTAAATCATATCTTAATATTAGCTTTTATTATTAAATAGGATTTTCAGACAGTAAAGAAAAAACCTGAATATCACAATGCTGAAATTACTAATCCATCTACACACAACTCTCTGACAGAAAACAGACATGGGCATGTGTCTGAATCAAAGAGCTTGGCTGATATTGCTTGTTTATGGGGCTTGAAAATTATTTTTCTTTCTGCTTCATCACAAGATAAATTCCAAATTAACAATTGTGATCTGTAGACCAGCTGATCAGATTATGCTGACGATCTTTAGTGCTGCAAGCCACTGCTTCACACTAAAAATATCAATTTAATAAACTATTTATTTCCCATAAGAAATTCTTTATGTGCTTCTGAGATTAGAGAGGCACCAAGAGAATAGAAAATGTATAATATGACTTCAGCAAGACAGGCCATGATACAATTTCCCTATTAAAAAGACACTTGAGTTTCCATAAATGGGTACCAGTCATGTAGGCATGGACTTTTTTAATTAATTTGATTAATGAGAAACCTTTTTTATTGTTGAATTCCAGACCTCCTGTACACTGCTAGTTAGATACAAATGCCTTCAAAAAAAAGACAAACAAACCTTTCACAGGTTTGTTTATTGCAAGTTCTGTGACACTGAATTCCCTAAAACAGAAAGAACCCGAGGATGCAGTATGGCAAATATTAAAAAGCATTGCCATTGAAAAGGCTGGTGCTATCACATCAAGAAGAAATGAATGGCTGTTTCACAATCTAAATAATATTGCCTTCATTTTTTCATGCAATACAGAATTCTGGCTTGAAGAGACATTTGAGTTAAGAATCAAATCACTGGAAACTATAGACAGTATCAAAACAAGGAACAGAAATAATCAGATAAGACGTCAGAATAGAAATGATCCAAAATAGAAGATATGTCTCAAATATAAATGGCAAGATTCTGAAATAGTTGGTGGTTTTATTCTAATGTCTATTTCACAAAGCTGACAAAATATATCTAGAATAATATCCACTACTATATTAGACTTTCCTATTAGAAATTGGTTCCTAAAGTTTATTTTCTGCCTGACTCACTCAGCTGTTACCAAAAGAATCTCATTAAATAAATTAAGAGAATATTCTGTAAATTTTACATGCATGTATATGCAAGGTAACAAAAAAAGTGAGGTATTTTATTGCTTTATCTGCATTTATGAATCTTTATCAGTACAGCAGTAACACAAAGGTACCTCTCTCCCATGGAATCTGAGATTATAATGGGAAAAATATATTGTAATCATGTAGTTTAAATCAATTTTCTGAATGTTTATTGAAAAAAATGTCTTTTGTGTTTTTGTGAGTGTGCCTACATTTATGGAAGAGGATTTTGTTCACTGTCTCAGTTCTTATTCAGGTTCAGTCTTTGTTTTTATCATACTTTATAGAGTAATGTAAGAGTAGACTTACCAGCTACGTAGCTTGATAAAGGTGGAGAAAGCTGTAAAATCCTGTCCAACTCCTCTGTGTTCAGTCAGATATCCCCACCTGCAGTCTTAAGTAAACACTAACCCAAGTATACCTTTGACTAAATTAAGACTGACTCAGCAGCTCAGAAAGTGGTAGTAAGTAGATGTGACTATTGGTTGACTTCTAAAGTGTACCAGAGAAAATTGGATAGTCTTTTCTATTTTTCACCTTACACTGTGCATAAATAAATTCTGCAAAAGGAATACCAATTTCCTGCAGCAGAGTGTTAGTTAGGGCTCCTTTGATTTTAGAAGATAAAAAATAAACTAAAATTGCTGTGCTGAAAAAATTCTATTGTCTTAAACAAATTAGGCTGACTCTCTACCTGTTGGGACAAAATTGGTATAATATAATATCCAATCCATCTTCCTTCAAATCACTCTTCATTTCCTACCTAACTGTACAAGATAGGATTTTCCAAAGCTTGCAAGGAAGACTAAGATTTGGAGCAACAGGGATTAGAAATGGAGCATCCAAAAAGCAGTAGACACTGCTAGTTTTACAAAGTAGCATTCAACCACTATTTGAGGTGAATAATGACATGGTGATTAACATTCATTGTTAATTCATACATATGGTAATAATTTAATACACTGTAGTTCATTTCAGTCAAGCTTAGTCACTTGTAAAAATCTGAGGATCTGGTTCCTCATATTTAAGGTTAATACAGGAGAAATTATTTACTCTTGCAATTTACTTGGTTTGCTTATATTTTACCTGGATCTTGGTACCTGGTGCTCATGATGAAGTTCTAAAAATAACCCGTGGTTCAGGAGTAAGCAAAGGAAAGAACATATGATGGAGGGAAAGTCAGGGAAGAACAAAAGCACAGTATCACAAGCATTACCATAAATTGTGGGAAAAGCTCTAAAACAGTCATACACATCACTTTGCTAAAAAACCCAAACCAAATTTTGTCAAACATGGGTGGTTTGCAAAGTTTAAGTTAAATGTGACAAAGTCTGTTGGAATGGAGTTCACTTTTCTCTGGAGATTTACCTAGATTTTCCTTTTTTTTTTTTTTTTATTACAGAAGAGATTTTAGAATCTCTGTATATGTAAACAGTAATTAGGAATAATACAGCACTGTCCAAATGCAGGCTGTTCCATCCTTTCCTCAGTAGGGACTATAAGTAAGCTTAAAGCAGTATGATCAAGAATTCATTTGTTTTATGGTTCAGTGGGAGCTGAAATGATTAAGTTCCTTTATCATGTTTCTATTCCTATGTACATTTTAAAAGTACTTCTGCTAAAGAATTCCAGCATAAAAACAAAAAGGAAGCAGCTCTTCTTAAAAGTGCTACCCATGTTTCCTTACCTGCTGTACACATGTGTTTCCATTTGATAAATACTGTTTAAACCAACAGAAATTGCAGGCTGCAGAAATCTCTCTCTATGGAGCAGAAGAGAGACTGAAAAAGCAGTTTTCAAGTCCTTATCTGCAAAGGGAAAGAGATGATTTCCTTACCCTTTATTATCAGTATGGGACTTGTTTGAATGCTCCTAAGGTTCAAAAGGACTTATGAAGTGGTGAAAGGCTGAGCTAGATGAGGTCTGTCTTACTGGCAAGCGGCTAGCTCTTTGATAGTGGATGCTGGGGTAGCATGTAGACTCAAAATCCGTTTTCTTTCCTATGGCAGTTCGCATTCAAAAGCCATGGCTAGCACAGACATATAAAACTCATAAATGAATGAAATAATCCGCCATTGGTCTCTTCTTTCTCATCCAAATATTATCATACCAAAAAGAAGACAAATCTAAGTTAGCCTTCCTTGACTTCTAAAGGCTGACTGTGCTGGCCCGTGTAAAAAAGTTCACCAAGAATCAGCCAGCCTCTGTAGAACAAAGTAGATAATTTTGTCTTTGCTTGAAGTATTTCTTTTTAATTCTCAAACTCCATCACACAGTAGCATACTACAATAAAAATTAAGCAGCACAAGAAACGATCTTGCAGTTCAGTTTGTAAAGATTTCATAAATCCTTTCTGTCACAAAATCCAAGCATATGACTTTTCACTCAGAATTTCATGTTCTGAAATCTTGAGAAGTTTTATACATCAGCAAACTGTCTTTCTGCTTTGCAGATTTTTAGGTTTTTTGTACCTTACAGGGTGTACCTATATTTTGGGGAACGTTTATAGTTTCTGCAAGTATTTAGGCTCCAGCCTTGAAATGTTGTGCATGTAGAAATATTAACAGGGTTGGAGACCTATTTAATGCCTGAATAGTTTTGGATTAACTTTCAAACAATGATTCCAAAATTATTCAAAAGTACCAAATTTCAAAGTCTAGGAATGCAGAAACAAGAAGAACATTATGTGCTTTATAAAAGTGATCTTTCATAAAAAGTAGTTTCTCATTTGTTCATTGCTACTGCTTTCTCTGTCAAAGACTTTCATTCCTTTTAAATTATGAATTAAATGCTGCCATTATGAGATCAGCAAATATATACGCCCTGGGCATTGCACCTTGAGAACAAAGTACATATTACCTTGGGAAAAAGTTACAAGATTTATTTCTATGAATGCCTGATCTGAAGAGGGAATTAGCAGTGCCATATGATCAGAAATGCTAGATAAAATATTTTACCATTTTACAAGGATTTCCAAATGCTGAAAATATGAAGTAAGTCTTACAAGCTTTTATAAAATGAAGAGATAAAAGGTCACCTAATGGAGATATGAAAAATGAGAATTAGGAAATTAGGATGAGAAATTACAAACTGGAATGAGGAAAGGGGAAAATTATCTCACACTAGTTAAAACTTTTTTCTCTTCCAATATAACTGTTTTAGCCTGTAAGCGGTGAGGAGAAGCAGACAGGCCAACCCAATATGGGTGATAAGCAAACTTCTACTTTATTTGTGACGCAGTTCACACATATATATAGGAGTGGTATTCAGCCACTCCTCCTTGGCACAACAGTATTGGTTAGCCCCACACAGCTTCCTCCACATTCTCCTCCCAGGTCCGGTTTCCGGTTACCTGTGGGGGCCACCCCCTGCCTTGCTCGCACAGTCCTCCAGGGCTCTATGGTCCTGCTCTTAGAGTCATTCTGCAGCAATTCCCCCCTTTTTCTTTGTGCGAGCAAGGCATTGTGGGTTATTCTGTTCACCTGTTTTATCACACAACTATAAGCAAGTCTAATAGCTACGATGATTAACCTAACAACGATACATAGGTGCAATACTTTAAACAGCAGTGTTTGACTCAACCTGTAATGCCCCGCGAAGACAACCATCTAGTTGTTCTTAGGATACTGCTCATTTACTATTGCTGGGTAAGCTGAGCCAGGGTTCTCAGCTGTGCGTGCATCGAATTAGCATAATCAGAGAGACTCATACAAGACATTCCATCAAACTCTTCACATCCATGTCCCTGTTCCAACAACAAAAGGTTCTGCAGTGTTGCATGTCTTACAGAGTCAACATTAAAACAAATCAGGAATTGCCTTCAATGTAGTATTGTCTGCTTAGCAACTCAGCAACCCAGTCTGCTTAGTTGAGCCAAGGCCCTGGCTGAAGCACTTACAGTGATTTGGCATATTATGATTAGATACATGTTTTGAAGACCCTTAGTGACTAACATATAATTGGTTAAACACAGGTGTGAGAACTCAACTTTGAAAGCTTGCCAACTGTCCACAGTCCTCATTAACTTGGTGAATTCCAGCCTCTTATCTTGCTTGCTTAAGCTTCTTCGGGCCTCTCATGGCCTTGCTGTATCTTTCAGGACTATTCAAAGTTTATGTACCAATTATGCATTCTCCCGTAAGAACACTGTCTCCACATGTTCCCCCTTTTATGTTTTATATATGGTTTGGGTGGCCCTACTTGAGCAGGGGATCTGGGCTAGATTATATTTCCAACATATGCCAACTAGAGGCTGCCTGGGCCTGTCCCTTTTTCTGCTGTATGGCTCTCTGATAACAGGCTGTATAGCTCTCTGATCCTTCACATCAAGGTCTGGCATGGCATGTGTCCCCACCGCTCCACGCCTGCTGGGTTGCAGCCAAGAGCGGAGGTAAACGTTCTTCTTGGTGGCAAACACAGAAGCCAACCCAGTCTTGCCCTTGATTGTGGCAGCAGGCATTTGGTCAGCCTCAGTCCTTGCACCTTGTTGTCAATGCACAGTTTCACCTGCTTCATCCAGTAACAAGTCGCTACTACAGCAAGGCACTCACAAATTTACATTAGCAGAGTAACTATTACAGGGTGCAGCAGCATGTTGAAGATGCTGATGGCAGTGAGGGACTAGCCAAAGAAATTTCTTACCAGTGGAATTCTCCCCCCCTCTCAAATTTGTTCCATCACCTGCTTTATAACACTACCATTGTATTAAAATCTTTCTAGCTTTTGCCTTAGCATTTTTCTAGCAGCTACTGCAAATTTCCATACTCTAACATCTCTTTTACAAGTGACAAATCTATACAAGGTGCAGTTTCTTATTAGCAGCTAGTTAGTAAATACAGGTGGTTTTATACACAAAATCACAACCTCTAATAATAGCTACTTTACAAGCACATATATTCAGGATGTTACTTTTCAGTTGTCCCCAAGTGATGTTTTGCAGTTATTTGTTCTTTCTCTTCCTCTATCTCATTCTGCCTGGGGTATTCACGGGTCATCTCCTGTAGCTGAGGCATCAGGTTTTTCCATTTGTCTGTCCAGCTCATGGCAAGGCTTCACAAACTTTGCAGGCAGTCGCCATGGACCTGTAGGCAGGAGGACACAAATATACCCCCTCCCCCAGGTTATCAGTTCTTCAGTTCTTGAGAAGTTGACAGGTTAAGTGCAGCATCATTACTCTCTCTCTCCCCCCCCCTTTTTTTTTCAAAAGCCGTCCTGTTGGGCAGCAACTATAGCGGCCTGCCTGCTTCAGCAGCAACCATAAATACCTGCCAGCCGGCAACTGCACCTTTACGTTAATTCTTTCATGCCTGAAATGTTAAACAGCTACCCGTTGAAAGCTTTTACATGAACCCAACAGGAAGAAAAATACACAGAACACCGTCTGCCCTCAGCACACACACACATACGCCACACAACTACAATATTTGAAGCACAAAATCCAGACAATCATTACTCCCACTACAGTCCCACGTAGAGAACGTGGCACAAGGACCCTGTGGAGACTAACAGCAAACCAGCTCCGAGAAGCATCATTGCAGTGCAAGGTGGCAGGCTCAACCTTAGTGGGCGTCCCCGCAGAGGCTCTGCCTCCCCCACATCGTATGAGGCTTGGGCTTTTATACTGACCAAGATGCACACTCATTCCGACACAGGTGGCCAGCCTGTGCTGGAAGAAGTGGCCAGCAGCATCTACAAAGGTCTCCAAGGGTTGATAGAAACCTGGACATACTTATTTTTACCAACTTCTAGTATGAGTATCACAGAGAAACTGTATGGGCTCCCCCTGTCAATTGCAAGAAAAAATCATAACATATACAGCTTGAGTATAAGAGGATTTTAACGCATACGTGGTCACTGTTTGTCAGGCCTCCTTAACTATTTTGAGATTAAGAGCTTCCCACTCTTTAGCCCCCTGCTGTGTAGTAAACACGGGATATGCAAAGATGCCCATTGCAGAAAATTCACCAGTAATGATCGCATCCTTGGTTACCCATTGTTACAACTAAGCGTCTCCAGGGCCAGTGAGTCTGAGCAGACCGACCCGGGAGATGAAGAGTCAGAGTCTGGAAGCAGAGGATATAAATCTGGCTCGGATTCAGGGGATTCGGGGGCTGATCCTGGGCGGAACTCGGGGTCTCCGTTGCTTGCAGCTGTGTCTTTCTTATCAGATGTCTCTCATTCGGTATGTAGCCATCTGCAGACCTGGCTCCTCCCTGACTGAGTTAAAAATTTCCACTCTAGGGCATAGTGGGTTGGAGAGGCTCGCAGTTCCTTTAAATCTCCCGCTAGCGCATAATCTCTATTTTCTATCCGGCGCCAAGGCACCACCCTCTTTCTTTCGGATTCCTCGACATTTATCATGCGTATCCCTTCTAATATACTTTCTCTGTCCTTTTCAAAGTCCCTACTTTCGGAACTGGGGTGGTGGGGGAGCAGGGGGTTACACCTCCTCCGCGGCACCTTCTGATGGAGGGGGAGAAAAGGGGGGGGGGGGTGGGAATCCCTGTGATCCCGCGAGTTGGGGGAACGAGTTGTAATCTTGCCCCGGTTTCAGCCGACCGGGGACGTCTGTTCCTAGTTTCTCCGTTGCTACCGCGGCAGTTTTCTTTTCCGCCTTGTAACTTTTTACACAGTTTATTACTTCTCTCCATGGTTTACTGAGTTTCTTTGCCGTTTTATCATCATTGAGCATTGAGTCAAATAGTTCATCACCAAACTTTTGCCACTCACTCTCCTCAAAAACTGTATTAGGATCTACAAAAAATACCTTAGCCTTCCCTACAGCCACTAGACCTGCTAGCTGCTTTAGAGTCTCAGGCTCAATTCCCCGCTTTTATAAAAAGCACTGTAATAAGTTCAGGGCTCAATTCCCCGCTTTTATAAAAAGCACTGTAATAAGTCCAGGGCTACCTCTCGGTCCATTTTCATGGCGGCTTTTTCTGGATTGTCTTCTTCTGGATCGTCCTGTAACCTTGGTCTCCGGATCGGCCTCCCGACGCAGCATTGTCTGACTCGCCCCAGCGGCGGATTCTTTCGGTTAGTCCAAGCACCTGGGTCCGTCACGCCACCGCAGCAGCATTGCCCGCGCTTCCCGGCCGCTGCCGCCGGTGCCGCTCACTCGCCGTTCCGGGTCCCTGTTAACTGGGGCCCTGTATCCGGGTCCCCGTTAGCCGGGGCCCTGTATCCAGGTCCCCGTTAACCGGGGCCCTGTAATCCGGGTCCCCATCGACCGGGGCCCAGTATCCGGGTCCCCGTTAGTCGGGGCCTTGTATTCCGGGTCCCTGCTAGTCGGGGCCCTGTATCCGGGTCCCCAGTGACCAGGGCCCTGTAGTCCGCTTCCCTGTTCGGGCGCCATTTGTAAGCGGCGAGGAGAAGCAGAGAGGCCAACCCAATATGGGTGATAAACAAACTTCTACTTTATTTGTGACGCAGTTCACACATATATAGGAGTGGTATTCAGCCACTCCTTCTTGGCACAACAGTATTGGTTAGCCCCACACAGCTTCCTCCGCATTTTCCTCCCATGTCCGGTTTCCGGTTACCTGTGGGGGCCACCCCCTGCCTTGCTCGCACAGTCCTCCAGGCCTCTATGGTCCTGCTCTTGGAGTCATTCTGCAACACAAGCCTAATTCATATGCAATATGCATAGCACTCTTCTCTTCTCCAGGCTGAACAGCCCCAACTTCCTCAGCCTGTCTTCATACGGGAGGTGCTCCAGTCCCCTGATCATCCTCGTGGCTCTCCTCTGGACTTGTTCCAACAGTTCCATAACCTTTTTATGTTGAGGACACCAGAACTGCACACAATACTCCAGGTGAGGTCTCACAAGAGCAGAGTAGAAGGGCAGGATCACCTCCTTCAACCTGTTGGTCACGCTCCTTTTGATGCAGCCCAGGATACGGTTGGCTTTCTGGGCTGCAAGTGCACACTGCCGGATCATGTTCATTTTCTCATCAACCAACACCCCCAAGTCCTTCTCCGCAGGGCTGCTCTGAATCTCTTCTTTGCCCAACCTGTAGCTGTGCCTGGGATTGCTCCAACCCAGCAGTAGGACCTTGCACTTGGCATGGTTAAACTTCATGAGGTTGGTATCAGCCCACCTCACAAGTGTGTCAAGGTCCCTCTGGATGGCATTCCTTCCCTCCAGCCTGTCAACCGAACCACACAGCTTGGTGTCATCACCAAACTTGCTGAGGGCGCACTCAATCCCACTGTCCATGTCACCAACAAAGATGGTAAACAAGACCGGCCCCAACACCGATCCCTGAGGGACACCACTCCTTACTGGTCTCCAGCTGGACATTGAGCCATTGACCACAACTCTTTGCATGCAGCCATCCAGCCAGTTGTTTATCCACTGAGTGGTCCATCCATCACAGTGATGTCTCTCCAATTTAGAGACAAGGATTTCGTGTGAGACAGTGCCGAACACTTTACACAAGTCCAGGTAGATGACATCAGCTGCTCTACCCCTGTCCATCAGTTCTGTAGCCCCATCATAGAAGGCCACCAAATTGGTCAGGCAGGATTTCCCCTTAGTGAAGCCATGCTGGCTGACACCAAGCACCTTGTTGATTTTCATGTGCCTTAGCATGCCTTCCAGGAGAATCTGCTCCAAGATTTTGCCAGGCACAGAGGTGAGACTGACTGGTCTGTAATTCCCTGGGTCATCCATTTTCCCCTTCTTGAAAATGGGGGTTATATTTCCCTTTTCCCAGTTGTCGGGAACTTCACCTGACTGCCATGATTTTTCAAATATGATGACCAGCGGCTTAGCAACTTCATTTGCCAGCTCCTTCAGGACCCGCAGATGGATCTCATCAGGACCCACGGACTTGTGCACGTTCAGATTTTTAAGATGGTCTCGAACCAGATCCTCTCCTACAGTGGGCCCAAGGTCTTCATTCTCACAGTCCCTAGTCTGTTTTTTATTTGCTATGTACTTGTAGAATCCCTTCCTGTTATCTTTAATACCCCTAGCCAAGTTTAATTCTAACTCGGCCTTAAGTTTCCTAACCTTGTCCCTAGCTTCTCGGACAACATCCCTGTACTCTTCCCATGCCACCTGTCCTTGCTTCCACTTATTATAAGCCTCTTTTTTCATTTGAATTTTCCTCAGGAGCTCCTTATCCATCCAAGGAGGTCTCCTGGCCCTCCTGCTGCACTTCCTTCTAGTTGGGATGCAACACTCCTGAGCTTGTAGCAGGTGATCCTTGAATATCAACCAACAGTCTTGGGCCCCCCTGCCCTCTAGGGCTGTATCCCATGGAACCTTCCGAAGCAGGTTCCTGAAGAGGCCAAAGTCTGCTCTTTTGAAGTCCAGGGCAGTGAGCTTGCTGCACGCTCTTCTCACTGTCCTGAGGATCTCAAATTTGACCATCTCATGATCGCTGCATCCAAGGCTGCCCTGGAGTGTCACATTTCCAATGAGCCCTTCTCTGTTGGTGAGCACGAGGTCAAGCATGGCACCTCTCCTTGTCAGCTCCTTTATTACTTGCAGAAGGAAGTAGTCTTCTACACAATCGAGGAACCTCTTGGATTGCTTGTGCCAGGCCATACTGCCCTTCCAACAGATGTCAGGGTGGTTGAAGTCCCCCATGAGAACAAGGGCCTGTGAGCGTGAGGCTTTTCCTATCTGTCTATGGAGTGCTTCATCCGCAGGTTCTCCCTGATCACGCGGTCTGTAACAGTAATGTCTCCCATAGCTATATTCCCTTTAACCCTGACCCACAAACTCTCTGTTGACTGCTCACCTGTCCCCAGACAGAGTTACATACTCTCCAGCCTATCCCTAACATAAAAGGCAACTCCGCCTCCCCGCCTGCCAGGCCTGTCTTTTCTACAGAGCCTGTAACCTTCTATTCCAACACTCCAGTCATAGGAGCCATCCCACCATGTTTCTGCGATGCCTATTATATGATACCCCTGTAGATGTGCACACATCTCTAATTCCTCTTCTTTGTTCCCATGCTATGGGCATTTGTATAGCGGAATCTGAGCCGAGCTCCAAATGAAGCCAGCTCATTGGCTGGAGCAGCTGGGATATATCTACATTGCTCAGAGCATTTATTACAGGTGTTGGCAACTGACTGGGTGTGTTGGAATGGAATGATGCCCCCCTTTCCCAACACATCTAGTTTAAAGCCTCCTTGACCTGTCTGGCAAGCCTCCTACCAAAACTGCTCTTTCCCTTCTTTATCAGACCAGCTCCACCAGCCCCCACTAGACCTGGCCTACAAACTTGGGTCCCGTGTTCAAGACACCCAAATCCCTGACTATGACACCACCCTTTTAACCATTTATTAAACTGGCTAATCCTCCTAGCTTTTTTTTAGGTACTCCCCTGTACCCTGGAGAATTGATGAAAAGACTATCTGAGCTCCAGAGCCCCTAACCACCTCTCCCAGGGCTCTGTAGTCCTTCTTTATGTTCCCCAGGCTACTGCTATCTATATCCCTAGCACCCACATGTATCACCAGAGTGGGTAATAGTCCATGGGACTTATTAGAGCAGGCAGCCTCTCTGCCACATCCCTGATCCGTGCCCCTGGTAGGCAACACACCTCCCCTGAGACCGGGTCAGGCTGACAGACGAGTGTTTCTGTCCCTTTCAGTGTAGAGTCCCCTGCTACTACGACCCGCTGCTTTTTCCTAGCAGCACCAGTAGAGATCTTCTTTACCAGGGCATCAGCCAGTGCTTCCTCATTAGCCCCCTGCAGGACAGCAAAGCGGTTCTGCGTGGGGACAACAGATTTAGGGGGAAGCCTAATGAAGTTTAACCATGCCAAGTGCAATGTCCTACAGCTGAGTCAGAGCAATCCCAGGCATAGCTACAGGTTGGGCAAAGAAGAGATTCAGAGCAGCCCTGCGGAGAACGACTCGGGGGTGTTGGTTGATGAGAAAATGAACATGATCCGGCAGTGTGCACTTGCAGCCCAGAAAGCCAACCGTATCCTGGGCTGCATCAAAAGGAGCGTGACCAGCAGGTTGAAGGAGGTGATCCTGCCCCTCTCCTCTGCTCTTGTGAGACCTCACCTGGAGTATTGTGTGCAGTTCTGGTGTCCTCAACATAAAAAGGACATGGAACTGTTGGAACAAGTCCAGGAGGGCCGTGATGATGATCACTGGAGCACCTCCCGTATGAAGACAGGCTGAGGAAGTTGGGGCTGTTCAGCCTAGAGAAGAGAAGGCTGCATGGAGACCTCATAGCAGCCTTCCAGTATCTGAAGGGGGCCTATAGGGATGCTGGGGAGGGACTCTTCATTAGAGACTGTAGTGATTAGACAAGGGGTAATGGGTTAAAACTTAAATAGGGGAAGTTTAGATTGGATATAAGGAGAAAATTCTTTCCTGTTAGGGTGGTGAGGCACTGGAATAGGTTGCTCAGGGGGTTGTGAATGCTCCATCCCTGGCAGTGTTCAAGACCATGTTGGACAAGGTCTTGGGTGATATGGTTTAGCGTGAGGTGTCCCTGCCCTTGGCAACGGGGTTAGAACTAGATGATCTTAAGGTCCTTTCCAACCCTAACTATCCTATGATTCTAATTTCTGACTTTTTTATTGAATGTCTTATCTGTTCAGCAGTTGTTTTCCTTTTTACTTTATTTTCTCTACACTGATTTGCTCTTTTAGTTTTCATCTACAACAGAAAGAAAAAAAGTTCTTCAAAACCATGAGGGAAGCTCACCTCCTCATGTTTGCATTTAGAACCACACCCAGAGGAATCTGCGTTATCTTTAGTGAAATTGCAAAGTATATCAATACTTAGACACTACCAAGTGATCTCACTTTTTGCAGAGTTCGGAAAAAAGCAAAACATTATCTGCTAAAACAAACAATAGAGAATTAGTAGGATTATTCTTCATGGCCAAATAAACTTTTTGAGTTTTTTTTTGTGTGATACAGATGCTTACAAGTGGTAAACAATGCCTGCATCCCTAATCGCATTTGCGACAAACGGAGGTATAAAGTGCTTGTGTTTCACAGCTGTTTCACTCAGAAACATCTACACTGAACATCATTACCCTGCATAGTAACCCCTGTGACTTTATGACAAAATTTCTTATTTGTACGTACTCTTCTGAAGTTTTGAAGTTTCTGAAGTAATGTGAAGTTTAGCTGAAGACCACTAGTGTCATATTGCATATGACACAGATATGAGAGTATACTTCACATGTGCTGGGATAGAGGATGAAGATGGTTGTGGCTATTTGAAGGCCTGCTGAAAGATTTATAGGTGATTAGATGGGAAAGCAGTACTTGCTGCAGTCTCTTTGCAGTCATTTGTCACCAGCAATAGCCTGCCTGTGGGCATCACCCAAGCAGGTGATACCTGGCTGTAGCTATACATCTCAGACTGCCCAGATTAATCTGGAATGAGATGGTGTGCTGATTTTGGCTGGAATAATTTTCTTCATAGTAGCTAGTGTGGGGCCATATTTTGGATTTGTGGTAAAAAAAAACATTGATAAGAGAGGGATGTTTTTTTACTGCTGAGCAGTGCTCTCAGAGTCAAGGCCTTTTCTGCTCCTCACCCTACCCCACCAGGGAGTAGGCTGGAGGTACACGAGGAGCTGGGAGGAGACACAGCTGGGATAGCTGACTCCAGCTGACCCAAGGGATATCCCGTAATGCATAGTATCATCCTTAGCATATAAAGCTGGGGAAAATCAAAAAGGGGGGACATTTGGAGCAATGGGGTTTGTCTTCCAAGTATGTGTGGTGTAGCCCTGCTGTCCTGGGGATGCCTGAACACCTGCCTGCCCATGGAAAGCACTGAATTAATTCCTTGTTTTGTTTTGCTTGCGCATGTTTTTTTCTTTACCTGTTAAACTGTCTTTATCTCAACCCACAAGTTTTCTCATTTTTACTCTTCTGATTCTCTTCTCCATCCTGCTGCGGGGCAGTGAGCAAGTGGCTGGGTGGTGCTCAGTGGCCAGCTGGGGTTAAGCCATAACAGCTGGATAACAAAAGTAACTTTTTCTTTTTTTGTAGCATTTTTGGTAGGGGCCAGAAGATGATGAAAACCACAGGATTGCTGATTGACTTGAGGCTTTGTGACCATTGAGTATATATGACATGTTTTAACAAAATAATAATTAAAAAAATTACGAGTTAAAGTAATAGCCCCTCCTGTAAGAACACCAAATATAATGTTGAGTGCTTTGTAGAATCTACAGCCCAAGAAGAAGATGTTGCACATAATGTCCAAGCTGTCAGGCATAGTGAGTGCAATGAGTGTTCACCTGGATCCACCTTGTTTCAGTTTAAACTGGTTCGGGTGGGCTCTGATTCAGACATACATTTGTGGGTTTCAGAACAGGAATTACTACCCATCCAATATACCTGTCATGCCAAGTAAATTTCAGATCATATGTCAGTACTTGGGGTGGTTGCAGAAATTGCCTGTGGCACCATCAGGCAAAACATCCCCGGGGTTGCAGTGAATTGTATTTCCCAGAGAACCTGGGAAGAAGGGAACATTCATAAATTGCTGACAACAGCAAGAATCCAAGGGTCCCAACCAAACTGACAGTGTAGGTCTACCCTTACGACAACATGTAGAAAAGGATGTGCACGCTCAAGTTCGATTGGTATCTGTATTACACCAAGCAAGTTGGAATCAAATAATCATTTAAGTTGGAAAAGACCTTTAAGATTATTGGGTCCAATAGTTAACCCAGCACTGTCAAGTGCACCACTGAACCATGTCCCTAAGCACTACATCTACAAATCTTATAAAATACCTCTAAGAATGGTGACTCCACCACTTTCCTGGGCATCTTGTTCCACTGCTTGACAACCCTTTTGGTGAAGAAATTTTCCTAAAATGCTGTCTGTTGCATATTAGCAATAGATTATAGCAATCCACAACTACTCCCAGCGTGTTTGAGTGGAAATCAGTGGTAGATTTATGGCTCTTTGGACTGCACTAAACTATCAAAACGTCCAACCTCACTGACAGTTTAATGACTTTTGTTTTTTTTTTTTGTTTGTTTCATTTTTCTGGTGCTTGTGTCTGTCAACATACTAATGTCTATTGCTTAAACCAACAACACTATAGCAATAGATATCAGTACATTGACAGACACAGGTAATTGCTGCTTGGAAGAAATTTAACTATATCCCAGCTGAAACCAGAACAACTGTATTGTCAAGAAAAGCTAATTTCAGTAATTTCTCTCTGGTTTATTTTGTTTTTGTTTTTTGAAAGTTCCTGTTCCCAGAAACACTATCATATCTAATGACAGGAACCATCTTTTTTTTTTTACTCAACAGCTCATCTTCCTCTTATTCACCAACACCATAGCACAAGATTATATTTCAGAAAGGTTCAGTTTGTTATGGCTCTGCACTCAAGCATTCATGAGGCAGAAACCTGTTCTTGTTTATGTGAGAACTTCAGCTGATGTACACTGCATTTGAAGACTATGCTGATGATGACTTGATTAACATGCAAATAGTTCTTGATATCTCTGCTTAGATTAAAATTCCTATCACCTTTATCCCTCAAGATAACTGTTTCTCTTGGCTAAAAATCAAAACTGAATGTCAGCATTTCCAAAGATCTTAAATTTAAAAAGACAGAGCCCGTATTTACCAATAATTACTCTCCATTGCTAAAGCAAAGCCCTAGCAGATGAAGCTCCATCTGGCATAGTTATTAACTACATTTTGCCTGCTTTATAATCACATTGAAATTCTACTGCTCCACTGAAAGGATTGCATTTCTCCATTGATATACCTTCACCACACAGGAATGAGTGATGCCGGTAATACAGTTCTTTGTTCATTATTTTCTGCCCCTTTCTTTCCCTCTGGTGACACTCAATTGAGAGAACAAACATTGCTAAATCCCCTGAAGAAAATTCCTTGAAGAAAGACATTTGAAATTTCATTGCGCTTTTCTTTCTCTCTCCCTCTCCTGCTCTCAAAGAACAAATCTGAAATAAAATACCTGTCAGACTTGCCACAGATAAGGATTTTCTGGCCACTGCAGCCTATTTCTCCATTTTACCTATTCCTGGTGCAGCTGCCACTGGTCTTTCTGGACAAGAGCTACCACAGTGTCCTGGGTTTAGCAGTAGCAGTCATTTTTTCTCCTTCTTAGTAGCTCGTGCAGCACTGTGTTTTTGACTTTCGGCCTGGGAACAGCACTGATAACACTGATGTTTACTCTGACCAATGACTTTGTGAGTCTCATGCTCTGCCAGGGAGAAGGGGAAGCCAGGACGAAGCAGAGACCGGACATCTGACCCAAACTAGCCAAAGAGGTATTCCATACCATAGCACGTCATGCCTGGGATGTAACTCAGAGTTACCCAGAAGGGACTAGCTGCTCGGTCGGGCTCAGTCAGCGGTTGGTATCATATGCTCTTCCCTTGTTATTTCTCTTATCATTATTATTGTTGGTGGTAGCAGTAGTGATTTGTCTTACACCTTAGTTACTGGACTGTTCTTACCTCAATCTGTGGGAATTACATTCTTTTCATTCTTCTCCCTATCCCTCCGGGAGCAGGGGCAGGGGAGGGAAGAAAGGGGGGGTGTGGGGGGTAGTAGACTGCGTGGCTGACTTGTCCACACTGTTTAAACCACGACAGTTCTTTTTGGCGCCCAACATGGGGCACGAGGGGTTGAGATAATGACAGATCTGACCGGAGTGTGTCTAATCGTATTTGTGATAAACATTCATTGTTTTGGATTAATAGTCACTCGTCACAATGCTGATTTATTGGCTCTCAAAGTTGTTTCTCTTGATCTCACAGTTTCAGCATATCGTACCTTACTTACAGCCGGTATTTGCTGTGTTAGCATTTATCAAGTGTGGGTCTTGGGCTAAGGTTCTTGTCTCATTGTACTTTATGGTAATGACTTGTAATACAATAGAATCATTGATCATGAAACTGATCTGGCTTATGTTCCCAGTGTGGTCACCACCTTTATACTTTGGGAGGTATATAATAGAAGTGCTTAGCAATTACACATCTTTTTTCTCCTTCTCAGGTGCTCAACCTGTGAAGGAGACATCCTTTTACCCTCCCAGTCCTACCCCCAGACCATTTACAGCATCATTTGAGAGTTTTGAAGTTTCTGAATGGCCATTTAATACTGTTGAGACCTGTTTGCTGATTGTGATGGGGATCACCATGTTGGCATGCATACAGAGTGTGTTTTGTCCACAACAATTTCATCTGATTTCAAGAGTTAAGCAGAGTCAGGTTTGGGTCTTGTCTTAGGTTAGATGACGATATAGGAGGACCAAGAGATTTTCCCTGAGGCTGGACAGCCATGAGTGGCAGGGTGTGTAGGATAGTATGGGCAAGTATCTAGGCCAGTACTTTGGAATTTCACTACCGAACAACTGCAAAATCCAGAAGAATTAGTAAAACACTTAAATGAGGTGTGTGGTCATTCTGGCCATACCAGGGACAGACAAATCATGTCAACGTGCTGGGGCTTGGCCTACGCTTACAGGGCCTTGTTCAACACTATTCAGCACCTTCAAAATGAATAAAAAGTCCCTGGATCTGAGGGCAAAGCAACACACAGCTCAGCTACTCCAGCTCCAAGCACAGCAGCTTCACCACCCCCAGCAACAAGTACACTCACTACTCAAACTTTGGCTGCAACGGATAGTGCAGCTACCCCAGCTCCAAGCACCGCAGCTACAGCACCCCTAAAAAACGGTCAACCCTGAGATTAAGAGTCTCGTTTAGAGTTTTGCACTGGCCGTATGGGGCTCTTAAAGGGTGAGCGGGTCTTGCTGATCAATCCCTGACTCTCCAGTCTACGGATCAGCTTATGGATAGGAATCAGGGAGTCTGGGTTCATGCCCCATGTTGGGTGCCAAAAAGAACTGTTGTGGTTTAAACCCTGTCAGCAATTCAGCCGCAGTCTACTACTCCCCCCCCCCCCCCTTTCTTCCCTCCCCTGCCCCTGCTCCCGGAGGGATAGGGAGAAGAATCGAAAGAATGTAACTCCCACGGGTTGAGATAAGAACAGTCCAGTAACTAAGGTAAAACACAGAACTACTACTGCTATCACCAACAATAATAATGATAAGGGGAAAAAAAAGGGAAGAGAAACAATTCCAACCGCCGACCGAGTCCAACCGAGCAGGGAATCCCTTCCAGGTGACTCCCAGTTACATCCCAGGCATGACGTGCTGTGGTATGGAATACCTCTTTGGCTAGTTTGGGTCAGGTGTCCTGTTTCTGCTTCGTCCTGGCTTCCCCTTCTCCCTGGCAGAGCATGAGACTCACAAAGTCATTGGTCAGAGTAAACATCAGTGTTATCAGTGCTGTTCCCAGGCCGAAAGTCAAAAACACAGTGCTGCACGAGCTACTAAGAAGGAGAAAAAATGACTGCTATTGCTAAACCCAGGACACAGCCTGCAATTGCATTTGGTTTCCATTGGGTACCAATCTCCCCTCTGACGATGCAGCTCCTCCTGCTGACAGCATCCTAATTTCTCTCCCAAAGCTTCAGAATCTGTCAGATATAAAGGCAGCTAGGCCTTAGGATTCAAACGTGACAAATGGTGCCTTTAACGGTTGATCATTGCAGCCATTATATTTGTTTTTATCGCAAGAAATAGAATGCATCAATCTGTATTTTTTAACACTATAGGAGAGAAACACAAATAGCTATAGTCATGTTTTTTACAGGTTAAGTGTACTGGTAAGATTTGTATTATATTTTTATATTTTATGATTTTTGCTAGCCCCTTTTTAATAACCTAAATCACATACTTAATTTCTCTGTTTTTTCTACTGTTTCTGTACATACTTTCTCCAGAAAGAAATATTTAAAAGCCCTTTAAACTTAACGCTTTTCATCTATAACTTTGTAATGGGGTCATATTTTGTTTGAAAATATTCAGCTCCTTTTTCCAAAGGCTTTCAGATCATTTTCATCAGATCAATAAAAGTGGTTGTGATCATAAACTATGTATAAAGGACGTGCCTACACCACCATGTCTGAATCATTGTATCAATGTATCCTAGCTAATGTTAAACTACCTACTCTAGTTTCAGTGATTTTAAAGTGACTACAGATTTGTTATTTGAGTGCTTAGACAGCTTTTAGTGCAAAGTTATCACAGATATCTTAGTTACCCTTCCAACATAATCAACCCATGGCAGTAACTGAACAGTAGTCTAAACATAAATGGAAAGTGATTAACTTATGTGCATTACTAGCTGATTACCCATAAGTGCATGTATTATGTAGCAAGATAAAATAACATTCCCTGCAAAAAAGAATATGGGTGGTTTAGATTTGTAGATTACTTTATTTCAGTGTTTGCCTCCCTTGAAATAGTAAGTACATCATGGAAAAAGAAAGTATTTTAATATATATGTATTTTCTCAGTCAGGTTCTTTTTGATTCTGAAATGCTCACTATTTTTTTATTTTAAAAATATAGTCGGATATGAGTGATTCAGGACACACAGATACCTATATTTTCTGATCTGCTGCCTGTGTTAACTCAAATGCTGCATTTAAGATGTGAATAACAGAAAAGCTGCAGCAACCTCTGAATATTTGTCTAAGGTCCTGAGGTTATGAGATGAGTTGTTTAGAGGCTTGTGATGTGCTTGAAGCATCAAGTCTTTGCTGTGGTGGTTGATCATCTAGTGTGACTGTTGCCTGAACTAAAGCTAACTTGATAAGAGCTACAGAGGATGCAGTCAGTGTGGTGTGTTCCAAACAGTGGTGGAATCTGACATGTTATAAAATGAACCTTTACTGAAGTGGTAGGGAAGATGAGTAACAATTTGCCCATATGGCAACTTACCCACAACTAGTAATATGACAGGTGCTTAGTTCCTTTCTGCTTTTTTGGTGAATAATGTGCTTTCCCTGAAATGTACTTTAGGTTAGTGGTATTAGTTCTTACTGACACAAATCACAGCACTGCATAAATCTGTTAAAATTATTCTAAATATGCTTTCAGTCCAAGAAGTTCAAAACTCTCTACTAAATAATGAACACAAGGTGGAATTTATTTATTTGTCTACAGAACAATGTCTTGAACTTTGGTCTATAAGATGAGTTGAATTCAACATTTGTCCAAAACAGAATCAGAACAGTTAGGGTTGGAAAAGACCTTAAGATCATCTAGTTCTAATGCCCCTGCCATCGCAGGGACACCTCACACTAAGCCATGTGAAAACATGTCAATGTCCATCAAAATTTATAGTTTTTAAGGTGTGTCAATTCACAACAGAATCCCAGTGCAAAATATAAATTATAAGATTTTAGAGACACACACAAATGTATGCCTTTATGCTGTAGCTGGTATGATTCACACAGGACTGAATCCTCCTGTATTTAATTGTAGTAACTTTAGAGATACGTGGGTAAGCTTCAGTACTGCACTTCTCATAGGAGTGTAGAGTCATCCCATAAAAGAAATGAAAGGAAATTTCAAGTTTCAAATTCAAAATTCAAATTTCAATCTATTCAAAATGTTCAAAGATGCCTCATCTAAATTAGCTACTTCTAGCAATGCAAACTAACATCTTGTTTGCCATCATTGCTGCATTCCTTCCTATGTTCAAAGGGTTCTATTTTGCTTGGGTTTTTTTTTAAGAGCAGGGTGAATGCCAAAATAGTCTCTTTGTGGGCAAACAAACATTCTTAGTTCATTAGTATTTGAATGATGATCAAACCATTGTGCGCACATCTGAGAAAAGCCCTTCTCCCTAATGACTTCTTGTACTGAACTGAGCTTTAAATCACATACCCAAGATGAAAATGTGAAACAAAGATTTAAATGAAAAAACAAAACCTTCCCCCCCCCCCCCCCCCCCCTCAACTCGCTGCTCTTTTCCCTTACTTGTGCTTCTTTTCTTGAAAAAGTAGAGTTTATTGCCTGAGAAAAGCTGATAACTCATAGAAGCTTTCCATCTGGAAAGGTTTTACTGTTCCAAATCTCCAGACTCACATTGGTCTTAATTCTCCAGTATATTAAATTCATACAGCCATTTTAAAAGACACTATAGGGTTATTTCAGTCAAGGGGGATTCTCAGATGATGGAGAGCTGCCATAGTAATGGTTTTGGTTTGTTTTTTTTCTTTTAAATTATTGTGAGTCTTCTTTGGACATACTCTACAATGAAGTATAGTGCAGGAAACAAGATCAATTTGGGTAAAATATACGTCCTGTGTACAGACCGAGTGTTCTCAAAGCAAGGACAAAAGGAAGCAGAAAAGCAGGTGAAGAATTTTGAGCTCTGGCTAGTACTATGACCTAAAGTAAAGATTCCTTGCACTATAATTTCACTACTAAAAGTATTTCTGTTATGCTTTTGATGAAACTGAAACAAAATCATTACAGGCATGGCAATAAAGTTTTTCTGTCTTTCATAAATCTGTATGTGTTTCTTTCTCCTATGAAGGGACGGGTATGGGATCTTTCTTATGAAAATTAACTGTGTGAAAATAATCTCTAAAACACTAATTTAAATATTTAAATATTATTCATTATTTTTTTAACGCAATCAGTTTTTTAAAGACATTTTTTAATGGAAATCTATTAGTGACCTACTTACTGAGCATTCAAACTCAAAATGAGCCTTCTCTGCACTGTCACTACCCGGTATGTATTATTACTTAGAATCATAGAATAATTAGGGTTGGAAAAGACCTTAAGATCATCACGTTCCAGCCCCCCTGCCATGGGCAGGGACACCTCACATTAAACTGTGTCACCCAAGCCTCTGTCCAGCCTGGCCTTGAACGCCACCAGGGATGGAGCATTCACAGCTTCCCTGGGCAACCCATTCCAGTGCCTCACCACCCTAACAGGAAAGAATTACTTCCTTATATCTAATCTAAACTTCCCCTGTTTAAGTTTTAACCCATTACCCCCTGTCCTATCACTACAGTCCCTAATGAATAGTCCATCCTCAGCATCCCTATAGGCCCCCTTCAGATACTGGAAGGCTGCTATGAGGTCTCCACACAGCCTTCTCTTGAAGCCTACATCTTGAAGGATTTCTGGAATTTCCATACTTGCATTTCTTGAAACATGAAATATTTATTTCAAGAAAGGAAAACTTAATGGGAAAATGTCCCAGCAAGTTTGTAGCCAACTATCTCAAACACAACTAATGATATGGACATGGGATCACAGGTTTTACTGTCTCTTAGCAACATGAGTGGTTTCCAAGTTATTCCAACCAATTTTGCAGCTTCTCTCTGTAATAATGTTTTGTACTGCTAAAGCACAGCAGATAAGCTTTTTGGCTTGCCACTGTTTCAACCAGGTTTATGTACGTGTAGACATAAAGGGTGAAAGAGCAAGTAATAAATGCCTCAATCCTGTAATTATAACTCTGATAGCAGATTCATGAGCCTTGGCTGAGCCCGTTATCTCTACAATCCTAGAAAGCAACAGAAATTCCTGCAGGGCACTACAAAGAAGTGAACCTGTCCATGCAGAACCAATTGCAGGATAAAGGCTATATATGTTTTCAAGGAAGCATGCCGAGCAGTCTGCTTACTGAGATGCTCAGTCAAAAGAGGTAGCTGCTTGCCAGTTTTCTTTTCTATTACATTTTTTCCAGTAAGGGAAGCTATTGGTCTGAAAGGCATGGATATTGATCGATTCCCATAAAAAGAGGTGGTTGATTGGTTTTGCTTTTGCTTTTTTTCTAAGGGATAATGACGTGGTAAAAAACAGGGTTTGCAGTTAATAGACTTGATACCACATTTCAAACTGTTTAGAAAAATAGACATCATCCAGAACCTACCAAATTTCATTCAGCTGGATTTATTTTATTACAGCTAATACTAGTCAGGACGCAAAATACAGTTCTGCTGCAAAAAACATAGCTTAATATTTTGCTGAGATTTGGATATTAAGCATTACAATATACTTCATAAATCCAGAAATTGCATAACTATTCTTTAGTCCCAAGAGCAAATAGATAAATTAATGCATTTAATATCCATACCCATAATATAATAAATGTGGGTACATTTTTTTCAGGAAACTGCTGGTAATAGAACAGCTTTGTGTCTATTTCCAGTTTCTGCTCCAGTCCAAATAAATACAAATCAGTGGTACTTGTCACCTTCTAAATAAATTGCAAGTTGTTTTCATCCTATCTGGCAGCTCTGATGGAAGTCTTATCTCAGGACACCAAAGTTAGAATAAGCTATGAAGATTGAACTGAATATGCACCAAAAGAAATAATTCTTCCATATTTGATGTGAACACCAATTACATTCTAATACATTCATTATTCTGGAGTTGATTATATTTTGGAGCTTAAGTTCTTCTTCAGTTTAGCAGGGAACTATCATTCACTGAAGTAGTCTGTCACAGCTTTTGTGTAAGACTTCTTCCAGAGTCTCAGGTGCACATGTAGTCAAACCATTATGGCTAGACCACAGATTTTCAGACTGCTGACAGATATTTGATATAGCTCATGTTGCTTCGTTGTAAAGATTATGGTGATTTAGCAGGTTTGATAAACTTGCCAATAGGTCACGGAGGTTGAGGAATAGTGTAGTTAAATATAAACAGAAAATAAAAAAAAAAACAAACCACAAAAAAAAAAAAAACAACAAACCAACAAATAAAAAAAAAAAAACGAAAAAAACTAACCAACCAAAAAACACACGAAACCCAAACTAACAAACACACCCCCACCAAAAATAACCAAAACTCTGAAAACGGTGATTTTTTTTTTTTCCCCAAATGAAAAAAATTAATTCCCTTTACATTTATTTTGGTTAAAAGTATTATTTGAAGGCAGCATAAGAGAAATAATGCCTGTTTCAGAACATGTACTTGTTATTTGTTATTCTTGCCTTTGGCCAGGCGTAGGCAGGATTCAAAGCTGACTTACCCTGGCAGCATCACCACTTGCAGTCCCATGGGCTTGGGCCATGGGGTGGTAGGGGTGTGCTGCTCTGAGTGGCAGCTCCTGGGTTTAGGCCTACCCATGCGAAGGATGGACAGTCTTGGGTGAATGTTCACAATAACAAAAGGTTGTTAATGTGAAGGTTGGACTTGATCATCTTAAAGGTCTTTTCCAACCTAGTTGATTCTTCTATTCTATGATTTTATTTTATTTAATTTTTCAAGCTGCCTAGCACCATATTGATGAATTAAAACATGTATAGTACGCCTGCTAGTCTATTTAGGCAGGCACTTTAGCCTCTGCTTACATCCATGAACATGCTTCTAGGGTTGCTCATGAATACATAGTGAGGCAAGTCTTGAGGCTGCTGTTAGAGCCTTGTCTGGAAAGTAGCCTGGGTAGAATGACCAAATCCTGCATAAGGCTGTAGTGATCACAGCAGGATATATTGACAGGGAGTAAGATTAAGCAAACTATGAATTAGGTAAGAGAAGAAAAGCCTAAGAAAGAATGGAGCATGTTTCCTTAAAATGTCAGAACTCTTCAGGGGAATACTGCAATGGTGAAAAATAACATAGATTCTTTAGAGTTCACTTGAAAAAAAATAAATAAATAAATTACAGTATCACAGTATCACAGTATGCTGGAGATTGGAAGGGACCTCGAAAGATCATCTAGTCCAATCCCCCTGCCGGAGCAGGAACACCTAGATAACGTTACACAGGAATGTGTCCAGGCGGGCTTTGAATGTCTCCAGGGAAGGAGACTCCACAACCTCCCTGGGCAGCCTGTTCCAGTGTTCCGTCACCCTCACTGAGAAGAAGTTCCTTCTCAAGTTTAAGTGGAACCTCTTGTGTTCCAGTTTGCACCCATTACCCCTTGTCCTATCATTGTTTGCCACTGAGTAGAGCCTGGCTCCATCCTCGTGACACTCCCCCTTTATATATTTATAGACACTTATAAGGTCACCCCTCAGTCTCCTCTTCTCTAAACTATAAAGACCCAGCTCCCTCAGTCTTTCCTCATAAGGGAGATGCTCCACTCCCTTAATCATCTTGGTTGCCCTGCGCTGGACTCTCTCCAGCAGCTCCCTGTCCTTCTTGAACTGAGGGGCCCAGAACTGGACACAATATTCCAGATGGGGTCTCACCAGGGCAGAGTAGAGGGGAAGGAGGACCTCTCTCGACCTACTAACCACCGCCCTTCTAATACACCCCAGGATGCCATTGGCCTTCTTAGCCACAAGGGCACAGTGTTGGCTCATGGTCATCCTGTCGTCCACTAGGACCCCCAGGTCCCTCTCCCCTACACTGCTCTCTAGCAGGTCGTTCCCCAACCTATACTGGAACCTGGGGTTGTTCCTGCCCAGATGCAGGACTCTACACTTTCCCTTGTTATATTTCATCCCGTTATTCCCTGCCCAACTCTCCAGCCTGTCCAGGTCTCGCTGGATGGCAGCACAGCCTTCTGGCGTGTCAGCCACTCCTCCCAGCTTAGTGTCATCAGCAAACTTGCTGATAGTACACTCAATTCCCTCATCTAAATCATTGATGAATATATTAAATAATACTGGTCCCAGTACTGACCCTTGAGGCACTCCACTAGTTACAGGCCTCCAACTAGACTCAGCCCCATAGACTACAACTCTCTGGCTTCTCTCCTTCAGCCAGTTCGCAGTCCACCTCACTACCTGGTCATCCAGTCCACACTTCCTCAATTTAGCCGTGAGGATGCTGTGGGAGACTGTGTCAAAGGCTTTGCTGAAGTCAAGGTAGACCACATCTTATCTTCTTGTAGGCAGTGCTTCCCAGAATACAATTTTGAAAAGTTTTACTGACATATTTTGTTCTAAATGATGTTATTTGTAACCATCATGTGCGTTTGTTGTTGTTTTTTTTTGTTTTTTGTTTTTTTTTTTAAATAAAGAGGTTAGCACAACAAAGAATATGATTGGACTGCCTCTATCTGGAAGCTGTTCCTGCATGTCACCTCTCTTCTTTTCTGGACTATGACAAGGACAGTGAGACACAATGCTTGCCTTTCAGAAAATTACATATTCCCCCTCTACAATAAAAATTGCTTACTTCTTTTTTTAATAAGAATTCCATTGGGTTGATTTAGTGATACAAGATTATTTTCTTAGAAAAACCTTGTTAGATTTTACTCTCTCAGCAATGCTAGAGTAGCTGATACTGTATCAAACTGACAGCGCTTAGAGGGAATTAAATGTTTTGAAAGTTAAGAGAACTCTGTACAGGCCAGCAAAATGATTAACAGATCTCTCAACCTGATCTATTGTCAATGGTGTTTCTTCTGGAGGTAAAACTTTGATGCCAAAGGTAGTCCTCTGACAAGGAGGAGTTTAACTTCACTGCTATGAATGTCTGTCCTTCTCATGTTCCCAGCCTCTCACAATGCCAAACATCAGCTATGTAGGGCAACAGATTTTGACACATTCCTTCCCAGTAAGACAGATATGGAAAAAAAAAGAAATGTGAATGCATTAGGTAGTACTCATTTTATCATAATACAGAAATATTTTGAAGTAACAGATTTCAGGTAACTTGCCCATTCATGTCATCCAAATCTAAGTGGGCAATTATGTGCATAAAGATAAGAGCAATGGCACCTAGCTAATAGGTTAATGCAGAAATGCCTGAGCTGTGTCAGCTGGCCTGAGCTGTGTCAGCTATGACTCAGTTGTCAATGGCTCATTCATTCCATCATTTTCACAGGTAATTCTTGCAGTATCATGGAAACCTGCATAATTTAGTATAGCAAACCTTTGATACCTCATATGCGCAAGGTAAAATTTGAATATAAAAGTTAATGCATGTTTTAAACTACCCCATATGCCCCATAACATGTATAAAAAAGCAGCTTGAGGCAAAAACCAAGGACAGCCTGGGCAGTTGTTCTG
Source organism: Pezoporus occidentalis (assembly GCF_034315485.1). Taxonomy (NCBI): domain Eukaryota; kingdom Metazoa; phylum Chordata; class Aves; order Psittaciformes; family Psittacidae; genus Pezoporus; species Pezoporus occidentalis. Next base: position 5,487,620 of record NW_026915158.1, on the reverse strand, counting down.
ATGAATTTTTCATTAGCAAAATTTTCTTTATATCATCTTGCTCACACTAGTAAATTTGAATAACGTTAAAAAAGACAGGGTTTATGTCCTCCTGTCCTCCTGTTTTATGTAGCAAACAATTTTAGTTATTTTGTTTTGCTTTTGCCCATGTGTGCTTTTTGGAATGACTTTGATAGACTGTTTGACTGTCAAAGAGTCACGCACAGAATTTTAAACACTGTAAATTAAGTATGTTTAGAGTCTGAAAAAAACCCATATGCATTTATGTAATTGCCACAGAAAATATATGGACTCAGTCAGAGGTCAATATGATCAGACAAAAGCCATTTATTACAACGCCTTAACTCCTTATATGCTATTTCTTACATGCACTTACAGTGGTTTGGCATATTATGATTGGATACATGTCTTGAAGACCCTTAGTGACTAACATATAATTGGTTAAGCACAGGTGGGAGAACTTGACCTTGAAAGCTTGCCAACAGTCCACAGTTCTCATTAACTCGGTGAATTCCAGCTTCTTCTTATCTTGCTTGTTTAGGCTTCCTCGGGCCTCTCATGGCCTTGCAGTATCTTTCAGGATTATTCAGAGTTTATGTGCCGATTATCCATTCTCCTGTGAGAACACTGCCTCCACATGTAATGCAGCTTTTCACTGTGCTAATCCATTAAAACTTTAGAAATAATAGATTTTATCCTGCTGTAGCTTTTAATCATGTTTACCTGTTTCCAAGACAGCATATTAAACAAGCCCTTTACAAAAAGAAAAGTGTTAATTGTAAGATTAAACCAGTAGCCAGCAAGTTAGCATGACTATGTTTATTTCAAATGAGCAGTGTAATCCTTTTCAGTAGCTGGGAAATGTAGACTATTCAACAATAAAATAAAGGAAGAGTCAGAGGGAAGAGCAAGTTTTAAAACAAGATCATGTTATATTTACTGAGCCTTGTAAAGTATTCCAATTAAAAACCACCTTCTGTGTTAATCAGTCCAAACTTTTGATTTCAACTCATCTGCCAGTGTCAGAACTGATCACCATATTTCCTTTACTTATACATTTATTTATGCTAATTATGATTATGTACATTGTAGGATCGCCATGTTTTTTGCAGTAATAACATATATGCTTATCCTGTGTTTTTAACCTTATCTATTTTTGTAGCCAGATTTGTGCAATTTCTTTCACCTTAGAAACTGAGTGCTCAAATAAAGCTTTTAGTGCACTCCTTGAATGTCTTCTGGTGTCATACAGTTTCTCTTTTCGGGGAGAGGGAAAAAGAAGGGCATAATTATGTCAAACACTGCTCGGATTTGAAACTTAATATGAAGCAAAAAATTAGTGCTAACATTAATTTTAATTCTGTTTAGGAAGAACATAATGTAGATCCTCAGCATTTTGAACCTCGGAACAGGCTAGTTTAAGATAGTTCAGACAGTGTCTTCCAAACAGGAGAATATGTTAAGCTACTGGGAGGAAGGGTTAAAGTGGAATGTGTCCTCCTTGTATTTTTAGATCTAGATTTGAAGATTGAAAGCCAATAAAAAATTAGGGCTTATTCTGAGTCTTCAGAGACTAAATTTTTCTCACTATATTTCTGGGTGATGGTAGCTGTGATGTGCAGTCATTTTACAAAGGTAATAGAAAAGGTTTAGAAAACAAGATTAGGAAGATTGTTCTGGCAGATGACTGCTTGTCTGTAATTAATTGTAACAAAGAAACAATACTTTAATTAAAAATCGGTATTTCTCAAGGTTCTGCATGGTTTATAGAACCTGAGGATGCTTTCAAGGGCTAAGCAAAACGTCTTGTGGTGGTTGTGGGGAAACAATTATTACTTTTCTCTTTTAGTCTTATTTGTCTGTTTTTTAAGAGGGAATAATATCAAAAAAAAAAAGACATATATAGACATCAATACATAAATATAAATTTATATAACCACCTTCACTTCATGGAAATTTACTTGTGTGACGTATCTTTCTCAAGGAATCACTGTCAAGTCCTCTGCAGTGTCAAATATGCTGATAGCAAGCATTACCATGGATGTAATTTGTGAGCCATTCTGCCACTTCCTGTATGGTAAAAGCAAACTGTCCTTGAACACTGACTATGTTTTTTTCCCCACAAAGTAGCCAGTGACTCTCCCTTCAGCATAGAATCCCAGAAATGCAAAGAAAGAAGCTTTATTTTTATATGACAAGATAAACTGTCTTCTTGTTATCCAGAGCAACCTTCAGATAATTCAATCAGGTCTGATCTGGCTATTTTACAACCCAAATGTGACTGGATTTCCTACAGTTATAGTGATTCAATGCAGCAGCAACTGTTAAGCCATTAAAGAACAATAACATTGGCATGAAGGAATATACAGGGCAAACAATATAGATTTGTTAATTTCAAATGAAGGTAAGATTCTGTGGAATGTAAGTTTTTACTCTCTGTAATTAGAGGTCTTGAACACTACCCTCCACAACTTGATAGTACAGGATAAAAAATACAGCAAAAATGTGTCTTTTATTACTTCATGTTTGTATTTCTATGTTCATTACTGTGCAGAGTGCTATGCTTGGAAAGAGAATAACTCAAAAGTTTTTTCAATATACAAACATACAAAGTTTTATCTTCTAGCAGAACTTACCTTCTGGGCAAAAGATGCCAACCAGTCTAAAAATGTAACATTGGAAGAGTCTATAAAGTGTTCCAATTCTGGCATGTATATGTCATTAAAGAGAATGCTGACCATAAAGGACATACGCCATTTGCTCTTCTTCTTTGCAAAATATAGATGGACATTTTCTAAATATAGATTATTTTGACAATCTCACCAGTGGTTAAATCATGTAAAAGAGAACAGGCACCTTCTATAGACTCTAAAACACTGAATCTTGTGTTTGGTTTTTTTTGGTGGTTTTTTTGGTGTTTTTTTCTTTTGTTTGTTTGGTTGTTTTTTGTTTTGGTTTGGGGTTTTCTATATTTTTGTGGGGTTTTTTTTGTTTGTTTGTTTTAATCTTCTTTTTTTTTTTTTGGTCTGTAATGTTTCTGTTTTTCATAATATTTTTTACTCTAACTTTAGCCTGTAAAGATATAATCCAATTCAAACAGAAATGTCATTATGTGTGGAACATATTTTTAAAAGGTTAATAGCTGTTTGCACATTGGTGGTTGTAGAAATGCACTCAGCCAATTTAACAGATGTTTTTCAAGGATCACCGAAAATATTAATCTGTGCTGAATGGCAAGGTTATATTTCCTGTCATTATACAACAGCATCAGGAAGAAAAAAAATAAATACAGAAAGAAAATCTTCTGATCCATAACTTTGGTTGAAATAGCTACCGTTTACCTACAGATTCTTCTAGGGATTTTTTGTTTTAATCTTGAGTAAAGTGGTGAGGAAATGTAAGTCCTTTGATGAAAACCCAGAAGATAAAGCAGACTGCCTGTATACCCCATTTCTACTCTTCCTTACTTCCAAAAAATTCAGCTCTGAGGATATCCACTGGATACAAAGGTAAAGAGACCAATGGGTAGTGCTGAAATATTGGTTTACATATGTTCTTTTCATTATATTTGGAGGCATTTCTATTAAAAATGGAAGCATAGCATAAAGTATAAAAATATAATTCTCTTATTGTATGAAAGTCTGGATATGTACTTATGTCTGTCACTTTCTTAATACAAAGCAGTAACTTCTGAGGAATTAGAGACATGAGAACCTGGAACAGAAAGAAAACAGATCAGAGCTTTTTTAGAGGTCTTGATGAGCTCTGAAGAGAGACTGCCATTTAGTTTCCTTTGAGTTACAAGACAGTCAGGTCTGCTAAGATTCTCCTGTTTCCAAGAAACTGTGTTAATCATAAATAATATATTTACTGTAGCCTATTGTACAATTATTGTGCAATTGTAACCCATTGTAAATTACTGTAAGAAAAAACAAGAGAAAGATGCTTAGGAACAGTGCAGCAGCTAGCTACAGATGCTAGCAGGAATGCAGCAAGTGCTGAGCAGCTCGTCAAGGCCCATGCAGACCAGGATGAGGATCAGGTCATGGCAGGGTCTGGAGACGCAACATGGTTCGAAGATATTTACTGGTTTGTATGCTAGATGCCCTAGAAGAGGCATATAGTCAATACAAAACATAGAGAAAAGAATTATGTGGCATGTACTTCAACTGAAAATAACAAAATATTATTATGCGCACAGCCTTGGCATCATTTCATAGATATACATTCTTACAGTGTTATAAGCACACAGACAAAATATATTTGTTTCTGAAGTAAAGCTGAGAAGGATGAGGGAAACTTCATGCTCATGGGATAAGAATGAAAAATGAAAAAAATGAAATGAAATAATAAAGAATAAAAATACACACACTATTGGCTGTAGGCCAAAGCAATTAGCTATTATTGATAATTAGAAAACTATACCATTACTTAACAGTGTTATAGAAAATCTGCTAGGTTGGTTCTGCTGGGAACAGAAACTCATGCCAAAAGATCCAGATATTCCTTGGATGCTATACAGTTTATTCACAGGGAAAGTTTATACTGCCTTATTTCTATAAAAGAGATTTCATTCATGTCTCTTCCTCATGGCTAGCAAGGGATCCTTAACATTTGTGTTGGTGCCACTGAAAAGAGAAATTGCAATTTTGATTGTTTTGCATGATGATTGAATCATCACTGAGCATATTTTAATATGGCTACAGATAAGCAGCATTATTCAGCCCTTTTTGGGGGTTATATCAATCTGACAAAAAATGTGTCCTCCAAGACTACAACTTCCCATGCACACCCACAAAATTGCTCTGCCCCACAGCAGGAAGTTATTTGATGCATATATCTGTCACGCTGAATGATATTAAGTCATGACATGATACAAGGAAATTTTATGTACAAACATACAGAAGCATGTTTTCCTATGGAAATTGTATGTAATTTATTTGGTGTCCAGCATTTCACAGCTACTACAGGATAAATAAAATCTTCTTGACATATCTTTCTTTTTACTTCCAATCTGTTTCATATGAGGGCGCAGTAAGTAGGAATATTGTCTAATATTTTAAAACTCATCTGAAAGTCTGAAATTCATACTCGAAATATAATTCTCAAAAATCATGAGAGCAATTCTGAAAAGAAGTGCTGTCTTCAGTACTGAAGTGTAATACGGTGACAACAGTTCTGCTCTGAACTGTACTTCATAGTAAAATTATAATGATTAAAAACCAGTAAAGACATCTAATTAGAGGTCAATCATTAAACAAAACAAATTAACTGTTGAAGGGTAGCCATTCAGCTACCAGCTGGTTGCAAGTCATCCTTAGTGTATAATTTTCGTTTAAATTCTGGACCAGCCATGCAGAACAACATAAAAAAAGAAGCAACTGAATCAAACCGCTAAGAGATGCTGGAAAGAATCTTTTTAACATTTTGCAAAAGGATGCATTATTAAATAATATCAACAAAAACTAAAGAAAGGGAAAAGTACAGCCTTGGTTAGGACTGAAGAGACAAAAAGGAGAAAAATTAATTTTCACAGGTGTTCTTCTGTAAATTTCTCCAATGTGAGTCCTTCCCACAGGCTGGAGGTCCTCATGAACTGCCCCAGAGTGGGTCCTTCCCACAGAGTGCAGACCTTCAGGAATGGATTGCTGCAGTGTGGATCACAGGCCTTGCCAGAAAACCTGCTCCTGTAGGGGCTTCTCTCTACAGGGTCACAGGTCCTGTCAGCAGCCTGCTCTGGCATAGGCTTCCCTGCTCCAGCACGAGCTTTGTCCTGTCTTGCTGAGGCTTGGCAGGTGTAGAGTGGGATAAACTTTTACCACACTCTGCTCGATTTGTGAGAGAAACCACAGATCCTCCAGAGGTTGAAAAATGAAATTATGATAAATATTATTGTAAACTTCCCTAAAACTGTTCAGAAGGAACAAAAGACTTGACAGGTTCATATTCTTATAAAAGATCCTAAGTAGAGGGAGAAAAGGAGAAAGGAAAGAAAGAAGGAAACAAAGAAATAGGATCTCCACCCCGTGTTTTCATTGATGTCTTTTTGGTCAGTGAGTTAAAATCCTTTTAGTTGTAGTCCTTTCAGTTGTAGTCCACTTGGTTATAGGAAGAAGAAAATGATAAATAAATTGGTTTGGATTACCCAGCTATGAAAAACTCTCATGGAGACTGAGGTAATTAGCTAAAGCAAGACCTGAAGAGGCATAGCTGCTGTGATGCAATGGCTTCACCACTTACACAAATTTTATGCCTTTTATGTGTCAAGGTCACTGAAGTAGAGATCTCAGTGGAACAAGCAGTGCACAAAAGGATACAGGAAACAGAACCATAGAATCAAAGAATCATTTAGACTAGAAAAGACCCTCAAGGTCATTGAGTCCAACATAAAAGTAGCACTGCCAAGTCCACCACTAAATCATGTCCCTAAACACATCTACACATCCTTTAAATGCCTCCAGGGATGATGACACAACCATTTTCCTAGGCAGCCTGTTCCAGTGCTTGACAATCCTTTTGGTGAAGAAATTTTTCCTCATACAAATGATGGTCCACACACACAAGTACATAAATTCTATTAACCTCACTTCAACAGTGTTTCTTCTCTTTAATTCTACAAACTTCATTGTCACCTCCTAAATTTAGAGGGGACCTTCCTATATCTGTCTAAAGCTACTTAGAATATGAAAAGTTTTCCTTGCTGATCTCTGTCCTAAGTAGAAACACAGGTTTTATTAAGCAAGGGCTGATGTTCCCTGTTGAGTTTCCGTGTTAATGAATCTAGTGAAGAGTTGTAATTTGACTTAATACTTCTGAAGTTAGGGAAGATACTTGAAAAGTTTGAGCAAAAAAAGGAAAGACAAATGGAAAAAGTCAGGAAGGCATGAAAGTGATGTTACCAGATTATTTTTTTTTAATTATTATTATTTTCATTTAGTAGTAAAGACAAAAAAAAAGAAAAAGAAATTTAAAAATTCAGAAATTTAAATTAGAGTTTGATTTGAAAAATCACACAGTATTTAGAAGACAAAAATAGATCCACTTTTGCAACAAGAGAAATTGACATGAATTGCAGAGGTTTTTTTATCAATATAAGTAGTGCTTTTTTGTGATTCTCCTTCACATGTGCTGACTATTCTGAGCTCTAACTTACTTCTGTCTCTACTCACTTCCTTGGGATTAATGCACTCCTGCAATCAGCTCCCTTTGTCTCCAATTTCTTTTTCTGCTTTCCTGAATGGAGTACTATATCTTCTTGACTGAGTAGCTTCCTTTGCTTTTCTGGCAGAGAATGAGACATAAAAGGAGTTTTGCTGACTACAAATAGGAACTGGCAATCTGTTAACTTCTTCACTGCTACTCAAGGCAACAATGAAGGTTACAGGATCTTTAAAAACAAACTTTCTGGGTTTTTACCCAAATAATAGAATTAGCATACAGACAAGGAGACCAGGAAAGACAGACAAGTTACTGCATCACAGGATTTACACATTAGTTTACCCATTGTTTATGTTAAAGCATCTGTGAGAACCTACTCAGGTTCTCATACCTTGTCAATACTTAGTAGGGGATTCCCTTCTGAGAGGAACAGAGGGCACAATATGCAGAGTTGACCCTCATCATAGGGAAGTGTGTAGTCTGCCTGGAGCCCGGATCAGGGATATCACTAGGGCGCTCGCCAACCTGGTGCACCCGACGGACTACTACCCGCTGCTGGTCTTCCAGACAGGTGGGGAGGAAGCTGCTTTCTGCAGTCTGAGGGGGATGAAGAAAGACTACAGGGCCTTGGGGCGGATAGTGAAAGAGTCTGGGGCTCAAGTGATCTTCTCCTCACACCTTCCATCTTCCACTGATGATGTGGGAAGGAATGGGAAGATTCAGTTCATAAACGATTGGCTTCGAGACTGGTGCTACAGGCAGGGCTTTGGATTCTTTGATAACAGCTGGTTTTATAGGGCACCAGTCTGGACAATGACAAGTGGGAAAGGTTTATCTCACAGAGGCAAAAGGATGCTGGGGCACGAATTATCAGGGCTCATTTGGAAAGCTTTAAACTAGATATGAAGGGGGATGGGGTTGTAGCTGGGCTTGCCCCAGTGGGGCAGTGCTCCAGAATTAATGAAGACTGGGAGGCCTCCTATAATCCTAGGGTGAAATCGGTGTGCTCAGCTCGCTCCCTGGAATGTCTGTACACCAATGCGTGCAGCATGGGAAATAAGCAGGAGGAGTTGGAAACCGGTGTTAAGTCAGGAGACTGTGATCTGGTGGCAATTACAGAGATGTGGTGGGACAGCTCACATGACTGGAATATAGTCATGGAGGGCTACGTCCTTTTCAGGAAAGACAGGCCAGCCAGGCAGGAAGGGTGGTGGGGTTGCTCTTTATGTGCGGGAGGAACTACAATGCACCGAGTTCTGTCCAGGGACAGATGACGAGCGAGTTGAGAGTCTGTGGGTGAGAATTAAGGGGCAGGCTGGCAGGGGCGATACTGTTGTGGGTGTCTGTTACAGACCACCAGATCAGAGTGAGGAAGTTGACGAGGCCTTCTACAGGCAGCTGAGAGCGGCCTCACAGTCACAGGCCGTGGTCGTCGTGGGGGATTTTAACTTCCCTGATGTTTACTGGAAGGACCACTCGGCAACCCAGCCTCAGTCCAGGAGGTTCCTCCAGTGTATGGATGATAACTTCCTCCTGCAAATGGTGGATGAGCCGACCAGGAGAGGAGTGCTGCTGGATCTCATCCTCACTAACAAGGAGGGTCTGGTCGAAGCAGTAAGGGTTGAGGGCTGCCTTGGTTGCAGCGACCACGAGATGGTGGAGTTCAGGATCTTGTGTGGTAGGACCAGTAGAATAGCAAGTAGAATTGCAACCCTGGACTTTAGCAGGGCAAACTTTGGCCTTTTCAAGCAATTGCTAGGGGAAATCCCATGGGCAAGGCTGCTTGAAGGTAAAGGGGCCCAAGATAGTTGGTTGACATTCAAGGACTGCTTTTTCGAGCTCAAGATCGGAGCATCCCGACACGTAGGAAGTCAAGGAAGAGGGCCAAGAGACCTGCGTGGCTAAATAGGGAATTGCTGGGTATGCTCAAGTGGAAGAGGAGAGTTTACAGGTCATGGAAGGAGGGGCTGGCCACTTGGGAGGAATATAAGGCTGCTGCTAGAGGATGTAGGAAGACAGCTAGGAGGACTAAGGCATCCTTAGAATTAAACCTGGCGAGAAGGGTCAAGGACACCAAAAAGAGCTTTTTCAAATACATGGGAGACAAAACTAACACCAGAGGCAATGTAGGCCCACTGATGAAAGGGATGGGTGCCCTGGTGACAGAAGATACAGAGATGGCAGAGTTACTGAATGCCTTCTTTGTCTCTGTCTACTCTGCTGCAGGCAGTCCTGAAGAGCCCTGTACCCCTGAGACCTTAGATGAAGTCAGGTCAACGGAGCGGTTTGCCTTAGTCGATGAGGAATGGGTTAGAGATCAGTTGAGCAATCTGGACATCCATAAATCCATGGGTCCAGATGGGATGCACCGGCGGGTGCTGAGGGAACTGTCGGAAGTCATTGCTAGACCACTCTCCATCATCTTTACCAAGTCTTGGGAAACGGGAGAGGTGCCTGAGGACTGGAGGAAAGCAAATGTCACTCCGGTCTTCAAAAAGGGCAAGAAGGAGGACCCGGGTAACTATAGACCGGTCAGCCTCACCTCCATCCCTGAGAAAGTGATGGAACACCTTATCCTTGGTGCCATCTTAAGGCATATCAAGGATAAGAGGGTTATGAGGGGCAGTCAACATGGCTTCACCAAGGGGAAATCATGTTTGACCAATCTCTTAGCCTTTTATGAGGAAATAACACGGTGGATGGATGATGGCAGAGCGGTGGATGTGGTCTACCTTGACTTCAGCCAAGCATTTGACACAGTCTCTCACAGCATCCTCACAGCTAAATTGAGGAAGTGTGGACTGGATGATCAGGTAGTGAGGTGGACTGTGAACTGGCTGAAGGAGAGAAGCCAGAGAGTTGTAGTCTATGGGGCTGAGTCTAGTTGGAGGCCTGTAACTAGTGGAGTGCCTCAAGGGTCAGTACTGGGACCGGTATTATTTAATATATTCATCAATGATTTAGATGAGGGAATTGAGTGTACTATCAGCAAGTTTGCTGATGACACTAAACTGGGAGGAGTGGCTGACACGCCAGAAGGCTGTGCTGCCATCCAGCGAGACCTGGACAGGCTGGAGAGTTGGGCAGGGAATAACGGGATGAAATATAACAAGGGACAGTGTAGAGTCCTGCATCTGGGCAGGAACAACCCCAGGTTCCAGTATAGGTTGGGAAACGACCTGTTAGAGAGCAGTGTAGGGGAGAGGGACCTGGGGGTCCTAGTGGACGACAGGATGACCATGAGCCAACACTGTGCCCTTGTGGCCAAGAAGGCCAATGGCATCCTGGGGTGTATTAGAAGGGGGGTGGTTAGTAGGTCGAGAGAGGTCCTCCTTCCCCTCTACTCTGCCCTGGTGAGACCCCATCTGGAATATTGTGTCCAGTTCTGGGCCCCTCGGTTCAAGAAGGACAGGGACCTGCTGGAGAGAGTCCAGAGCAGGGCAACAAAGATGATTAGGGGAGTGGAGCATCTCCCTTATGAGGAAAGACTGAGGGAGCTGGGTCTCTATAGTTTGGAGAAGAGGAGACTGAGGGGTGACCTTATAAGTGTCTATAAATATATAAAGGGGGAGTGTCACGAGGATGGAGCCAGGCTCTACTCAGTGGCAAACAATGATAGGACAAGGGGTAATGGGTACAAACTGGAACACAAGAGGTTCCACTTAAACTTGAGAAGAAACTTCTTCTCAGTGAGGGTGACGGAACACTGGAACAGGCTGCCCAGGGAGGTTGTGGAGTCTCCTTCCCTGGAGACATTCAAAACCCGCCTGGACACATTCCTGTGTAACATTATCTAGGTGTTCCTGCTCCGGCAGGGGGATTGGACTAGATGATCTTTTGAGGTCCCTTCCAATCTCTAGCATACTGTGATACTGTGATACTGTGATACTGTGAGAGTGATATACACCACCAAGAGAACAATATATTTATATAAAATGGTTCATTTTTCTCCTGAAGGATTTAAGAACTTTCAGTGACACCACTGAAAGTAACCTAAAAATAACCTTCAACTGGCTGTTTCAGTTTGTGCCCATAAAATTAATAAGTACAGAGTTTCTATTTAGGTACTCAAAAGAAATTAAGTTAGGAGAGTGAATAAGAATTTATGACTACATACCTTTGTTACTTGCACAACCTGGCTCTTCAGTAAGCCAGATGATGAATCATTGACCAGGAACATTCTATAGGAAGTGACAATACGACTTCAGACTAACATATCAAATCCTTTCAACCAATCTAGAACTAAGTAAAACATGATGTATTTTTCCTATACAAATGCAGATCTGGTATACAGAGATTATGAGTAGATGAATTACATCCTTAAAATAAATATTATCAAGGTGAGGATAAATAAAGTAGTATCACCTTAATATAATAAAGTAATGGGTATGTAATGCTTTAATACAAATCAACAATAAATACAAAGAAAAGTACATCCTATCTCCTGATTGCTAACCACTAGTTGTTAACCCCTGTATCTACTGCAGAGATATCTTGCAGTAGCTTCCATAATTACAGTTATTGAAAAGTATCTGATACTCTAAGGTAATAGGCAGCTCTGACTTCATGACTTTGTATCACCAAACCTGTGCATAAAATCACACATTTTTGCCATGACATCACACAAACAGATCACACTAATGGGTCAACTATGAAGATGGTCCAAATCTATTCCTGTCCTATATTGACCGGTTTTTCATTTTCAAAACGAATATTTTTCTTTGGCTCTTGCTTTGACATTGAAAGTAGATAATCTAGTTCAATTATTTCATTTGAACCATGAAAACAAAGCCACCTGTTGTTCCTCAACAAATACTCTGCCAAGTTACTGTTAGATTCCATCAAATAGCACTGAACAAAGGAAACTATCCTTCCATCTTAAAAAGTTGCTAGTTTCATTCTTTTTTTTTTCTCTCTACATTTTTTATTCTAACATTTTACAATATTCATAGGTATTTTAAGTTTAGTATATTCACCCCATCTAATGCAAGGTAAGAAATTTGCTGCAACAGAATTTCAAACTACACACCTAATAGTAGCCTCCCTAGCTTTATTAGTTACTTCTGCTAGCTGCCATCTGTTCAGTGGCTGCTCAGCCACTTTTTATTGTCTATCATTTAATGAATCTTCTGTGTATTCCCTATTCTTTCTCTTTTCTTTCTTCCCTTGCCCTAAGACATGGTAATTTAACTTCTACCTTTCTTCTAGCCTGCAATTTTTCCACTTTGGTAACAGTGATTCTTTTTCTCTTCGTCATAGACATAAGTTCTTTATCCTACCACAAAAAAAAAAAAAAAAATCTTTAGGGGATTGTAAAATTTGTGCCTCAAATGCATCAACACACACACATTTTTTCCACAGAAAACAAACACCCAAGTTCAAACGTTAACTAGAAAGACTAGTCCAGAGATGTCAGAGTTAAATAAGTGAACTAGCAAATCATACATGAGACAGTAAAGACACTAAAAGCTTATCTCACAAGCAATAGAATGATAAATGTTTCATTCAGCAAGGTATCTTATATCAACCTCCTTCCTTAATCAGAGAAACCCATCAGAGTTATTCTGGGTCAGTCACAGCTCACTATGAGTGAAGGTTTCCTGCTTTTCATTTTTTCCCATTACTCTACTTTTCCCACCTGGGCACCTCACAGTAATATTTTAAAGTTTAATAATATTGATGCTTTTTTCTCTGCTCAAATAATTCCATTTGAATAATCGTCTGTATGCTACAAAATGGAGGATGGTGATGTTTCTTTGTCACCTAAGGCAGCAGAGTTCACTTCCCCGCCAAAATAGAAGAAATTATCATTGGACAGGAAACACAGTAAAGTAAAGGTTATTCCTAAACTCCTGCAGGGCACTTGTATCTGTACCCACGAGATTTTAACTGAAAGTGTGTGGAGTTGATTAGTCAGAAGCAGAAGTGTAATCAATATTAATTTATGAATAATTCCTACATGTAACGCTACTTGTACGGACAGAATAAATTGCTGCTTGTATGATTTAATCTCTGTGATTCCTTAGTGTTCCCTGCTTATAAAAATAATATTTGATTAAAACTCAAAATTTCCAGCTGCAATCATCTAAATACACTTTTTCTGCGTGTGTACGTACAGATGCCAATAGCTGCTTTGGGGATGTGAAACTCTGGGATTAGGGATTTTGTAGAAGAGGAATGAAACCAGATCGGTTTCTGACTGAGAATTGTTTGTGGTGTTATGAAAATTAATGCTAACTAGTTGCCAGTCATTCATCTGTTCTTTTCCAGATTAGTTTGTGTGATATCTAACACCATCAAGTTTGAGAGTATTAAAGCATCACAGTCCTGTAGGCTGGCATTTCTTTGAAAGTGAGATATTTCTAACCATTTTAATTGCTTTCCCCATGACCTTTCAATTTCTGCCATAGGTGTCTTGAAACATCCCAATTTTTAATCAATATTCCATGTGCTGATACATCATCATTTTTATTCTGTCATCTCTTTATTGATAATTTGATTTACTTTTCTGCTTAAAGCTTGCAAGGGTTCCATTTATACCATTTTGTTATTGCGCCAGCATGACCACTACTGTCTAAATGGCTTTGCCTCAGTAATCACCATAGAAGACAGATAGTACTGCCAAACAGGGAAAAAGAGCACCTGTAAGTAGGTCAGCAGCTGACTAGTTGTGGTCACAGTAAAGCCTAGAGGAATTGCTATATGCTTTTCCCAAGTAGCAAGGGGATGTTTAGATTGGATATTAGGAAATTTTTTTCACCAAAAGGATTGTCAAGCATTGTAACAGGCTGCCCAGGGAAGTAGTTGAGTCACCATCACTGGAGGTACTTAAAACAATCTGTGCATGTGGTGCTTAGGCATGTGATTTAGTGGTGGACTTGGCAGTGAAGGTTTTTTTATCCCAAATGAAAGTTTTAACAAATGGTCAAGCAAAGAAAGGCTAGGAGAACATTATGCATGTTATTGGATTCAGTGGTTTCAATAGAGAGCAGTCTCACTCAGTATGACTTGCATTCAATAACTGCATTTTTCTGAAGAGCCTTAAATTTTGTCCCGTAAAAAGTTACAATGCTCATGTAAGAGACCATGATCCTACACAGAAAGATCTACCAAAAATCATAATTTCTAATAGCTAGTCCAAGTTATCATCCAAGTCAGAACAAGAAATGTGGAGTTCCTTTCTCAAGAGTGTTAGACACAAGAGTTTTGACTTATTCAAATGACTTTGCTGTTCCTTCTTGTCGTGGTTTAAGAATTTGTAGTATTTGAAGAATACTTTTCTGTTTCTTATTTAGAGCACATCACCTACCTCTTCTTGGCTTCAGGTAAATTAAAGCAAATTTATTGAAAATCAAACAATAGTTCATAAGATAAATATTCCCAGCTCACTACAAAGAAAAGTTCAGTGGAATTAAGAATTTGGTGATACAGAAGTCTGCTTTCTATTTATAGGAATTTAGGAAATATCTTGCTTCTTTTTGTTACTCTTTTTATGCCTTTTTAAATTTAATCTCATTTGTAATACAGATATGTAGCCTATGTAACATGCAGCAGGTTTTGTAAATCTCATAATTTCAAAACACATTTGATAGTAGGATGAACTTAACAGTAAAACACAAATAGAACCAGTCTGATCAACTGAGCCTCTTTCTATATAGGGTAATTACTTCTTTGGCCATCTGTGAAAAGTAATTCAAGGCAGAATAATTTAGGAACACATTTTGTAACATATGAGGATAGGAACTGAACATATTACTTCCTGGTGACTCTGAGAAAATCAAAGTGCACCCTCTAAAAATGCTAAATTACAAACAAGGGAGCACAAATAATAGGTTACAATGGAATAATGAAGGACAGTGAAAAATGTGACATACAAAGTGATCGATGTAGAAGTAAATATGGTCTTCAATTCCACAATTAAAAGAGGATAGAATGGTCAAATATACTCATTAGTAAATCTAAAACAACAGAAGTTGAGTTGCATGCCTAAGGTTGTCTTCCCTGATATTCTATCATTCAGCAGCAACTGTCTGTTCAGTGATGTCCTGGGTTTAGCGGTAGCAGTCATTTTTTTCTCCTTCTTAGTAGATGGTGCAGTGCTGTGTTTTTGACTTTGAGCCTGGGAACAGTGCTGATAACATCTATGTTTTTGGTTACTGCTCAAATGTTTTAGTGTGGCCAAGGACTTTCTGAGCCTCATGCTCTGCTAGGGAAGAGAGAAAGCCGGGAGGAAGCAGAGACAGGACACCTGACCCAAACTGACCAAAGAAGTATTCCATACCACAGCACATCATGCCCAGGATGTAACTGAGAGTTACCCGGAAGGGCTAGCGGACTGCATGGTTGGACGAGGTATCGCTCGGTGCTCGGTCTGGTGGGGTGGGGGGAGTTATCGGTCGGCTGGTGCTGAGGTGTTGTATTCTCTTTCCTTGTTATTCCCTTTATCATTATTATTATTGGTGGTAGCAGCAGTGATTTGTGTTATACCTTAGTTACTAAACTGTTCTTATCTCAGCCCGTGGGAGTTGCATTCTTTTTGATTCTCCTCTCCGTCCCTCCGGGAGTAGGGCGAGGGAAAGAAGGGGGGGGAGTGAGTGAGTGAGTGAGCGAGCTGTCTGTCTGGGTTTAAACCATGACAAGTGAGAGTCTCAAAAGTGAATAGAGATGCCTATGGCTCACACCTAGAAAAAAGAAAAAAAATAATGATTGGTATCATACAAAACCAACAGTCATTTAGCACTTTAAAAGCATATAGCATCAATTTAAAGTAAAACTGACACTTTATGAGTGACAAGTTTTCAATGAGTTTTCATTATCATTTAAATTGATTGCTTTTTCATGATGAATAAACATAATTCATGTTTCAATCCTGCTGAACACATCACAGTAATTAATTTTAAAACCACAAGACTGTGAACTGTCACACATTAACTTTTAGTTTTTCTGATTTTCATATAATTAAACATGATCTATTACCATGACAGAAACTTTAAGTGGACATATGAAATATATCTGGGTGTAAGTTGTGTGATGAAAAATTCCTGGAAAAGTAGCTGAGGCAATTTTATCTCAGCATCTGTAAGGAAGAAAATTTTCAATTCCTGGTTTTGGTTGGTTGGTTGGTTGGTTGGTTTATTTGTTTGGGGGTTTGTTTGTTTGGTTTTGGTTTGTGGTTTTGTTGGTTTTTTTTTTGTTTGTTTGCTTGTTTGGGAGAGGTTGAGTTTTTTGTTTGGTTGGTTTGGTTTGGTTTGATTTGATTTCCCTATAAACCAATATATACCTTTCCAGGACACTTTAGACTTACTAGAGGATCCAGTCTGATGGCATAATTTGCTCTCTGTCCACACTGCTCAGTGAATACATTAAAACTAGCAGAGCCTAGATATTAAGAGGCTTATTCAAACTTCACATACTATTTTAAATGTGTCCACTTGTGGAAACCTGCTGACTCCAGCAAGTATATTTTGGTTATGAGAAGGCCAAATGTTATCAGTAAATCAGATTAAATTTGTGATGCATTGCCATGGTATTTTTGCATTTAAGATGGCATTGGTTTTGATTGCCACTAGTTAAAGTAGTAGAAACCAAGCAATTTTATAAGTGAAGAAACACAGATTGTATCTCCTGATATCTCAAATGAAGAAATGAATTTTTGTATGAAAATACATGTAATTAAGGAGAGCTTTCTAGTTTTGTCAGTTTATAGTGTCAGAAATAAAACATACAACTATTTCCTTTTCCTGGAAACATACTACAGAAATTAATCGGACAAAATTGTTTTGTCATAGTTAAACAAACAAACTGTTATTGTATCTAGCTGAAAAAAATTCCATAGTTCTCTTAAGTTCCTTAAAGAATATAATAAAAATAAATCATTGTACATTGTTTTTTTAACTTTCATTATGGGATCATTGAAATGTAAAAGTAATATTTTTCTTCTGTTTTTAAAATAGTAGCTGGACTTTTCAAAAATTTTAAAGATAATATATTCTTAACAACATTTTTGATTTAGGAACTGCATTAAGCATTGACTTCTATTTCTCCCAAATGCAATAAATATTTTGAACAGAGATTTTTTTTCATTTATAATAACAAGATCACACAGAGATAAAGAATAATGAAACCAATAGGACAAATGATAACCTGGCCTGGCTATTTGGAATTATGATTTTCTGTAGATGATCTTTCTGTGTAGGATCACAGTCTCTTAAATGAGCATTGTAACTTTTTATAGGGCAAAATTTAAGGTTCTTCAGAAAAATGCAGTTATTGAATGCAAGTCATACTGAGTGAGACTGCTCTCTATTGAAACCACTGAATCTAATAAAATACATAACTTTCTCCTATCCTTTCTTTGCTTGACCATTTATTAAAACTTTCATTTGGGATAAAAACAAAATCTTCACTGGAGAAAACCTGGTCTCCTGGCCCTCAGCAGAGAAGATTACATGTATGGTATCCTTTGAGGTCTACTTCCTGTCAACATACATATTGCTATGATGAGTTGTGCTAATATGAGAGGTAATGCGAATACAGTGCATAGTACACTTCTGCTCTTGGTTTCCCTGCTGCCTCTTTGACTCCACTAATAATATTGGACACTGACAGAGGTGTTATAGGCACTATAATACAGTGACACTATGATACAATGGACATGTTGACTGACTGAATTCTCATGTAGCCATAACTTTAAAACAAAAAGCCATTTTTATTCTGGGTTGTGCTAGGAGATATGACATTCCCTGTTCAGCCCAGCATCAGGAAAAAGCCCCATAAATGTCTAAGTTGCTATATTCCACTCAGCTTCTCACTTCTCTTGTACTCAAGGCAGTTACACCTGACAGAACATTAGAAATCATGCCTTAGTAACATTATTCATTATTTTTTGCTTTCATATGCCTTTTGGGGAACTTTTCTGAAAAAAACAGCACATGCATGCATATGTCCAGGGTTTATTGTCTGAAAAAGGCAACTCCATCTCAGCAAGTTATTGTAACTCACATCCTGCAGAGAGAACATTTGTTGCAGACAAAATAAACTTTAAACCTCTCAAATATAGATGGCATTATTTAGGGAGAAAAGGAAATTCGACTTATATTTTGAAATCATTCTGTTTCAGCTTACGTATTTAATTACAGATCTGCATTAAGAATGTATTTAAAACAGTTCTTGTTAACACTCTTCCTAGAAATGATAGACAGATGAAGGTATTGAGTATTTTGGGAATTGTGAAATATGGGAAGAAAAGAAAAAAGAAACAAACCTTTGTGCAGCCTGTCACAGATAGCATGTTTTGTCAGCTTGATATCTGTGTCCGAAAATCAAAGTCCCAGTGGATAAAGGTAAAAGTCACTTAACTGAAAAAATTCCTGAGTGACTGAAGACTGGCATCTGTTTTTTATAGGTTCATCTTTAAAAATTCTCTCCAGAAAACAGCAGTTGAAAAGATTATCTTATAGCTGTACTAAATAATAGACTGTTCTGCAACATTCAAAGGTCTGGTGCTCCCTGTGGAACTAATGACATTTGTACAGCAAGTTAGGCTGCTTCAGCAAAGGAGAATGGTGGGAGTGGGAAAATGATAGGGTTTTGACAGAATGTTAACCCCAAGTTGCCATCTTTTCTAAAAGATAACTGCAAAAAAAGAGAGCTATAATAGTACTCCTAATAAAGGACCATATTCTTAGGTGAATTTTAGACTGATACACTTCCACTGATTTTGATGTTGGCAGCTGATTCTCTGTCTCTAATACTTCAGAGAGAGGAAATAAATGATGACAGATCAGTAGGTTATTTTTTCCAGAAGGTATAATGCAGCATTTTAAGGGCAACTCCTTTTTCTTGTCATTGCAACATTTGAAATGGTTTCTCTGTCCTTTTTTTCCTTTTCTTTTTTTCTCTGTTTGACTTACCTGAAAGTTTAAAAAGTTTTTTCTAGAGTTATTTGAAGTAAATATGGCTAGCTCAGACTTTAATCAGGGTTCTTGCTCCCAAATGAGATCTGTTCCTATATCTAATCCACAACCACACTGGAAAAATATCAAAGGAGAATTAGGCTGTGGGCTTTCCTCACCCAGGAGTTGTCCTGCATGACCTGAGTACAAGTTTGTAAAGAATGCAGGAAAAGATGGAGAAGCCTCTTTATCTCCCTGCTTGAATCTTAACAAAATTCAAGGGAATTTAAGAGTCACAGGGAAAGTCACAAGTCCAAGCAGACTTGCTTTCCTCCTGAAAGAGAGAACTCAGTGGCAGACCTCATACCTGGTTGTATTTTACACCTTCACCTCTGTGGTTAGGCCTTCTTTCTTGGGACACTTTCTTCAATGTATGACAGTGCAACTTCAACATGATAATTGTGAATTTACATGTCTATTATACCCCACAATCTTCTCACTGAGGCCTTTCTCCGCATATATGGGAATCAAATTCTTTCAGAACAAGAAGGGTCTGCTGGGGAGAAATGACACCAAGATATTTGTAAAAGTCACTGTTCTGCTACTTTCTACCACCCACTGTCTAATGCAGCTGTCTGCATGGATCAGCACAATGACCTTGTGCATTGTAGACTTCTTTAGGGATTTAAGCAGAATTGAGCAGCTATATATCTAAAGTAATACAGCAAGAAAACTCAGCTGGAAGACAAACATTATCTCCTCAACAGGTCAGCTAAATCCATGTTTGGGCAATTTCTGCTTCAAGGAACTGGAGACCTAGGGAGCGTTAGAAGTAGATGCTTTTGATTACTGCCTGAATCTTGAACTGAGAACCCTAATGCTTGGTTGAGATAGGTTTTCCAGGGCTGTATTTAGCCCTGTGGGCAGGTAGCATTACCAACTTACATTTGCCAAGTTTGCCACCTTGAAACCTTCTCAGACTTTCTCACCCTGAACATGGGCAGGCAGAGAAACTGAGACTTGCACCACAGAAGGTTTCAGAGAGGTTTTTTAATCTCATAAGTACTAACAGTATTTCTCACTAGAATTACAAAACAGATAACAAGCAGGATCTATTGTGCATTAGTAAGAATTTGGCACTTCGGGCTTAGCCTGTACTCAAAAAAAAATTTATGAAACACTCCATACTGTTTAGCTAACAGAGTAACAAGGTATGTGCAGGCAGGGGCCCGGCATTTCAGATAAACTGCTGTTAGATCTCTCAAACTACGTTCATGTTATCTGTGCTAGCTAAAATACAGCCTGAGAATAAAAGCTCCCCTAAGACATAATATGTTACGTATATATTTTCTCTTCCTATCTGTTTACATGCTCAAAATATTCGGTGTAGACAAACAGCTTTCCAGAGATACTAGCCTAAGTGATTTACTACACTGAAGACACCCATGACCCCCTTTTCTCTCAACTGCCATACGTGAAAATGGTTTCTAACAATATAAATTTCCTGAACAAACTTTAAATCTTAACTTAAATCTTAGCTCTAAATAGCTGTTAATTGTGTCAGGCAAAAACATTGTTTTACCTTGTCTGGCAGATGAGGTACAGAAGTACAGAGATTAAATAATTTGCCCAAGGAAATCCATGCCAGAACTGAACCCAGATCTCTTAAATCTGAGCCAGATGTCCAGTTCACAAGGCCATTTTTCTTCTTTTGGTTAATCACATTCTGTAAACAACTGTGTCTTATCTGCTGCCTCAGTCTGTCCTGGCTCAGAGATTTCCAATAGCCATCAGTAAGCAATTCTGTCATTTCTTCTCTCTTCTCACTAGAAAACTTTGAAACTTCAGAACACTCAAAACTGTTGAGTTTTATTTTTAAAAATGAAGACTATTCCATTGCCAAAGCCAATGTTCCATGCGTCACAGAACAACTGGCACAAACACAATTCATGTTCATTGCTGTAAACAAGATGTAATGGAGCAGCATAGCAGCAGCCATGACTGTCACATATTATTATTGCTCTACTTGCACATAATTAATTTCTTATGAAAGGCACCATTACAATTAAACAGTTAAAAAAAATCTCCCAACCAGTGTTTCTGCCCTGGAAACAGCATATCACAGTCAGAAGAATGGTCTGGGCTAACAACACTCCTTTTGTTCTGTACTAGTGCCAACAAGCACCATATCCATCAGCACTGCAAACAGCTAACCCACAATAATGAGCTTACTGGAAACATCTATATTGGAAACTGAACCTATCATTTCAAGATATTTCAGTAGTTAAGCAAGAAAAGAATAGGTCCCAATGGATTGTGGAATATTATTAACAAAGATACTTATAGGGTGGTCCATATTTCCCTGTGAACAAGTAAAGCAGTTTCTTAAATCTTCCTGGGGATGGCAGCAGACTGCAAATTCTGTTATAAAACACTATTTTGACAAACTAGCAATGCTGTTCACCACAAAACTGCATACCTAAAAAATATAAAAATAAAATGGAGCATTCATTACACTTTGCAATTAGTCCATGAAATGCCAGAAAAGAGGGGAGAAATGATATGCAAAATATTCAGCACCTTTTGTATGAGGGAGATACATCAATGCTTAATCACAACAATAAAAAAAAAAACTAAACTAAACATTTAAGCACTTGAAGAACTTTGCATTACATTGAATGAGTGCTTTCTTCTTTGTGTACCATGCCCCCTTATAAGGTACCTATCTGACAGAACACAAAAATGCTTCTGAAAAGAGATCACTGTCATGAGAGTGCTTATTTGTCAGATGGCCATTGCTCAAGCTCTGCATGGCTTAGAGCTGCTACAAGATGTCCTATATAACTCCATCAACAGTTTTACTAAGCAAATATAATGTGGTTTAAAGATATATAAAAATATGCATCTATTTATATAAAACAAACAAAAACAACAAAAAACAAACCACACAGAAATTATTCGTGACAAAAAGCTTTTTTGCTATGACTTGTTAACCTCCTGCTAATCTGAATTAATCCAGTACTAGATTCAAAGCTGACAAGATGTTTTCCTTTAGGACAGACTGAAGGATGCTTGTCTGATGTTTGCAGCAAGGTTTTTGCCATTAACTTCAATGCCATTAGTATTTGGTCTACTCTCTTGGACTATTTGAGAATACATCTATGGGTAATTCCAGATTATATATAATTTTTTCTGGGTTTTTTAATGAAGAAATCAGGACTCTCTTAACCAATTGCTTTTATCCAATCCTGAAAGAGAACATTATTGGTCATTGTGGGCATTCAAGTGATTTTAAGGAAAATCTGCACTATGAGACTATTTTCTGAATTCATACTATCTGAAAAGTGAGTTCCTCAGAGGCAGGGTGGTCAATGTTTCAATTTGGTTATATTGTTTTAAATAAAAACTTTGATAACTCAGTATAGCCAGGAACAACATTATGGTATTTTAAAAATAGCTTGAACAGAAGTCAACACATCAAAAGAGCTATATTGCTTCTTCTACAGATATTAGTATATTTTTCTTTGCTCCATGCAGTACTGAACCATCTAGACACATCCTAAAAGGCCCTGGGGTGTCAGAGGATTGAGGCATGAAATATTTGATGAATAAGGTCAGTAAGGTACATCCTTTCCTTCGTAAATCACAGAACAGGAAAAAGTGTTGCTTGCAGACCTGTAGGGTTTTGAGTAAAATTTTTAAATTGCAGTGTGAATTTGAATTCAGATTTTAATATTTTCTGCCTGAAGCAACCTAAGCCCACATCATCCAGAAGGATGTTTTACTGCAAGTCATTTGGACTATGGCATTTAACTGGGAAAGTCCATCTGGAAGAAGTAAAATATTCAGTGGGCAGAATAGCAAACAGGTACAAGCACAATACTGTAATTTGTCAGCCACAAGGAAGAACAGAAGGGAGACATGTGGACATACTTCTGCTACAATTAATGACAGAGAATCTCCCACAAAATTAAGGCACCTTAAAGAATGATTTAGGGTATGTTCATGCTTCCTTGTTCAAAGCCACATTAAGGATTTCCAAGAAGCTGTGGAAAAGATGCAATACAATTTATTGTCTCCAGTGTAATTGTCTCCAGTGTAATTAGCTTTGGTGCAGCCCCAGTAACTACAGGGTCCTAGAAAATAAAAAATTTCTTCTATTTTCAGCTTATAACTGGATTTCTCTATCCTTGTTTACAGTTATAATGTCACTGAAGCTGAAATATGAGTTCAAGTTTTGTAAGGTGGAAGTTACAGTCCAACAGATTTCTCTGTCCCAAGAACATACCTTTCAAACTCTCCATAGGAAACTAAGTATAAAACATGGAGTGCCTAACATTTAATGCTATGGTGAGTAAAGAATTTGTATTTTAAAATGCTGCACATAATTCCATGTAAGATTAAGAGCAATACATCTTTAAAGAAAAATGGGTGTTCATGAGTAAAACATAACATAAATTTCTCTTTATGCTAATTTTCTCTGCAGCCATAAACCCCCTCTAGAATGTTGACAGAGCAAAATAATGGTCATGCATTACTATATGGTCAACCATTTGTAAATATGATCTGAAGAGACTGTGAAGAAAATTAACAATACAAAATTGCATATAAATGCATATGTGTAAAGTACATGTAAATACCAAAAATACCTAGCTCCAAAAGTATTTTGTTTTTTTTTAATATTTATATGGGTTTAAGTAGTGTTACTGATACTTTTCCTTTGAGTTGACACAATCTGCTAGTTCTGTGGGAAGAAAAAGCTGTTAATGTTGAAGAAGATTAATCTATTGGCAAAAAAACCAAAACCAAACCAAACCCAAACAAGGAAAAAAAAATACCTGCACCTTTTTTTTTTCTTTCTTTTTTGATTTTTCTTCCTATAGATATTCTTTCATCCTCCTGTCAACAAGTAGCCCTTCATACCACATTATTTCCTTCCACTCAGTGTCCTACCTTGACTGGCCATACTAAGTGTCTAGGAATTCTTCTGTCTGACAAAAATAAAGAAGAGAAAATGCATGTGTTAGCCAGGTTGCAGCTTACTGAAGTCTCAGTATCATGCATGCTCATTCAAAGACAAGAAAAAAGACAAGTACAACAAAACCAAGTGTTTGTTTTTCAATGTACCCTTGGATTGAAGTTTGTGATGAGAATTTCACTTTCCATTCCTATTCAGCCTTTGACTTGTTCTTCCCCTCAATACACTAGTTAGTGCCAAAGTTTTTTTGCAATTTCTTTATTGCAGGGATGAATACAGCATGTTCATGGGCACCAACAAATGCTCTTCATAAAATACACAAAGGTGTCAGAATGTTAAAAGCTCCTGCTAAGGTTAAAGTAGAAGAGTCCACAATTCATTACCATATTCCCAAATCACCCAGTTCTCTTCTATGCACCTTCTTAAACTATCTGTTCCTTCCATTCAGTATTTTGCATTATTTTGTGAATGCATGTATATATAAAAGGTCATCCTGGAAGTAAAATCATGCCATAGGTAACCAACTATGCATACATTAGTAAATACTTCAGAACAATCAAAGCAGTTCTGTAGAGCAAAACAGTTGATGGCAGTGATCCAACATCCAAACTATCTACATTTCAGGAAAGTTACTTCAGACTGGATTCAATCCGGTTCTGTACACTAAAAACCAGTCAACATCTTATTAATTGATATAATCATTAAAAGGCTTGGGTTGGAAGGACCTTAAAGATCATCTGGTTCCAACCCCCCAGACATTGGCAGGGACACCCTCCACTAGTGCTCAAAGTCCCATCCAACCTGGCCTTGAACACTAGCAGCTATGGTGCAGCCACAACTTCTCTGAGCAACCTCATTCACTGTCTCACTACCCTCATAGTAAAGAATTTCTTCCTAATGTCTGATCTAAATCCTTTGAGTACATCTTCTGGTTCAGTTGCATCTGAAAGCAACCTGTTTTGCACACTGTAAGCTTTTAATATGATTTAGGCAAACTAAGCAGAGAGAATCAGTTGATTTGCTGAAAAAATTCATTGTAATCTAAATCAAAACACGAACCAAAACGTGAACCAAAACACTAAGTTTCACCTCTTATTTTAGTGCATGGTGTGGCCTGTTATAGTAAGTTTGGCGATTAACGTTACATTGCTACCATTCTCTTTTAAAAAAATCTATTATAAATATAATTATCAAGGAAACTAATAAGTCTTAAAATTTAAGTAAAACTTTCTTGTTTGCTTATAAATATTTCCAATTCTATCTTCTTTCTTTCAACAGACATTTACTGCACATTTCTGAATACATTAAAAAGAGTTTTCTTAGAGGTATATCTGCCTAGTAAAATATATTTCAAATGAGCTAACGCTGAAAATGCCCAACCTGATCTAAAATTCAATGTTAGCTTGTTTCTATAAGCATAAATTTCTCAGATTCAGAAAAAGTTTTGAGAAATTTAACCTAACAATGTTAAGACTAGAAATTAAAAAAAAAAAAGCCAATTGCAAAAAAAAATATTTAATAGTGCCAAGTGTAATTTATACTTATTAATCCAGAGCAAGACACAAACTGAAATTCTAGAAATTTGTTTTCATTATTTCCCTTTTTTATAGTCTGGTTTGGGGGTCCTTCCACAAGCAAAATGTAAACTTTGACCACTGCTTTCTACATCTTTGGAGTCCCATACATTTTGGCAGAAACATCATAAGACCTGTTCTAGATGTAACTTCAAAACTTGCTCCATGTCTTCTACATCTGAGGAAACAAGGGCAATTGTAGTTGTTTAAGCCCAGCCTCTAACTCAGAACCATGCAGCTGCTCACTCCCTCCCCCTCCTTCCCTCTTTCTCCCTCCCCCCCACCTCCCAGAGGGACAGAGAGGAGAATCGGAAGAATGTAACTCCCATGGGTTGAGATAAAAGCAGTCCAGTAACTAAGGTATAACACAAACCACTGCTGCTACCACCAATAATAATAATGATAAGGGAAATAACAAGGGAAGAGAATACAACCGCTCACCATCCACCAACCGATACCCAGCCAGACCCAAGCAGCGATCTAGCCCTTCTGGGTAACTGCCCCCAGTTTATATACTTGGCATGACGTGCTGTGGTATGGAATACCTCTCTGGTTAGTTTGGGTCAGGTGTCCTGTCTCTGCTTCCTCCTGGCTTCCCCTCCTCCCTGGCAGAGCATGAGACTCAGAAAGTCCTTGGTTAGAGTAAACATTACTGAGCAACAACTAAAATCATTGGTGTTATCAGCGTTGTTCCCAGGCTCAAAGTCAAAAACACAGCACTGCACCAGCTACTAGGAGAAAAATGACTGCTACTGCTGAACCCACGATAGCAATGAATCAGAGATCATAATCTTTTAACAGAAAAGAGAAGTTAACAGTTGAATAAGGATGGAACCTGCAAGAGAAGAAGGAAAGATCTGCACCTCTTGAGTGCCTACTGCATCTCTTGAGTGTCTACTGCATCTCTTGAGTGTCTAGGACCCTTAACAAACTGATCTGATTCAGAATTTTCCAAAGTTATATGACATTTCAGCTTGTTTTCATTACAATCACTCTTTGATATAACAGTTTAACAACTAAACAGTCTCAGAATTGGGTTTTCATCCTGTACTCTTTTTTTAACATCACGTCTATTCATGTGTTTTGTGTTCAATGTGTAGGATCATTTAAATGGGAAAACAAAAAGGAACCAAACAAAAAGCTTCCCACATCAGTATGTTTGACTTCAAACTGAAGAGGGTTTTTAACAAGGTTCATTTCCACATACACGTTGAAGTTTAAATTGAGAAGTCAAATCCCCATTTTATTTTGCTGATACACTTTTCAGCATTAAAACTAGTAGCTCTAGGCCTTGATTGGAGTAAAAAGAAAAAAACAGGAGCCACCTCTTATTTGGATAAAAATTTACATCAGAGATGTACCGCAAGAAGCACAAAACCATACATAGTTACGGGCAACTGGCTTACTGCAGACCATCTCTTAACACTAGTGTCACAGAGCCTTTTTGCTTTTATGTTATGATTATTAATTCTGTTGTGGATGGTTACATGAATTGCAAAATGAGTTTTGCTTTTCACTCTTGGAAACTGTGACTAATATAACTAATCTGTAGGCTTAAATAAGCTGATTCATCTTTCAAAGAGTTCTTAATTTGTTCAAAGTTTTAATTAAACTGTTAAAGGTGGTTACTTAAAAACTGTCTGTAGAACTTAATATGTTTTCAGGTATATTGTACACCGGTCATTATTTAATATCAAATCTATTTAAACCTTAGAATATATTATCTTACAGCATTATAGCGCTCTCTCTGCATCACTGAACTGTGATAATAGATCAGAGGCAATTCTCCAGTTGGCATTTTACCAAGTTCATGCTTTGATTTTTAAATATTCCATCTAACTTTAGTGATGGATACATGTTTAGAATTATAATGCAAAAAGAAATAGCAAAACAAAAATAATTCTCATGGACTTTCCATCAGTTTTCTAAGGTTAGCAATAAAATGCAGCATCTTCTTCAGCACCATCACACAAGCATTTGGTGAGGAGAGGTTCCTCTAGGGGAGTAAACTGACTGAAGACCACTTCCAATTCTGCTAATTCTAAACAAAAAGACATCTTCCACCCCATTTCAGTTTGCTACCTAAATTCAGCTTGCTTTATGCAGTCCTTAAGGAACAACACAAGTATCCAACAGTGGGCAGCAGCAAATCTGTAGTGTAGATTAATTACTAGAGAAAGTCAGTGGCAAAAAGGAGAAGACAGAACAGCAATACAGTTTTACAGTTTATGGTCAGAAGTGAGTGAACAGAGATCTGATTTGAATTGAAGGGCTGTATAATTGTAGTGGTTTAAACCCAGTCAGGCAACTTGTTCACTCACTTCACCCCCTTCTTACTCTCCCCCTACTCCCAGAGGGACGGAGAGGAGAATTGAAAAGAATGCAACTCCCACGGGTTGAGATAAGAACAGTCCAGTAACTAAGGTATAACACAAATCACTACTGCTACCACCAATAATAATAGTGATAAAGGGAATAACAAGGGAATGGAATACATCACCTCACCACCAGCCAATCAATAATTCGCCCCCCCCAGCCCAACCAAGCATCGATCGATACCTCCTCCAACCCTGCAGTCCCTAGCCCTTCTGGATAACTCTCCACTACCTCCTGGGCATGACGTGCTTTGGTATGGAATACCTCTTTGGTCAGTTTGGGTCAGGTGTCCTGTCTCTGCTTCCTCCCAGCTTCCCCTCCTCCCTGGCAGAGCATAAGGCTCACAAAGTCTTGGCCAAACCAAAACATCATTGTCATCAGCTCTGTTCCCAGGCCAAAAGTCAAAACACAGCCCTGCACCAGCTACCAAGAAGGAGAAAAATGACTGCTACTGCTGAACCCAGGACTAACGACTAACATGAGCACATATAAACTATTTCTTGTCTGTATGGACAACAAAGAGCATAAGAGTCTCATTCATCCCCTATCCTTACTGTCTCTTACTACAGAACATGAAATAAGAGTGCCTCACTAGGAGATTACCAGGTTCAATTAATATGTCTTTACAATCACAGGGTTTCCACAACCATTCTTCATAAAAAGTGGAAATCTTGTCATGTTGCAAAACCTCCAGTAGATATGCAGCTAATAAAAAATTCTCATGAACAGTCATAAAGTGAGAAACAAAAGCTAGGAAGAGTGAATGACTGTACTTAGGTTCATTATACCACATCTGGTTACTCTTAAATAGACAGTAGTGGATGAGAAACAAAAACTTGGCTTAAAATATATGTTAAGATAGATACATTAAAACCTAAGACACATACAAGAAATAGTCAGTACAATATATATTCTGTTTCTTAATTCATTCATCAAGCCCTTGGTCATGGTTTAGAATTCATAAATGCAATGTAGATAACACAGCTGGTAATGTTTAATTAAAATTTTTCTTCTCCTTTGGTGAAACTTAATTCTCTATTGAGTCATATTCAGAAACATCTCCTTTGCTGAGAAGCAATCAGCAAAGGCAGCATTCCCAAGTGTGCCTCCTTTTCCCCATACATAAGAAAACATCAGAGACTATCTCAGCGGTATTGTCAGCAAATTCCACCAAAGAAACACAAGACTTCAAAGCAGAGCAATCAGGAAAGTTATTCCTTTCCTCATGAGCCTCCTGCAGAAGGACATGCTCAAGTGATTGTAGAATTTTCAATCACTCCCCAAGCCACCACTAGAATGAGACTGGAATAACCAACTTCTACACATTTTAAAAGAATCAGAAAATTTCAGTAACTTTATTTGGGTAACTAACAGGACTTCAAAACCAGATTCTATGAAGTCACTCAGATCACCAAAAGTTTTCCAAGCTTACCACTTCCTAATTGCTTATATGCACCCAGAGGATTTGTTGCACAAATGGTTGAAGGTGACCCTTTCCGGAAATCTGTTGAGAGCAGAAAATACCACATGCATGAACTGACTCTTTTCTCACATCAGAGCAAAAAGAGTATACAGTGCCTCCTGAATGTACTGCAGGACAGACTTTGATCATCTAATGATATTTGCAGAACACTAGCAACTACTGCAGAGTTCAACCTCTTCCAAAAATCCTGATTTGTGCAAGATGTTCTTGCAGTGAAAAATTCAGTCATCTTGTGCCCACTTAATAACAAATGAAAGACCTACAGCTCTGTTTTTGCCAAACACCTACAAGTATTTTGACATATTACCTTCCACAAGTACAAGCAGTACAGAGACCATCTCCTATCCATATTGTGGCTCCTTAACATTACAGCAAATTACTGCTGCAAAACCATTTAGCAGCAATGCTCTCCAGAGACAGACTAGATAGACAGATGATGCAACAGAAGCCTAGAAACCTTAAAAACAAATTAGATTTGGAGTTTTTGTAAGATCAAACTAAATATTACATAAATTCAAAATAGCATTTGTGAAATAGGCTTCTCAAAATCTAATGAAAAGTAAGCTCCAAGTTTCATTTTTGTTGTATCCCCATCTTAAGTGTCATAATTCTAGATCTTGTGCAAAGCAAGCTAACAGCTATCTTTTAAAAAAGGTTTTGAAGAGGACCTTTAAAATTACCTTGCAACTAATCCTCTTACTAGTCTGTAAACAGAAAGCAGCCTACAACTCCTCTTGACTTGAGAAAGCATAATGATTTAAAAACTATATAAGAAACTACAGAAAATTGTCAGAGCAGAGAAACAGATGCTACAGAGTAGGTGGCAATCACTTGAGCTTATACACTATAACCTTCCATCAACACTGATCGATCTTCTTAAAATGTGAGCAAACTTATTTTCAAAGAGCAAAACATTTCCTTGGTATTCAGCTTTGTTCCTGTCAACATTTTCTAATCAATACCCTACAAAAAGTGAAGGTTCCTCCTCTCTCTTCTTCACTAGTTACACATTGTCATTTACTGAATGAAATCATTTTTCCTCTAGCAAGTTTCACAGATGTAACCCTGTCAGCCACGAGGTGGTTGACATGAAGAGATTTGAAGCACAATCAGCATTAGTAAAGATCTTTATCATAGATATGATTGTTTCAGAAAACTATATATACCCTGACAAAATAGGCTAGCAAAATTATATTATGCACTGCACTTACACTGTGACACTTTACCATTGCAGCACATGGCTATGATTTAGTCAAAAAAGTATGCAGTCTTAGTCTGTTATTTAACAACAACTTTGAAATAGCATTCATTTTGCAGTTTCTGTACAGTGAGGATACATGAGAGAGTTCTTGGTACATCACAGCTTGTGTACAAGAGCAAAGGCAATTAGAATACAGCTTTCTTGATGATGCATTAGCACAAGAAAAATAGACAAATCCCAGAACTAGATCTCGAGAGGAGATAGAAGCTGTGAATTGGTGGAACATGGCAAAAGGAAGGATGGAGATCTTTAAAACTGCAACCAGATTTCAGGTTTACTGTTGGGTAAGGAGGATAATTTAACATGTAATCTCTGCAGAAATGAAATGAGGACTGGAATAAAGGAAAATGGAACAGGATAGTCAAGAATGATTTGGTGAAAAAAAAGAATTGCTTTGAGTTAGGCTGAACAGATGAGAGAAGTAGGATTGATTACAGAGAGGAAAACAAGAGGAGCTTGAACAGATTGACCTCACACTCATTTTGCAAACACATTGTAAACAAATCAATTTTTACAAGCCATAATAACTGAAGATGTACTCAAGGATGATTTCTGCACAAAGTCTAGCTCTATAACAGAACAGCACATCTATTTTCTTGTAGTTCCTTATGATGATCTACACTGGGAAAACTAGAAGCATACCTAATATCTGGTCATGTAAATACTCCATTGTTGGTGTGATCATTGCCTGTCTTAGACTATTAGTCCTGCACACCTGTTCAGAAGTGCTGTCATGTCCCTTTTCTTTCTTTAAAAGAGGTATTAGACTGTCATCTTTCTTTCCCAAAACACTTGGAAGACCTTTCTGTAAAACTTGAAGATTATAATGAGTGTTTTTCCCAGCGCTTATAAAAATACAATTAATTCCTGTTTAGGCTTCTCTAGTTACAACAACTACCAAGATTTTCTACATTACCATTTGAGAATGATCCATTGCAAATCTTCAAAGTATATAAAAGTATACTGTCATTCTTGGCTTATTATATTTCCAAATACTCTTATTAAAAGTATGGATTTGCAGAAAGGACTTTCTTTTGCCTCTAGCCAAAATATTAAGTGTCGAAATGTTTTTTAACCATGGTACATCTCATTCCAGTAACCAGCTTTAGGTGCCCCTGAAAGAAGGTGATTGAAAGGAACTAGGAAACTTGTTGCCTTTCAGATACATGGGAAGCAAAAAAGTCCCACAGATTTAACTTTATATTTATTGCTTAAGTACAATACCTCAGTATAAGCATTAATCAAATACTATTAATAAGTAAAACATAACCTTTGAATGTTCTGCTAGAGGCATGTGAGCTGTTCTATTTCTAGGTTGTAGATGCGTATATGCTGAGCATGAAAAATACAGGTCTAATAATAAAATCTTGACTCCTAGCAAAGAAACGTTCTAACACTGCTGGGATGTCCTAAACTTGCTCAGGGTCGTATATCTCTGTTTAGAATCCTCTTTATCATAAAAAAAGAAAAAAAAAATAAAGGCCCCCAAAAATACACAAACAAAAAAAATCCCAAAAAACCACACACACACAAAAATAAAACCCAAACCAAATTATTTTCTTTAATTTAGGTAAGAGTTCAAAACAAAACAAAAATCACAAAAAAAACAAACTGAGAAATGGGAGCAACTATAGAAGGAAAACATGAGATAAGAAAAGGTAATTTTAGTTTATGAGATTTTATTTTTTTTTCTGTATTAAATTCTGCACATTATATAGCCTATGAGATTGGCAAAAACTCCCCACCCTACACCCAGGAATGGTGGATTGAGAGAATACTAAAAACTATTTTTCACACATTATTAAAAGGTGCATACCCCTTCTGGAGCAGAGGGCAGTGATGAGAACATTACCTGTTTACATTTTTCCTACATAGGAATTTCCATTTTTCTGCTTTACTCACTGTTAGTAAAACTTACTGTCTTTCACAACAGGTAGCAATGCTTCACATAAAAAACATTGGTTTTAAATAATATGCTTCCTTTCCCAGGTCCTCTGATAAAATCGTTTTTGACAGGTGGACAAACTTAAACATTTGTTTTCTTGAAGCCCACAGTAATGAAGCTTTATATTCCCTGACATTCTTATGGCTTTATAATCACCTGCCTAGATTCATTTCATTATTGTTGCAGTTAGGTCATGCCAAGATAAAAGTATACAGTAACAGATTGTGAAATTGCAAATGAGGTCCTAAGAAGGACTAATACTTTTCTGCATCTGTTTTAGGAGAACTCATCACAATACTGTTCCTGAAAACACCAGCCATTCCAGTTATTCCATTTGAAATTATTGGCTTTTCTTGACCTCAATATCTGACAATAAAAAAAATCATCATATCAAGAAAACTAAAGTGCTGAGATGAGACAAAAATTTGTCAATACTGTAGCAAACACACAAACTCACTCAAAAAAGAATTGTATAAGAAATGTTGGTTTTGCAAATACAAACCTTGGCTGAAATGTAAAATGAGATTTCCTCATTAAAATAATAGCTTTATTTTAGATCGAATAAATAATTTTAATTAATAAACATAATATTTGAAGACATTAAAATGAGGATCTTACTAAAATAATTATGAAAGCAGCATTCAGTCTTCTGGCTTTAAGAGAAGTGCTACTCATAGTGAATAGCAATTGAGTAATTAGAAGTGGTGTTTTATGAGGATTTCTGCATAGAATGAAGAAAAAACAAGACTAGATCAGTTCCTTGCGAGACCTGATATGACCAGATTTGGGACAAATGTTTAACTTCCTCTAATGTATGGATTTATTTACTTAACTTAAAGGATATCAAGCTTTGGTTTCAATTTCAGGGTTATAGCTATATATATATTTATCTAGCATATTCACAAAACTTAAACCCTCCTGCTAATGGAAAATGCAGTATCTTTTCTTTGAACCATCCATTTGGTGAATTGTGAAACAAAAGCATCGGAGCATGTTGGCTCTCTCAAGTTGAGATTCAAGACAGTAATTGCAAAAAAGCTCTTAAGTGAATCATTGAATTTGCTGGAAGTCCATCCCTACCTGTCTAACTTTGCTGGTATATTATTCCATTTTCATTCACTAATTCCTGCATTTTCAGAACACAAAACCCTGCGAGGGGAAGGCTAGTTGTTGTAAGATTAAGGCTTAAAAACCACTGTGCACAACCTGATAAATAGCAACAGCTGCTCAGCATCCTCCTGCTATATCTGAATTATCTACCACAACACTCACACTTAATTTTTACATACTTTATTTTTTCAGTTTCTCATCACCTGGCTGAACAAAAGGATTCTGGTAACATGAACAATTTAATGTTTAAGGATAAAGAAGCTGCAGTATTGTGGTAGTAATTTGAGTTAGTAATTTGAGAATAAAAAATAACCTTAACAAAAATTCATTGGCACTTGTCCATTCTCCAGAGAAACATCACTGCTTCCTTATTCTTGACTTTGCTATAACTGTTGAAAATTGAAGGGCATTCTCTTAGTTTTCCCTATACAGAACTATACTGAACTATATAGCTAAGAATTATAAAACTATAAAGCTAACTACAGAACTATAAAGCTAAGTAGTCATGTGTGACTTTCTTTACTGACAAACAACTAAAGCAGCAAAACCAATGCCGGGATTGCAAAAGTATATGTACCTACTTTCTCTTAAAGGGAATAAGATTAGCTAGTATAACAAGCTTTCTGCACATCCGAACAATCATAGAAAAAAGACACAAAAAGAGCAGAAATGTCTGTTCCACCTCCCATCCCAGCTATTTTTCACGGTCTTAGCAAACACTGTATTTATATGTCAGTACAGTGTTACATTTCCCAGCTATTTTTCACTGTCTTAGCAAACACTGTATTTATATGTCAGTACAGTGTTACATTCTTCTTCAGTCCAGAAGAGAAATAAAAGCCTAAGAAATGTAAAGAGAAAAAATACAGGGAATAACAAGGAAAGAAATAAAGAGACAATGGAGAAATATTGGAAAAGGAGAGGAAATTAGTGTAAAGTAGAGATGGCAGTCAGAAGTAAAACCAGAAACCATGTCACTCCAATAGCTAAGGAGTTTTGAAGCAGCAGAGCCGAGCAAGACTTCTTCAATATCCAAGCTGATTTATTCTCAGCTTGGTTATTCTAGGTCAGGGTATTCAACCAAGCAAAAGTTTATCAGAAGTCTTGTAAGACAACATGCTTTCAGCTGTGTGTTATTGTCTATGTCTTAGTAAGTCTGTGTGTTAATGGAGCTAAAAATAAGACGTATGAACCATTCTCAGTTTTCCTTCTTTCCTAGGCAAACCAGAATTTGTATTTTACCCTGAGCAGAGGGAAGCACTTTGCAAGGTTATCAGGACATTTTGCAAAAACCCAACAGACCTGCCACAGTTATTTGTTCACAACCCCTAAATCAAAGTCTGAATTTAGATTTATAGAATGTAGGTAATATAGAATACAATTACACCCCCATTGTGACAATGAGAAAAATGTTGCCCATTAGACTAAATCTTTAATCTCTCCACCACTGAAAGTGTTTTTCTCCATAATTCAATTACAGATTTTTAAGTGAAATAATGTTCAGATTCAGCAAGAAGTCAGATATCTTTTCTGCTTCCCCATATCCATTTAGTACTTGCTTTTTTATGTTCCTGCTTACAGCTTCTGTAGCTTGGATATTGTAACTTGCTTACTTATCCTTCACTGTTATTCACAACTACATTCTGAAATAATCTTTACA
Source organism: Pezoporus occidentalis (assembly GCF_034315485.1). Classification (NCBI taxonomy): domain Eukaryota; kingdom Metazoa; phylum Chordata; class Aves; order Psittaciformes; family Psittacidae; genus Pezoporus; species Pezoporus occidentalis. Next base: position 5,452,181 of record NW_026915158.1, on the reverse strand, counting down.
TAAACAAATTCATAATTTATGTCAAAAAAAAAAGTGATTATAGAAATCTCCATGTAAAAAAGACAAGACTGAAAGTCTATTAAGGTGTGTTACAAATATGTATTCCATTATTATGTGTAAAATTAAAATCAATACTAGATCTGAAATAAATCAAGAGGAAATATTATTAAATGATTAAAACTGTATTTAGCAGCAGAGGTGCGCTCAAAGACACTGACACTCACCCCTTCAAATTTGATGCATACTACTAAGTGCTAGAGTATAACCTGCAATTAAAGGCAGAACTGTAAACCACACAAAACAAAAATTAAAAGCTAAAAAGTAAATAAAATGCTATTTTTGCTCATCTTTTATTTTTGAATGACTGACTTACTTAGTGTTATGGACTCTAACTCTGATTTTAAAAAAATATATCAGCAATATGCCATATGTCATGGAATGCTTGTAAAAATTGCTATTAAGTATGGGGAAATATTTGAAAAATAAAAATACGTAGCAAGCTGCAAGTAAGACACTAAAGATTCAGGAGCTGTCAAAATTAACGTGTTTTAAGTACACTCGAGTTTTTAATTTCAGCATCACAAATAATTTTTTCCTTACAGATTTGTTTGTATCATCCATTGTCCTCACTAAATAGTGTTCATGCACTAAGTCACTATTTTGTTTTTGGAAACACAGTACAGCATGGCTTCTAAGGATTTTATACTTGTCCTATTAATCTTTGAAAAGGAAGTAATTAATTTCCTCTCACATTTTTAGTAGAAATCCCCACCCTAACACTGAAAGGTTTCTCAGGCACCAGCTTCACAATGTACCTCTCAAATTACAGGGGAAATTAGGTTATTTGATTTTATAAAGAGTAAAAACAACAAAACACCACAGCTGGAATCAAATCAAAAGTATTTACAAATAATATACTTAAAATAAAACACTTAAACACTCTATGGTATCTTATGTGATTAGAACTCAGATGCCACTGACCTCAGAAGCAGCTGTAAGTCTCCAAGCCAGATCCTAGCATCTTGAATTAAGTGTGAGGAAAACAAAGAGTATGTAATAACCAGTTGTTTGGTTTAAGCAACAGCTATTTCTTAAGAGGAAGCTATAATAATTTCTAGACCAGTATTACCGTTGATTAGGAGATCTTTGGAAAGCTGCTTTCCTTGCTTGTTTTATCACCTCTTCTTGTAAAGCAGGTGAAGTGTTTTGATTAAAATTTTCAGAGAAAAAAAATAGAAAAGAAAACCCACAAAAAACAAAAAACAAAACCCCAAAAAAGCTTTAAAATTGGTAGTATCTTACTTCTAGGCTTTCCCATATTCACAATGCATCAGTCAGCTACATGTGTGAATACTCTGCATAAATGAGGATAACAATGTAATTCTTCAAGTAAAAGTACAGGAATACCTTCTAAATCAGTCCCGAACTTTAGACTTTCAGGAAATGCAAGGGAAGTATCTCGTGTTTATATCTATTTGCACAGTTTTGATTTTTGTGATGATTTTTGTTAATGCTATACCATGAAAAGCTAAGCTGCTCTGCAGTAGAGTTTCATCAGCCAAAGGAGTAGTCAAGGGAAATCCTAGATGTAATACTAATAAAAAGGAGAAGTTCATGACAAGAATCCTTGTGCGAATACTGTAATATCTATCCAGAGCACTGTAAAGGAAAATGGTTTATCCTGCTTGTGCTTTATGTGCATTGTTTTAATCTCAGTCTTTGGGGAACCAGGAAAACAACTTTTTTTTCAGCTTTACATAAACTTGGCTTCTGAGAGTTTTAGTTAACTGCTGGAGCATTACCACATGCTGCAGCTTCTATTTTGGGAATAGGGCTTTTGTGGATATGAAAGCTTTTTGTGTTCAGGGTTTATCTTTTCTTCAGAATTAGAAGTAAGAAGAAGTTTTCTTCCTATGTGTGCTGGGCAACAGAATAACATCTCTGCAGCAGGGGTGTAATCTAATGCCTAGGATCTGTGAGAAGGGCATCTAAGAAGTGTAATACTGGCAGTAATACGGCTCTGACACTCAGCGCGCAGCTAATGGAGGCAGCCAACGCACACAGTACAGAAAGGCAGTGCTCACAGACTGAGCAACAGTGGTGACATGCCACAGTGCACAGCCCCCCAGCACCAGCCCTGAAGAAACAGCCCCTGACCCATCAGATGCCTTCACCCAGAGTCTGGGGCTGTAGGGGTGCCTGATACCACTCACTGAGACTGGGATAGGGGAGGTAGGCTCCTCACACACAGGAGGTTCACACTAGGGGAAACTGTTAGCAAAGGAAATAACCCAGGAAGAAGTCAGCAGGCTGTGCAGAATCTGGAGTGGTGAAAAGGAAAGTGGATAAGAGAAAAGCAAAGAATACTGCTTAACTTGATTTCAAAAGGTTTGTTAAAACTGTGTCTTATAACATCCTTATAGACCAAGTATGACTTAAGCAAGTTGGAGAGCTGCTGGACTCAAAGTGTTGTGGGCAGCAGCATGAAGCGCAGCTGGAAGCCAGTAACTACTGCTGTACTCCAAGGCTGGTTACTGGGGCATTAGTGTTTAATGTTGTCATTGGTGACCTGGATGACAGGAGTAAGTGCACCCTCAGTGAGCTTACAGATGACACAAAACTAGGAGTGCTGATATGCCAGTTGGCCTTGCTGTTATTCAGAGATACTTTGACAAGCTAGATAAATGGTTAAACAGGAACCTCGAGAAGTTCAGTGATGGTAAATGCCAAGTCCTGCATTTTGGACAAAATAATTCCATATACCAACACAAGCTTGAGGGCCAACTAGCTGAAAGCAGATCTGCAGACCAGGACCTGAAAGTCCCTATGGACAGCCAGATGACCATAAACCAGCAATGCACCCTCATAACAGGGAGGGCCAACAACCTCCTGGGTTACACTAGGCAGAACACTGACAGCAGGTAAAGGGAAACCGCCTTTCCTCTCTACTGAACCCTGGTGAGACATCTGGAGTGCTGGGCTCCCCAGTATGTGAAAAATGTGGACATACTGGGATTGAGTACAGCAAAGGGTCACAGAAGTCATCAGGGTATTGGAGCGTTTGACACAGGAGAGGCTGGGAAGACTGAGATATTCAGCCATGAGAAAAGAAACCACAGGGGGAAACTTAACTGTGTATAAATAACTGATGAGAGGAGTGAAGAAGACTGAGCCAGACTTTGCTCAGTGGTGCCCAGTGAGAAAACAAAAAACAATGAATGCAAACTGAAATAGAAGAAAAGCCATCAAAAGACTAATTTTTTATTTCATTTTTTTGCAGTGAGAATGATGAAACACTAGAACAGGTCTCTCAGAAATTGCAGAGTCTCCATCCACGGAAATATTCAAAACCAAGCTTGGCAGAGCTATGAGGAATGTGCCCTAGTTGACCTTTGAGAAATGAGATGATCTCTAGAGGTGCCTTCAAGCCTCAGTCATTTGGTGATTCTGTGATTACAGACTTTGACTACTCTGTGTCTCAGGTTTGTCATTTTGGAAGTAAAGGGATGGAGTTCTGTGCTCTTTTCTGAATTAACCATCTAATTAGTTATCTTGAACTGAAAGTGAATTAACTTGATAGAGTATGCTTGGTCCCATGTTCTTATACCAATTCTAAGAAAGATAACTGTGCTTTTGTGATATCTATAATAGCAAGAGATGCTGTTTAAATAGACAAAGATGCCTCCCTTGGGGGTTTAATTTAAAAGGAGTAATGAAAACATACTCAAGAGAAAAACAGAGTTTGTTTGACTCTACCACTTCCTTGTTTTAAAGTCTCAGGGTGCTAGAAACTGGAATTTAGTAGAGGCTGAAATCACAAAAATATCTTGTGATGTGTCCCAAATCAGTTAACTTGTAAGCTCAAAAAAGCATGAGTGAAACATGCCAATTGCTGGCAGCATACATTGTATAAGATGCATGAAAAATATATCTCCCTCTTTCTCTGTATTTATGAGGTATAGAACAGCAGAAGAATTTGTATGAGATCCTATAAATAAAATTTGTGTTACAATAACAGAAGGGTCAAATCATGGAGTAATTGTATGGAATAAAGATATGCACTGCAGCACAGCTCTTTACCTATCATGGATGCATTACATCTTGTCAATAAAGGAATGATCAAATTATCCCTATGACTAATTAAGTGAAAATATGGTCATTGATACATTTTTAACTCTGTTGCAGCTGAAAAGGATGAAATCCAAGAGAACTTTAAAATAATAAGTAAGAATCCATACTTTTTCATTAATCTCACCTAATAGTTTTCTTTTCAACATAGGTGATCAAGGTTTTTTTTTTCCCCACACTTATTCATTTTATCTGAATAAAAAAATAAAATCTACCTATTCTTTGAAATCTAACATGCATTTTCTAAAGTGCTTTCATAGAACAGCCACTTGATGCTTTGAACATGTAAAAGTACATACTATGCATCTCTTCTGCACCCAAAAAGAGTTCATTTCTCTTTTTTATTTTATTCTCTAATCTATAAATTCATGACCAGGAATGATCAAGAAAAGATGATAAAGAAATAAATTAAGTACCAAACCTATAAGCAAATCTGTTGCTTGAAACAAAGGCTTCCATAGGTGAAAAGAGCAGCTAAGCTTACTCAAGAATTAGAAGGCGAAAGATCAAAGAAATTTCATGGTTTAACCCCAGCTGGCAAGTAAGTAGAGTTTATTGCAACTAAGTATCACACAGACACTTGCTCACTGACCCCCAGTGGGTTGGGGGAAGAGAATTGGAAGGGTAAAAGAAGTAAAACTCATGGGTTGACATAAGAACCATTTAATAATTGAAAACAATAAATCATAATGAAAAGGAAAATAACAGAGAGAAATAAAACCCAAGAAAATAGGTGATGTAAATGAAAAACAGTTGTCACCATCTGATTAACGCCCAGCCTGTTCCTGAGCAGCGGGCTCCCAGCCATCATTCCCCACATATTGAGCGTGATGTTCTATGGTGTGGAAAATCCCTTTGGCTAGTTCAGGTCGGGTGTCCTGTCTCTTCACTGCTAGGACAGCATGAGAACCTGAAAAGTCCTTGACTTGGTGTAAGCACTACCCAGCAACAACTAAAATATGTTGTTAACATTATTCTCATCTGAAATCAAAACCACAGTATTAAACCAGCTACTAGGAAGAAAATTACCCCAGAAGAAATCAAGACAAGAAGGAAAACCAATCTCTATTTTTTTGTTTCTTTGTTTGTGTGTGTTTTGTTGGGTTTTGATTGCTTTTTCTTCATGCAAGCCTTTAGCAGTCTTTTGAAGAAAGGCTATTTAAGCTGAAAGATAGAGGTAGAAAAACAAGAGAATTTTGGTGCTTTTCTTGAGCAGTGCATTACAGATATCACTGCAGCAGTGTGCTAGCATTGCAACTGCATTGTTGACAATCCTGCATTTCTTGCATATGAAGAAGCAGGAGAGGAAGAAGAGGATTGAACATTCAGATTTATGCACTTAAAATGTAATTTTAAAATAGCTCAGTTTTCTGAGCCTCAAATATTTTTTTTCAAGCTGATCAAATTCACTAAATGAAGAGTCATGTATGATTTGATTTAAAGGGAAATAAGGAGATAAAGAGAACATCCCAGTGATACAAGATATGAAGGGAGTTTGAATGGTCTGAACACCTGTTTATGAAGAACATGGTATAGGATGTATAATAGAATATATTATATTATACCCAAGTGCAATATTTTGTAAGTACAGTGAACAAATTTTTAACTTTAGGCTTTAACTACATAAAAGAAACCATCATACTACTGATATTACCTGGGTAAGATTCAATTGTACTACATATGATTTTCAGTAGTATCAGGAGTCCTGATAATTTTTTTCACATTCTAAAACCACCTGACACAGTTAAACTCCCTATGCCCTTCATACTACTGTCACTTTGTGCAATAAGCCCTTAGAGAAACCACAGTTCTATATATGTTGCACTTCTAAGGGTTCCCAATAGGAATTATTTAAACTCCTTAGCAGCTTCCAGAATTACAGTTTTAAGTGCATATTCACAACTGAAAATAACCTATGCAGTCGTACTGCTTAAACAGGGAAACAAAAGAGTGAGGAGGAACTTTGTAATATTCATTGAGACTCTGAGACTGTGAATTCTTCCTTCAACTCTGCTGCCAAAGTCAGCCTTTCAACCTCTCCTACATATATCCCCAGTTTCTAGCTTGCCTATGAAGACTAAGGTGTCAGAGGATGCTGGTAGAGCCTATGCAAAGGCTGCATAGACAATTTTATCAAACACAGTTTCAATCATACATCCCAAATGAAACTGGATTATCATCATCATTAATTATTGCTATTATTAATCCTTGCTCTTTCTTACATAACTTCTATATAGCAGCTATGTATGAATACTCACAGTAAAATGTAGAGCTCCTCAGCACCACTTATTTCAAGGGATCAGGTAAGACCTATAATGATAGGATTGTAACTTGTAATCACTATCAACAACTCAGGGAGTACTGTCAATCTAATAGACTCAATTCCTGGAGATACAAATTGTGTTCAACCTATGCAACAGCCGCCTCTCTCCCACAGGATGTGGTGTGTTCTTCTAAAATAACTGTGTTCTAGTTTGTCTCACTGTATTAAAAAATAGAAGTTAAAAAAATCGCAGAAATCCTTTTTTATTGTAACAGTGCAGCATTCAGTTTTGATGTAGCTTTGAGTAGAATTCAGCTGGGAATGAAATTAAGCAATTAATCACAGAGCTTTCCTATTTCCAATCACTAGAATTCTGCTACTTTCCATCTAATTTGCCCAACTCATCCAAAGCAGTATTAACTAAGAATTTTTCTGCTCTCAAATATCACAAGCTATAGGCTGTGGCTCCTTTGCTTCATCACCCACCAATATGTTTAACAGATCCCAGGCCAGAAGTGATTTCTGGAATTATGAATCACTCTTTCTTTTTGCAATCGCTTTCCATTTTTCATACTTAGGCTCATAGAATCATAGAATAGTTAGGCTTGGAAAGGACCTTAAGATAATCGCATTCTAACCCTCCTGCTATGAGCCGGGACACCTCACACTAAACCATCTCACCCAAGGCTTCGTCCAACCCGGTCTTGAACACTGACAGGGATGGAGCATTCACAACTTCCCTGGGCAACCTATTCCAGTGCCTCACCACCCTAACAGGAAAGAATTTCTTTGTTATATCAAATCTAAAATTCCCTTGTTTAAGTTTTAACCCATTACCCCTTGTCCTGTCGCTACAGTCCCTAATGAAGAGTCCATCCCCAGCATCCCTATAGGCCCCCTTCAGATACTGGAAGGCTGCTATGAGATCTCCACGCAGCCTTCTCTTCTCCAGGCTGAACAACCCCAACTTTCTCAGCCTGTCTTCATACGGGAAGTGCTCCAGTCCCCTGATCATCCTCGTGGCCCTTCTCTGGACTTGTTCCAACAGTTCCATGTCCTTTTTATGTTGAGGACACCAGAACTGCACACAATACTCCAGGTGAGGTCTCAGGAGAGCAGAGTAGAGGGGCAGGATCACCTCCTTCGACCTGCTAGTCACATTCCTTTTGATGCAGCCCAGGGTACGGTTGGCTTTCTGGGCTGCAAGCGCACACTGCCTGCTCATGTTCTTTTTCTCATCAACCTGCAACCCCAAGTCTTTCTCCACAGGGCTGCTCTGAATCTCTTCTTTGCCCAAAATGTAGGTGTGCCTGAGATTGCTCTGACCCAGGTGTAGGACCTTGCATTTGGCTTGTTTTAACTTTGTAAGGTTGGCATCAGCCCACCTCTCAAGCATGTCAAGGTCCCTCTGGATGGCATCCCTTCCCGTTAGTGTATCAACCGAACTACACAGCTTGGCGTCATCAGCAAACTTGCTGAGGGTGCACTCAATCCCACTGTCCATGTCAGCGACAAAGATGTTGAACAAGACCGGTCCCAACACCGATCCCTGAGGGACGCATGCAGCCATCCAGCCAGTTCTTTATCCACCGAGTTGTCCATCCATCAAATTGATGTCTCTCCAGTTTAGAGACAAGGATGTCATGTGGGACAGTGTCGAAGGCTTTACACAAATCCAGGTAGATGACATCAACTGCTCTACCCCTGTCCATCAGTTCTGTAGCCCCATCATAGAAGGCCACCAAATTGGTCAGGCAGGATTTCTCCTTAGTGAAGCCATGCTGGCTGACACCAAGCACCTTGTTGTTTTTCATGTGCCTTAGTATGCTTTTCAGGAGAATCTGCTCCAGGATTTTGCCAGGCACAGAGGTGAGACTGACTGGTCTGTAATTCCCTGTGTCATCCATTTTCCCCTTCTCAAAATGGGGTTATACTTCCCTTTTTCCAGTTGTTGCAAACTTCACCTGACTGCCATAATTATTTGTGTTTATGTTGTATTTGTTGTTGCCTATGTTATAGATCACATATATATATTTTATTATAGACAATGGACCAGGTAGTCCTACTGCATTTGTTCTGTCCTTACTGCTTTTCAGTCATACTGATATTGCTTGTAAAATGGGGGTGTGTGCGTATGTGCGTATGTTTGTGTGTATGTGTGTTCATTTCTGTTAATCTACTTGAGTTACAGGAGGTTGGCCAACAGGTATGTGACTACTACTAGATATTGTTAGAATAAGCTAGGAACAGTCCAGGCTATAGAAAGCCCAGACAAGTCATAAGACACCTGAAAGTGGAGTCAAAAGAAAGTCTGTGGCCTTTACTAGTAATGGCAAAAGCTTATTTATTGGTCCAAAGTGTCCTCATAAAGGCACTGACATAAAACTAGCAACACATTAGCATTGCCTGTAGGTGTTACAGATCTGCTTCTTAATTTTAACTTCCTCTGAAAACTGAGCTGTTATAAGCACAACAAAGTTATTTATGCATATGTATGAGAAGTCCTGGGGAAAAAAAAAAAAAAAGGGCTGTATTTGAATACTTTTGCTTTTTGTAAACCTTAGAATTGGCCCTTTTGTTGTTGTTTCGGTATTAAGCAATAATAATTTACCAGAATGGCCTGTGGATCTAAAAGTAGATAAAGCACTGAGATAAATTTCTTTGATTTTAGCTCTATTGTGGGTTGTTATCAGAAAGGTTAATATCCTTATCAGTCAAATGTCTATGGTCCCACTGAGCAGGGTGGTGGATGGATATAAGGAGAAAACTGTGGACTTCCTGTAAAAGACAGAAGAGGTGAATCCCTGAGAGCAACATGGTTAGGAAAACTAATTGTTCTGCAGGATCTATAGTATTCAGTTCTGTTTTACAATACACAAGATGTAAAAATTTCTACTTCAGCTAATAAACCAACTAGATAAGATAAACTGCCAATGCATATATATTAAGATCTATTAAGCAATTTGTACTGGTCACTACCATGAAGACTTAGTTTAGCACATTACCTTCCTCTGTTAAAATTACCACAACCCTGCTTTTATTGACAAAATCTATTGACAAAAAGCAATTCATAAGCTAATAGCAGCAGGGCAACCTTCACTATTATATTGTAACCAAGATTTCTAGATGTCTAAGATTAGATCACTAAAACTATGTAGCATTTAGTTAACCTGATTTATAAAACCCCTTGAACAACTATCAGATAAATCTAGCACTCACAGAATGTCAGGAATGTTAACTGAGCAGAATTCAGCCTGTAACGTAGCTTAATTCCATTCCCTGCAGCAAATACAAATTTCCATTTCTCTCTGCTATATATTGAAAGTATTTGGATTATTATACCTCCAAGGGTGTTAGTGGCTGCCATTTTAATCCTGTTCTTCATCACAGTAATACTTTAAAGGGTTGTTTTCTTGTTTTGGTTTTGTTTTGTTTCTAATATGGCTGCTGTGATCTTCTTCCTTGCTTGATGTTATTAGCGTGGAACTACCAGCTGTAATAAATCAGCTCAGACATTTCAGAATATAATGAGGCACACTTAATAGATGATGGAAAAACTTTTTTGTTGTCTGTTGCCAAGTCTCAGTCAATAGGATTGATGCTAAGAAAAGTAACATTGCTGTAGGGAATTCTCAAGGCTGAAATACCCTATTTTACGTTCATTAAGGTTCTTAGTTATTTTTAACTTTTCCTTCATAATAATTATATCTATATACCACAGCAACCCTTTTTGGAGTGTGTTTGCTCTCCCTGATTGTATTCAGATGAAAAGCTGCCTTTTTCTGTGGGCTGATTTCTTTTTCCTGTCTAATCAGCAGCATGGCCTGAATCCTAATTACAGGTTAGGGACTTAATGAATGAACTTCAAGAATATTAATTTAATGCTTGAAACACCAGCAAATAGAGTGGATGTTTTATTTGGGTCTTGCTTCATGAAGTTTCCTTTTTAGTGGTATTGGAATTTAAGGTTTAAAATACGAACATGGTGAAAAACATCATTTAACCTTCAATGAGGGTAAATTAGTAGAGACTTAAAGAAATATGGAGGTATTTAAAAGGGGAAAATAAAGGAAAGTAGCAGTAATAAACTTGTTATTTTAAAGTTAATGATCTCACACATTTTAAATTATTTTTATCTACAACAGTAAAATGTAAGACAAAGGAATGTATAAGACTGATAATTTTTCAGGTAAAATTCATTGTTCAAGTTGATTCAAGTTTATGTTTGTTGAACAGTCAGCTTACACCTGCAGTTTTGGTGTCCAGTGAAGGATTTGTGTTTTCTTTTAGAGTACTGTATTACCTGTACAGATGATGGGAATAACCTGGTGGTTTTGAACACCTCCAGGAGATTCTGTTTTCCTATAGGTTGAGTCTGAAACTTAGGTGCATATCTCCCTCTAGGGGCATTCAAAAGCATTCATTGGGCTAAGGGCTGTATTTGTAGCTGAGATAATAAGGAACTGAGGTTTTTCAGCACCTAGGAGATAAGGTTCAATCCCCAGACAGCTTCTTCTCGAACATGAATTTTCCTATACTTTCATTCAAGTCTGTAAACCTAGGCCTTTTACTCAAAAAACAATCTACTGGCCTCCTTACAATAATTTTTTTCTTTACTGTGATTCTGAAGAAAAAAGTCTTGTTAGTGAACAAACTTTGAAATATTTCAATACAACTCTCTCTTTCTGTGCTGTCTCATAAACATAGGTGTGGGAGCTTCGTTCGCTTTTGCTTGTTTGTTTGCATGGATTTTCTCAAAGAGCAGGTAGAGAAAACTTCTTGTTTGTGTGGTGGCTGATAAAATAATTAAAAAAAAAGTAAGAGGATAAACTTGGTTCATCAGGACTTGGCTTCCACCATCTTTAGAAATTGAGCAGACACTGGCAGGATTAACTGCTAGAGCTTAGACAAAAGTTTTACAAATGCTTTTCATTAACTATCCTCAGCACTTAGATCTATTTTTCCCTTGAACAACTTCCTGGTCAATAAATAAAAACCTCTCTTTTCTCCATTTTTGGGTTGGTTGGTTGAGGGTTTTGTTTGTTTGTTTGTTTATGTGTATAATGTTGCACATAGTAGAGAGAGATGAGATTGTTCATTTGTACCTCGTCAAGGCACAAGGACCAAGGAAGGTCCAGGTGGAATGGTTTTAAAAAATTAAACTAAATGAATGTTTATCCTGGGTAAAGTTAGGAAAGGAAATACGACTACAGAACTGAAATATATTCATTGGTTAATGGGCTCAAATTGCAGTTCTTCTCTGAAGAGAAACATCAGTCCCATGTGCTGCGTGTAATTAATGATCATTTGTCTTTCTTGTTGAAACACAGGAAGAATTTTTTCTTTTTCTTTAATGGTTTTACTTTTAAATGTCTTTATATGGGCACATGGAAGAAAATAATGAAACTCTTAAAACTGTCAATCATTGTTAAAAATTATGAAAATGTAAACATTTCTACAGCCATGTCCTTGCAGTCCCTCTGTGGAGTTTTACCCTAGACTGGATTAAACAGACCCATTGAGGTAGATTTCTATTCAAGTTTTTTCATAAATTTCTGTCTTTTCTCCATACAACTGTCCACCACTCTGATGCCATTTAAACCCTCAAAGGCTATGAATATCACACAAAAGATACCTGTTGAGCTGCCTTGACCTTCTAACCAAATCAGGTAACTGTTTTCAGACAAAATGAATACTGTCCTTCAACTTCAGTCCATAGATATATAGGAATACTTGCAGATGGACCATAAGACACTTTGAGCACAACTATGACATAATTTATTCTAACTGTATCCATCTGTATTTAATCTGTCCCACTGTCCTGGGGACCATGTATATTTGCCTTTTTTCAGGTGGTGCTGAATTTTTTCTGCTCTTTCATTTTGTCACATTCTGCTTCTCCCAGAAGAGTTCTTTGCTTCTGTATCCTTGCTAGAAAAGAATATACATGCTCTAAACTCAATGGACCCTCCAATTGTTCCTTATTATGCAAAATTGAAAATAAATTTTTATTACAATTGAGTGAAATCCGAACACTATTCATGGTTGTCTAAGTTAGGGGAGTGAAAATTTAGGCTGGGTTAATAAATAGCTAATATGGTCCTTTTAAAAAGTGCTATGACTTAAAGCATCCACAGACTTTTATACAAAACAGCTGTTGGAAATACTAACCATAAAACTATCAGTGTTTACAAGATTTTTATTATACAAACCTAATGGCTCCTGTGGTTTTAATGCACTGTGAAACAGTCTTTCCTATTCCTTATGAACTCAAAGCACATCTCCCTAAAGAGATTTCTCTTCCTAGAAGCTATCAGTGCAATCAAAACTAGTGATGCATTTGATTACATTGCTGCTTATTGGACAAACATGTTTTTATTATAATTTTTCCTAAAGATCTCCTGCTGGTAATGTAAAAAGTAACCATCTAATAAAATTTAGTAGTGTGTTCTTCCAAACACACTATCAAACAATTAAAAAAATGTATTCTAGGTTACAGAATCTCATTTCTGTTTCTAAACTTACCAGTAAAAAAATAATATCTTAGGGCTCAACTGCTGAAAACAGCTTCTGACATCCTGGTTCTACTTTGTGTTTCTGTTGCTTGCAGGATGTTTTTACTGAAAAGTGGACATGAGCTTGAAAGTCTTCTGTGATGTGTCTTGGTATGCCTGCTGTATACAGACATATATGTCCATATGTATATATCCATATGTCTGAATATAGACAGTATCTGTATATTTGCAAACACAATATTAATGCAACAATACATTAATGCATAACTAAAATCAGTTAAAAACTTGGCAATGAAAATTACAATGTGGAGAAATAAAACTTTCTAAAACACAGAAGTTTAAGAATATAAACCAATGGGAATATCTATAAAGAATTATTTAACATGCTAACAAGTACATCCTTATGTAATATCTACTCTCAGTAGAAATAAAAGATTACTCTAGAGGGTGGTTATGAACTAGAAACAAATTAAGAACGTCTGAACACTGTTTGCTCTTACATATTCAAGTAGATATGTGCAGCAAAGGAAATGGTACTGAGGACCTGATATTCACAGTATTTAAATTTATAAGGTTTTTATTTCGCAGTATCTCTAGTCTGGTCTTGTAGGAGGTATGCCTGCTTAGTAGTTGCAAGGCATTAAGCATAATTCTGTAGTTCATCTTGCAATTTAGTTTAATCTGAAACACATCCAGTCTGCATGCTCTGAGAGTGCTCCACAAAGTATTACAAGGAATAAAAATCTGGACATTCATTTCAAAAGGAAACTCTTAGTTTTCAGTAAAAAATTGATGTAGATGCACTTTGAATTTCTTAAAAGTGCACTTTTGCTTAGATAGCTATGGGAATAGTTTAGCAACATCAGATGTAGGATGATATATGGGGTTTTTGTGACCAGGTTTTGGTAGCAGAGGAGCTACAGGGATGGCTTCTGTGAGAAGTTGCTGGAGGCTTCCCCCATGTCTGATAGAGTCAGTGCCAGCTAGCTCCAAGATGGACCCACCACTATCCAAGGCCGAGCCCATCTGTGGCGCGATAATGTATTTAAAAAAGGGAAAATGTTACTGCACAAGAGCTACTACTGCCAGAGAGAGAAGTTAGAATATGTGAGAGAAACAGGCCTGCAGACATCCAGGTCAGTGCGGAAGGAGGAGAGGAGGTGCTCCAGGCACCAGAGCCAAGATGCCCCTGCAGCCAGTGGTGCAGCCCATGGTGAGGCAGGCCGTGCCCCTGCAGCCCCATGGAGGTCCACAGTGGAGCAGGGACCTGCAGCCCAGGGAGGAACCCACGCTGCAGCAGGGGGATGCCCAAAGAAGGATGTAACCCCATGGGAAGCCTGGTCTGGAGCAGGCTTCTGGCAGGACCTGTGGTCCCATGGAAAGAGGACCCATGCTGGAGCAGGTTTGCTGCAAGACTTGTGAGCTGTGGGTGACCCACACTGAAGCAGTCTGTTCCTGAAGGATGCACCCCATGGAAGGGACTCACACTGGAGCAGTTCAGGAAGAACTGCAGCCCATCGAAAGGACTTGTGTTGGAGAAGTTTGTGAAAACTGTTTGCTGTGGGAGGGAGCACGCACTGGAGCAGGGGAAGAGTGAGAGACATCCTCCCTGCGAGGAGGAAGGAGAGACAATGTGTGATAAACTGAGCATAATCCCCATTCCCCATCCCCCTGCACCACTGGTGGGCAGGACAGAGAAAATTGCAAGCAAAGTTGAGCCCAGGAAGAAGGGAGAGGTGGGGTGAAGATTTAGTTGTTATTCCTCATTATCACACTCTGAATTGATTGGTAATAAATTCATTTCCCTGAGTCAGGTCTGTTTTCCCATGACAGGGACCAGTGAATGATCTCACCCTGTCCTTATCTTGACCCAGGAGTCTCTCATTATATTTTTTCTCCCCTGTCCCGTTGAGGAGAGGACTGGTAAAGCAGCTTTGTTGGGCATCTGCCATCTAATGGGGTGAACATGCCACAGATGAGTATCTGACCTATTATAAATACGTTTCTAGTTTTGTGGGGGTTTTAGGTTTTGTTTGGTTACTTGTTTGTTTGTTTTGTTGGGTTTTGTGTTTATTGTAACTTGACAGAAATTTTGTCAAGGGAAGAGTATTTATCTAGCATAATAACCTGAAATCTGTTCTTAAGCACAAACCTCTTCCAATTTGCTCTGGACACTAACTTACCCAGCTGTCCTCCTTAAGATAATTGGGTAATTACCCTTTGTTTCTCAGACTAGTTACAAGCTCAGCCCACGTGGCTGTTTCTCAAAGAAAGCCAGACAACCAACCACAGACAGTGAAAATAAAATATAGCCTTTCACGAACATCAAATATTACATACTGTTTATGTCTACATAGGCCAGAATTACCAGAAGGGTCTGCTGAGTAGTTAATGACAATTACCTGATCAGGTGTAACTTTCTGCCATATACAAATACTAGTAGCAACTCATCCTGCTTCGAGTTTGGGCAGGAACAGCTCATGTATAGAGAGGTCTGATGGCAATACATGTGAGTTTGGGGGTAGTGAAGTGATTCTAGGGTGTTGGAATATGAGTCTAACAATAAAGAACAAAATAAGGGCTGGAGAAAAAAAAAACAACAAACAACAAAACAAAAAAACAAACTAACAAACAACAAAAAACCCAAGTAAAACCCCAAAGAACCAATATCATTCTTTCCTGCAAAAGACATTGTTTGAGAACCCTTATAAGCTGGAGAGAACAACAAAATAAATAAGGTCAGAAAAGCAGGTCCTACCTAAAAATTTTTGACTTTTCCCCTTATAATTCTTCACTCCCAGGATTAATTTGGAGGAAAAGTTAACTATATACAAGTATTTCACTTATTTTTAAAACACAGTGCATGTAGGTCCCCAGTATTTTGGAATATCACAATGAAACTTTACTGAGATGTGCTTGAGGATATTTTGTTCCTGCTGTGGACAGAAATAACAATAAATAGAATCATAGAATGACAGAAGGGTTTGATTTGGAAGGGGCTTTAATGCTCATCTAGTTCCAACCCCCCTGCCATAGGCAGGGACACCTTCCACCAGACCAAGTTTCTCAAAGCCCAGTCCAACCTGGCCTTGGACACTGCCAGAGATGGGGCATCTACAACTTCTCTGGGCAACTTGTGCCAGTATCTCATCACCCTCATACTAAGGAATTTCTTCCTAATATCTAATCTAAATCTACCCTTTTTAAGTTTAAAGCCATTCTCCCTTGTCTTATCTCTATATGCCCTTGTAAAAAGTCCCTCTCCAGATTTCTTGTAGGCCCCCTGTAGGTACTGGAAAGCTACTATATAGTCTCCCAAGAGCCTTCTCTTCTCCAGGCAGAACAAGCCCAACTCTCTCAGCCTGTCTTCACAGGAGAAGTGCTCCAGGCCTCGGATCATCTTCATGGCCCTTCTCTAGCCTCACTCAGGAAGATCCATTTCTCTTTGTGTTGGGAGACCCAGAGCTGAATGTACTCTAGGTGGGGTCTTATGAGAATGGAGTACAGGAGGAGATCCCTTGACCTGCTGGCAACACTGCAATGCAGCCCAGGATATGGTTGGCAATAGGATGTCTAACATTTGTTATTCCTTTAGAAAAATAGAGTTCCTTCATGCTTTTCTTCCTTCATTGAGTATATGAAGTTTCTATTGCATGTATGTCTGCATTCCACATATGCCATGGAAAAGTAAGTCAATTCAGCATGCATCTTTCGGAAAGAAAAGATTTTTTATTTGCCTTCTTTTCTTTTATTTTTTTCTTTTAATGCTGCACTTTAGATCTTCAAAAAAGCCCACTACACAACACTGGTTTAATAACATCTTAACCCCCTGCAGAGTAAGGCAGGTTGCATGCTTCAACGGGTCGGACAGAGTAGAGGAGCTCTCATGGAGAGTACATGTAGAATTTGCCAAGTGGCTAAAGACAGGGTTCAGTAACCCTACTGCTCCTTGAGGAATCCATTGCAGAAACTGATGAGCTTTTCTATAAATTTTATAGACTGCTGAGGTGAAAGTGGAGAAAAGGGGTCAGGTTTTCTAATGTTCTTCATGCTGTTTTGCCACTGAGTTTGCATTCAATTACTTGGTTTGCTCATTGTAAGCCAGTGGGCTGAAACATGGATGAGGTCATGGTTTGTAATAGTATATGGATCAATGCTTGGCATTTAGAATCTGGATAAATCATGTTAAAAGAAACTACAAAGTATGTATCTGAGGAAAAGAGATGGCACATTTGCTCTTTTTCCTCTAATATCAGTATAGTGGATATTTTGTTGATTGGGTTTTGTTTCGGGTGTGGTTTTTTTAGTGATGCAGTAGAAGTGGAGCTGAATAAAAATATATAATAACTCTGTTTAGCATACATGCAATTAATAACTTCAAGCTGTATAACTAGAATAACTAATCTTCATTCAATTGACAAAATAAACAACATGTAAACTTCAGGGTTTTTTTTGTTCTGCCTGTTAAATTTTGCTTTTGCTTAATCAATAGAGACATGGAGATCCCACTTGTCATTCTATACCGTCACAAATTGCCATTTCAGACAGTCCAGTGGGATAAATATTTGTTGAGATCATAGGTCTCCAGCAACAGAATGAGATTTCACGTAGGCATTTCTTTAGGTGTGGGTCCTTTCTCTCCAAGAAGTTGAATATTGTCACTGACTTTGCAGCATCCCGTGATTCTTGAAGTCAGTGCTGGAGTTTAGTCCCCCAGGCCTGTGCTTGCATAATTTTATTATCACTGCACTGAATTCTAAAGAGATGGACTATCTCATGCTGAAATATACAAATTAAAACAAAAATAAGCAAACACTGGACACAGTTCTTTGCCTAAATTTTAATATGGTTTCTGGACTGCTCTTCTAAGAGCTGGAGTTATGTTTTCTAGCCTAATCAGGTTAGTTTATCAATCTCATGTTCTGTTGTCTCTATTCCACAGACTTTCTGGCTGAGCTCACATCTTGACTTTGTGATTGTGTCTACATGAACGGATACAGTCTTCTTCTCTCACAAAACCTCACTTGGAGTATTGTGCATAGTTCTGGTGTCCTTAACATAAAAAGGACATGGAACTGTTGGAACAAGTCCAGAAGAGGGCCACGAGGATGATCAGGGGGCTGGAGCACCTCCCCTATTGAAGACAGGATGAGAAAGTTGGGGCTTTTCAGCCTGGAGACCTCATAGCAGCCTTCCAGTATCTGAACGGGGGCTATAGGGATGCTAGGGAGGGACTCTTCATTTAGGGACTGTGGTGATAGGACAAGGGGTAATGGGTTAAAACTTAAGCAGGGGAAGTTTAGATTGGATATAAGGAGGAAGTTCTTCACTGTAAGGGTGGTGAGGTACTGGAAGGGGTTGGCCAGGGAAGCTGTGAATGCTCCATCCTTGGTGGTGTTCAAGGCCAGGTTGGACAAAGCCTCAGGTGACATGGTTTAGTGCGAGGTGAGGGAGGTTGGAACTAGATGAACTAGATGATCTTAAGGTCCTTTCCAACCCTAACTATTCTATGATTCTTTATTGTTTTTTCTTTCTTTTCCCATCCCAGAACTGTACTATGACTAACATGATTCTCTCCTGCCCTCATTGTTTCCTTTCTGTATGTGGTAACTTCCATTATTTCAAACCCACTTAATGGAGATGAATAAGAGAAAACTCATTCTCTATGATTTCACTAAATAGAATAAGCATGAATTTTACAACAATACGGTCTAGATCCCTGTCAGAAATGCTAACTTTCTAGTCAGGTGGCAAAACACACACACACACAACCAAAACAAGCAAACAACCCCAAACCAACCAACCGAAAAACCTCCACAGCAACAAAACCCCAACCCTCTTAACATTAATTTTATTATGTTAAATAAACAGTTGTCTTTTATACAGGCATAGTTATGTGATTTACTATGTGAATAATACTGGTTTATACAACCTGGAGTCCTGTTCCAGATTACTTGAAATGTCTTTTTGCGGACCATCAGTGAGTCATTGAGGGTTACCCCAAATTGTCTGATCTCCCTCCTCTTGAAAGTTTTCAAAGATAGTAGTTTCGTTCCTGCCTGAGACACAGAATGTTCAAACTGCTTGCTTAATAGCTACATATCTGCTAATTTGTCTAACCCTATTCAAAAGTTGTTTTGGTCCCCGCAGAATCCTTTTGCAAGAATGTCCACAATTAAATTATGAGTTGGATGAAAAATTGCTGCTTCATGTTCATATTGAATCTGTTACTAGAGGATGGTGCAATGCACCATGAAGTCCGTCTTCTGTGAACCTTCCTAACCATGTGTATTATACTATTCATGATGCTTTAGCTATCCTCCCATTTTCCACACTGAAAAGAATTCTACAGTTCTCACTGTAGCTGTGATTCTGATAGGTGTATTTCCCTCTTTTTTTTTTTGTTTTGTTTTTAATGTTTTGGTGTATCTTCTTACAGAGCACACACAATGTTCAAAGAAATGGTGTACCATTCATTTGCACAGGAGAAGTATCATATTTTCTGTTTCTCTTTTCCTTTTTTTTAATAATCTCTCATCATCTATTTGCTATTTTGGCTGCCATGCAACACTGAGCTGATGTTCTTTGAGATCTGAAAACACAGTAGCTGTAAATCACTGTACAAATCTACTTAGAATACATTTGTTCAAGTACACTTCTTAACAATTAATTTTGCTCAATTTGCCACTCAATATCATGAAATTTTTCTGATAATCTTCAGCTGGCATCCTTTGTAAGATACGTGATCATTCTATTCACAGAATCACAGAATCCCAAGGGTTGGAAGGGACCTCAAAAGATCATCTAGTCCAACCCCCCTGCAAGAGCAGGGTAACCTAGAGTACATCACACAGGAACTTGTCCAGGTCGGCCTTGAATATCTCCAATGTAGGAGACTCCACAACCAGTGATCTGTCACTCTCACAGTAAAGAAATTTTTCCTGAGGTTCACATGGAACCTCCTATGCTCCAGTTTACAACCATTGCACCTTGTCCTATCACTGGCCATCACTGAAAAAAACCTAGCTCCATCATCCTGACACTCACCCTTTACATATTTGTAAACACTGATGAGGTCTCCCCTCAGTCTCCTCTTCTCCAAGCTAAAGAGACCCAGCTCCCTCAGCCTCTCCTCATAAGGGAGATGTTCCACTCCCTTAATCATCTTTGTAGCTCTGCACTGGACTCTTTCAAGCAATTCCCTGTCCTTCTTGAACTGTGGGGCCCAGAACTGGACACAATATTCCAGATGCAGCCTCACCAAGGCAGAGTTGAGGGGGAGGAGAACCTCTCTTGACCTACTAACCACACCCTTTCTAATGCACCCTAGGGTGCCATTGGCCTTCTTGGCTACAAGGGCACATTGCTGGCTCATGGTCATCCTCCTATCCACCAGGACCCCCAGGTCCCTTTCCCCTTCACTACTGTCCAGCAGGTCAGCCCCCAACCTGTACTGGTACATGGGGTCGTTCTTCCCCAGATGCAAGACTCTACACTTGCCCTTGTTGAATTTCATCAAGTTTCTCCCCACCCAGCTCTCCAGCCTGTCCAGGTCTTGCTGAATGGCAACACAGCCTTCTGGTGTGTCAGCCACTCCTCTCAGTTTAGTATCATCAGTGAACTTGCTGAGGGTACACTCAGTTCCCTCATCCAGGTCACTGATGAAAATATTAAACAGCACTGGTGCCAACACCGACCCCTGAGGGACTCCGCTAGTCACAGACCTCCAGCTAGATTCTGCCCCATTGACCACAACTCTCTGCCTTCTTCCTTCCAACCAGTTCTTGATCCACCTCACTACCTGATCATCAAGCCCACACTTCCTTAGCTTATCTATGAGGATGCTGTGGGAGACAGTATCAAATGCCTTACTGAAATCAAGAAAAACCACATCTACCACTCTACCATCATCCAGCCACCTAGTTACTTGCTTATACAAGGCTATAAGGTTGGCCAAACATGACTTCCCCTTGGTAAAACCATGTTGGCTGTTCTTAATGACCCCCTCATCCTTGATATGTCCAGAGATGGTGTCAAGAATAAGTTGTTTCATCACCTTTCCAGGGATGGAGGTAAGTCTGACCAGTTTATAGTTACCCGGGTCCTCCTTCTTGCCCTTCTTATAGACCGGCATGACATTTGCCATCCTCCAATCCTCAGGCACCTCTCCTGTTTCCCACGGCTTACCAAAGATGATGGAGAGTGGCCCAGCAATGACCTCCGCCAGCTCCCTCAGCACCTGTGGGTGTATTCCATCCAGACCCATTGATTTATAGATGTCCAGATTACTTAACTGATCCCTAACCCAATCCTCATCCACCAAAGCAAACTCCTCCTTTATCCTGACTCCTTCTGTTAGAAAAAGAGTGAAATTTTACGTTAAAATGATTATATAGAGCAAGAGAAATGACTACATTTGAAAAGTTTTCGAATCAAGAGTAGACTTCTGTATATTAAAAGAATGCTGTAACTTTGCTGTGGTAGCCTCAGCAGTAGAAACTAACATAACAACGAGAAGGATACAGGATGCCTGGACTAAGACCTTGTAGTTTAGGACAGGGAAGCCTTGTCTAACTGTGTGTCTTGATAATACAGACATTCATAATTTTTGTATTACTTACAAGGAAGCTTTGTCTAGAAATGGAAACCATGTATCTTAAGCAGCAGAAAGTTTAATCTCTTCAATATTGGTAGCTTTGTGAAATCATTGCAACATAAAAGGACAAGCCAAGCGAGAAAGTGAGAATGCTGGCATCCACATAATGGTTGGGTCCTGTCCAAAGAGCAGAAAGGTGAAAAGAATAAGGGGAGGAAGACTCCTTACTTCATCTGAGGAAGACTCCTTACTTCATCGGGACAACCACCAGGGGGGGCTGCGCAAGCGTAGAAGAGGCTGATGTCGTAATGGACTAATGAAGTAATCCTTAATGCATATGTATTAGTTACGAAATTTTAGTGTATAAATTGCGAACGCGATGTGGCGGGGTCGAAGCCAGATTTGGGTGCGTGCCCCTGGTTTCCCAGCGCTGCAATAAAGCACCTCATATAACCATTCTGGTGGTTATGTGTCAGTGCTTACGCTAACACTTCAGGGGCTATAGGAATCTGGGTCCCACGGGGAGAGTCTGCAGGAGTAAAGACAGAGGCAAAGAAGGCATTCACCACCTCTGCCTTCTTTATATCCTCTGTCTCCAGGGCACCCACCTTGTTCAGCAGTGGGCCTATATTGCCTCTTGTGTTAGTTTTATCCGCTATGTATTTGAAGAAGCCCTTTCTATTGTAGTTAACCCGACTTGCAAGATTAAGTTCCAAGGAGGCCTTAGCTGTCCTAATTCCCTCCCTACATCCTCTAACAGCTGTCCTATATTCCTCCCAGGGGGCCAGCCCCTCCTTCCATAATCCATAGATTCTCTTTTTCTGTATGAGTTTGCCCAGCAGTTCTTTGTTTAACCATGCTGGTCTCCTGGCTCCCCTACTTGACTTCCTACTCATTGGGACACTCTGATCCTGAGCTTGGAAGAAGTGGTCCTTGAATGCTGACCAACTATCCTGAGCCCCTTTACCACCTAGTACCCTTTCCCATGAGACTTCCCTTAGCAATTGATTGAAGAGGCCAAAGTTGGCCCTTCGGAAATCCAGAACTGTGGCCTTATTAGGTATTGTATTCCTCCCCCACAGGCTCCTAAACTCCACCATCTCTTGGTCACTGCAGCCCAGGCTGCCATTGACCGTCACCGCTTCAACCAGACCCTCCTTGTTGGTGAGTACTAGATCCAGCAGCGCTCCTCTCCTAGTTGGTTTGTCCACCATTTGCATTAAGAAGTTATCATCAATGCCCTGGAGGAACCTCCTAGACTGTGAATGATTGGCTGTGTAAGTCTTCCAGCAAATATCGGGGTAGTTAAAATCCCCCATGAGGACTAAAGCATGTAGTCGTGAGGCTGCTTTCAGTTGCCTGTAGAAAGCCCCATCAACTCCTTCATCCTGATCAGGAGGTCTATAATAGACCCCCACAACTGCATCACCTGTACCAGCCTGTCCCTTAATTCGTACCCACAGACTTTCCACTTGCTCCTCATCTGCCCCTGGACAGAACTCAATACACTGTAGTCTTTCTCTCACATAAAGAGCAACTCCACCACCTCGCTTTGCTGATCTATCTTTCCTAAAAAGGACATAGCCATCCATAACCACATTCCAGTCACGTGAACTGTCCCACCATGTCTCTGTAATTGTCACCAGATCATAACCTTTAGACCGCACACAGACTTCTAACTCCTCCTGTTTATTCCCCATGCTGCGTGCATTGGTGTACAGGCATTTCAGGGAGCGAGCAGAGCACGCTAGTGGCACCTTGGGAGGCAGGAGACCTGCTGGTCTTCATTTATACTAGAACAATGCCCCACTGGTTCAAACCCAGCTACAACCCCCTCGCATTTTGAATCTAACCTAAAGCTCTGTGAGTGAGCTCTGCTAACTCTTGCCCCGGTACTCTTTTTCCCCTGCGGGACAGGGTCTAAACAACTATCCTTTCCCTCAAACGAAACAATAGGTTGAGAGTCCTCCCTAGTCAGCCATCCTTCAAGCCCTAGCATGTTTCTCTTGGGCTTGTCCCTAACAGACCCAGTTATCTCCCCTTCCCCATTCGTATCTAGTTTAAAGCCCTGTCAATGATCCCTGCTAACTCCTGCCCCAAAAACCTTTTCCCCCTCTGGGACTGGTGTATCCCACCTGCCACCAGCAAACCAGGTGTCTCATATAGCAGCCCATGATTGAAAAACCCAAAACCCTGCCTTTGGCACCAGTCACATAGCCATACATTAATCTGCAGACTCTTCCTATTTATCTCTTCACCCTTGCTTGTAACAGGTGTGGAGGCAAACACCACCTGCGCTCCAGACCCTCTAACCAGCCGTCCCAGGGCCCTGAAGTCTCTCTTCATTGCCCTTGCCTTCCTTGTAATAATTTTGTCACTGCCAACCTGAAAAACCAGCAGCGGATAGTAGTCAGAGGTCTGCACCAGATCAGAGAGTTTCCTTTTAACATCTCTAATCCGAGCCCCAGGTAGGCAGCAGACTTCCCTGTGGGATGGATCAGGTCGACAAATGGGCCCTTCTGTTCACAGTATCACAGTATCACAGTATGCTAGAGATTGGAAGGGACCTCGAAAGATCATCTAGTCCAATCCCCTTGCCGGAGCAGGAACACCTAGATAATGTTACACAGGAATGTGTCCAGGCGGGTTTTGAATGTCCCCAGAGGAGACTCCACAACCTCCCTGGGCAGCCTGTTCCAGTGTTCCGTCACCCTCGCCGAGAAGAAGTTTCTTCTCAAGTTTAAGTGGAACCTCTTGTGTTCCAGTTTGTACCCATTACCCCTTGTCCTCTCATTGTTTGCCACTGAGTAGAGCCTGGCTCCATCCTCGTGACACTCCCCCTTTATATATTTATATACACTAATAAGGTCACCCCTCAGTGTCCTCTTCTCCAAACTATAGAGACCCAGCTCCCTCAGTCTTTCCTCATAAGGGAGATGCTCCACTCCCTTAATCATCTTAGTTGCCCTGCGCTGGACTCTCTCCAGCAGCTCCCTGTCCTTCTTGAACTGAGGGGCCCAGAACTGGACACAATATTCCAGATGCGGTCTCACCAGGGCAGAGTAGAGGGGAAGGAGGACCTCTCTCGACCTACTAACCACCGCCCTTCTAATACACCCCAGGATGCCATTGGCCTTCTTGGCCACAAGGGCACAGTGTTGGCTCATGGTCATCCTGTCGTCCTCTAGGACCCCCAGGTCCCTCTCCCCTACACTGCTCTCTAACAGGTCGTTTCCCAACCTATACTGGAACCTGGGGTTGTTCCTGCCCAGATGCAGGACTCTACACTTTCCCTTGTTATATTTCATCAAGTTATTCCCTGCCCAACTCTCCAGCCTGTCCAGGTCTCGCTGGATGGCAGCACAGCCTTCTGGCGCGTCAGCCACTCCTCCCAGCTTAGTGTCATCATCAAACTTGCTGATAGTACACTCAATTCCCTCATCTAAATCATTGATGAATATATTAAACAATACTGGTCCCAGTACTGACCCTTGAGGCACTCCACTAGTTACAGGCCTCCAACTAGACTCCGCCCCATAGACTACAACTCTCTGGCTTCTCTCCTTCAGCCAGTCCACAGTCCACCTCACTACCTGATCATCCAGTCCACACTTCCTCAATTTAGCTGTGAGGATGCTGTGGGAGACTGTGTCAAATGCTTTGCTGAAGTCAAGGTAGACCACATCCACCGCTCTGCCATCATCCATCCACCGTGTTATTTCCTCATAAAAGGCTAAGAGATTGGTCAAGCATGATTTCCCCCTGGTGAAGCCATGTTGACTGCCCCTCATAACCCTCTTATCCTTGATATGCCTTAAGATGGCACCAAGGATAAGGTGTTCCATCACTTTCCCAGGGATGGAGGTGAGGCTGACCGGTCTATAGTTACCCGGGTCCTCCTTCTTGCCCTTTTTGAAGACTGGAGTGACATTTGCTTTCCTCCAGTCCTCAGGCACCTCTCCCGTTTCCCAAGACTTGGTAAAGATGATGGAGAGTGGTCTAGCAATGACTTCCGACAGTTCCCTCAGCACCCGCCGGGTGCATCCCATCTGGACCCATGGATTTATGGATGTCCAGATTGCTCAACTGATCTCTAACCCATTCCTCATCGACTAAGGCAAACCGCTCTGTTGACCTGACTTCATCTATGGTCTCAGGGGTACAGGGCTCTTCAGGACTGCCTGCAGCAGAGTAGACAGAGACAAAGAAGGCACTCAGTAACTCTGCCATCTCTGTATCTTCTGTCACCAGGGCACCCATCCCGTTCATCAGTGGGCCTACATTGCCTCTGGTGTTAGTTTTGTCTCCCATGTATTTGAAAAAGCTCTTTTTGGTGTCCTTGACCCTTCTCGCCAGGTTTAATTCTAAGGTTATTCTGTTCCCCTCAGAAGGGAGTCGCTCACCACAATTACTCTTCTTTTCCTCTTGGTTGAGGAAGTTCTAAGGCATGGGGGTGAGTGACAAGCCCTAGGTGACTCACTAGATGGATCTACCCCTCCATCTCCATCTACCTGGCCCTGTAGTTCCAAGATCTTGTACCTGTTATTCAAGGGCAACTGGGAGGGAGAAAGGGATTGTGAGGGTTTTCACTTACCTCTCTAAGGAGGGACCTCCCTCCATACCTCCTTGTCCATTAAGTTCACTCCTTCTATCTGATGGTAGGAGGGAAGGGGATCCATCACTTGTTCAACCACTTCCCTCTGCCCTTGCCTTAGGGTGTGGCTCCACCAATCTATTTCACTTTCAAATTCTCTGATGGCTCTCAACCTTTCTACCTCCTCCCCAGTTTCAGCCATCTGCCTGAGCAGATCATTTATTCGCTCACACCACACACAAGCAGTGTCACTCCAGTACAAGTGCCAGGCTCAGGCATTTACTGCAGCCAGAGACCTGCATGGTCGCATGTCTGCAGGAAGGCTCAGTCTGGGTACCCACATTATTCCTCACTACAGCTTTTGATCATGTTGTGACCATGATCTATCTGGTCGATCAGTTCATCTATGTCTCTTTGCACAAGTAAGATCAAAAGCAGTCATTTTGTGTCTGTAACTAGCTATATTATAATTCATGTTTAAATGGTGCTCCCAAAACTTGGTGACAGAGATGGAAAACCTATTGATAATTACTTATGCAATTTCATCTTGCTTCTGGAGCTTCTCAGTAAGATTGGCAAATATGGTGGGGATTTTTTCAGATTTAGGTTTTTGGTTTTGTTTTTAAATCAGTAGCCATCCTATGAAAATTCAGACCTGTTTTAGCCAATCCAATTGGCACTGAAAATTAACTGTTTTGCTTTTAGAACATTTGGCAAATGCAAAAGTCCTTTTTTTTTTTTTTTTTGTTACTATCTTTGGAGAATTCAGGAGCTAGACTTAAGATGCCTCATTTTGGGGAAAATTTTAACCATATCAGCCTACTCTGAAGTTTATCTTCTTTATACTTGTTTGAAACAAGCCATTAAGTTCAACATTCTTAAATGTCTGAACTTAATGACCTAGATTGTTCCAATACCTATTTCAGAGTCAGGATACTCGGTGGAGAAATGTACTTCTTTTATAATTTCTGTGTAAAAGTTTTCTTTTAAATTATAAAATTGCACGAAGTGACAGTTACACATATTTCATCCATTTCATCTATCAAACTGGTGAAAATAGGGACCTACTTCACTGGAACCAGTGATCAGATTTCTGTATCTTGTCAAAAGAAATAAGAGCGAAGTATTTCTTTTCACATTGCCTTAAATTTAGGTTTACGTTAAAGTACTGCAACCCTATTAGTCACAAGGGAATTGCACAAGGGTTATTCATAGCAGAAATTTACCCAGCATATCAATGGTCCATTAAGGATAAATGCTTTTAAAATTATATCTTTATGCCGTCTTCCCATTAGAAACACAGTAATGTGTGATGCTATTTACCTCCTTCAAAGTAATGTACAGCAGTACATCGTATCCTTGCAAACATTTATCCATTTGAGCTGTGCAACACCAGTCTCCTCTGGTGCTTCTGAGTGTGTTTCTGGTAGCATGCCAAACTACAACACTGTGACTGTCTAGATGGGAGCAAAAGTGTGCAAATCATACATTTCCCTTTTTCAAAGCAACTGAGGAAAACAAATTGAGATTATCTGAAAAACTGAGAAAGAGATCTCTAAAAAAAAATGCATCAGTGAAAGTACTCTTTGTGCTCACTTTTCCTTTTCTATTTTGTTTCTCGTATAATCCTTTTGATAGTGCAGAACAAAATTTAGTGTTTCCTTCCAGGGCGCTTTGATTACATGAGAAATCAAGCATGAAAAAGATTGTTACAATTTGATAAAGTTATTGTTAAACTTAGGGGTCATTTATATCATAAGGCATTATCTCTTGGCACTTGAACTTTCTCTTCCTGAAACCACCTCTTGACAACGTTTATTATTAAGATGGTCAAGATTGACACTAAAAATCATAGTCCCTGATTTCTGATATTGGCATTTTGGACTATTATTAAGAAAATAACAGAGAAATTACCTGAAATGTTAGGGAGCTATGGATAGATACTTCAAATGGGGAGGAAAATAAGTAATATAAAAATGAAATGGGAAAAAAAAAAAACATGTTGAACAAAAGAAGACATTTATGGCCTAAGAAACACATATTATTTAATAGAAAGATAATAGTCTTTCTAATCTGAAAAGCTATGTGAGATGAAAAAAATTGAAAAAAAAAATGTCAGCATAATACGCTTTTGAAACATGAGGGAAACAAATGTTACTACATCCTGTATTTTCTTAGATTTTGTCACAAATTGACTCATACTGTGTCATTCACTGCGCTCATTATTTACTATGGTCTTAATTTCAAGACTAGCTTATAGTATTGTTCTCAGTTCGGATTGTTCAGGAAACTGTCAGAGAGCAATACAAACACATGCTAATATTAAGTAATAATGCAGCTATAATCTTTATTATATATGTGATAGCTGATAATACACATTAAAAATTAATATCTGTCTTTAGCTATTGATTAAATAAGATTTTTGGAGTGAACAGACATCTTTGAAGTCTCCATTGCCTTTGTTATTTATATTTGAAGATGTGCAAGGTTATAAAGATTGCTTAGATAGATCATTCTCCAGTATTTGACTTTCCTTCTATTTCACTGCTGTGCCAAAGGCATTTTGTGTGCGGACAGCCACATGAGACCACTGTTTGGATTTGAGTGCAATGTGATACAGTACCAGATCGTATCACACAATTTTTTTATTATTTTGAGGGAAAACACACTTGATTATCATAAAAGTTGCTGTTCTATTCAGACTCATTATTTATCTTAGACAGATGCTTATGTCAAGCCAGAAATTAGCTCTCTCACTGACTCATTGACTACACAGATTTTTAATAACACATTGCGAAAAACAGAAACTACAATGAGCATTTTTCTTAGCATATTTTCCTACGTGCTCTGTTAGCCAATCATGATAATTTTTGGTTTTCTCAAGAAAAAAGATCATCAAAAGCAGAGGTTATCTTCCCATATGGCCTCATACCCAAGAATCAGAAAGCTTTTCTTAAATATTAAAAGTCAGGGCAAGAGAGAAAGAAGTAAAGGAGAAAAAAAATTTCGTGAAAACTTGAATGTGAAAACATGGAAGAGTGAAGCATGTGAGGGAAGTGAGGCAGAAAGGGAGAAGTTGGGAGAAGGGTGGAAGGAAACAGAAGTGGAATTTCAAATGGGAAAGGTACTAAAAACTAACATGCCAGAGGGTTGTGCTGCCATCCAGAGGGACCTTGGCAGGATGGAGAAAGGGTCTCACAGGAACCCCATGAGGGTCAACAATGAAAGTGCAGAGTCCTGCACCTGGAGAGGAACAACCCCATGCACCTGGTGGAAAGCAGCTTGGTAAAAGAGACCCTAGGGGTCCTGGTGGATGGGAGGCAACCATGTGTCCTTCCTGCAAAAAAAGGCTAATGGTATCCTGGGCTGCATTAGACAAAGTACTGCTTGCAGATTGAGGGAGGTGTACCTTCCTCTCTCCTCAGCACTGGTGGGGCCACAACTGAAGTGCTGTGCCTAGTGGTGGGCTCCCCAGTAAAAAAGAGACAAGGGCATATTGGAGTCCAGCAAAAGGCCACAAAGCTGATTAAAAGACTGGAGCATCTTTCTTGTGAGGAAAAGCTCAGAGAGCTGGGGCTGCTTAGCCTAGAGGAGAGATAAATGAGAGGGGATCTCTTCAATGTATATAAATACCTGAAGGGAGAGTACAAAGAAGATGGAGTCAGGCTGTTTTCAGCAGTGCCTAGTGACAGGACCAAAGGCAATTGGCACAACCTGAGGCACAGGAGGTTCCTCCTGAACATCAGGGAATACTTTTTTTGTACTGCGAGGGTGAGCAAGCACAGACACATGTTGCCCAGAGGGGCTGTGGAGTCTCCCTCCTTGGAGATACTCAAAAGCCATCTGGACATAGTTCTGGGCAAATAACTCTAGGTGGCTCTGCTTTACCTGGGGAGTTGGATAGCATGACCTCCAGAGATCCTTTCCAACCTCAACCAATTAATGATTCTGTGAATTTGGACCCTTTCAAAGTGGAAGTAGAAATGATGAATTAATATTAAAGAAATTTCAATGGATTTCCATGCAGTAGAATTTCTCAGATAATCCAGTTTTGTAAAAAATTCTGCTAGTTGGGGATAGAAGACTGAAGACTGCATTTATTCATTTTTATTATTGCATTGTCTTTTTTAGGTCTTAATATGGAGGGCCAATATTCAATCCACATGTAGTACCTTGGGTTCCAGCTATACTTTACAAATGGCTTCTACTATTTTTTTTTTAAAGTTAGTGCCTCAATTAAAATAGGCCTGGAGATGTAAACAAATCTAATTGGGAATCATAATGGTAGAGGAATTCAGCACTAGGTTTTTTCACCCTAAGACATATGTCCCAGTTTTCTGATTGAAGAAGACAAACTAGGCAGAAAGAATTAAATGAGCCATTATTTCCTTGCTTACCAGATTCACAAACCTCTCTTCTCACTGAATAAATCTCCCATATACCAGTATTTCATATCCATAGCAGCCTACTTCATTCAAATTTGTTTGAGATCGTGAGGCTATATTTACAGTACATACTTGCGTTTTATAAGCAGACACTAATAAAGTAAAAATACACACATAAAATTCTCAACTGTTCTTAAATTACTGTTTTGTTCATTAAAATGTTATATGAAATTTCAGTAAGGAAATATAATTTTTGTTTATTGAAATAATAAGTACTGAAAGGAAGCTCTGTGGTTGAAACAAGATCATAGGACTGGAGAACTGATTCATAAGCTTCATGCTGTTCCCTTCCCTTTCCCTCCAACATGGTTTCTTTCTAGAACTGATTTAATATACAGTGTTCTGCATGTGGACTTTGGAAGTCTGGCAAAATTGTAAGTCTTTTGAAATCAGAAGAATTTTCTCTGAAGCTTGTATGCCTTTTCTGTGCTACAGGACCTTAAGAAAGTTGAGGTTGATCAGAATTTGCTAAAGACAAATATGTACACACATATTTAAGAAGGTATTGGAACTGTGTGTAGCAGTTTTAATTCAACTTTTATTACCAAGAGTTTTATCATTCTGGAGAACCACACCTAAAGCATAGACAATTTTTCTGGTTTGATATATCTAAACTGTTCTTATTCTGCATCTTAAAATGTGGGCTTTATACTTTCAATGAGATGAATGGCAATATCTTTATGTACCATTTTATTAATGAAGGATGCTTTTGCAGAATATGATGTGCAGACACACACAAAATAACATAGTGCACCATGGCAATTATTTTATGTTACTTTTTATCCTGACAGAAAGGGATTCTGCCAAGGATGATCTGTTTTATCCCAAACCAGCTTGGAAAAGTCAGCACACGTATCCATTTCCTGTGTATGCTTTGCAGAGCCAGGATCAAAGCCATCTCATTTCAATGTCCCAGGATTCTGTATTCTTCACATTTTTTAGAAATTCACAGAGCTAGTCTGCTTTCAACCTGTGTGAAAGAGCTCTTTCATCTATTTATTTTGTTTGTTACAGGAGAGTGAATCAAAATAGACTGCTTTACATATCTGCAGCATCTCAGTGTCCCAGCATCACTACCTTGCATATGTTAGCAATCCTTCAATAATTCTGTGAAATGGAGAACGAACACACAAATGCAGAGATCATATACCTGTGGTGGAGCATGGATGGGCATTACAAACTATTACCTTTATCACCATCCATCCCTCACCCTCAGAAGTCAATGCGCAACTTATAGCGACTCAACTATAATTATCAAGTAACCTCACCACTATAAGCTTTTGCTTTCCTCACAGAGCAAAATCTATCATCTGTGCACTTTATCTGTTTGATGTATATATTTAATGGAGAAATTACTGCAAACTATTAAGCAGCATATTGTTCAGTGCCCAACCGTCCCGTAAGTGCTCTCCCTTGCCAACACAGCCAGACTTTGTGTAGCAGGGATCAGTCCACAGTATTTAAATGTGTCACATCTCTACAAAATGAGTAGGAAGCATTTGCTTATATGTGATGAAGCTCTTATTTTCAGTCTGCAGTTACATGACATGTAAAGATCAATGGAATATGATGGACCACCATATAAAGTCGATGAAGAAATGGATGAACAAGAGAAATAAGCTTACTTTAATTATGTAGGGTATATAAATCAATAAAATCACTGAAAGATATAATAACATCTTTTTCTCTCAGCCTACTTCCACATTTTTTCTTATCTTGCACAATATAATTTAGAGGAAATATTTACACAAAATAGAATCATATTGGTTTCAGTGGTATTTCAGAAAAGTTTCATAGGAGGAATAGGAATATAGTTAAATAAAAAAATATGTGCTATAACATAGCATATATAATTAGAATTTCTAGGCAGAATGACTTCATACTAATTTGAAAAATAAATAGATGTTTATTTCTATGCTACTGTTCCAGCGGCTTTAAACAATTTTGTGATAATGGATTACTAATTACAGTTCTTCCATGTCAGTTGAAATGAAGGAAATGTTCACATTTCTAAATAATTTGTGTATAGAAGTGGTTATGCAAAACTCAGTTCTATAGAACTGAAAATCCCAGTCATCTAATGCAATCCAGTGAAAAAAAGAATTATAGATAAGCTGATCTTCAATAAGAGGTAGACTGCAGTTCACCTTTGATGACATTATAATTCAACAACCTCTTCTCACATTGGAGGAAACTTTTTATAACTATGTTAGCTTTAACTATTTCCTTCACCCGGGAGGCTGCTCCATTAACCTATTGTTTTAAATTGGAGCAAACTAAACAGCAAAAGTAAATGAGACCTTATTTCATGTTCTCACAGGGCATCAATTGCTTCTGCCATAATCCACCGTCTGTTTCCAAAGTCCTAACCTAATAAAACAATTAAAAAAATATATTCAAAGATGTTGAGTCTGTCCAAGTGCTCTGTACTTCACACTCAAAAGAAACTTACTTGTTATTACCAAAACTTTTTTGGAGTGGCGGGGAGGAGAAAGAATAGCTTGAGTCAGGGATAAAAGGCAGAATATTTTGTCATGAGTGGCAAGCTTTGCCAAATATATAAGTCACTGATAGCTAAGATATGAGAGATTTTAATGAGAAGCATTACGTGACCTTAATATAAATGTCACTATCACTTTGTTGCTAGAAGTAGGACTGAAGCAATACTGAATTGTCAGAATTCATTTGAGCCTAGAAACTAATTTCAAGTAGAACTTGTTTGAGATTCTTTTGGGATCAATGAACAGTTAATCTTAAGTAGTCAAAATACATGAATGTAGGACCTAATTCTCCTCTCATTTACTTCAGTTTTCATCCTCTCATTTACCTATCTTTATGCAAAATCTTCCCAGTTTAACACAAGAGCAACAGAAAGGAAAATCAAACTCTAAGCTGAAACCATGTGTATGGATGTTAAGCATTTGCTTGTATCATTTGTGAACATTTTTTAATATCGTATTAATTCACATTATTGGTATATTTTCAAAGTATTCTCCAGAAAAGATAAATGGGAATTTTTTTAAAATTACTTATTATGCAGACAGAAAGCAGAACTTTGAATGAATAATTTAGCATGACTTTTTCTTATTCTAACAGATCACCTACTTTTTATGTTCACCGTTTCATGTACAAGATCTGATTCTTCATCACTGTTCAGCTCTGTGGCCTTCCAACTGCTGCTGCTCTGAGCAAAGTCTGACTTCCTGACTACTACATTGTGTTTTCTTAGACACAAATTTCCTTTCACTGAAGGTGGTGAATGGATGAGAATCTATGTTTTATCTTATCCAACCTATTTCATATTGCCTAACCTAAAACGTAAGCCAGAAGAAGAAAAACAAAAGATCTGTACATGAAAATCATGTAGGCTGATGAAATCACTGTCTTTCAGGTACGCAACTAAAAAAGAAAAACTCCAATATCATATAATGACATCATATAATGACATCATCTCTATATCTGATAGCTCTTTAATTTTCTCTGAAATGTCATTTATGAGAGAGGTATTTTTCATCATTTCATGAGGAAGGCATCCATAGAAAATATTGGCATAACTCTCCACAATCTTGCACAACTCTGTAGCTTCATAAACAGATTTAATGATAGAAGGTTATTATTTAGGGTAAGGGAGCAGCCTTCTGAATGACAGACTGAGGCTCAACTGTAATTTGGCATTCAAGAAAGCAATAGATAGATAAGCCAAAAATATCAAGGAAAGCAATATGCTGTGCTGCCACTTGACACTCAGCAGTAAATGAGTTATGGTGCGAAACTGTCTTTAAGAAAAGAACAGATATTTTTCCTAGTCCACAAGAACTTCACAAGCCATCTGAGAGGGAGAACAATGTTAATGGTATGTTCAAAGCAGAGTCAATGCACGAACTGCATTTGACCAACAGTAGGCATTCAAATGATTAATTTTCCACTAAGAAAGATGTGCAGCAGGCAACATAAATATGTCATTTATGAAGAAAATCCATCCAGGGTACCAATGTCCCACAAGAAACATAGGTGAGGTCAATAATGATGAGAAAACTTCCCTGCAGTAAGCTTTTAATTGTCATAAGTAAGCAATGCCTCTGGAGTACAGATATATGCTCTAAAACACTCCAAGGTGCACCAAGGACTGACATGGTATCTAGTATCAACATTAAGATAAGAAACTATACAGGTCTGCCTTGCCTCATGTCATGATGTACCATCTAATATAAACTTTCATGTGTTTTGTAAAAAAAATCCCCCCCAAAAAACCCTGTAATATTATCTGGCTGTTTTCTGGTCAAGATGATATTTATAAGGGAAGGCACTGTATAGATAAACACTTAAGAACTCACTGTGGAGCTGTGAGGTAAGTGAAGAATTAGGTTTTATTCTGAGGCTGAGACATATTGAGTTCTCAAGTGTGAAAATAAATTGTTCCTAAAGTTTCTGCATAGACTGAGAAATCTAAAAAGAGTCCAAAGCTACCATGCTCAAAATTTCAGCCCAGGTTTTTCAGTACTAAACAAAGCAGTCTACAACCACTGGTACCAGCTTATCTTTGGTATGGCTTGACATTTATTGTTGCACATTTAAATTTGTGTTAGGAGGCATTTGGTAGAGTCTTTCATGTCCTTTGTTGTAATCACCTCACAGGCGATGCACTGACAAGATACCCTCTTCCCTAAAACAAGAGATTGAAAGGTGACTAAAGAGAGACATATGTATATGCAAGCAATAGTAGCTTCATCACTATACTCATGCTGAAATATGATTAACACTGAATGCCTCAACCTCCAAGGCTGGAGGCTTGTCTTCCTCAGGAAGGTGTATCCTGTGCACCAGGAACACCACTACCAAATTTTCTTGCAGTTGCAGATGTGTCTTCTCTCTTGAGTGCATATAGGTTGAAACAATCAAAAGACTGGTCAGCATCAGTGCATCACCAAATGTCAGGCTGTCCTCGGTTCAGCAGTAGCAGTCATGTTTCTCCTTCGTGGTAGCTGGTGCAGTGCTGTGTTTTGACTTCCAGCCTGGGAACAGTGTTGGTGAAGCCGATGTTTTCGGTTGTTGCTAAGTGATGTTTACCCTGACCAAGGACTTTGTGAGGCTCATGCTCTGCCAAGGAGGAGGGGAAGCTGTGAGGAAGCAGAGACGGGGTGCCTGACCCAGGCTAGCCAAAGAGGTATTCCATACCACAGCACGTCATGCCCAGGGTGGGGGGGTAACTGGGAGTTAACCCGGAAGGACACAGGCTTCCGGGTGGGACTGGTTTCTTGACCGGGGGTACTGTATTCTCTTCCCTTGTTATTTTATCATTGTTGTCGTTGGTAGTAGCGGTGATGATTTGTGTTGTACATTGGTTGCTGGACTGTTCTTGTCTCAACCTGTGGGAGTTGTACTCATTCGATCCTCCTCCCCATTCCTCCAGGAGCGGGGAAGGGGAGAGCCCCGGGGGGGGGGGGGCTCTCAATTGCTCTCAGCTAGGCACCACTCACTGGGAGTGAGTGAACAAGCTGTCTGGCTAGGGTTTAAACCACGACAGTTCTTTGGGTGGGGGGTAACTGGGAGGGTAAAAGGATGTCTCCTTCACAGGTTGAGCACCTGAGAAGGAGAAAAAAGATGTGTAATTGCTAAGCACTTCTATTACATACCTCCCAAAGTATAAAGGTGGTGACCACACTGGGAACATAAGCCAGATCAGTTTCATGATCAATGTTTCTATTGTATTACAAGTCATTACCATAAAGTACAATGAGACAAAAACCTTAGCCCGAGCCCCACACTTGAAAAACACTAATACAGCAAATACCGGATGGAAGTAAGATATGATATACTGAAACCGTGAGATCAAGAGGAACAACCTTGAGAGCCAATAAATCAGCATTGTGATGAGTGACTATTAATCTGGACAGATCTGTCGTTATCTCAACCGCTTGTGCCCCACGTTGGGTGCCAAAAGAACTGTTGTGGTTTAAACATTAGCCAGACAGCTTGTTCACTCACTCCCAGTGAGTGGTGCCTAGCTGAGAGCAATCGAAGGCTCCCCCCCGGCGCTCTCCCCTTCCCCGCTCCCGGAGGAACAGGGAGGAGGATCGAAAGAGTGCAACTCCCAGGGGTTGAGACAAGAACAGTCCAGCAACCAATGTACAACACAAATCACCACTGCTACCACCACCAACAATGATAAGAGAAAATAACAAGGGAAGAGAATACGATACCACCGGCCAAGAAACGAGTCCAACCCAGAAGCCCGTGTCCTTCCGGGTAACTCCCAGTTACCCCCCACCCTGGGCATGACGTGCTGTGGTATGGAATACCTCTTTGGCTAGCCTTGGCCAGGCACCCCGTCTCTGCTTCCTCACAGCTTCCCCTCCTCCTTGGCAGAGCATGAGCCTCACAAAGTCCTTGGTCAGGGTAAACATCACTTAGCAACAACCGAAAACATCGGCTTCACCAACACTGTTCCCCGGCTGGAAGTCAAAACACAGCACTGCACCAGCTACCACGAAGGAGAAACATGACTGCTACTGCTGAACCCAGGACACAGGCCCATTCAACAAGTGCTCTGGTGCCCAGGCATATTGTCTCATCTCAGCTTTGTTAGTGCTAGAAAATCAGAGAATGTCAGAGCAACTTTGTGCCATGAACACTTCATGCCATCAGCTTTCCTTTAATGCTGTCAAGGTGTATAAAATTACAACTTTCATCTAACTCCATATTGTCTGCTTACTGTTTTTACTTTCAGTGAAGGCCAAGCTTCAAGATCTGTTTGAGAGCATTGCTATGAATCATAGGGAGCCCATGTGACTGTACTGATAACAAGCCACATATTGAGCTGTTCAGAAAGTTTTACTTTACTGTGTTTGCATTTTAGTGTTGCTTTATCTCTGTCACACCAAGAGTAAGGCATTTAAAGAGTAGCAAGAACAAGTACAGGTTGGTTGCGATTTATTATGCTTCAGTTCTTATAAATGGTGTCTTCCCAACTGATTTGCTTACTAGCAAGTGTCTCCATACTTTGGTTCAGGGAACCCCATTAGAGGTAATACAGTACATCTTTGAAAGCTTCACTCTTCAGGAAGAGTGATTTTTTGAAACAGTGAAATTAAAATGAGGACAGACATCCTAAGGCAAGGATATCTTCTGAGCTCTAAGTATGGCTCGCCAATGTACATGCTCATGCCTAGTCATAAGGAGCTTTTTCCTTCCCTGGGATAATATATTGTAAATTATTCATCAGGAATCAAGTGCCTTCTGGCCCTGCATTTGCACTGACTACTTCACTTTATTATCACAAGTGGTCATGAGGTGAAACTACTCATCTGCTGACTTCTAGACCCATTTGTGTCTTACTCTTATTTTTATCCTCTAAATCTCAGTTCAGCTCTTCAAAGCTAGGATAGATATGTTAATACCATAAATCCTCCAATCCAGGCATATAAGATTTTGTCTTGCCCTGTTCCAGAATATGTTTACTTCGTCAGACTGGCATAGTAAAAGCTAAAGACATGTTTCACCAGAGCTGCAGAAGGAACACTTATGTACACACTAAAAATGTTAATTCCAGTTCTGTATCTGTCTCAGTTCTTTCACCCAATTTTTGAGATTCATGCCAAGACTATCCAATCTATCTCCAGCATTCAGAAGAACAGTTTAGAAGTAAATCAGTATTTTAGAAGTGGAGGGAAAAAAAGACAAAGTTCCTGTCGTGGTTTAAACCCAGTCAGGTAACTTGCCCACTCACTCCCAGTGAGTGGCGCCGAGCTGACAACAAGTGTCATGGGCCCACCGGGCCAAAAATAATTCACCTTTACGTTGCCAATCTAAGTCCATCTGAGCCACTTCAATCTTAGCCGCTTTATCCACTTGTTGGTTGTTCTGGTGTTCCTCAGTGGCCCGACTCTTGGGTACATGGGCATCTACATGACATACCTTCACCACCAGGTTCTGCACCCTGGCAGCAATATCTTTCCACAGTGCAGCAGCCCAGATGGGTTTACCTCTGCGTTGCCAGTTGCTCTGCTTCCATTGCTTCAACCACCCCCACAGGGCATTTGCCACCATCCATGAGTCAGTATAGAGATAAAGTACTGGCCACTTTTCTCGTTCAGCAATGTCCAGGGCCAGCTGGATGGCTTTCACCTCAGCAAACTGACTCGATTCACCCTCTCCATCAGCAGTTTCTGCAACTTGTCGTCCAGGACTCCATGCAGCTGCCTTCCATCTCCGATGCTTTCCCACAATACGGCAAGAGCCATCAGTAAACAAGGCATACTGCTTTTCACTTTCTGACAGTTTATTATATTGTGGGGCCTCTTCGGCGCGCATCACCTCCTCCTCTGGTGACATTCCGAAATCTTTGCCCTCTGGCCAGTCCATGATGACTTCTAGAATGCCTGGACGACTGGGATTTCCTATTCGAGTTCGTTGTGTAATTAGTGCAGCCCATTTACTCCATGTAGCATCGGTTGCATGATGTGTAGAGGAGACCCTGCCTTTTAACATCCAGCCCAGCACGGGAAGCTGGGGTGCCAGAAGGAGCTGTGCTTCAGTGCCAATCACTTCCGAAGCAGCTCGAACCCCTTCATAGGCTGCCAGTATCTCTTTCTCAGTTGGGGTATAGCTGGCCTCAGATCCTTTATATCCCCGACTCCAAAAGCCGAGGGGTCGACCTCGAGTCTCCCCTGGAGCTTTCTGCCAGAGGCTCCAGGTAGGACCGTTCTCCCCAGCTGCAGTGTACAGCACATTTTTTACATCTGGTCCGGTCCGGACTGGTCCAAGGGCTACTGCATGAACTATCTCGCGTTTAATTTGCTCAAAGGCTTGTTGCTGCTCAGGGCCCCATTTAAAATCATTCTTCTTCCGGGTCACATGATAGAGAGGGCTTACAATCGAACTGTAATTTGGGATGTGCATTCTCCAGAACCCCACTGCACCCAAGAAAGCTTGCGTTTCTTTCTTATTAGTTGGTGGAGACATTGCTGTTATCTTGTTGATCACATCTGTGGGGATCTGTCTACTTCCATCTTGCCATTTTATTCCCAAAAATTGAATCTCCTGTGCAGGTCCCTTGACCTTACTCCGTTTTATGGCAAAACCGTCTTTCAGCA
This sequence comes from Pezoporus occidentalis, assembly GCF_034315485.1. Taxonomy (NCBI): domain Eukaryota; kingdom Metazoa; phylum Chordata; class Aves; order Psittaciformes; family Psittacidae; genus Pezoporus; species Pezoporus occidentalis. The sequence goes on along the minus strand of NW_026915158.1, from coordinate 5,412,548 downwards.
GGATTTGGATTATTTTCCTCCCTTTCTCAAAGACTTCTTCTGCTGTATCGCCCCACACAATAATGTCATCAATGTATTGCAGGTGTTCTGGAGCTTGCCCCTGTTCCAGTGCATTCTGGATCAGTCCATGGCAAATGGTAGGGCTGTGTTTCCACCCCTGGGGCAGTCGGTTCCAAGTGAACTGGACACCCCTCCAAGTAAAAGCAAACTGTGGCCTGCACTCTGCTGCCAAAGGAATTGAGAAAAATGCATTGGCAATATCAATCGTGGCATACCACTTGGCTGCTTTTGACTCTAGTTCATACTGAAGTTCTAGCATGTCCGGTACGGCAGCACTCAATGGTGGTGTGACTTCATTCAGGCCACGATAGCTACTGTTAGTCTCCATTCTCCATTAGACTTTCGCACTGGACATATGGGGCTATTGAAGGGTGAGCGGGTCCTGCTGATCACCCCCTGACTCTCCAGTCTACGGATCAGCTGATGGATGGGAATCAGGGAGTCTCGGTTGGTGCGATATTGCCGCCGGTGCACTGTTGTGGTCGCAATTGGCACTTGTTGTTCTTCAACTTTCAGCAACCCCACAGCAGAGGGATCTTCTGAGAGACCAGGCAAGGTGGACAGCTGATCAATTTCCTCAGTCTCCAAAGCAGCAATACCAAAAGCCCACCGGTACCCTTTTGGGTCTTTGAAGTACCCTCTCTTGAGGTAGTCTATGCCGAGAATGCATGGAGCCTCTGGACCAGTCACAATAGGGTGCTTTTGCCGTTCCCTCCCAGTCAGGCTGATTTCAGCCTCCAGCACAGTCAACTCTTGGGATCCTCCTGTTACTCCAGAAATATAGATGGGTTCCACCCCTTGACAGCTTGATGGCATCAGGGTACACTGTGCACCGGTATCTACTAGAGCCTTATACTTCTGTGGGACTGATGTGCCAGGCCATCTGATCCACACAGTCCAGTAAATCCGATTGTCCCCTACCTCCACCTGGCTGGAGGCAGGGCCCCTCTAATGGTCGTCACAGCATTGGACACTTAAGTCATGTTGAAAGGGATTATTCTTCGTTATCACAGGAGCTGGAGTAAAATCAGCTCTTCCACTCCATCTGGGAAACTGATCACCAGAGACTGAAGCCATAGCTCTCATGGGACGATCAGTCTTGGCCCTTGCTCCCCTCTTCAGTTCACTCACCCGTTCCTCCAAAGCTGAAGTAGGTTTTCCATCCCACTTTGTCATGTCTTCTCCGTGACCCAGCAGGTAAAACCATAGGGTACCCCGTGGCGTATACCTCCTGTATCTCCTCTCTTGAACAATAGGACGCCTTTTGTTAATAGCTGAGACGTGTGTTGGTACACGTGAGGAGCCAGATAAATCAGATAGATTGTCCTTCAATTGTTCGATGTCCTGGGACAGTTTTTTCACAGCTGAGATGATGGAAGGGGTGAGATTGTCTTCGAACTCTCGGAGTTTATGAACCATTTCATCCACTGTTAGTGGTACTATGTCATTCCAGGTCACTGTTGCCAATGAATGGGCATATGATGACGGTGCATTCCGTGTAAGTTTTCGCCACATGGGTTGTGTACATTCAACTTCATCTGGATCTATAGGTGTATCCCCGTTATTCGGCTTGATGTGATAGATCATCTCTACGATGGCTGATTCCCTCAGAGACTGGATGCCTTTGTCTATAGTAGTCCACTTGGCCGAACGACTCGTAACATCGTCCTTGTACGGAAACCTTTCTTTCACAGCTGCCAAGAGCCTCCTCCAAAGGCTGAGGGACTTTTTCTCTCTTGCAATTGCTTTGTCAATTCCCCTTCTCTAGCAAGTGATCCCAGCTGCTTGGCTTCTGTACCTTCTAGTTCGTGACCATCGGCCCCATTGTCCCAGCATCGGAGTAACCAGGTGATGATGTGCTCCCCTGGTTGATGGGTAAAATCTTTTCGCATATTCTGCAGCTCGGTTGAGGTCCGAGGTCAAGAAGTTACCTCTTCTTCTTCTTCTTCGTCATGTGATGATGACTCCTGATCAGATTCTGGACCGGGTGGTGAATTCATTGGTTCTTCATCTCGCTTCACCCTTTTTGCCTCCTTTTTGCTTGTTCTCTTGCGTACAGGGGCAACTGATATTGGTACGAATTGGTCCTCTGGTTTGGCTGCAGTGATTATCACTGTGGTTTGAGTAGCAACTGTACTTGTTGCTGGGAGTGGTGTAGCTGCTGTGCTTGGAGCTGGGGTAACCGCGCTGTCTGTTGCAGTTGAAGTTTGAGCAGCTGCTGTACTTGCCACTGGGGTAGCTGTGCTGTTCATTGCAGCCAAAGTTTGAGTAGCAACTGTAGCTTTGCCCTCAGATCCGCAGACATTCTTTTCCTTTTGAAGGTGCTGGATAGTGTTGAACAAGGCCCTGTAAGCATAGGCCAAGCCCCAGCACGTTGCCGTGATTTGTCCATCTCTGGTATGGCCAGAATGACCACACACCTCATTTAAGTGTTTTACTAATTCTTCTGGATTTTGCAGTTGTTCGGTAGTGAAATTCCAAAGTACTGGAGGGCCCCACTGACCTAGATACTTGCCCATACTATCCCACACACCCTGCCACTCATGGCTGTCCAGCCTCAGGGAAAATCTCTTGGTCCTCCTACATCGTCGTTTGACCCCAGACAAGACCCAAACCTGAATCTGCTTAACTCTTGAAATCAGTAGTGGGTAAAACACACTCTGTATGTGTGTTAGCATGGTGATTCCCATCACCATCAGCAAACAAGTCTCAACAGCATTAAAAGGCCATTCAAAAAATTCAAAACTCTCAAATGTAAATGGTCTGGGGGGACAACTAGGAGGGTAAAAGGATGTCTCCTTCACAGGTTGAGCACCTGGGAAGGAGAAAAAAGATGTGTAATTGCTAAGCACCTCCATCATATACCTCCCAAAGTATAAAGGTGGTGACCACACTGGGAACATAAGCCAGATCAGTTTCATGATCAATGATTCTATTGTATTACAAGTCATTACCATAAAGTACAATGGGATAAAAACCTTAGCCCAAGCCCCACACTTGAAAAACGCTAATACAGCAAGTACCGGATGGACGTAAGATATCATATACTGAAACTGTGAGATCAAGAGGAACAACCTTGAGAGCCAATAAATCAGCATTGTGACGAGTGACTATCAATCCAGTCAGATCTGTTCTTATCTCAACCCCTCGTGCCCCACGTTGAGCGCCAAAAATAAACTGTCGTGGTTTAAACCCAGTCAGGTAACTTGCCCACTCACTCCCAGGGAGTGGTGCCGAGCTGACAACAATCGAGGTCCGTGTCCGTCTCCCCCCCCCCCGCCTCCCCGCACCGGGGCTCTCCCCTTCCCCGCTCCCGGAGGAACGGGGAGGAGGATCGAGAGAGTGCAACTCCTACGGGTTGAGACAACAACAGTCCAGCAACAAATCACCACCGCTACTATCAGCTAAAACAATGATAAGGGAAAATAACAAGGGAAGAGAATACGATACCACCGGCCAAGAAAACAAGTTCCACCCGGAAGGCCGTGTCCTTCCGGGTAACTCCCAGTTACCCCTCACCCCGGGCATGACGTGCTGTGGTATGGAATACCTCCCCGGCTAGCCCGGGTCAGGCGCCCCGTCTCTGCTTCCTCACAGCCTCCCCTCCTCCCTGGCAGAGCATGAGCCTCACAGAGTCCTTGGTCAGGGTAAACATCACTTAGCAACAACCGAAAACATTGGCTTCACCAACACTGTTCTCAAGCTGGAAGTCAAAACACAGCACTGCACCAGTTAACACAAAGGAAAAACATGACTGCTACTGAGGAACCCAGGACAGTTCCCTTTGGATAATCAGAAAACACAATATCATGAGAAGCTGGCCAAAACAGAAATGGCTTATTACTAACTGTTATTTTTTAGTGTGTAAAACAGTCCCTACACAAAACTGTGTTCAGTGGCAGAGGCAGAGTTCCAGTTCCAAATGCTTCTATATATCAAAATCCCATGAATTGTAGGAATGTAAATGGAGAAGCTGGCATGAATTACTGTCTAACAGGGATATTGAATCCTTAAATGAACTGCACACTCACATTTTTAATGGCAGAAAGCTGAAGCCAGGCATAATAAAAATAATTGAAATGGGGTTTTGAATACATTAATCTAGATGAGAAGCACTTTAAAGAACAAGTGAAGTAGAAAAACAGGCAAAATGTGTATGGCATTTACTTGTAGATACCATTTGCTTCTGATATTATCAGTTGCCATTAGTTAAATGTGAAAATATAGAAAAGAAAACCTTTTAAAATGTGCGTTTTTTTACCATGGAAATTAAGGAAAAACCATGGAAGTACTGCCTTGTTTCAGTGGCTGGTGATAACTGTATTCTGTCACAGGCTTAGTCATTTCTTAGGGTAATAAGTGGGCGAAAGAAACAAAAGAAGCAAATGGCAAAGGGCATACTGGCAAACAACTAGACTTTCTGGAATATAACTACAAACTACCGACAAGAGACTACAAAGAAAATGTAGATCAGTCTGATCTATTCAACAGAAAGGAATACTGAGGACTTTCTCAGTTCAGAAGCTCTGGAATTAGCAGAGATCCTTTCTAACCACTGTTGTCTGCAGCAGTAAAACTGCTTATGACCACACAGAAAGCGGAGAACTGACGATAGCATTCAAAACTGGAAAGATATCAAATAAGCCAAGGATCATTACTGACCATTGCCTGCTTGGTTGGATTTCATGCTTGGACTTAAATAACTGCATTTAAAAAAAATGTCTTTTTAGACATTCAGACATTCTTTAAATCCACCCCTACTCCTTTTCTATAGCCTGAGTCAGTATTTTATTTTCAAAGCAGTTCAGTTCTTTGCAGACTCAGTGAAGAAGCTGTTAAGCCATGTTACAGCAAAAGGATACACTAAATAGTGCTCAGAAGAGGCCTGTGCACATACACATGTATATACATGTTTCTGCTTCCTAAATTTGTCCTGCCCAGAAGACACTATCAAGGGTAAGATTCCCTTCTAAATTCATACATTTAATCTTTTGACTCTATGAATAGCTTAACCCTCAGCTGCTCTTAGCGTCTGATCTTGGAATAGCTGGTAGCTATATTATAAGAAAAACAGAATGTCAATATGTGTATTTCTAAGAGCATTCAGGCCAGACATGTGATTTCTAATTTAAGGCCAACATGCTCTTAAAATAGAAATCTCCTCAAACTCTGCCACATCTGAATAAGTGAATTGTTCAGATCACTTTTTTTCTAGGGTGACCTGAGCAAGTGAGGTATTTTAAGAATGGCAGGGAGGAAACAAAGACTGTAAAAATCCTCTAAAAATCTCTATAATTCTGCAGCACTGTATGCCAAGATTCTAGAGCTTAAAATTGGAGCTTTATTGAATTTATGATAATTTGTAAGGTTTACAAACAAATATCCATCTACACATAAGAATATGATCAGCAGAGGCGTTAGCCTCAGAGTAGAAATATGAGGCAAGCTTAGAAATGAGAGCAGAAGTCAGGTCATCTGCTGTCACCCTGATAACCTGGGAGAAAAAGCTGAGAACAGAGAAATAGAAGAGGCTAGGGACTAAAAACACTGGTCTGAAGCATTAATAAGATGGGAAACAAGTAGGGTAGCTGCTGCTCCTAGAAGCAAATAAAATGATCCTGTCACTCTCTGTATGTTATAGGAGCAACATCAAAAAAGAAAAATCAATATTTTTTTATGTATATTACTAGAACACATATGTGTATTATTTTAGAAGTAGTGGTGTTAAACTAGTGTAGCAACAAATCATAAGAAGTGAATTTTAAAGTGATATAATCTCTCCTATTGAATCAACTGGAAAAAGAGTAGATAAAGGACACAGGGGGATTTCATAAAAGGTCTGCAAGCCCAAAAGCTATCTGCTTTTCCCTGCTATAACAGCTGTTTTAGTAGAAGATGCTACCTACCTTTCCCTACAGACTTGATCTCCACTGTATTCTCGTCTGAACATCCTTGAATATGTACTTTTGAGAATTTTCTTGCAAAGCCATCAGTTCTTCACAATGCATCAATGTGTGTTATAAAGAATATACCCAAAGATTTTTGGTTGACAGGTATTCAAAAACTTTTTTTTTTTGTTCAAGGTCTAGTGTGATTTGTAGTCTATAACTTTACTCCTGATGTACTTGAGATATTTTTTTTTTTTCATCAAGGGATTTCAGAGAGTGCACATCAAAGTACAGCTCTCAAGCTCAATGTATCACTAGCTGTATCAATATTACCACTAGTTGCTTATATTATTGTTTGATATTCCAACCTATAACAAGTTCTGAAGCAATGCTGGACAGAGGGAAGGAAGGTTAAACACTAATCATAAACAACTCAGCTTAATAACCAAGTTTTCCAGCTTATATTTATATGTATGCATCTGAACAAAAGTTTTAAAGCAGAGAAACATCTAGTTTTCTGCAAGAATTACCTTAGTCAATATCTACCCATTTCTCTCAATTATCAGTTGCATTATGTTGTGGAAAAAGAACATTTTAAGACTTTTCTACTTTTTTTTAGGCTGTATCTCTTCCCAGCTGAGCTAGACATTAGTGTGTACAGTGAAGCATTTAGCTGAAATATATGCTGAAGTGTTCTGAAATATTATAGAAAATTTACAGTTTTGAAAAAAAAACTGAAACCCAGAAATGCCAGTGGAAACCTTTTGGTACTTCTACTTGGGCAATTACTGTCATAAGCAAAGACAGATATATTTGTTTCTGCCTTGAGCGGCTGCTTGGAAATCTGTTTCTGTTTTTACTCATGTATTTATAGATCTTTAGCTAAGTCGTTACTCTGAGTTTCCATAGTGATAACTGAAATATGTATTAACACCAAACCTCAAAGCATATTTACTGTTGGCAGTGCTTCATAAATTACTTTTTTCAAGAGCAGCTTCTCAAAACATATTTGCTCAGTTCAATTCCCCACTTGATTTGTGATAGATAATTTTGATATAGCTGTATTTATCTAGAAGAGATATTTTTCGCTCTGCAAGATTCAGTGCATAGATATTACTTCTCTTTTTTATCTGTAATATAAAACGGTCTGAAGAGATGAAGCTTCTGAATTCAGAATGTTACCTTTGAAATAAAATCAGACTTTTAAATTGGCTTTACTTTCAATTAAAATTTCCTTAATGAATCACCAGTAATAGACAGTACAAAATATTGCAGATAGCTTATCTGTATTCATAATCATGAATTTTTAAACCAGGAACATGTTTCTCCAGTTACCATCAGATTAGAAAAGAATCACCCATTCATAAGATCTTGTTATTTAATCAGAAAAGCTGAACTGCAGCTCATCAGGTATATCCTAAGCATCACTTTCTGAAAGAAACTCTAGGCTGGAATTTTCCCAGTCGTTCCGCTCATGTTTCCCAGTACACTTATCTGAACATTATCCTAGTCTGCTCTGGGCTGCCTTTATGCCATGGAAAGGAGACGCAGCACTAACTCCAAATTATTTTTTATTGCCTCACACCAAAATGAAGGTTTGGAGGATTTTATTCTTTTTTTGAAAGTCAAATATACTGATAAGCAGAGAGAAATGTTTTCAGGAAATATCTGAAGGAATGACTAAAAAAAAAATTCCTCTTTATTTCTGATAATTTCTTCTATGAAGGCATCTGAATTTAAGATTATTGGCTGAAAATCTTTCATTGTTTATTCCAAGCATACTTGGTCTGGATTCTATTCTGTACTAAATAGAACTGTCATACATACAAATGCAAGGTGACAACTAATGACCAAACATGTCTAGACAGGAACTTGAACCTGAATTAATGAAAGTGCCTATGTGGCCCCTATTTTAACCTGCTTGCAAGCAGAAATGTGCTTTAATCTCTAATTTGCATTCTAGGTCTGCTGTTCACTTAAAGAGGGGAGCACTTACATTTGACAAATTGAATTCTTTATTCAGGCGTTTTGGAAATCTGACTTTAGTATAAAGTAGTCTCTCATTAATTGTAGGTGTCTGTTGTGTACCACAATCTTATCCCCCCTTTCTTATCCTCTACAGTCATCACCCATATGTTCATATGGCAACAACTACAAGCACAAAACTTCACTCTCTAACTGGTATCTCGTCAAACCCGCATCTCCATATTCCAACTGCTGAGCATCCTTTTTCATTATCCTTACCTTAAATAATATTTTGTCTTAGCTTAGCCTTTCACAGCTCTTAGCAGTTCAGATGTTTGGGTTCTAAATTGTGCTTTTCTCTCCAGCGGTGTGTAATAGTGGAGGCCCCTGTGCAAGGAGAGTGCCCTCTGTAGTCATGTCTCATACATTGTGCAGCTCTGGTCTTCAGTAAACCCAACTAAGACTGAGTGGGAAAATGTATGACTCCCTCTCTTGTTCCATGCTATCATACTAGCTTTCCGGCCCTGAAGCTGAGAGGCTTTGATTCCAGCACTGCATTTTAACCTCAGGCCATTATTTTTGATTTTTGGCTCTTTGTCTCTCCTACGACGTCGGTATGCCTCTGCCTGGCTACGTACTTTCCTGACATCCTAACCTAGTGCAAATAGGATGAAAACAAGTTCCAGACTCTTCAAAGTGCTTTCACAATTTAGACATAGCCAGAAGAAGCTGAGCAAACCTGTTCCTAATATTTTCTTGTGTCTGTGTGAGGCAGTGGTTCCTACATCCCACTCCTAGGCCAGTGTGAGGCAAGAGCATGGGATAGCTGCAGCATGCCAAAGATTGCAGGACCTGCCCCTGGCCCTGCTGAGCTGGTCATGTCCTGTGCCTGGTGTATGCCTGAGAGTTATCGACCTGCCTCAGGGATGCTAAAGCAAGCACACTGCACCCTCACAGTCACCTTTGAGGTGTGTGCTGAAGCAGAAAGTTAAATGTTTGTAGTCTAACTAATGTTAGCACTATCTCACTATCTTTTCAACCATAATTGTTCAGGGTGGCACAATTACTGAATGAAGCATGTTGCATAAGATTGCATTTAATCATTGTTTACTTCAGTCTAACTTACTCTTTGTGACCCTGTGGAGATTAATTCTTAGTACTGAAAATACACACTTGAATGTATTCACACACAAGCAATTGCTAAGGGGCAATATGTTCCTGTACATTAGCTATTCTCTGGCAACTGCCTGCTTGTAATCTTTTGCTTTCATTGAAAATACAGGGTGGCTTGTTATTTTCTTATTAAGGGGTAAGCTACTTCAGCTTATTTTCTGATTGCCATAGGATTGTACATTTATTGCTACCAGCCTGCAGTAAAAGTTAGCTAGTAACTTCCTACTGTGCCTTCTTTCTTCACAAATATTTTGATGCTCAAAACACCTGCTCTGCTATAATCTAATAATATAAGGGCTCTTTATTTTTCATATATTTTTTATTTTATTCTTTTTTTCTTAAAAGAAAGGCTCTCCAGAGTTCTTTCTCTGTGCTCCTTCAGAAACAGTGGGCATAAGATCTACAGGCATTGGAGAAATAAGAGCTCTCTTTATGGTTTGAAGCAGACAGGCTATTAGTATACTAGAAAATGTTGTGCACAATATCAAGAGTGTACTGGATCTGGTTGGGATGGAGTTAGCTTTTTTCATATCAGCCCATATAGTGCTGTGGTTTGGATTTGTGGCTACAATAGTGTTGTTAACTCACCAGTGCTTTAGCTTCTGCCAAGCAGTCCTTGCACAGTGTCAATGTTTTCTCTGGTTCTCATTCTGCCACACCAGTAAGGAGGCTGGGGGTGGTCAAGAGAAAGAGAGTGTCACAGCCTGGCCAGCCGAACCAAACTGACCAAAGGGATATTACACATCATGGGCAGGAACAACCCCAGGTTCCAGTATAGGTTGGGGAACAACCTGTTAGAGAGCAGTGTAGGGGAGAGGGACCTGGGGGTCCTAGTGGACTACAGGGTGACCATGAGCCAACACTGTGCCCTTGTGGCCAAGAAGGCCAGTGGCATCCTGGGGTGTATTAGAAGGGCGGTGGTTAGTAGGTCGAGAGAGGTCCTCCTTCCCCTCTACTCTGCCCTGGTGAGACCGCATCTGGAATATTGTGCCCAGTTCTGGGCCCCCCAGTTCAAGAAGGACAGGGAGCTGCTGGAGAGAGTCCAGCGCAGGGCAACGAAGATGATTAAGGGAGTGGAGCATCTCCCTTATGAGGAAAGACTGAGGGAGCTGGGTCTCTATAGTTTAGGGACGAGGAGACTGAGGGGTGACCTTATTAGTGTACATAAATATATAAAGGGGGAGTGCCACAAGGATGGAGCCAGGCTTTATTCAGTGGCAAACAATGATAGGACAAGGGGTAATGGGTACAAACTGGAACACAAAAGGTTCCACTTAAACTTGAGAAGAAACTTCTTCTCGGCGAGGGTGACGGAACACTGGAACAGGCTGCCCAGGGAGGTTGTGGAGTCTCCTTCTCTGGGGACATTCAAAACCCGCCTGGACACATTCCTGTGTAACATTATCTAGGTGTTCCTGCTCCGGCAGGGGGATTGGACTAGATGATCTTTTGAGGTCCCTTCCAATCTCTGGCATACTGTGTGATATGGCACCATGCACAGTCATAAAAAACAGTGGTTTGGTCTTTCCAAACTAGCCATTTCTTAAAAACAGGTTTGTCATTGATCTATTTGTGCAAAGTTATGTGTGATTGCTTTTTCATCACTCGTTTTAGGTTTCACGTGTTTGTTTGTTGGCAGGCAGTTTGGTTTAGGTTGGTTTTTGTTTGATTGGTTGGCTGGCTGATTTTGTTGTTGTTTTTTGTTTATTGTTTTTTCCTTCACTTCTTAGAGTTTATCTGAACCCAGAAGTTTTCCTGCTTTTGCACTTATGGTTTTCTACCCCAACCAACTGGAAAGGTGGGAGGAAGTGTCTGGGAGGGTGCTTCATCGATGACTGGGGTCAACCCACCACAAAGGAACAGTTGCAATTGTTTTTTAAGCTACAAGAATCACTGTTACTTTTTTCCTATAGATGGGCTCAATACTAAGAAGGTAGCAACACAATATGGAAAGCTCACAGCTATCTTTCCTTTCTACTAAGAATGGACAGGTTACAAAGAGAAGATATAACAATCGTTCCTATTTCCCACTATATTTTTGCCTTATTTAAATTATTTTTTTTCCAAAATTTTCATGTCACTAGATAGAGGAACAACCTAATTTTAGTCCTTGTTTCACGCTGCCTTCTTAGTCTGCGGGTTCAGTAGAGTCAGGCTACTTAGTCTGAGTCAGGTCATGAACATGTAAGTTCTCCAATGATTCTAAATATGTCTCTGCAAATGAAAGGATTTCTGCTGAAAATTCTTTGGTTCAAACAGAGGCAGTTTGGCTAAAATGCTTTGCTGAAGTGAGGAGAAGATGGGTTCAAATTAAAGGACATAGACTAAACTAGACTGGAACGGAATGGAATGGAATAGAATAGAATAGAATAGAATAGAATAGAATAGAATAGAATATTTCCAGGGTGAAAAAAGACCTAGAACAGTCATCTAGTCCAACTGCCCGACCACTTCAGGGATGACCAAAATTGAAGTATGTTGTTAAAAGTATTGTCCAAATGCCTCTTAAACACTGACAGCCTTGGGGAACCCATCACCTCTGTGGGAAGCCTGTTCCACTGTTTGACCATCCTCTTAGCAAAATAAATGCTTCCTAAGGTCCACTCTGAACCTCTTCTGACAAACCTTTGAGCCATTCCCACATGTCCCACTGGATCCCAGGAAAAAGCACCTTCCTCTCTGCTTTCCCTCAGGAAGCTCTAGAGAGCAATGAGGTCACACCTCAGTCTCTTTTTTCATAAACTACACAAACCCAAAGTCCTTAGCTGCTGCTCACATGGCATTCGTTCCAGCCCTTTCACCAGCTTTGTTGCCCTCCTCTGGATGTATTTACATCCTTTTTGAATTGTGGGGTACTGCACTCAGTATTCCATGTGAGGCTGCTCCCATGCTCAATACAGAGGGATAAACACCTCTTCTAAGTGGCTGGTTATGCTGTGCCTGATGGACCCCATGTTGTAGTTTGTCTTTTTGGCTTCCAGGGCACACACTGCTGACTACTACTCAGCATGCTGCTTATCAGCACCCCTAGGTCCCTTTCTGCAAGGCTGCTTTCCAGCCACTCCTCTCCCTATTTATACTTGTGTCCAGCATTACTCTAGTGCGGAATCCAAATTTGATTCTGGTGTAAGCATCAATGTTGAAGCCAGGTGTTGGTGTCTTGGGCTCACCTGTTTCATGCACTGTCTCTCCTCTCTTCCATATTGGGAGGACTGATGAAAATGCTACCTACTTCAATCTTTGAGCATTCTTCACAGAGCTCTGCAATCTCTTTTGTCTGACCTTGGGCTTCTTGTTGCAACATCTTTGGTACACATGGAAAGAGCAGGAATGGGTAATAATCCAAAGTCTCTACTAATCTTGTCAGTTTTCTGGTGACATTGTTACTCAGTTATGTTTTATAACAAGTTTGCTGTGCATTGGCATCCAAATTTATTTTCCTTTGGATGTGTAGGCTAAATTCAGGACAAGCTTCAGTGGGTAAATAATGATCCAGTTTCAATGATGTAAAAAAGCAGTTGTAATTGATTAAAAAAAAAAGAAAATTACCTGTATTTAAGCAGATTTATCAGGACTATAAATCTATGTTTTTTTCACTTACAGTTCCATTATAATGTGCAGACTTGTGCATGTGTCTGTGTGTGTGTGATAAGGTGGGGAGCTACCCCTGAACAATAAGGCATTTTCACAAGTTGTGTTTCTGTGGGTATCATTTATTTAAGGAAAGTTTATTAAATTTATTTAAGTTTGTTTATTTAAATACAAAGGAAGTAGCAAGGCAATTTCCAGATACAGGTCAGAACAAAGATGCTTCAGAGCTATAAACTGTTATTCCCATGTGCCTGTCTCATGTTTGCATAAAATTTTATATTACTATCTTTTAAAATTATTCAGGGAATCAGTAATAGCCATTAGGTATTATTAAAATAACATTCACCAAACCATAACTAGAGGCGTAATCTCCATTATTTTTTTAGAATCAAGCTGAAAATATATGTGTCAAATTGATGACAGAAGTCCCAGCAGCAATTTCTTCTCATGATATTTCAATACAGTAACTTGGGATGATGGAGAGTGTAATAATTAATGGCAGTTACGCTGCACATTCTCTGATAAGAAATGATGGGTTTGCCATTTACAAACATCAGTTTTACAAGCTCGAAATGAAATGCCGTCATAACAGGCCAATAGACCAAGAAGTGATGTAAGCTGTAATTTCGTGATAGCATATCTTCTGCTGGCAAAGGAAAAATAGTTCCCAGAGGAGCTGAATAACAATGTGGGATTGGCTAGGAAATGGCAAAAACACTGCAGCAATTGTCAGTGAAGAAAAGTAATGACAAAGGCTTTTAGAGATTTTTTAGCATTAAGTTTTCAGATTTTTTGCATTTACTATAAAGTAGCAGGTTTTCTGTTTCCACGTTTTCCACTGTAACTGATGAAAAAGTAATTTTTTCTGACTAGAAAGAAAAAAGGTAATGTAATATCTTATCCCACATCCAATGTGTTTCATGGGAATAAAACATAAAAGAAATATTAGGAAATATTATTTACCATCAGTACATATTACAAGCAAGAACAGAGGGCAATGGATACAAGTGCAGATTTTTTCCTTGATGTTTGCAACCTAAATGTTATGAAATGCAGTATTTCTGTTTCAGCTAGTTTCAACATCAAAAATGTCTTTCTCCAAGGTCAATCCATTTTGAATCTGCCATCAGAGCTGTTATGGAGATGAATGTTTTTTTCCTTGCCAAAAAAAAAATCCACAAAGGTATAAATAACACCACAAAAAGGTGAGCCCAAAAAGGGCCAGATCTTCTCAGTAAGCGCTCTTTTCAGCATTATTGCTCTGCTATCTTTTGACTGCTATTTGCAATTTGAAATTCAAAGGCTTCTAGAAAAGTGTTAAAGCCATCCTGGTTGCTTTAAAATGAGTTATTTATGCCCAGGTCTCTGAGGAAAAATAATACAATTTCTGAACACACAGGTTTGCCATATTCCTTCATTTTTTTTGTAGTAAATTCAGGATGACGAAAATATTAGAGAATTGAAAAGTTAAAGTTAGCATGCCTAAAGTGGGTTTAAAAGTAGATTTTTTAAATATACTTCTATTTTCAGTTGGCATCCTTGCCTTACTCTTATAATGATTTTTTTCATATCTGTATTTTGAAATCAAGACATCACATGTCTTAAATACTCTCACTTACAGAGACTATGTGCTTTAGGCACTCTGTATATTTTAGGCAAGTGATCTACCTTTTTTCTTTGTATACCACAATGGTATAAACACAAATTTTTAAAGAAAACATCATAAAATAAAATAAATAAAATAAAATAAAATAAAATAAAATAAAATAAAATAAAATAAAATAAAATAAAATTTATTCTGCCACTTAAAAATAGCTCTTTTTCTGCAAGCATAAGATCATTTATATATTCTGCAGTCAAGAGAGTTGGAGCTAGGAACTCTCAAGCTTTTTTGTGAGCAATAAAAATTTTGGCACTGAAAGAGAAGTTATCAAGACATACCAGGAAAATTGCATGTCATATTTTGATAATCTGCTAAGTCACGTCCTAGTGTAATGTGGTGGGTTGACCTTGGCTGGACACCAGGTGCCTGCCAAAGCTGCTCTATCACTCCTCTCCTCAGCTTCTCAGGAGAGAAAATGCAAGGAAAGGCTCGTGTTGTTGGATGAAGACAGGGAGAAATCAGTCAACAATTACTGTCATGAGCAAAACAGACTTGGTTTGGGGAAATTAGTTCATTAACATTCAAATCAGAGTAGTGCAATGAGAAATAAAATTTTTTTAAGATAAAAAGATTTATCTTAAAAAAAACAGGTAAGATCAAAACAAGTCAGCAACTTTTTGTAAGTTGATGTTTTTGAATAAGTTTTGAAATGCTTGGATTTTTTTTTTTTTTGTTGGTTTTAAATAATTCTTGGGTTTTTTTCTAAGCAAATGAAAAAAATGTGTGACTGATTACAAAAAAGTAAGAGAGAAATTACTTCTCTTGTTTAGCAGGACTATCTTCTGTGAGAGCAACCACTAGCAGGGATCACTGAATAATAATGTACAGAAAAACTTTTACTGTGGTGGTCTTCACTGCTTATTATAGTAAATGCTAAATAAAACTTTCTTACATTCTACACAATGTAACAATGAAACAACCTGAACACCCTTACCTAAAAAAAATGGATGTAGTGTGTTAACCTTGACAGTGAAACACCCACACAGTTGCTTAATTTATTAAGAAGCAAAGTGAACATTCTTCAGGGGTCTGACAGCATAAAGTAACTGCACTGACTGGATAGGAAGAATTGCCATGCACTGTGCCCTGCAGCTGAGAAAATTCCCACTTTGACTGGAATCTTTCAGATCCATTTTTATTCTAAGATATATTACATTGTCCTGTCTTTTAATATTTGGATTACCTGCCTTCCCGCCTTAACAGCCTAAACTGCAATGCCATCTTCTATGAAGTACAATTTTACATTGATATGACAAACATATTTCTATGTTACTTCAAATAAATACAACTTCTATTTCTAATAATCTTACTTGCTTACTTGACTTACTCAACTTATTTCATCATGGTAAGATTTTCTTTGTTTCAGTCAAATCTTTATCATTACCAGTTTGTGTCATTTTCCTCATGATCATGCACCCCTTTGTAAATATCTGCAGCACAACTGGATTATACAAGGAGACTCGTGACAAAATATGCAGTTAAGAAATGGCAGGATTTATGGTCAGGAAAGTATTTAGTACAGAAGAGCTGAACACAGAATGTTCTCTTAAGAGTGAAGGTGACAACTGCCACGTCTAGGTTGTCCTTTGTTAGTGACATATATGCTTTTGCTGCCTTCCTTGCATGGAAAAAATGTGACTTGCCTATATAAACATACCCTGTGTCAAAGTGTCATGATAAGTCAGTGCATTTAGATTTGTTTCAATAATATATGTGTTATTTCCTATGCTGTAGCATTCACCTCATCTAACTTTTCTTAGGCTTAGCTGCTTAGGTTATAGATATTTCACCACTGAAAACTTCCTATGCAGCTGGATTTATTAGACCAGACATGGCTGTCTACATCAAGGAAATTATTTAGCTCTTTTCTACAGTCAAAAGAGACAAACAAAAACTTCAGAGGTTTGTTCGTTCCATTGTTACTTCCTAGGGAAAGCAGGTGAGATTTATCCCATCCTTAATTTTAGTCTTTCACTTCTGACTTAATTACTCTAAAACTAACCTGAGTAGAATATCTAAGTCAGGGCAATTGAGTCTTGCCCTGGGTTATATCAGGGCAGGGATTTTGGTGTTCGTTTGAATTTTAATTAAATCATAAAAACAGGTCTAGAGGGGGTGGTCTAGAGCCTCTTAAAACTAGCTCTACAACTAACATTTCATCATATATATATATATATATATATGTGTCATAGTAGAGGAAATTTTTTTTCAACCAGTGCAAGGATTTTGAATCAGAGGATGGAATTCCCTTGAAGCAGTTTTTTACAGAAAAGTAGAACACAGCTGAGTAGCTGATATTTTTGCACTTTCAGAACTACTGCTGCAACATATTTCTCTTCTATTTTATAATCTGAAATGCTGTCATAGGTGAAAATACTTAATTCAGAATCATGCTGAAGGTATACTTCTGAGCATACTAGTTAGTTTAAAAATTGATGTGAGTATACAATATGAAAACCACAAATCCAGGAAAGAAAGACCTTGATTCTCCTGGGACTTTTTTCTCCATTAAGTATGCAAACCCTGCAGCAGTGCTAAGATCCTGAGTGTTTGACTTGACATTGTTGCTATGAACTGAGGAAGACTAAAGGGGAAAGGGTAGTTTCATGTAGCCGGTAAAAGTGGTATTACTTTTGCTTATGAAAGGCTAAAGGCATTTTACTGGTTCTGCAAGACCTCAGGACTGGGTTTTGTCAGGCTTGTTTAGCTTGGGCTTATTTGGGGCTTGCCCAGAGCTTGCTTGTTTTCTCTGCAACATCAGTTGTCTAATGACACAGTAGTTGTCACCCAACTATTTTTAGTCTTCCTTAGCTTTTCGCAATTGTAACATGCAATGCCTATTGTCACAATAATTTTGACATATTTCTGAAAGTAATAAATGGAGATAACATGCAGTTACTCTATATATAAGGAACCGTCCATGACCCTGGATAAAGAATTTGGCATATAGAAGTACAAGTGTGCTACACTAGCAAAGACATTGAACTTGTGAATGCAGGCACATGGGCTATAATGACTTCATCAGTGGTCAATTAGTGATCATTAAACTAATTCATCTTTGGGAGCTAGGTAAAACCAGCTTTAGAGGTGGCAAAGAAAAGAACAAGTACATTACACTATATGTGATGGACACGTATACAGTAAATTTGGGTATAACGTGTAGTTGGAGTGCAATGAAGAAAAAAGCAAGGTGTAAACTGTGACAGAGCATCTATTAAAAATAGCAGTGACTGGATGCCATTGTGAAGAGTAATTAACTGTCAACATTATACTTCTCTCAGCAAAATGAGGAAGAAGTCCTTCAATTCTAAAATCATACTTCTCCATCTGAAGTACTTTATACACTGGTGGCTTTATGTAACACCCTCATCCAGACCAAAGACATCAACCTTATGACTCAGAGAAAGGGTGAGAAGATCACAAAAAGGTTGATATATATTGTGTAATGTTTGTAGACTTTTCTGTAGTCAATAGATAATTTAGACTATGATTTTTAATATCATTGTCAGTGAACTGTTTCTTATACATTTATTATATACTAAAGTACTTCAATTAGACTAAAATTGATATTTCTCTTTCACATGTAAAGTGTGTTTCTTTAGGCCATGTAACCTGCATAAGATGTCACTGCAGCACCAGCATATTATTTCTTTCAAAAATGGTTGTAGATGATGGGTGTTTGCCCTGGGTCACTCTTCTTGTTGAAATTGAAGTGGGTTTCATAGACTCAGTATTTTATAGTGGACTGGATCACTGTGACCAAGCATATCAACATGAATGATCTGTTAATTTTATTTCCTTAGCTAGGTTCTTTCACACCCAGTTGATTCCGTGAAAAAGGTATTTTGCATTTTAGAGAAGACATAAGGCCTTAGTAAGTGGCCATACTAACATGTTTTTTCAAAGGTTTCTGGCACTTAAAATAATGAATAATTATGTGTATAATCAGAGAATTAAATAATAGCAAAGATGTGTCATTTTCACAGTAGCCTGCTTCACTGTTGTCATTACTAGACTACAATGTCCTACTCTGAAGTAGTACTTTACATGCAAGTAATTTTTTAGACGTTTTAAATGATAATCAGTCTTTTGGTCTGTCTGTTTTTTTGTTGTTTTTTTTTCCCATACCATACTTATTCCTGTTTATTTTCTTTTTGCAGTAACTTTCTAGTAATTTCTACTATGTTGCTCTTCCTTTTTGTGTGTATTTAAGGATAGTGTTTTGTAATAATCTAATTTAGTGGTAAATGTTTGGCTTGGAAACAATACCATTGCTCCCCAGAGCACTGAGTAACTAGAGAACATTTCAGGGAAAAGGTTATGCATTACAGTTTCAATTTAAGGAAAAAGAAGAATTATTTGCAATGGAGAATGACTCAAAAAAGAAAATTACAAAAAAAAATAAAGTTTTGAATTTTTTTCGTGAAATGGAGAGCATGGCATGTTATCAAAGAAAATAAAGGCATGGAAAGTGCTTTTGCTTGTTTTGTTTTGTATTATTTTGTTTTTGTAAGAGCCTGCCATGGTTTTGGCCACAGGTCTGGAGATCTGAAACGGGTGCTGAAAACCAAAAATGCATCAGTAAAGCTGTTATATGTAGTATATCCTAAAAGTTGAATAAAGACATGACCTTCTGAATGAAAGGAACACTCTTTCCTTAGTTGAAAAAGAAATATATTAGCATGATTAAAATTTTGAGAAGTTGAGTAATAAAGAGCCTTTTCTTCTCCTCCAGGGGCAGGCTACCAGTGAAACATGTCTCCCTTCTACAGTGCCACTAGGACAGTTACCTTCACATAGCCAAGGAACCTTTTGGAGGTTTAGAAGCCCACCAGACAGATGTAAACTGACAGAATGGAGTTATCTTTTTGCAGAGATAGAAGTTCAGTAACTGTTGTCAGTACCAGGAATCTCAGAATGCCGCCTCAGAATCAGATCCTCAGGCAACGGGGTGAACCAGCCGGTAGGAACAGACTAATTAGTTCACGCTTTCAGGAAAGACCTCACCAGAGACCAAAGGTCTATTCTTTTCCTTTAGTCTGACCTCAGTTGGTCTGTGATTTCCCTTTATTACTTTTCCCTCAAAGTCTAACATGCTTCACAAGTACATTTTGTGGGCCGAGTGCATGCCAGCTCATTAACCCTGGGTCAACCATTCTTCCCCATCCCATTTTTGCCTTTCCAGTCCCCATGATATCTACAGGAAAATATTTGGTGAATTCTTCCAGAATAACACTGTGCTTTGAGAATAAAGTCTTCAAAAAAAAAAAAAAAGAGCTTTTAACTGGATTCAGCTCAGGATGTATTTAGGGCACAATACATGTCCTTGAAAAATAATCAGTTACTGTTACCTTGTAGTCAATAAAAAGCAGCATTTAAAATATGTGAACTCTGTTCTCCTAACACAGATATTTTATAGCGTATCAGGTGAACCAAACTTCAGCAGCACTAGACTGCCTGATCCAGATTCAAATACCCAGAATGATGTCATCTTTTTGTCTGCAAAGACTTCTCTGACTGTAGAGGAAACCAAGTTGATCAATCCAAATGGTGTTAAAAAGTCAGAAGTCTTCATTTAAGCAAAAGAACCTCATTGGACTAGCTTTCAGAAGGAGGTAGACTGTCCTTTGAGGCCAAATAAAATGTGATTCCTCCTTACTGACATGCTGGGTACTGACTAGAAGACAGGATTTCACATAGGTAGTAGCTCATACTGTGAAGGCATATGCATAACTAAAAGAGGTCAGGTTTAGCTGTCTCAGGTCTCTTTTCAGGTAAATTACGGGAACAAAAGTTACTGCCAAATCTTTTTCAAGGTGTAGATTTAGTTCAAGTAGTTGAAGCCATGCATGCATATTATGGTAGCATATTATTATAGGTGGTCATTGTGCCAGATTTCATCTGCTTCTATAAGTTCCAGTAGTATATCCTTATTTCTTTGTGTTGTACTATTACTTTATTATGTGATACTGATTTCTACTGTTTATTTCAAACACATGGTAAATAACTACCATCTAAAATTTCATGTACCCCATGGAGTACTAAGGTAATTATTACTGCCATAAGCATTTAAAATTACATTTTTTTTCTCAGTGTTCCAAACATATTCTGATAGAGTTTTAGGTCAAAGATTCAATCAGTCTATCTCATAATTTCACTATATTCTAGTACATTTAGTGCTTCACCCACTGAAGATCATGATCTACCTAGAGCAAATGAGTTATGAAAAATCAAGAAATTGCAGTAATGACAATAATTATCAAAATTCTTCCAAATTAGAAACAGGGAAGACCATCAAGGGTACAATACAATATGCTGGCCATGCTCTCACATAAAACAGTCTGGCATTCACAGAACACAGATCTGGCCTGTCACCGACTTTGGTACTCTTGACCTAGTGAATGTCTTGGCAGTAACAGTTAAAGTTCTGCTGTCATCTCTTTCTTACTTTCTGCTTTCAGTTGATGATCTTGAAGACTACTTGTCTAAGTAACTTAGTCCAGTTGGTATGCTCCTCATTTACCTTCATAGGAGGTTAACTCATATGAGAGGTGACAGAAAGAACTGGGCACTCTCTGAATGCAGTATCTCCTTCTCACCTTGCTGTGCAGGACAGTTCAGGACCCACACAAATCCAAGAATTATTATCCTGGCTTTGCTTCACACACTGGACTCAAGTTTTCATCTTGACTTCAGATCTCTGTCAAGATAAAGCCTCATGTCATACCTACTCCTAACTGGGTTACCCAAAGAAAACTTTTTCTGTAAAGGACTGCAGATATGCTTCCTACCTTTTTCTCCCTACAGCCTCACATATGGATCTCAAATGGGCTCTCTAGTCCGTAGGGGCAGCATGTAGAAGTCATGTAAAACAAGCTGTGATAAAGGATGAAAGAAGGAGAATATACAAGAGCAGGACCTACAAACAGGAGAGCTGAAAAGAGATGCATAATGGGGTAATTTGAGAAAAAGCAGGTACAACTGCTTAGGAAAAGATGAGATAAGCTATTGCAGTAAGCCTTTGCCCAGGGCAAAGGGGTAAGGACAGAGCTGCTTCCCCGGACCACCATTAAAGAGGCTGAGAGTTTTCCCCTGTTTCTTGTATCCTAGTCATTATCCTCTACTGGCAAATGTGGCAGGGTGGGGCTAATTAAGTCAGCAAGACTGCATTAATCTTGTTTAATAATTAATTAATTGCTGTTTGAACAATCCATGCCAGGCAGCAGAGTCTCCACTCAAGGTGCAAGAAATAAAGGCAATTAAATAAAAGACATTTCTTCCATGCACATGATGGTACTCTCATGTGTATCACAAGCACTATTTTAAATATTAGAACACAGTGGTGGCAAGGAGCAGTAGAGGCCCTTATTTCAAAATAACATGCAGAAATTCCAGTTCATTATCAATATTCATGATCAAATTCCCCATAGGCTTACCAGAGGATTGATCACTGGATACAAATCCCCCAATATTTTAATGCTATTGAATATACAAAAATAAAGTTATCTATCAGTAGAGTTTTGCATGATCCCATTTATTTCCTGAGTTGTAGAAGAATTCAGATTCTGGAAGTGGATAGTATAGAATGCCATTATGTTTCAAGAACCTTAGTATCTATAATGTAAAGATCCAAGTTCTAATTAAATTTTCCCATATTTAAATACAAAAAATCTTAAATTACTGCATTGAATAGCAATTGTGATTCCAGCAAGGTACAAAATCACCAATAAATAAAAAATTTTGGACAACATCTTATCTTTATCAGAGGTACCAACATGGGCCACTCCTTTGAGTACCAGAAAGTCATACTTAAATATTTCAGTTTTGAGATAATTTTTAATTTTGTTTGAATAAGTTTCTTTCATGTATTCAGCAGTATGGTAAATGCAGCTATTGATGCACTTCCACGGAGAGAACATAAAATTAAATAATCTGCTTACCATGTGCAGGAAGATTAAAGCTGTGACAGAATTCAGAGTAGAGGGATTTACAGATTGAGAGAGACTTTCTGTTCTTCCTCCAAATGGTTTTATTTTTGTGTTTTTATTTCTGCTTTTATTTTCCTGGGGAAAAAAATATGTAAATCATAGAGACAGTCCTGATCTGAAATTCATTTTGAAAGCCTATATAGCAAAGAAGCACACCCAGAATGGAATAGTTAGTTACTGTGATGTGGAAACACTGTTCTATGTCTTATTTCCTATCCTTCAAAAGTCTGTGTGTAGACCTTCAAGCTGCAGTCCTGAGTGAACAGAATTTTCTTTAGTTCCTTATTTATTATTGTCTCTAAGAGTTCAACGTATCTCAAAATTTGATGGGATTGTAATACTACTACTAAAGAATCCCGATTCTATAGATTCTCCTATTTCAAAATGAGTGTGTGGACTGAGGAACCAAAAAAGGTCCCTACTGTGCTTTGTAAATTACTATTTTTAAAGCAAGGAAAAAAAATCCACAAGCACATGGAACATGGAAGTTAATTCCTTTGCTGTTCTCTCCTGAGACTAAATTTCACAGAATCCTGTGTTAAAAAATGTCTCATTTACTTCTCTGAAGCCTAACTGTAGAGTTTGCAAGGGATCTTGGTTCTTAATTGTTCATTAAGTTCCATTTTTATTAATAATCTACAGGATCTGAAAACCAGCAATAAATTATTAAATCCAGCCCCAAATTGTCCTATTTTTATGGTATGAATTCTTCATGTATATGAAGGGAGTAAAAAGGATGTTCAAAGATGAAGCCCAAAGCTTTGCATTTTGAATACATGAAAGGGAAAATACATAGCAGTTTGATGGGGTATTAGTATGTAACGATAAGCCCCAGTTCCTCCATAACATGGGAATCACTCTTGCCTCACTGGTGGGTACATGCTTTGAAATCAGACCCACTGCCCAGGGTAGTACAGTGTACAGAAAGAACAAGCCACAGAAAATATAAGGTCAATAAACATCTGCCAGGTCACCCCATTCTGCTTTTGAACATTGGCTGCCCAGGGGAAGTTCCTCAAATGACAGCATCTTCCTCAGCCTTTCCCTCTCATGCTTTCTCTGCAGCACGAACAGCACAGGCTTTATTCTTAGAAGTAATGAATGAACCTGAAGCATGGTATGTCAAGCCATGTAAAATTAATTAGGTCGAAGACTCGGGTGGCTTCAGGCTAACTGTTACACTGACATTTTTAAGCGTACTGTCTGCAGCACAGAAGCCCTGCCGTGCCATCCCAAAGATCAGCATTATGGGACATGTTCATCAAATCACTGAGCATAATCGTATTTCCTTTTATAACTGTCATGGCTTCTTTCCTACATGCTCATTCCCCTCTTTTTCTTCTGCATTATGTTTATTATTTTTATTTTGCCTAAGGGAAAGGAAAGGTTTCTGAAATACTGCTGTTTTATTTCTTTGTGCAACAGCCCCCTCTAATGTTCTCTCTTTTTTCCCCTCTGTTTCCTGATGCAGAAAAAAAGCTTTCAAGTTATACTGACAGACTGATGAAAGGGGTTTCTTTGGCCATTCTTCTGTGTTGTGAATACCTGACAATTCTATCTAGAGACTTTATATTCAACCAGTGAATAAGCTTCATCAGCAGTGCCAAACAATGGCAATGTGATTAAAATGACCACAGATATTACCGAAACTGGCTGCCTTGAACAGACTTCTTTGGGGATTCTCAGTATTGCAAAGATTTATATGTGATTTAATGGTAGAGACTGATTTTCTGCTAATTTATTTATTTTTCTGGTTGCAATATCAGCCGTCTCTGAGTACGTAAATATGTGAGCTGACTAAATGTTGCCTGAACAGATTGGTTCATGGATAAGTAGATTTTCTGACTCCTGCTTGAGAAGCCTGTGAATAGAAAAGTGTTAGATCAAAGAAAAACAAAATAAAACAAAACATTAAAAAAACAACAAAAAACCCCATGTCCTGGGTTCAGCAGTAGCAGTCATTTTTCCCCTTCTTGGTAGCTGGTGCAGTGCAGTGTTTTGACTTTCAGCTCGGGAACAGAGCTGATAACAAGCGATGTTTTGGTTTGGCCAAGGACTTTGTGAGCCTCATGCTCTGCCACGGAGGAGGGGGAGCCAGGAGGAAGCAGAGACAGGACACCTGACCCAAACTGACCAAAGAGGTATTCCATACCATAGCACGTCATGCCCAGGATGTGACTGGGAGTTAGCCGGAAGGGCTGGGGGACTGCGGGGTTGGAGGAGCTATCGGGCAGAGCTTGGTCGGGCTGGGGGGCGAATTATCGGTCGGCTGGTGGTGAGATGATGTATTCTCTTCCCTTGTTATTTCCTTTATCATTGTTATTATTGGTGGTAGCAGTAGTGATTTGTGTTATACCTTAGTTACTAAACTGTTCTTATCTCAACCTGTGGGAGTTGCATTCTTTTCAATTCTCCTCTCCGTCCCTCCGAGAGCAGGGGGAGGGCAAGAAAAAGGGGGGGAAGTGAGCGAATGAGTTACCTGACTGGGTTTAAACCACGACACCCCACCAGCACAAAAATACAAATTACCGGGATCATGTAGTAATGGTGAAAAAACTGCAGAGTAACAGAAATAAGGAAATAAGAAAGGCCATAGAGGTATGACAAAATGAATGTAGAAAGAATTGTAAAAGAGAGGAAGAGAGTCAAAATGGTTGGTATGAGAAGCAAAGGCCTAGGGAATGAATGATCAGTTAGATAAATAGACTTTAAAAGCAAGGAGGTCACTGCCATCACCCAGGTCAGTCTCCTGAACAGTGTACACACTAGATCTTAAGGAGGTGGATTTTTTTCTCCCAAGATACAAAGCTCCCAAATACTGTGTTTTTTCTCAAGCAAACACTGCTATTCAAAAACCTGTGTTTGTGCACACTCAGTGTAATGACATCCGAACTCCTATTTCAAGGTGAAAAGGTTTTCCATCCCCAAGAGTGTCACAAAATCCAGTTAACATTGGCTATTCAGTCTGAAGGCTGTTTCAAGGACCACTCAACATGAGCAAATCCTTACAGCAGACTAATGGTTACAGTTCAAAACAACCACAGCACTTAGCAGTTAATTAGCATTCTTGTTAAAAAACCTTGGCACACATCTCTAAAGTCTGTTGGGCCTAAAGGGTCAAGTTTTATACTAGGATTTAACTGAATTTCAATTAAGATTTAACCTTTTTTGTGTATACCTTTCAAATGTGTTATCAAAAAAGAAATAGTCTTAATGTTTCTCAAATTTTAGATAACCGTAAAAAAGTGCAAAAAGCAAATTATCCTTATTGGAAGTCACTGTTCATGAATTATGACCAAAATTTCTCACCGGTTTGGTTGGGGTTTTTTTTTGGCTACTTTTAGGAACCTCAGTTTGAAATGTTGGAGGTATTTTAACTACTAAAGAAGCCTAATGACTAGTACATTTTAATAAAATAACTTGGTTCAACTGTGGAAAAGGAAAGCTTTCAAATCAGAAGCTCCACAAGTTCCTCAATTGCCAATAAAAGCAACTGCTTACTTTTACAAACTCCCACCATCATACATGCTGACATTTTCGTTCATATCAGTGTTGTCAGGTCTTGTAATGTTAATATGACATTTTAACCATAACCTGAACAAAAATCCACGAGTGTTCAGACAGCTACATGAGACTTTGAAAGGAAATTTCTGGCCATCACACATTTACAAACCTAACTGCCTCTCAAAGATAAGAATGCTCCATAGAAGCCTTGAAAAGCAGAGAAATTGAGTGTTTAAAGGGTGTGATGTTGAAGAAGTTCCTGATGGTGGACACAACAGGGTTTTGATATTTGATAGCACTCTGTCTTCTGGAATATGCTGCTGGAACATGAAGTCTTCGGTGAGCAACTTGCTGGTCCTTCTGTGCTTTGAAACAGTAGAAAAAGGGAAGGGGATCACTTTCAAGGACACATCACAGAACAGTGAAATTCAGCCCACAGTTTTATGAGAAGGAATCTGACTGCAATGATGGGTGCATCTGTTTTTTTTTTTGGTCCCCCTCAGAGCCACAACATTGCCAGCTCTGTTGGCGTGTGGGCAGCTTGGTTTTGAGCTGCTGTGCAGTGCTGGCAGGGCAAGTGGGCAGCTGCCTGCACCCATGATGAGCCTTAGCAATGATCTGGACTGCCTCTTCCACCCCTCTGAGCTCCAAGCAAGGACTATACCCCAGAGTGAGAGTTTATATTGACTAAAAGCTTAAATTTAGAGCTCAGTTCAAAGCCATAGAAAAGATACAGATACTTGTAGCCATATATAGAGAGGTAAGTATAAATCTGTGGGAAAAAAAAGATAAATATTGCTAGCTGTATTTTAACAGTGAACAGAAAAAAAAAAAAAAAAAATCCTCTGTATGTTCTGTGTTACATAGGGCTTCCCAGACAATATTTCTGTGTCAGACAGGTCTCAGTTTCACCCATGGACAATCACTTCTCAGTTCCTGTTTGCATCTTCAGGTTTCTCACCTGCTTAGCTGCAAGCTGCAAATGGAACTTCATCTCACACATGTTAATTAACCAGGAAGCCAGTTCTTTCAGTGCCTCACATCGCATCTGTCACGTTGTGTGGTAAAAGACTAATCCCCCTTTCACCATGATCAGGGCAGGAGACCCAGGGCCACCTATGTGCATTCTATGTGACTAGCTGTATATACTTTTATGTATATATTGAGTGTGTATGTATCTATATGAATCATGTGTTTGTGTGCTTGTGCCTGTTGGGGATACATGCTCAGCCTTGATGCCAACTGAATCAGGGAGCATGGGACTGTAGCAGCCCCTCCTCTGCAGGGCTACTGTCCTCAACAGCTCTGACAGTATTTTGTAGTTTGCATCCTCAAAGCTTTAACAGAGGAACTGCAAAACTTATTTTATGGAGTGAGTGTTTGAAAATCCACCAGCTTTTCTCTCCTGTTCAGATTTTGTTTGCATTCTTTTTCACATTTTCTCAACCCTTTCAGTATGCACTGTAATACTAAGCTTAGCTGTATGGGTGAAATAAAAATGGCTACCTTTGCACTTACTTTGTAGAGAGAGATATTTTCTCTCATACTGGGATGGAAAAAAAAACAACATTTTACTTCAGAGTACAGAAATGAGACATGCAGAATAAGATGCAAGATATCTGAGCAAGTTAATAGATAAAACTATTTGTTTCTTTATTTGTTTCTTAATCTATTAGACAATAATAATCCTGCAGTAAGGAAAAGTTATCTGCGTTGGAGTTCAACAAGAACCAGATTTTTTATTTTTTTTTTAAATAAAATAATTGCACTTTTTTTCTTGACTTGCAGAGAACTTTGGCTCAATCTTCTTTATGAATTGTCATTTTCTGCAATGGGAAACATGTTCCGCTGTTGGAATTTACATCCAGCTACAGCCAGCATAAATGCTGAAATGCTAATGCTGACAACTGATGTGAGTCACAGACCACCTAAGTAAATCAACACAACAGCCTTGTTTGCAACTCTACGTTTGGAAGACTGTTCTGGCTGTAGACAACATTGTGCAAAGTACTGCAAGAAGCATTCGTAAGAAAGTTTGTGGGCAGTGCCAAGATTCCAGTGAGCCTGACAATTGTAGAGAGTTTGCTAGTGCTTCAGAGAAATTGTGTAAGCATAAATTGATTAATACCTTTCCCCACAAACAGACTCTTTGGAAACCAGTAATCATGAAGTAGCTTTTACTGAGATCTGATTTCAAGATGATTTTGGATGCCTCTAAACTAAGTCTCAGCCACATCGGTTTGATTCTGGCAAAGGTGCAGGCTTCTGTGCCTCTGTGAGCAAATGCTGATAGGGGTATTTATAGTAAATAACATTAAGCAGCTGTCAGAGACTGTGTCTGCAAGAGCAAGCAGTGCAGCATAGCAAGAACTGATCTGGAGGGCCAGAGTGTCCATATTACCTGCAGTTTGGAGGCTTTACTTCAAATGATTTCTACTGTGCTTCTGCATAAGCATGGCAAACAGGAGGGATTAGGAAATTTATTTCAAAAGCACTCTGCTGACCCAAACTACAGTGCTAATGGAGACACCAGGTTAAATGAACAGATTAGGGACCTGAATAGGAAAAGGAAAGAAAACCCCATTACTCTGGCTCCTTGCCCCATTGAAGGAAACTATAGGCTGCCTCTCTTAATTTAGTAATTTAAACAAGATTCACAAAGTTGATGCTTTAAGTATCCTTCCTGAGCTTTCTGAGGGAGATATTCTTAAATCAGGATGAAAAGGCTTCTCTTCCCCGCCCCACTTTTTTGTGTGTAGCTTATTGACTTACTTGTTGCCATCATATTAGGCAACTTCTAGATACACATAAATGTGCCTAAAACTTAAGAAAGTTATTATCTTTCTTTGCTCTGTAGATACGTTAACACTGTTATATCTGACCACGGATGCCTGCATTAGCTGGTAGCTGGAAGCTTTTTTTTCTTCCAGCAAAGCACAGCACATCAAGTCTGGTTCAAATCTGATATTAAAAAAAAAACCAAAATCCTCTAAACCTGCTTTTGTCTGGATGTTGTATTTTCCAAATCCCATTTCAGACAACATGCAGGAAGAGATGAACAGAGGGACGCTTTAGACAGCTGGCTCCTATTGTTGCCAATGCTGCTGCTGAAATAAAGGTGGTGTTATCGTCTCACGAGGCTTTCTGCAGTGCAGTTCTTTTCTAGATGCTTGAGTTTAACTGTATGTGCTCCTGTGGAGGTCGAAGGACCCAAAAGCTCTTGCTTCTGGTTCTCAAACACATCAGGCAGACAAAGAGGGCACAGGAGCATCTGTATTGCACTTGTTTGTGCAGTTCCATGTACTTTTATCACATTCCCTATATAATAAGAGGAACAGTAATTGCTGTTATGTTTAAATAAGAAGCTTTCTTCTGACAATCTGCCTTGATCATTTTCTAAAGGTGTGTTGTGGTTTAAACCCAGTCAGGTAACTTGTTCACTCACTCCCAGTGAGTGGTGCCGGGCTGACAACAATCGAGGTCGTGTCCCATCCCCCCCCCCCCCCCACCAGGGCTCTCCCCTTCCCCGCTCCCGGAGGAACAGGGAGGAGGATCGGGAGAGTGCAACTCCTACGGGTTGAGACAAGAACAGTCCAGCAACCAATGTACAACACAAATCACCACCGCTACCACCAACGACAACAATAAGAGAAAATAACAAGGGAAGAGAATACAATACCACTGGCCAAGAAACGAGTCCGACCCAGAAGCCCGTGTCCTTCCAGGTAACTCCCAGTTACCCCCCACCCCAGGCATGACGTGCTGTGGTATGGAATACCTCCTTGGCTAGCCTGGGTCAGGCGCCCCATCTCTGCTTCCTCACAGCTTCCCCTTCTCCCTGGCAGAGCGTGAGCCTCACAAAGTCCTTGGTCAGGGTAAACATCACTTAGCGACAACCAAAAACATCAGTTTCACCAGCACTGTTCCCAGGCTGGAAGTCAAAACACAGCACTGCACCAGCTACCACAAAGGAAAAACATGACTGCTACTGCTGAACCCAGGACAGGTGGGACTCTGTGTATGATCCATGGCTATTGCAAGGAATGAAATCTGCTCCCGTCAGGAAATGACGGTACACATTGAACAGCAGTGTGATATAAATGCATCTGTGCAGCTCCACAGAGATGAAAGTTTCTCTGTTTGTCTAACAATAAGTAAGCATGTTTTGGGACAACTGGACTTAGTAAAAACAAGCAAAAATGACATCTACAAAAATTATCTGTAAACAAAAAACATCAGTATATGAACAAGCAGCTAATAAACAGTGTGCAAGTGAAAATCAGAATATAAAGAATTAAATGCTGAACTTTGTATAACTATGTTGTGGGTTGTCCCTGGCTGGATGCTAGGTACCCACCAAAGCTGCTTTATCACTCCCCTTCTCAGCTGGACAGGGCTTATGGGTCAGAATTGGGATACATACAGGAAAAACATGATGTCAGGATGGTTTCAAGGTAATTTCATATGTGTTTGAAGAAAAAAGATAACTGTAACTGTCATAACCTAAGAATTAAGAAAAAAGGAAGAGAAGCTGTCAAGTACCAGGTATAACTCTTTTGCTCCACCTAGAGAAATTAAACAGCAGCTGTAGCAAGACAAGTGTCAGACAGATGTCTCTAGGAACTTCCCTGAACTCTAACTTGCAGTTAAGTTTGGCAGACCTAATAAAAATCAGGCATAACCAATGTGCAGCTATTTACCTGAGAGAGTAAGAAAAGACATAGTTGATTAATATAATTGTCTCATACCTCATTAGACAGCTAACTCTTCCTGTGCAATAAAGACTATTTACCAAGTATGTTCTGGCATCACATCAGAGAATTACTTTCTAGATATAATGCAGCATATAAACAAGTTGCATTGCTTCCTCCGAGGCTGCTGTTCAGTGTTTCTCCACACAATAACAGGGAGCCATGGGACTTTACCTCTGCCCCTCTGAATCCGCTTCCTCCTCTAAGCTTACAAAATAGGAATACATCCAGAATAAAGGAAATGTTGAGTTTAAAACAGAAACAGATTTTATGTCCTTTATAAAAGAGGACACATTCAGTCTCAACACAGAATTATTTATTACATTAAAGTTTTTCTTAAGAAAATGTTTAAATTTACAGATGCAAAAAAAACTTGTACTATGGAATTTTTCTGTCTTTGAGATGAATTATGCATAAAGCTTGTAAAGGTCTGCCAAAGAGGTCTTTTGGATTGTGATATGGAACAAAGCCAAAGAAAGGACTAGAACTAGGATAACATAGCATTTCTGGCTAGCACCACCAAAACCACTTTTATCAACTCAACCTATCAAAAAAAGAAATGCAGAAATTAGGTTTTGCTGAGAAAATGAAGATCACTGACGTCAATGATTTTTTTTTGCAATTCGGCAGTTAGTTTGCGATAGATGAAGCTGAGTAATCAGTGAAACTTGTCTAAAATAAGAACCTGTACACTTGAAATATATCTTGAACTAATGTTTTTTTAAAATTTGGAATAGTTAAGGATTTTCATAATCTGCACTGTTTTATAGCTTTTTGTTCAAATTTAGCTGAAGATTGAGCATCAAAAAATCAGTTCCTTTTGTACAGATGCAAAAATCCTCTGCTGTATTTGCATAACTAGGTTTATTCTTTCTCATACTTTTCTTGGAATCTTTCCTTCTCAGTGAAAGAGAATACCTACAAAAATGAGAAAAAGCTCCATATTATATAGACCAGCTCTGAGATCTTCCATATTCTAACTTTTTTTCTGCATATGCAGCTAGGAGCTGGTATATCAAGGGACTTTAGCTTTGATATTAAGATAAATACATCCTTTGTTGTTTCAAATTCAAGGAGAATGTAGTGAAATTGTGACTTCTCTTTAGGGAAAAATAAACATACGGGGCATATATGTTCCTGTGATACTGAACTTCCTAAAAGAGTTTCATCAGTAGTCATGCAAATTTATTATTTCTAATTTCTTTTCATCTATCTGCCGCCTTCTAAAATAACAAATGCTGCATCTTAGCACTTCTCCTTGGCTCAGGACTCTGAACCATACTGCAACTTTTGGTCTTGTGCATGAGTCTAGTGCGACTTCTCTTCATGTAGTCGCTGTAAGCAGTTACCACAAAAAGATACCGCAAAGGGCCACACAGGATACTGCTTGGTAAATGTAAAAAGTTGTGCAGGTAATTAAAATTTCCTCCAGACTGGTGAATTGCATTATTAATATTGGATAAAAGTAACTTGGTGGACAACCTATAGAAATCAGGTCATGTCTTATGGATGTCTTTCAATAGGTGTCAGCTCCTTCACAAGATGGTCAGAGAGAAAAACAATAATCTATATATTCAAAGAACCCATAATGTTTCAGGCTATATTTATATAATATTTAATAATAAAGGCATGCCCCTATTAGCCACAGTGGGCACAAACTGAAGTAAGATAAATTCCTTTTAAATAGTAGAAAGACCCTATTACTCTAAGTGGTCAAACACAGGACCAGGTTGGCCCATGAGATTGTGGAGTCTCCATCTTTGTGACTGGAGTCAAACTCTGACTGGACACGACTCTGAGCAACCTGCTCCAGCAGGCCCTGCTCTAAGCAGGGGGTGGGAAGAGGACCTCCAGAAAAGCCTTTCCAGCCCCAGCCATGCTGTCAAATTTAACCACCTTAGAGAAATGATCCAATAGCAATGCTTAAATGAAATAAATTTTATTTAATATGGAACTGAAATAGGTAGGATGTTAAAAGCACTTCACCAAAAATAGTATAAATAGTGATTAAATACTTCAAAAGGGAATTATCTCTGTTAAAACTGAGATATATTTTAAAGGAAATTTAATCATACCCTTTCAAATAAGTAACAAATATACAGATAGCAGCAGGAAAATAGATAAAATAATTGAGTATTAATAAAAGGAACAATAGAAACTGTTGTGCTTACTGAGTTTTGTAGGATCAGATATAAATCCTCTTCAGCCACTTGCAGAAAAAAAAAAAGAGGGGGGAAGATCTTAAGCCTTCTGTGTAAAGTTAAATTGATCTGAAGATACTTCAGACAAAGTATCATTGCACCTAAGCCTGCTGTAGGCTTTCATTCTTACTTTGAACAACAGCTTTGAGGCTTAAATATTCATATATTCTTAGAGGTGTGTTGCAGTAGAACAAGAGGTAAGAAGAGTAGATTTGGCTTTCTGTCAAGCTTCTGTTGGAAAAAATGTCTGATTCAATGCAACAAAAACTAAGGTGGATTAACTAAGCATTCAGGTCCTTTTGGGTGGTTCAGCAGTACTGATGAGAGCAAGGAGCTTTCTGCTTCAGAAGAAATTGAAACTCTTGGCATTAAATTTAAAACATGTAACCTTATAAACTGTTTCCAGCTACCAAATGTTTTTTTCTTTTGGAAGGGGGTAGTCGGCTTATCTCTCAGTGTTGCTTTTGCAGCTTCATTAATCAAGCAGGTCAGCAGAATGACTCTGAGATACAATTTGTTTACCTCCCCCTCAGAGGGTACTTATGGGTCAGTTCTCAAGAATTCAATTTAATTTCATCTCCTTCAGGACCTTTGGTTCTATTTCTTCAAAAGTGAGAACAAACTGGAATTTAAAGTTTCCTTTCCTCTCCACTCAGGCCCGCAAACCCAGGGACTTCTGCAGTTTCTTTCCTATCTCCAAAAATCTTCAGCAATTAAGCTTCACGCCAGATTTTTGAGACTCAGGTAAATATCTAGAAGACAACTAATGCCTGGCATCCCTTGGAGACAGCTGATCAGGCACATAATGGTTCTCTTTCCTCTATATATGTCAAGCTTTATTAGATCAGATGAGACCCATGAAGCTTTGAAATGTGACTTTGTCACTCATATGGGCTTATGCTGTGCTATTTAGGCATTCCTTATAGTTCTAGCTGTCACCGTCTGTCACTGCAAAAAGAGATAATATCTGACAAAACTCTATACGGTTGCTATTTTTATAGTGGAAGAAATAGGAAGTGGCTGTTTAGTTGTCATGTTATACATTAATAAAAATAACTCAATTTAATTAAAAGGTTTGCTGGTGTAGATATACTTATTTATATAGAGCATAGCATTCTGCTCTACTTTGAAATAATCTAATATTGTCTAATAATCTAATAATGAACTAGATCATTTTGACATCCAAAGTTTTGCCATATGTTTCAGTTACAGTGAGATCCAAAGGCAGGATTCAGTTCTTAAGGATCTTATTCTCCTACTCCCTGGGAGGTATTTGCTTCCTTTTCTCTCCTGGATCAGTGAAAATATTTACTCATTTTGATTCTCTTGTCACTTTGCTTGGCTAAAGAGGGGTAATTTACCACCCACCTTCTATTGATTTCCACATGCAATTTATTAATAAAATTATTTTCACACTTCTCACCAATTTCAACTGAAAAAAAAAAAAAGAAATAGTTGTTTGAATATGTGACTTTCTTTTTTTTGAAGTTCTTACTGAATTATACATTGCTTCTTCATCTTATACCCTTATATATCACCTAGGTAGATACTTCAGAGCCCAAATACTTAAATTTAAAAATGTAGGTAAGAAAGAAAAGCAATATAGCAAGCCTGAACTCTCAGTATTTTGTCCTATATTAGATCTGTCACAAATGCAAATGTGTTTGTCATGCGAAAAAATTCTTTGAACACTTTACAAAGTGACACACGTAAGAAAAATGTGCTAAAACTGCCCTGACATTGCTAGTGTAGCCTCTATTCATGAAGAAGGTACAAAAATTACAGTCATACACATTTGTGTTTGAAAGCCAGTAAAACGACAAATGCCAGTCACCTAAATTTTTATTTCTCATTACCGTTTATTGCTTTTTATAACTCATACAGAGGAAAGGCAACTATAAAACTGCCCTCATTTTGTTAGTTTGGAAAGAGAAGATAGCTGTTGTAGCTCTACTTCAATAAAGCCACTTACAGCTTCGAGCTGTTATCAGTACAATCAGCCTTTCTGTGGGCAAGAAGGAGCTCCTGGGTTCCCCCTCTGGTATCAGTTGTGCTCCACAGTTAAGGCTGAACCCGTAGCAGCACTCACCTGTGTGTAGCTGACATGTCTATTTTTAAATCACATTCATTATGTGCATCCCACAGGGAGCAATATTTCCTAAAAATAACCCAATCAGTCTGAGCAAGTAATTTCTATATGAATCAAATCTCTTTATATTATCACACACTCAAGAAAGACTGAAGAGACCAAGCTGCAGCTTTCAGGATGTGGAGCTGAATCATTTGATCGCAGGATACAGTTAAGGAAAGGAGCCGCTTTGGCCAGCTTAATTCCGCCCTTGAGATATTATCAGCAAATGCTTGGTGTTTTAACAATGAACATGCAGAAACAGAGAAAAAAAGAAACGGAAAGATTCTGGGGATTATTTTCGGTTGAAGCTGATTTTCTTCTCTAAAGAAATTTCACAGTATTTGGGGCCCTCTAGTGGAGAGAGTTATATTTGCATGACTTCTGAATGAAAATGTGTATTTTGTACCTGTTTTCAGGAAAGACTGCAATGCAACATTATCGAATTCTGAACATTTGCCTAAGTATTTCACAAACTAATGCCCATCTCCCAAATTCACACTTCGCCTTTAACTTGTGAACCTGCTTAAACTGAAAAATGAGCACAAAAAATTATTCTTAATTATTGTGAAAAGTCTGCAAGATAAAAACAAACAAATTCCTAGGCTGGAATCATTAGCAAATGTAATAAAAGCCCAGCTCAAAAATACTAAAAGAATGAAAAAACTCAGATGGCTGGTACCCCTCTTTTCAAAACCGAACTGTAAGGTTACAAAAATCACGTTGGAATTTTTTAGAATAATTTTTCTTTACCAGGGTAAACTATACCATTTTCTAGGGAAGTTCATCTTAAAGAGCATAACCATCAAGTACACTTTCATAGTACCATGTGCATTTTTCTCCTTGTCAGTGTGGCATGGGAATGAATTATACAGTCTCCAGATTCTGTAATTAGAAATTACATATGCACTCTCTGTATGGAAACTCCTTCTTCTCCTTATTCTCTTTGATTCCTTTTCCTTCCTACTCTCTCCTATTTCTTAACGGGTCTCTATCTCTTCCCAGGAGTAAGTGTCTTTCCTTCACCTGCATTCCATTACAGATACACCCTGGGGAGCTTCGGATGAAAGATCAGGAAATTATCTTTCCTTCCTTCTTATTATACCATAACCATTATTTTATTTTTTGACTATTTAGGGTAAAAATAATGATTCACTTCCCATGGCTGAAATCAGGAAGTCACTTTTCTAACTGGGAGTTTCATTTATTTCTTTATCATAACAGCCTGCAGTAGTTGGCCAGGAGGGTTGTTAATTGTTGTATTTCAGTTTAACTAGAAGCTGTAACTCTGAAGAAAAAAAAAAAAAGGTACCATTTACTCTTGGCAGTAAAATCATCTGTGGCAGTGAAATAATCAGTAAACCTAATTCTTTAAAATTATCACTGCATTCTTTTAAGAAAGAAAAACAGGATGGAACAAAAAGAGCTAATCAGAAATGGCTATGCTTTCCTTACAGAAGTGATAGCATCATTGCAGAGGCAATGGACAGCATACAGCAAGCAATAAATTGTAAAGACTTCATAGTCAGTGAATTCTGACTCAGACTGGCTTCCTTAACATGCAATCCATTAGATCAGCACACCCCTGAGCACTTCCATCTCATTCAGCCGTGTTATCTCAGATGCCTTTAGTCATTTGGTTTTTTTATGCTAAAAATAATATCAAATTTTAAAAATCAATCTCTGGTCCACTGCTTTACTGTAGCATTTCCTACCATGCCACAAAGGAGCATCCAGAACATAAACTGCCCTGACAGGCAATAATCCAGGCTACTTCAGCTAGGATAGGAGAGATGTTTTGATTCAGACTTCCAGTGAAGCATGCAGGGATGTTTCATTGTCTTTAATTCCTTCATTAAGACATCAGCACAATGCATAAAAGGAGTACCAATTTAAAAGGTGAACCTTGTAACACACTGAGTCACAGAACTGCTGCTGCTGCTACTTCTGAAAGTTTTCCACGATGAAAAGAAAACAAGAGTTGTTGTAACAGCCTCCATCTGCCCTCTGGATATATAAGTAGGTGCTTGTGCTTTATGCAAACCAGTTGCTTGTGTCTCTCCCATGCGCTCAGTGCTGTGGACTGTCCTCACCCCTAGCGTCTGCAAAGCGGTTTAAGTTGAGAGGTTTTTTGCTTTGGATGTAACGCTAACACAAGCAGTTTCCCTGCCAACACAGTGTGTTGTTGTTCTCCTGTGACACTGAACTCTGCAACAATCTTTACCTTTTTCTTTCTCTGCCAATAAACTCACTCTGTCCTGCCATTGAAGAAGATATCTTCATATACACTCAATTTGTCCAAATGTTTATTTAGATACTGTTTCATACAAAAGAGTCCCTAAAAACAGCATCGCAGTAAGACTAATTTAGCCCTTTGACAGCTTCAGGTGGAGATGAAACACAGTAGCATAGCATAGCATTTTCTAACTTGGCAAACATTACTGTATGACTGTAGTAGATTGCAACTTCCCACTACAACAGAGCAGGTGGGCTTCTGAAAGCTGTACATGCAGTAACTACAATGGAAGGCTGCACTAGCGTATTCACAAGACTCACTTCATACTCTTTGACAAAAGGATAAACGTATTCTGTCCCACCAAGTGATTCAGATCTACCTAGGCAGGAGGTCCAGAAATTCTACTTGCATCAAGCACCTTCCATGAAAGTTGAAATGAGAAGAAATTATGAGCAGTTAGAACTTGGAAGGGGCATGAGCGTGCTGAGTAGTCTCAAAAAAAAAAAAAAAAACAACAACCCAGCCCAAAAATAAAATAACGCACACATAAAAAAAAAAAACGCCAAAATCAACCAACCAAACATACAAAACAAAACAAAAACCAAAGTTCTTTTGAAAGCAGTCTGTTTCTGTTACCATTTATTTCGCAACACCTGTAGCATAATGGTTGGCAGTGTAGAGACATACGAGGACAGGTCTTTGAAAGGGGCAAAAAATATGTAAGTAACATATCAGTCCTACAGTACTGCGACTTTACAAAGCTGGTGAACTGAAAATGAGTAAAAGTAGCTTAAGAGCAGCAATAATGCAAACCCAACACGTGACAGCACTTCTGAGAACAACCCTGAGAAAGAGATTGTGTTTACACATTCAAAAGGCATTACCAGGGAATGCTCTTGGAGTGGCACAGTGCCATCAGGTCACCATGAGGTTCTGATGTCTGATCACACACATCTAGAAAGAGCTATTGTTGAATACAGCTGTTTAAGTATAAAATACAGATCTTTGGAACAACTCATACAGTCTGACAAGTTGCAAAAATACCCTTTCACTTCCAGTGGAAGACCTCACAAAATCTAAAAGTGTTGGGCTGCACAGGCTCTGGAAGACATAAAAATCTAAACATTCCCTTGCTAATCCAATCACAAGAAGCAAATGCCACAGGAGACCATTCGGTACTACAGCAGCCTGTGAAAGATGAGATTTTGTCAAAGGAAAGACAGAAGTTATACTAATAGATTCAAGGTGTGACATCATGAGCAAATTTTATTCTACCCAACTTCATATGCCAGCATGAGAGAAATATGCACTTTAAGGCGCAATTCATCTGAGCTGGTTTTAATGTATGCCTAGTTAAGATGATATGAGATGAAAAGCACCCTGAAAATGCAATTTTCTTTAGCAGCTATTAAAGGAGTCTTGGGTGAGTTACTCAGATACACAGGTCTACATGGAAAACATCTGTATCTGATTAGGTAAATCCCACACCATGAGACAGAATTTTGAGAGAAAAGGCCTTTCTAAACCAAGCCAAGATTGTCCAGCAAGTCAAAAAAAAAAAAAAATTAAAAAATAAAAACTTAAAACAAAAGGTACAAATGATGTAGTGAGATATAGAAGATTCACTGTCCAATCTCTGATGTAACAGCTAGACACTGAAAAAGACTTGAGAGAAACTGTGTAACGGCAATGAAATAGAACTCTTCAATGTGTGTTTGTGTATTAGGCACGTTTTCTGAAAGATAATTAGCTGACAGATGGAAATGGAAGACAAACTTTGAAAAATATACTACAGTAATATATTCTTCTCAGACAACAGGTCAACTGCAAGCACTGCAAAAGAACCAAACATGTTAGTATTATTGTGTATAAATTATAGAATGACAGAATGGTTTGGGTAGGAAGGAACCTTAAAGATCATTTAGTTTCAACCCCCCTGCCACTGGCAGGGACACCTTCCACCAGACCAGGTTGCTCAAAGTCCCATTCAACCTGGCCTTAAACACTTCTAGCGATGGGACAGCGGCAACTTCCCCGGGCAACCTGTTTCAGTGCCTTGTCACCCTCACAGTAAATTATTTCTTCCTAATACCTAATCTAAACCTGCCTTCTTTCTGTTTAAAGCCATTCCCCCTTGTCTGGCCCCTGCATACCCTTGTAAAACATCCCTCTCCAGATTTCCTGTATTCCCTCTTTAGGTACTAGAATGCTTCTATACAGTCTTCCTGGTGTCTTCTCTCCTCCAGGCTGAAGAAGCCCAACTCTCTCAGCCTATCTTCATAGGAGAGGTGCTCCAGCCCTCCCCCTCTTCCAGGAAAACATTGTTACCCATATAAACAACCGAAAGATGATGGATAAAATGAGACACTGCACACTTGGTAATGTTTGACCACTATGTCATATCTTTTTGAAACCAGCAGCAGCACACCACTAGGGTGAACGGAGGGTTGATGTATGCTACATGTAAAACAGACCAGTAGAGCAGTAATAGGCAAGACCAAGAAGCAGTTAAGATAATACCAGAGTAAGAATCTTCCTCTAACAACCCAAAGAAGAAAAGGAAGTATCAGCAGAAATATACAGATGAGCAAGTGTGGGTCTAACCAGCAAGCAGGTCTATAAATATGAAACTGCACAACGCAAAACTTTTTTGAGATAACTTGTGTGAGGTAGCTATAGAGACAAAAGCAATAATGGAAATACAACTAAAGACTTCATACATAAAAGCTGACGGCTGCTGTACACTGATAAGCAAAGCTAAAGCTAGAACTCTTTGGACACAGGTGGAATAATAGGAAATCAGAATTGATATACAACAAACACAGCAAGGATTGGATCAGCAAGATCCCACTCAATATAACAGGAAGAGCTAAGTCTGCATCTAACATTATAATGCAAGTTGGAAAGGGCATACGGGTTAGAAAAAACAGCATAGATGAAGGACTGTGCAGCAGACTAAAACCCCCTGCATAATGAGTAACCTCTGTCCTCTCCAAAGTAACTAATTGTTTAAAAAAGAACTTACTAAAAACAGCTGTCAATATGAAATTGAGAAATCATTGTGATGTTTGAAGAGTGAATTCTGGGTAGTAGAAAGAAAGCATCTGAAAGAGAAAACAAGCAGCCAGTTCTGCGTACATCAGGATAATCCATGGCACCAGTAATTTTCCTAAAGAAGAAATGGGTTGGTTTTTTTCAGCATGGACTTGCCTCTTTCTTTTACCCAGAATGTAGCTTGTGGGGCACAGTTTAATAATGAATCCTGCAGATAAAACCGCCATAAATGTGTTTCGTGTATAAACAACAGACTGCTAAAATGAGGAATTTGAACTCAGGTCTCCTGGACCTGTTAAATCACTGAACTTTTGGTTTAAAGCGGCCTGGCAATCATCATTAGTTCATGTCATCCAGGAGAGAGGAGTAAGAACATGTCATAAATACTGGCTAAAAGTGTTTAAAGCAATCAGAAAATTACTAATTATATTTTATTTCTTGCAGCAGTGCATTTCCTCCAGGGCAAATTGAGTTGTTAAACCTTTAGCCAGCAATTACAGCCTGGTTTTGTTGTCTCACACTGTCACACTGAACTAGCTATACTGCCACAAGTCTATTCTAGGAGTCTGCAAGTCATTGTTAATGTTTCTGCAACCTTCCTTAGGGAAGTCATGACATTGCTCAAGATAATTAACATTATCTTCTCCCCTTCAAGTTACAGGACTTAGAAAAACATTTTGCTCTAACTGTCTTTTCCTTTTTGGAGTCTAGCCAAGAAACAGAAAAAGTGATATAGGGGAAGAAAGGGGAGGGGTGTCTGTGCCACACTAAAAGGGTTGGCATAGTCTCAGAAAGGCAACAACTTCAGATAAGAGCTTTTCTTTACAAACACTAGGGTTTGTCACCCCAGCTCCCTGGGTCAAATAAACGATGATGGATTGGTAAAAACACATTAACTCTCCTTTCTCCACAACTCACTCCACAATTGATCAAAGGCTGTGGACACTACATTATGGTCAAGGATGCCCAGAGCACTCAGTTGAACATCACAAATCTGTTTAAGTGAGTTAAATGTTTTCTTCCAGCTTCTGAGATGACCTACCCTATAGATTAGGCTACTATCTACAGGCTACTGATAAAGCTGTTCTTCCTCAAATATGTTTACCTTCCACGTGTCAGTCCCGTTGACAACAGTGCTGTGGTGTCTAAGGTGGAAAAGTGCTTCAAGAATGGCAAGAGTTTTTGGAGCTCATGCCTGAAACACCTGAGTGCTTCTCTCTTGGGTGACCCAGACATACAGAAACTCCAGTGAAACACAGCCCTCCCAGCAGTGAGGTCACTTTGCAGAGTTATGCAGCTGTATACTGCATCAGGATGCTCTCTTTTGTTTCGTTCTGCTAAAAAGTTAGCAGCTCTGTAGAAAGAAGGTGCAAAATTCTTATTGCCAAGTTATTGGACACAGTGATCTGTGTCTGAAAATGATGCATAATTCTGAATCTATGAAGCACACATTTATCAAAAAGAAAGAGGCAAACACAGCTTATGCATCATTATAAATGATCTGCTGCTTAGTGGAGATAAATAACCAGCCACCTATTCTATGAAACACTGTGACATTTGTGTGCTTTTTTATTAAATGCATAATCAAGATGAAAAACCAGTCTATGGTCAAAGTTGTCTCCTTCCCAGCTTTAGAATGTCCTTCCAAGGTAAATGAAGCATCCAGCTACAGCTACTTCAGGTGCTGTATGATAATTCGTGAGTTACAAGCCGGAAGTTGTTTAATGGATTTAGAAAAAAATATCTATGCAGTATTGGAAATACATTTTCCGTTCCTTTTTTTTTTTTATAAACTGCATTCAAATATAATATTCCTATCCAAATCTGGTAGCCATGGTACCAGCAGTGCAAAATGTCTTTTTAGAGATCAGACTAGCACAATTATAAGAAATTGCTTCCCAGAAGAAAATGAAAGCACAAATGTACTCCAAGAAGATTTCAGAAAATGCAAATGCCACAAACATTTGAAGTAGCTTTGCAACCCTTCAAAGGTTTTCTTTATACATGCTTTTATGCAGTGATGTGCACAGGAGCAGGCAGCCTTTGAAGGTCGGTGTTACAAAGCGGAACCCTTCTCTTTAATGGTGAACATTCGCGCACTGAAACACCATCTTTGACTCATTGGTTTTTCATCAGTGTGAATAAGCAATTTAAAATTTTATCTCATATGAATGAGCCACATAACTTCCAAGAAGTAAAAGCTTTCTGAAATAAACTGCTTCAGGGACTTTCACAGTATTAGCATACACAGAAGTATACCAGTTGTCTGGTACTATATCTGTAATTTGCTAAAAGGTGTTTCTGAAATTTCTGAAGGTTATTCATTTGAACAGTATTTACAGGATACTGATCAAAATGACTTTTCAGTAAGTAGATGGTAGCCTGTACATATATTTCTGGCAAACAAGTGTTATTCTGTTCGTAAGTGCTGTTACTACTTAAGCCTTGAACTTAATGAAAAGACTAAATAGCACATGCACCATTTAGCACCATTCAAATTATCATTTTAATATTTTATCCAAATATTATAGTATTTTTACTAAACCACTTCCTTAAATCAATTAAACATCTTCATGTGGTCTGTTCTTCTTTTCGTTTGTCCTTTTACTCAACTTTACATTTATTGCTTTTTGTTTCCTTCTTACTTAGATAATCCTGTTAATTTTCTCTCTTCCCCTCAAATTTAAGTTCTGTAAACATTTACAGTTTTCTATAATTTCTTACATTGTTTGTTTGTTTGTTTGCTTGTTTT
This sequence comes from Pezoporus occidentalis, assembly GCF_034315485.1. Lineage (NCBI taxonomy): Eukaryota > Metazoa > Chordata > Aves > Psittaciformes > Psittacidae > Pezoporus > Pezoporus occidentalis. The sequence goes on along the minus strand of NW_026915158.1, from coordinate 5,369,594 downwards.
ACTGGATAGGTTTTAGTAATGCCAAATGGGAGTTCTTTTGTAATTTGTTGTGATATTTTAGAAACCGTATCCAATACCTTCTATCATACTTAAATTGCTTTTCTTACTACTTTTTTCTTTTGTCTTCACAGAATAGTATGCATCTCTCCAGTATAAAGTGAAGCCTGTCCTCTGAAGACTTTTTGCAACTCAGACACTCCTTCTCCAACACTTGTCTAACTCCTCCTTCTTATGATAAACTCAGTATTCTGCACATATGATGGTTTTATTCTTCATTTTCCATAGTGCTAATAAATTATATTCTTGCCTAGTCTGACTCTGAACATACTTTCTCAGAGTCAGACTATAAAAAGCTATGTGTAACACTTCCTTGTGAATCTTCAGTTTTACAGAACCTAATTTCCTCTTCCCAAGGTATTTTGGGATTAGTTAAGAAGAATGTTTTTTTGACTGACTTTCAGATCTTGAAGAGTCAAAAATCCTACCAAAGACACTCAAAGCTATGGGGATTCAAAACTTCTTTCACTAAAAAAATAAAAAATAAAAATTCGGCAACATCTCAGTTCATAACTTACAAAAATAATGTTTGCTTAAAAGCTGCTTTAGACTGTTGATCCATCACTTCTCATATAGCAACCTCTGCTTCTTCCCCATTCACTACTTTCTTCTTCAGCCACCTGGTTTATCTTCATGCCTCATTCCAACCGCAGGCCTGGCCTCTGGACACCACAGGAAAAGCACCTCAGCCAAGACTGAGAGAACTCGTTATTAAATCTTTAATCTTTTCTCTCCCCTTTCCTGGCTGTCATGGTTGACACTTACTCTTCCTGCAAGACAAACTGCTCTACTGCATTAGTAGAATAATATTAGTAGAAAAATATTGTGAGGGGACACTAGTCCTGGACTACTGTTGTTATCTTGAGCTAGGGAGAAGAACGTATGTTTGCAATATAACCGGGTTTTCAATATCCTTGGTTACACCACACTTTTCTGTGCTAACCTCTGCAATCTCACAAACCACTCCTTAGCAATCAGTAATTGCTGACCAACGTAGCACTTACAAGGCCCTAATATGCCATATTAAATTAGATAATTTCTCTAGAATTTTTAAAAGGTTTATCTCTACTTCATCTGGATCCATATTCCTTTTTTTCTAATCCTCCATACAAATCCAAAGTGTATGATATTATACAGAGAAGCCACCTTTCAGACTCATCTTTATGCTGCTCAGTTTTCTTTTTATAGAGTCATAGAATGGTTTGGGTTGGAAAGGACCTTTAGATCATCTAGTTCCAACACCCCTGCCGTGGGCAGGGACACCTCACACTCCACCAGGTTGCTCAAAGCCCCATTCAACCTGAACTTAAACACTGCCAGGGATGGGGCAGCCAGAGCTTCTTGGGCAGCCTGTTCTAGTGCTTCACCACCTTCATAGTGAAAAACTTTTTTCTTCTATCTAACCTAAATCTTCTTGTTTAACTTGAACCCATTACCCCTTGTCCTATTGATACAGCCCCTGATGAAGTGTCGCTCTCCAGCACCCTTGTAGGCCCCCTTCAGATACTGGAAGGCTGCTATGAGGTCTCCACACAGCTTTCTCTTCTCCAAGCTGAACAGCCCCAGTTTTCCCAGACTGTCTTTGTACGGGAGGTGCGCCAGTGCCCTTATCATCCTTGTGGCCCTCCTCTGGATTTACTCCAATTGTGCGTGAGAAAATATTTTCATATTATTTCCAAAAATGCTTAGAAAAAGATAAAAATATTCTCAAAGTCATTCTTGCACTGCTTATCTATTTGTTACTTCTTTCTCTGAGTCTTCCTACAGAAAAGCTGAAAAATCTTCAACCTTGCAGCAGGGATCTAACCCAGAAGCATCTCATAAAGCCCAACTACACAGCCCACTACTATTGCTGAGGAATCCTGTTTTAAGCAATGGAAAAGGGCCCCCAAGTCTAGGGTTACATACATACATACATAGGGTAACAAAGAGGCATGCACGGAAAGGAAGCATCTGCCTTTAAGAAAGATGTCTTTTCACAGATGTTTCTTTGAAGGGTACCAGGACCCGGGGTCAGTCCCAGCAGAGGGAGCTGCTGCTTCCACATAGAGCTGATTGCTCTGCGCCGAGTAACGTCGTGTCGCGACGGAGGTAACGTTCTTCTGAACAACATAAAACTCACAACACAAAAACCAGCCAGATGACAGAATATAGAGAGGAGCCTGAGTGCCTTTACGGTCCATATGTGATCCCAGCAATTCAGAGTGGGCATTGAAATAAAGTAGTTTTGAATATTCAGTGAGCTTAAAGATCAAAATAAACTAGCACGAATTTTACCAAAATTAGGTTAAGGAGCTTACTGCAAATAGTTCACACTTACGTACTAACAGAGATGCAGATTTTCTGCAGGTTATTTATCAAGATCTCTAATTGCTGATCAGTGTTCTCTTCCCTTATTTGAAGACACAGACAAAGATACAAAGATGGAAAACGGCTTCTGCCCGATCACTCATCAAGCTGTTGTTAAACACAGGAAGACACCAAATCTTCCTAAATCCAACACCAGGAAGGATGACAAAGTACTCCTCCCCAAACCTAAAAGATATTTATGTGTGATAAACTTAGGCGAACAATATTGTTAGTCAAGCTTGTGATTTTGCAGCTGCGTACTCCCTCACTTCATAACAACAGCAAAAAGTATCTATCAACCATAACATGCCAGACCAGAAGTCCACTTAGTCCAGTCCTGTTTTTATAAGATGTCAAAACATCAAAAATTTTAAAACACAGAAAGCACATGGGACTCTTTCTGTCACTTTGTCTGCCATTTCTCAGCAGCCAGCTGTTCAGGGAATTTCTGAGCCAGGGGCTATGGCTGGATCGTTTTACTAAACAGTCACTGACACATCTATTCTAAGCAAAATTTTCTAACTCCTTTTAAGCCACTTAAGCTTTTGGAATCCACAACTTCCTGTGGCAGTGAGTTCCACTAGTTAATTATTTAATAAGAAAAACTACTTCCTTTGTGTTAAATCAGCTGCCTGATATGTTAATGTGTTATAATACTAATTCCTTCTCTAGGTACCAGAACAGCAAATACCTCTCCTAATCAGTCAGGAGAAAGATGTCACAACTATTTTGCTTGATTACACAGCTTCTGACTCACTAATAGTTTTGGCACATTTGTTGACACTGGATATCAAACAGCAGATTCAAACCTATTTTCATTTTACTCATACCGCATTATACATCATTGGATTCTAAGTAATTCCTTATAGTTTAAAAGTACAGGGATGATCAGCCTATTTATGAGTTGGGAGCAGTTGCTTTTGTATTTTTTTCTTGCTGTGAAATATCAAGCATTAACTACCAAGAGAAAGAACATAGCAGAGTAGATGTCTTTTGTTCTGTTTCTCTAAGCACATTCTAAAATTCCTGTATTATTTTTTTTTTATTTGAAGCTCAATACATTAGAATTATGACTTCTCATGGGGAAAACATGTAATTGCCAGCATGAAGGAAGGTATAGCTTTAATTAACCATTGCCTGCAGCCTCTTTCACTCACATGCTGGTATTAAATCAAAAGCAGTAACTGTCTAAAAAAGCAGCAACATGAAAAGATCAGTGGCTTTCAGATACTCATTAATTTTTTACCATTACACAATTTTTATATTGCGCCATGTAGTTCAAAGAAATTTCCCAGTCCTGACCTTTATGGTGTTGTTCCTTTTAGTGCACACCGTCACTACCATATCACCCACTCAAAACTCCTCTCTCACTTTTCCTATTTCTGTATTGCAGACAAAGCACTATTGTCTTTTGTTACCAAAATAAAGAAATCATCTATACTTCAGAATTGCATCAGACTCTTGGCTGATCAAACAATAAAACTATACATTAACATCAGATAATATTCCTTGGTAACAATTGTGCAGCACAAGTGAATCAAGAGCTAATAAATTACAGATGACTTTGATAATTAATTCCTTTGAGAAACAATTTTCATCTGGGGACAATAACAATGCATCTCTAAAAGGAAGAAAAAAGTCAATTTTTCCTTTATAAATTCCCTGATGATGTAGGACAAACTTGTAATTAGTCCAAGAAATAAACATGATTTTAAGAAAGAGGTTATATCCCTTTGTTTTAGATCAATTCGAAGACCGAAAAGGCAAGTCAAAATTCCAAGGTTTTTTGACATTATTAAGAAAAGTATTGTACTGATTTGTTTAGCTTGTAACAGGGTTTGATGAGAGGGAAACATTGCAGGATTTAATAAGACAAGGCTTTAGTTCCTGGTTATGCAGGATGGATTATGGGGAAAACTATGCAAATACAAAGTCCTTGTTGTGAAACTGTAGGTAATTCAGTTGGTGGGAGTTCTTACAAAACAAGGGGTTATGTTCAGAGTTGTGAAACTTGGGTGGGGCTATAAATTAAATATTCAGCTAGATGATACACTTGGTAGTCAGTGCTTAAATTATTCCAAGGAAGTGAGTCCATGCCAAATGAAAGAGGAAAATCAGAGTTCAGTCTTGGCTCCCTACAAATGAAGTACGCTGGCAGGTAAGTACCTTAACACAAAGAATGGAAAAGACGTAATGGGCTTGTAGAGTTTCTCCTTGCTTTTAGTTATCTTTGAAGACTGTTGCTCAGTGCTCTTCAGCTCAGCAGACACTACCACAGGTACACAGGACCAAGGCCCTTGCTACTATACTCAACAGCAGTGCAATGCCATTTCCCCGTTCCTGTGTGACAACAGCTGTGTGGTACAGTCAACACACTAGAGTGAAGGGATACCATCCACAGGGACTTTGACAGGCTTGAGTGGTGGGCCTGTACAAACCTCACAAAGTTCAACAAGACCAAGTGCAAGGTCCTGCACTTGGGTTGCAGCAATCCCAAGCACAAACACGGGCTGGGCAGGGTATGCACTGAGGGCAGCCCTGAGGAAAAGGACTTGGGGGCATTAGTTGATGAGAAGCAAAACGTGAGCACGCAGTGTGAATTTGCAACCCAGAAAGCCAACTGGGCTGCATCAAAAGAAGCATGACCAGCAGGTCGAAGGAGGTGATCCTGACTCTTTTCTCATGAGATCCCACCTAGAGCACTGCATTCAGCTCTGGGGGCAACAATACAAGAGGGACATGGACTTGTTGAAACAAGTCCTGAGGAGGACCACGCAGATGATTCAAGGGCTGGAGCATGTCTCCTATTGTCGTGGTTTAAACCCAGTCAGGTAACTCGTTCACTCACTCCCCCCCTTTCTTTCCCTCCCCCTACTCCCGGAGGGACAGAGAGGAGAATCGAAAAGAATGCAGCTCCCACGGGTTGAGATAAGAACAGTTTAGTAACTAAGGTATAACACAAATCACTACTGCTACCACCAAGAATAACAATGATAAAGGAAATAACAAGGGAAGAGAATACATCATCTCACCACCAGCTGACCGATAACTCGCCCCCCCAGCCCCGACCAAGCACCGACCGATACCTCCTCCAACCCTGCAGACTCCCAGCCCTTCCGGGTAACTCCCAGTTACATCCTGGGCATGACGTGCTGTGGTATGGAATACCTCTTTGGCTAGTTTGGGTTGGCTGTCCTGTCTCTGCTTCCTCCCAGCTTCCCCTCCCCCCTGGCAGAGCATGAGGCTCACAAAGTCCTTGGCCAAACCAAAACATCATTGTTACCAACTCTGTTCCCAGGCCAAAAGTCAAAACACAGCACTGCACCAGCTACCAAGAAGGAGAAAAATGACTGCTACTGCTGAACCCAGGACACCTATGAAGATGGACTGAGAGAGTCGGGCTTGTTCAGACTGGAGAAGAGAAGGGTCTGGGGAGACCTTAGAGCAGCCTTCCAGTACCTAAAGGAGGCCTACAAGAAATCTGGAGAGGGACTTTCTACAAGGGCATGTAGGGGACGGACAAAGGGAAATGGCTTTTAACTGAAAGAGAGTAGGTTTAGATGAGATATCAGGAAGAAGTTATTTACTATGCAGGTAGTGAGACAGGGGAACAGGTTATCCAGAGAAGCTGTGGCTGCCCCATCCCTGGAAGCATTCAAGGCCAGGTTGGATGGGGCTTTGAGCCACCTGATCTAGTGGAAGGTGTCCCTGCCCATGGCAGAGGGGGTTGGAACTGGATGATCTTTAAGGTTCCTTCCTACCCAATCCATTCTGTGATTTGACTTCTTCAAAACAAGAAACTGTTGCAGCAAAAAGATCTCCACAGCCAGCAGCTGAACATTTTCTGGAAAATTTTATTATGAAGAATTTTCATCACACCCCCATCTTTTTCTGGATCTTCTTCTTCCTCTTTCTGGCCATGCAATAGATGCTTGGCCTTTTAAACCACTCAGACCCCATACATCAAAACATACTTTTTCAGCACATGCTGTCAACACAATTTTGGAACTTGTGACTCACTGCTTCACTTATGGCTCAGCCATAGGTGTGAGGAGTCAACATGCATGGCCTGAGTCCTCACTGATCATATGGCTGGATTTAGCTTATCTCTGCAAAGATGAAGAGATTGTTCTCAAACTGCTGTAAATCAAACCTTGGTTCTGTAGGATCAAGAAAGGGACAACAGCTCTCGTCCTCTACCTAGTGGGTATCTCCTGCAGTCAGATATTCTGCTGGTCTCCCACCATCCTCTTCCCACCTGCCATTGCTTTCCTTCTTTCCATCCTCTATTTCTCCATTCCTCAGTTCCTCTCATCTGTTATTGTTCTTTCTCTCTATGCAGTACTGAGCTCAACTGTGCTGCAAAACTGATACCTTTCTTGCATGAACAGCTGAACTCCAGCAAGAGAGGAAACCAGAGGGGGTAGGTGCAATTGAGAGTTGTGCTCTTCTAGTGAACGTGGGGAGTGTGACAGGTCTCGGGTTATGTCATATGGGCTTTCCATGCAGCACATGATTCCCCCAGTGCCTACCTGAGTAAGATCTGTACATGTACCTGACATGTTGCAGTTTGAAACATGGGATCTGCCCCTTTGACAACAGTGTAATGGAGTTACCATAGACTGAATCTTCTCCAGCCCCTCACAGTACCACTACTGATGTTCATGGTATGACCTAGTTGCTACAATAATTATAAAAGCACCTTTAATATGTGGCAGCATTGGTTGGTTTTCTCAAACTTTAATTTCTAAATAGGCTGTTTAGCTGTGACTTTATGTAAGACAAGTAAGAAATATATGACAGAAAGTATAGAATTCACTATAGACTTTAACAGAAATACAATGAAGTGACGAAATAAAGCTGTTAGATCTTAGATAGTCATCTTAGGTGTTTCTAACAATTATTGAGAAATAAGTAGGATTAAATGTAGTTAAATAAGGGTTATATAAAAACACAGACAGAACTGAGATGAAAATTATAATGCTTCTAAACATATTGAGCATTTTTTCCTTCTCTTTCTCAGCTTGGTATGAGCCAATGACCCTATCTTTTTTTTACATAGTTGTTGCTATTTGCAGTGATTTGTCTTTGGTCTAATTTCCAGCTACTATTAAACCACGTAGCAGCTGCAGAAATATGTTTTCATCACCAAAATATCAACAAGGTTTTGCCAGTTTCTTTACAGTGGAAAATTTACAGCTTCATTTTGTATACTTTATATTTCTAGATTAAGAACTGTAATTTGTTCTGTGGAACTTCATTTGGACTGTTGGGCTGCATTTTATCACCGATACCTAAAAGTGGTGCAAAATTTAACAGCTTACCTTGTCATATTTTATTATTAGCATTTTTTTGCTATTATTTCTGACACAGCTTTTGGCTCTGTGTCTGGCTCTCTGTAAAACAGGTGAATTTTTAGGGATTTATTTTGTCTTCTGTGATTCTGAACTTCTTAAGACTGAGATTCACCTGAAACCACCCCACCAGTTATGATCACAAAGATGTTTTGAATAGACACCATAATCTTTTCTAGGGCTTTTCAGGTTTTGCAGAGGTTTTCTTTCATCAGCCATCTCATCTGCATAATTGACTAAAGACTTAGCTGAGAAACTCCAAGGACTGCTTCGAGACCAGCCAGGTTTCCGTTAGCAGGGATGGATTAGGATATAGATCTTGAATGCTTGTGGTTATCAGTGGTTTCTGTGGAATGAGGTTTGTATTTCACACTTGTTTATTTAAGGATTGACAAAGAAGAATCTAGAGCATCTTTGTGTAGATGGAACATAAGTAAGTATATACACAAGAAAGAAAGATATGTTCACAGAACTGTGGTTAGGTTATAAGCTCTACCACTCAGAAGCTAAAGAATGGCAAAGAAATGTATGCTGTGTAAATCTTGGACTACACTGCAGTTTCTGCTTCCCTGGCTGCATACGTTCTTTTGCTCCCTCCAGTAAAGGTCTGCCTTTTTTCAGTGTTTAGACTGAAATGTTTTCCTTGTGCTCCTACTCTTTTCTCTACCTTCCAAATACATGAGCCAGGATCCGCTTACCTGCCTAAACCGGGTGCAGCCAACACGTGATATCTGATGACACTGCTGATATGTTCTCTTTCCACATCTTGTTTATTATTCATTGTCCAAAATGTGGCTCACACCCTGTATAATGCACGTGACTCAAGGCCTTCCCTAGATACAAAATTATTATTTTCCTCCTGGGCTTTCCTGTAGCCTGCTGTAGTCACCAAGTGATGAACAAACACCAATTAAGTTATTTTCACAACACACCAGTGAGACAGCATGGTATTATTATACCCAATTTAGATGTGGAGAAGTAAAGTATGAGAAACTGTGGTTCCACATGTAAGCTATCAGCATCTCTAGCTACACAAGTATGGACCATTTTTGGAACAGGGCTGACCTATTAAATACCTGAGGTAGGGTTACTGTGGAAAAACAGTATGCAATCATGTAATTAAAGACTAAGTCATACCACAAGTACCCGATAGGGTTAAAAGAATGTTACTCAATCAGCTGTAATTCTAACATTTCCTAATATTTCAAGCTTAATTCCTGGTCCTAATTATGTTATTTTAATACAGCTAATATTTGAAAATTGTAGGAATAACCCCCCACAAACTCAGAAAAAAAGGAATTTCATTAGATCTCATTATCCTGATTTTCATACGAGTCATCAGAAGAGTGTGAGCCTGCAGCCTCATGGTATAGCTCTACAATACCTAGGATGACGCAGGCTGTGCTTCTGTGGAGCTCTGGACTCACCTGCTGATAGCTAAAAGGCAATCTGAAAGGAAAACAACTGCCCACTTTCTTGTCTGGATCAGTGAACACCCACAGTAGATAGGTGCTATGAAAATATAACCTTAAATAGTAGCAGTATTACATTTTTTTTTTAATCCATGAGAGTAAGTTCCAGAGATACTGGTTTATCAGCAGGTTTCATGGGAATTTTTATAACATCAGAGACACAGGTATGGTCAGTTTGATTCCCAGATTTGAAGTGAAAGGTATTGACTTCCTCAGTCTTCCAAAAATGACCCTTCATGTTGCACTTGCTCCTTGTCCTCTGTTGATCATATACATTTTGCTGCTTCTAATAACTTCTTAATAATATACTGAAGAGTAATTTCTTTATTTGTAATTCATCAAATTGAAAAGCAGAATTCTCAGGTAATGCATATGGCGAGGAGAGTTAAGGTGGTTAGATTTGGATTTAACCTTCCAGCAATTTCACTGAGAAACAATTCATAAAGCCTTTTAATTTGAAGACTTGGCCAGTTCTGGAGTGGCTCACCAGGTTTTCAAAGGAATAAATGTCCTATTTCAAAAGTTCCAGGATGCCTTGGAGGATCTCTTGTGGAAATTTAAACTGGGAAATACTGACATCCAAAATGAAGGTTTGGGGTTCCTATAAGTGTGGGATCAACACACAGAAATTAAGAAATTGAGTCAGATCTACTAGCAGTCACTATGTAGAAAATAACACGTTCCAGAGCCTAGACTAAAAATAGGAGAATTGCAAGGTCCCACTGCATAAGAGATAAAGGCATCATAGACAGAATACTGAAGAAATACAGTGAAAAATATAATAGAAATTAAAAATAAATTTAATTATGTTCTACATAGAGCCATTATGTTCTTGAGCCATGAAGCCCAAGAGCCCCCTAATCTGTTTGCTCCTACACCAATGACCCTTTTCCTTGACCTTTTCCCTTCCGCAGGTACTTATCCTGCGTGGCTTTTTTCCACCCATTTTTAAGTGCTCAGTTGTTTTATCTGGACAGCTGCTTACCTATATTTTCTCATCTTACTGGATTCCAGTCACAATCACACTCCTTGAACATCTTATTCAGTTTCAGTTTCACCTAGCAAGTTCCCATTTTTTCTGTTCTTTTTCATATAGCTCTTCCTTTCCTCCTGCCATGTCCATACAGGTTCAATTTTTTACCCAGGCTTGATCATTTTCTTGAGTTATCACCCCCCGGTCATCAACTCAATGTCAAGGTTAGTCCTTTCCTAACTTACCTGTTCCTGGTGACTTCATTCATACCCTTTTCTCAGATTCTTATCATCAGCTCAATTGTGCCCAACCTCCTCACCCATACCTTTCCTCATTCCACTTGAACACACAACTGAAGACTAAAGAGGGCCCATTTCCCATTCCATCTTCATTCAGATCACACTGTTTCTTCCTACACAGATCCTGCATCTACTTCAGAACTCAGGGGAGACAGATAAAACCTCTTCCCTCTTTTCAAGTGTCTAGGTCAAGAAAACCTGTAGCTGCAGGAATGTGGGTCTGAGCCCACACGTTTACCATGTAGGGAGCAACCAAAGAAGTTCCTCAGGAAGATACAAGAGGTCTCCACTCCACAAATCACTTTTCTTAGGCTTTGAATATGGACAAATGTCTGCAAATTTTAAGCCAGGTTTCAGAAGACATGTCCATGTCAATATTGTACCCACTTCCCTGAAGAGTTAATTCTTCAAGTGCAAGGGTGAAAGGTCAGCAGCATTTATTGCTATGCAGATATGCACAGCTATAATAACAACCCATCATACATATGGTTTTTCAAGCACTGTTATTATTTATAGACAGGGTGGGGCCATATTTTATTTCTTTGTTTTTGTCTTAATAATGGCCAAACTTTCATGACTTCAATTAAAAAAAAAATAAAAAGCCCATTCTAGGATTAAACCATCTTCAGAAATATGCACCCAAATTCATATTTGTCAAACTCATATTTGTCAAATTTATATAAAATGAAAGCAGAAAAATGGAAGAGTAATGTATGCCCAACAATTGCTAGGCTGGCCTTTAATAAAACAGTTTATTAATCTTAATGACTGTTCTCATAGAAACTGAGATTTTTTTGCTTAAACGAGTAATTTATAGGATTAAACTATTAGAGGGAAAACTAGTTCATTTAGGAAATAAAACATTTGAGAAAAGAAGTCCTTCATATGTGTTGAATTATCGAAGGTTTTTCTCCACAATGGGACAAGTTCCACATTTCTCAAGAGCTCAGCACCTGCTGTACATTTAGCAAATCACACACATTACCCACTGCTCTCTTCCTAGCCTACTGGGAATACTTTTGAATGAAATTCTACAGACAAAGAAATATCTGCTCTTGAGTATTTCTATTATCAGACAATGCCAGGCTAACAAAGCAATGATAAATGACTAGTCTAAAATTAAGTGTCACACTGGAGATAAAAGGGAAACACATCTTATAGCACACCAGAGGCAATATCCAATTATTTCTAATTCCTCTTTGCAAGGAATGACCACAGCTTTCAATTCTGAGAAACCACCTCTTGCATAAGCACTCTATAGGTTTGGTCTTTTCATGGTACTGCACATGGTACAGTGCTCTCAAGTGCTGAAGTCAGTGGGAACTGATGTACTTTGCTTCTAAGAATGATCAAAGCCTGGCCAAAGGCAGGCCCATATGTACGGTCAAAGTCATTGCTAGGATTCAGGCATGAATAATATCTACGAAAGCCAGAGATGCAGCCAAAACACAGTTTCAGATGCACAGTACAAATGTTTTCCTTCGTGTACAGACTGCCAGTACTCAGTTATTCAAGGCTGTCCTCAGTTAGGCTCAACTCAAGTGCTTAAATTTAGGTGTGTGAATATTCATGCTCAAATCACACTGAAATGTATAGTGTTACTGTCCCTTATTACTAGGATTTATTCTTTCCTCTATCCTTTCTTAGCTAGATTGTCCTCCCCCTATCCTGAGGCAAACAGAACAAGCTTAGAAAGCCCTTGAGATCTTTGCCAGGCTCAGAATTTTCAGGAATATTTATGTGCAGTTGTAGATTTGTCCTTCTGTAAACATTTTTACAAATAAAGTCTTACCAGATTCTTGGGGTTGGAAGAAGGTGCCAGAAAAGTGGCAAGATAGGATTTCCCACTTTTTTCTTTTGGGTTTTTTTTTTTTTTGCTTTGATTTGTTTTGGTTTTGATTTTGTTGGGCTTTTTTCCTTGTTTTTTAAAAATCAGTTCTTTTGTACAGTTATTTTATTCTATTTTTATCAGTAACTCCTACTGATTTTTTTTCATCTACCTCTTAATTTCAGCTACAGCCTTCTCAGTGCCATTAGGCTATTTAATACTATTTTTATTTTAATGTGTCAGTGTAAATTAATAGCAAATTGGATATTTGATCCATTAGTGTATCTTATTTGTTACCCTAAGTCTTTTATTTACCATATTTACATTTTATTTTTTTTTAATGGGGAAACAAATCTTTGGTTTTTCTCTAGGAGGATTCTGCAGCTTGTCAATTAGTATACAAGTGACAAAGTTTGACTTGAAGCCCTTGGGGTGCTCTCATCCTGCACTGAACAGAGCAGAGCTTTCCAAAATAAGCTTACTAACATCAGAACTTCTTGTTGCTAAGAGAAGTGTAGCCTGGTAAAACCACCTTGCTTCAATAAATCCATATGAACTGGCAGCCAACCTGTCTAAAGACAATGGAAGTAGTTTTAAGCAATACATAGCAGATTGTTACATCAGGCTGTTTTAATGGAGCAAGAAAAAAAGTGCAAGGGTATTGAGGAAAATAGCAGGGAGGGAGGGGGAACATATCATCCACTTACAGAGACTGCAGAATGTAAATGTGTTCTATCAGTCAGAAAACTAATGGAGGTGAGAATGACCTACCTCAGGCTAATAATGTACAGTACATGCAGGTCCTCAAAAGAATTTCCAATTAAGCTTCTTTTTATTACCACACTAACCAAAAGCTCCACTACTGCATGGTACATTACTTTTAAGAATTGAACATTAATTTAGATCAGGGTAGGTATTCCTATGCTGATTAGGAGAAATGTTATGCAGTATTGACCCTCCTCTAAGAACAGCATGTAAGATCATAAAGCAATCCACACCTTACACTATGTACAATTTACAATAAACTACTGACCACCTGGATGGATCTCTGCACCACAGTCCTTTAATTCTTCTCAATTTCTAGCACATTAAAGGTGAAACACACTACAGTTTTGCCTTCTGACTTTCTGAAAGATGCATGCAAAAACACCCACACTCCTGAGAGGCTGAGAATAGAGTAAAACACCAGAGGTTCCTCAGCTTTCACAAAGTATAAAATGGCATATGATATTGTTTACATGAATGGGAATTAAAAACTTCACAGTTTTTGGAAGGTTCACAATCTCTACATATAAACAATAGCTATCACATGTTTAACTAATGGTAGTGGAATACAACTTGTTAATTCCCACTAGGTCATGGGAGAAAGTAGAACTGTGGCTCTACAGAGTGAAAACCTCCAATGAGTTTCAACATGTGAAACCTGCCTTAACAGGCAAACCACTAGCTACATATATTTGATTCTACCTGTCTTGTAGAAATGACTTACACGTCTTTACTAGTTACTTACTAATTACTTTTTACTAGTTACTTTACTAATTACTTACTAGTGAGACTAGTCTGATTTTTCTTTGCTAAATTATTATATCTTAAAAACATTGAAAGTTCAAAAGCACAATAAGAACTGGTTCTGGCAGTTTGTGTGACCTACCTTTGTATCTTTTTTTTTTAATTATTAAATTTTAATTACCTTTAAATCACTGCAGGATTAAATGCAGTGTTTTAATGACCAGTTTTCATAGTCTTAGTGGATACACATGCATTTATTCCAAAATCATTATGTCTGAAATCCCTAAAGTAAGAAGAAAATATCTATGCTCAAAAGAAAGAAAGAATATTGCTGATTTTGGAAAATAGGTCCTGATTCAAAATCATCAATTTTAGAGTTCTTTTTATTGGCTTAGGAGAACTGTGAATCAAGTCACTGATTAATGCCCCTTTCGTATGGAGCATGTACAAGTGACAATGACTTCAAAATTCTCTGAGTTCAGGGTAATTCTACTTTGCTTGTATATGTGATTGTGCTAATTGCTATGAGGGAAAGTCTTTTAAGTAACATAAAGGAAAAGAAAAAATAAAAGAAACAAACCCCAAAACAAAACAACATCACATTACTGCTGTACTCAACCAGCCAATGTTAGAAGAAAAAAAAAATCACTTTTGCATGATCCTGAACTAATTTCCCTAGGAGTCTATAGGAAGACTTGGGATTTCATGGTGGTCTTCCCATTGGTTGCAATAGACATTCGAGTAGAACTTTCTGATCTCTAGGCCACATTTTCGTTCCTTCTTACTATGTGGTTCTGCTAATTTTAACATTAGGCACCAAATCTGCTTTGGTTTTCTCAGTTATTGTGAAGCTAATCAATTAACATTAACTCTGTAAGGTTCTGTAGTGGAAGACTCCAAGTTAGCATAATATACTCTTAATACTATTATTCTTTTATGAACAATTGGAAAATAATGGTCCCTTAAATATGAGCTTACCATAGCCATGATCTTCTGAGATTACTTGCAGCATCAACCTAAATCCAACTCTAGCTATACATAAATTCATAGACAAAAATGTCACAGGGTTTTATTTCGAATTCATATATACAAGACCTTGAAGGTGAAATGTGCACTTACTCAATCACAAGACAAAGGTTTAATGTGACTCTAATTAGAAACATGACCAGTTCTGCTAATTTACCTGAAGGAGGAAAGGCTGTGCAATGCAGTGAGCATTAATCTGGGCCTCAGGAGACTGCCACTCAGCTCCTTGCTTTTGCAGGTACCATCTCTATGACTTTGTATGAATCATATATACCCCAGATTCTGAAAGGTATTTCATTATCTGCCATTAAAAATCTCATTCAATCTCAGTCAGTCGCCTAAATAACAGAACTAAAAATAACCCTGTGAAACTAACAAGGGATTTACAATATATCAGGATATTTCCTTCTCCACTTAAAAAGAAATTTCCTAATCCACTTAAAAAAAAAATCTATATTGTATTACTTATAAATATTTTCTTGGTATTACCACCTGTTTGACCTGCTTTTATATGTAGTTCATTAAGGAAATGCCTTGATTTCTCTAGAAAGGCTATTTCAGTACTTGCTTACCTTTAAACTGATTTCTATGTATTAAATTATTCCATGCCTTATTTCTTCACTTAGAAAATGGAGCAACTTTTCTTATTTAATTGAACTCTAGAAACAATAAAAATACTTATATCTAAGGAAGTTATATCAGTCAAGTTTAGGCGCTGAAATCAATGTACTCCACATTTGAACAGCTTACTTGGATATCCAATCAAAACTAAGCACTGAAATTTGGGAAATATACAAAATAGCTGATATATTCAAATGTAGCTAAGTTACCCATGTGTTTTTTTGAGTAAATCAAATTCTGCTGACAGCAACAAACACATTTTTGCATGATACAATAGATTATATTCCTCCATCAGTATTTTATGGAAAAAAAAGGGAGTAAATAATTGCTTTATTTTATTGTATTCACCAACTTATTATAAAAGTTGAATGTGAAAACTATATGTGAAGAATATACCCCTAAGGAAAAACACTCTGCCTACTCATCAAAGCAGTGATAATATTCTTTTCAAAACTGATCTCTGTAGAAGTACAACAGACACTGATAAACATGAAGTTTCAAAAGAAGACATAATGTCATGTTTCCACATTTTTTGAACTCTGAGGTTCAGAATTCATATCATTAATAAAAACTTAATTTTTCTGATTCAGAATTTGAAAAATAAATAGCTATCAAAACTGGAATTTAAGATTTTCAGACAAAATGAAGTATTTGGTCAATCACAATTTTCTGTTTGATTACTGATTCATGAAAATGTTTGGAACTTTGATTTAGTGTCTCAGGAGAAACATTTTAGACTTGGATAGTCAAGCATGGGAGCAAATTTCTTCCAATTTAGCTTTCCTAATAACAGATATTGCATTTTTTCCTAGGTTGGATTTGTTTGGCAGCTGGCATTCACATGACAGTTTAAGCATAAACAGCCTGTTGCACAAATTTTGGAAAAGTAATCTATCTTTGTCAACATTCACTTTCCCACAACAGATTTTAAAATCTGACTCTCTTTCCCACATGTGAGTTAACAAGAAATGTTTTTCCCTATTTCTTATCAGAATTTTATATTAGACTAGGCATTGCTGGTTTCTAAGATCTATAACTGAACATGTATTCTAAACACAACTTGTTAGTCTGTGGCTAACTCAGGTGAAACAGAGAAGAATCAGGACCCTTTTATCATTACGGGTTACAAGACATCAAATTTACACTATACCTTCATTCCCAGTCACCTCTGTAAGTACCATCTGTGCCCCTTATTTATGTTTCACCTGCTTTCTAATTGGCACCTTGCAAAGCTGCACACCTGCAGCAGCTCTGTTCTGACCTCACTGCCCATCACCCTTTAAGTTTCCACAGCACAGCCTAAACAGAAAAAAATTTTTCACTACATTATTATACATCCTCCTCTTCCAGGGAATACAGGTAATAATCAACTGGTTAGAATTGTTATTCTTGGGAAACAACAGTTATTTCTTTTGCATCTGTACACATTTTCACAAAAAGTGAAAATCTCACATGTCCAATGTCAGCATGGCCATCGGCTCTCTTAAGACCACAATAAGGGGTTGAAAACAAAAACAAAACAAAACAAAATAAACCCTAACCAAACACACACAAAACCCCAGAAATGCAGAGTTTTCCCTTCAGATGTCATTAGCAAGTACGCCAAACCAGAGCCAAATGTTTTGAAATGCTCTCACTTGAAATATCTACTTTTGCATTAGGTGCATTTCTTGTAAAGTCACACCAACCCTGTTCTGTTGGGCTGGTTGCTCTTGGTGAAGACTTATTTTATTTTTCTGCATTGCATCACATTTTGTGTAAATCACACACACATACACACACACCCCACACTTACACACAAGCCCAGCTGCTCATGAATAACTTCACCGTGAAGTAATTCAGCAAACCCTGAATACTATGTGGACAAAATGCATCACTTCAGGGGAGTCTGATGCTTTTTCAGATTTACAGTAGTATGGAACATTGTTTTCTTATGCATTCTCATGCAGCAACAGAACTGTTTCCGGAGCGGGGGAGAGATCAGCGTCCAGGAGCCTCAACTCAGAGCGTCAAGAACCACCGAGGAAGCCTCAAGTCCTCGACAGGACCTGCCCAGGAGCCGGCAGCTCAGCTGACGCGAGCAGGGACTCACACGGGGGCGAAGCCCGAATCAGCAGCACCAGCCATGACTGGGAAAAAACCTGCCCTAGGGAGCGCAGCGAACAGAGAGGGTCGAGGCAGTTTGAGCGGCAGTTTCCGCGGGCAGACGAGCGGGATGGTGAGCACCCGTCGTATGAGCAGTGCCCGGCCCGGGAGCTCTGCTCTGGCTGCCCCGGCGGTGGCCAGCGTAGGCACCCAGACAGAGCCGATGAGAGGGGAGGCTGCAGTGCAGGGCCCAGGGTGTAGAGAGTGCCTGCACTGGTCTGGTGAGGGGAGGGTGCACAATGGGCAGGGCTGCACTCGGTGCTCCCTGGTGGAGGTCCTCCTGCAGCAGGTGGCTGAGCTGCGGGATGCTGTTAATAGGCTGCGAGATGTCAGGGAAGCTGGGAGGAAGCAGGAATGCTTGCTCCAGGCCCAAACTGTGCAGGGGCCTCAAGCTTCACCTCTGCCTCATGAAGGAAAGAAGGAGGCTGTTAACCTGGGAATTGGTGACAAAAAAAAAAAAAAAAAAAAAAAAAAAAAGAAGGAAAAGGACAACCAAAAGCAAGGGGCTTCCCCCTAAATCTGTTGTCTCCACGCAGAACCGCTTTGATGTCCTGCAGGAGGCTAATGAGGAAACGCACTCGAGCCAAAAACAGCTGGCTGATGCCCTGGTAAAGAAGATCTCTACTGGTGCTGCCAGGAAAAAGTGGCGGGTCGTAGTAGTAGGGGACTCTATGCTGAAAGGGACAGAAGCACTCGTCAAGGGAGGTGTGTTGCCTACCAGGGGCACAGATCAGGGATGTGGCAGAGAGGCTGCCTGCTCTAGTAAGTCCCGCGGACTATTACCCACTCCTGGTGATACATGTGGGTGCTAGGGATATAGATAGCAGTAACCTGGGGAACATAAAGAAGGACTACAGAGCCCTGGGGGAGGTGTTTAGGGGCTCTGGAGCTCAGATAGTCTTTTCATCGATTCTCCAGGATAAAGGGGAGGACCTAAAAAAAGCTAGGAGGATTAGCCAGGTTAATAACTGGTTAAAAGGGTGGTGTCATGGTCAGGGGTTTGGGTGTCTTGAACATGGGACCCAAGCTTGTAGGCCAGGTCTAGTGGGGGCTGGTGGAGCTGGTCTGATAAAGAAGGGAAAGAGCAGTTTTGGTAGGAGGCTTGCCAGGCTGGTCAAGGAGGCTTTAAACTAGATGTCTTGGGGGAGGGGGCATCATTCCATCCCAACACACCCAGTCAGTTGCCAGCACCTATAATAAATGCTTGGAGCAATGTAGAGATATCCCAGCTGCTCCAGCCAATGAGCTGGCTTCATTTGGAGCTCGGCTCAGATGCCTCTATACAAATGCCCATCGCATGGGAACAAACAAGAGGAATTAGAGATGTGTGCACATCTACGGGAGTATGATATAATAGGCATCACAGAAACATGGTGGGATGGCTCCTATGACTGGAGTGTTGGAATGGAAGGTTACAGGCTTTTTAGAAAAGATAGGCCTGGCAGGCAGGAAGGGGGATTTGCCCTTTACGTTAGGGATAGGCTGGAGATTATGGAACTCTGTCTGGGGACAGGTAAGCAGTCCACAGAGAGTTTGTGGGTCGGGGTTAAAGGGAGAACAGCGATGGGAGACATTACTGTGGGGATCTGTTACAGACTGCCTGATCAAGGAGAACCTGCGGATGAAGCACTCCATAGACAGATAGTAACAGTCTCACGCTCACAGGCCCTTGTTCTCATGGGGGACTTCAACCACCCTGACATCTGTTGGAAGGACGGTACAGCCCAGCACAAGCAATCCAGGAGGTTCCTTGATTGTGTAGAAGACAACTTCCTTCTGCAAGTAATAGAGGAGCCGACAAGGAAAGGTGCCATGCTTGACCTCGTGCTCACCAACAGGAAAGGGCTCGTTGGAAATGTGACGCTCCAGGGCAGCCTTGAATGCAGGGATCATGAGATGGTTGAATTTGAGATCCTCAGGACAGTGAGAAGAGCGTGCAGCAAGCTCACTTCCCTGGACTTCAAAAGAGCAGACTTTAACCTCTTCAGGAACCTGCTTCAGAAGGTTCCATGGGATACAGCCCTAGAGGGCAGGGGGCCCAAGACTGTTGGTTGATATTCAAGGATCACCTGCTACAAGCTCAGGAGTGTTGCATCCCAACTAGAAGGAAGTGCAGCAGTAGGGCCAGGAGACCTCCTTGGATGGATAAGGAGCTGCTGAGGAAAATTCAAATGAAAGAAGAGGCTTATAATAAGTGGAAGCAAGGACAGGCGGCATGGGAAGAGTACAGGGATTTTGTCCAGGAAGCTAGGGACCAGGTTAGGAAACTTAAGGCCCAGTTAGAATTAAACTTGGCTAGGGGTATTAAGGATAACAGGAAGGGATTCTACAGGCACATAGCAAATAAAAAACAGACAAGGGAGAACGTAGGCACCCTCAGGAAGCTCTCGGGAGAACTGGCTACACAGGATTTGGAGAAGGCTGAGGTTCTGAATGATTTCTTTGCCTCAGTCTTCACTGGCAAAGGCTCTGACCACACCACCCAAGTCTTGGAAGGCAGATGCAGGGACTGTGAGAATGAAGACCTTGTGCCCACTGTAGGAGAGGAGCTGGTTCGAGACCATCTTAAAAATCTGAATGTTCACGAGTCCATGCGTCCTGATGAGATCCGTCCGCGGGTCCTGAAGGAGCTGGCGAATGAAGTTGCTAAGCCGCTGGCCATCATATTTGAGAAATCATGGCAGTCAGGTGAATTTCCCGACGACTGGAAAAAGGGAAATATAACCCCCATTTTCAAGAAGGGGGAAATGGATGACCCAGGGAATTACAGACCAGTCGGCCTCACATCTGTGCCTGGCAAAATCTTGGAGCAGATTCTCCTGGATGGCATGCTAAGGCACATGAAAAACAACAAGGTGCTTGGTGACAGCCAGCATGGCTTCACTAAGGGGAAATCCTGCCTGACCAATTTGGTGGCCTTCCATGATGGGGCTACAGAACTGATGGACAGGGGTAGAGCAGTTGATGTCATCTACCTGGACTTGTGCCAAGCATTCGACACTGTCCCACATGACATCCTTGTCTCTAAATTGGAGCGACATCAATTTGATGGATGGACCACTCGGTGGATAAAGAACTGGCTGGATGGCCGCACACAAAGAGTTGTGGTCAATGGCTCAATGTCCAGCTGGAGACCAGTAACGAGTGGCATCCCTCAGGGATCGGTGTTGGGACCCGTATTGTTTAACATCTTTGCCGCTGACATGGACAGTGGGATTGAGTGCGCCCTCAGCAGGTTTGCCAATGACACCAAGCTGTGTGGTTTGGTTGATATGCTGGAGGGAAGGAATGCCATCCAGATGGACCTTGACACGCTTGTGAGGTGGGCTGATGCCAACCTCATGAAGTTTAACCATGCCAAGTGCAAGGTCCTACACCTGGGTCAGAGCAATCCCAGGCACAGCTACAGGTTGGGCAGAGAAGAGATTCAGAGCAGCCCTGCAGAGAAGGACTTGGGGTTGTTGGTCGATGAGAAAATTAGCATGATCTGGCAGTGTGTGCTTGCAGCCCAGAAAGCCAACCGTATCCTGGGCTGCATCAAAAGGAGCGTGACCCGCAGGTTGAAGGAGGTGATCCTGCCCCTTTACTCTGCTCTCGTGAGACCTCACCTGGAGTATTGTGTGCAGTTCTGGTGTCCTCAACGTAAAAAGGACATGGAAGTGCTGGAACAAGTCCAGAGAAAGGCCACGAGGATGATCAGGGGACTGGAGCACCTCCCGTATGAAGACAGGCTGAGGAAGTTGGGGCTGTTCATCCTGGAGAAGAGAAGGCTGCATGGAGACCTCATAGCAGCCTTCCAGTGTCTGAAGGGGGACTATGGGGATGCTGGGGAGGGACTCTTCATTAGAGACTGTAGTGAAAGGGCAAGGGGTAATGGGTTAGAACTTAAACAGGGGAATTTTAGATTGGATATAAGGAGGAAACCCTTTCCTGTTAGGGTGGTGAGGCACTGGAATGGGTTGCCCAGGGAGGTTGTGAATGCTCCATCCCTGGCAGTGTTCAGGACCAGGCTGGATGAGGCCTTGGGTGATATGGTTTAGCGTGAGGTGTCCCTGCCCACGGCAGGGGGGTTGGAACTAGATGATCTTAAGGTCCTTTCCAATCCTAACCATTCTATGATTCTCTGATTCTCTGAGCCTCTGTGATGTGACCAGTGCACGCTGTTATAGCCAGTGTTTTCCGCCGATTCCCAGACAGGTGTACATGTGTATGTTTGGGAGTATATGTATGTGAGGAGTGCACAGTGATAATCTGCCCTAATACTATTTATATCACCATTGCACAATTATTAGTGCTAAATTGCACATGGAGAATTTTTTTATGTTACAGTGGCTTTATTTTTCCTCTCCACCTATTTGGTATTAGGCTTATTTAAGTAAAAAAAAAAAACAAAAAACAAAAACAAAAAAACCCACCCTAAGTGTTGAATATTCTGTGATTTTCTTAATTCGCCAGTACCTGTAAGTCTGTTCCTATGTGATCACTTATGCTTCTTTGAAGCAGGTGGAATAGGATGCTAAATGCTACCAAAGCAGAGATATCATGAATCACTCAGTTTGTGGTCATGTTGCAGAGTTGTAAAAACTTCTCTAAAGCCAGTAAGCACTGCTTAGAGAGACAAATGCTCTCTTACAATATTGTAGTATTCACAAAACATAAAATTACAAAACACAGTAATGGAAAATTATGGTTAGGAAGAAACTGTGATACACATTAATAAAATTGGTATATTTACCAAAAAAAAAAGGTAAATTATATGTAGAATGACATTTTCTACCTTGGCCATGTCCTTTGCTTAGCAGGGTCTGTCTGTGCCTTCGGTGTGTTAGATTACTGGTCTGTCAGCCACAGACTGGTTCTGAAAGTTGTGTGATGTTTACTGGTATTTTTAAGAAAATACTATGCAATTGATCTTTGTTGAAGAAAACAGTCATAATCCATTGACTTTAATGGCAAAAAAATAATTAGGTCTCAGAATACATGCAAGCAACTTAGCAGTAAAGACATGTCAAAGAAACTGCTGGGAGTATTTGAGATCAGAACTTTCAGCAATGAAAAATACTTACAAAAAAAAGCGAAACAGTGAGCATGTTAAAGGATGGAAAAATGCAGTACAATTTAAGTGCCAAATACTTGTATGCAAAAAAAAAAGACATTTGCAATGTAGAGATGATGTTGCATGTTTACAACTCAACCAAATGCCAGCTTCACTGTATGCCTCTTCTAATGATGTTCCAATGGATTAGCAATAAAAGATTTCCACCAATGAAGTGCAGTTAATGTAAAGCTCAAGTTGGTCATACAACACAAATATGCCTAAGAATTTAATGTAATTTTTTAAAATATTGAATGAAAATAAATGTTGACTGGAAAATCTCATGAATTTGGAATTAACTGGTAGGAAAACCATTTCTTTGCCACACCTTCAGAAGCAGAAAACCCCATCCCATTTCCCAATCCATGTTCCAACTTGCACAGCATATTTAGTTCCAATGATTGCACTACTTAGATACATTCTTGCCCAAGAAACCCAGCCAAGCATTGAGATTATATCTTTATTTAAATTATAAGATAAAAATAGTGCCACATGCATATTTGTGGGTAGTATTTCTTCCTACCCCGTAGTATAAGAGATACCAATCTCTTTAACAATGATCCAGTGAAACAAGCTATACCTCTAAAATCCTGTTGAAGAAGCACACATTATACCATCACAGAATCACCGAATTGTTGAGGTTGGAAGGGACATCTTGTGACCACCTGTGCCTACCCCTCTTGCTCAAGCAGAGAAACCTCGAGTTAGTTGCCCAGGACTACATCCAGGTTGCTTTTGACTATCTCCAGTGACAGAGACTGCATAACTCTCTTGGCAGCCTATGCCAGTGCTCAGTCCTACTTGGTGAAAAAGTGTTTCCTGATGTTCAGAGAGAACTGCCTGTGTTTAAGGCTGTGCCCGTCGCTCTTGCTCTGTCACTGGGCACCACTGAAAAGAGCCTGATTCTGTCTTCTTTATAAACTCCCTTCATACATACACATTAACAAGGTCCCTCAGAAGTCTCAATTCAACTTCATGTATTAAAAAGATTCGCTCAGACCTGTTTCAGTGTTGGGCCAACATTTAACTGACTGCATTAGGCAGCAGACAACTATTGTAGTACTTAAAACAAGGACATCTGTCCTTAGCAAGGTAAGCTCTAATACTGTTAAACATGCAGGACTTTTTGATATATTCTTTTTTTAACGTTACAAATCATCCTAATTGCTCCTCTACTTCCATTCTGAGTTAGTCAGAAGAAAAGCAGACTACCAGCTTAGACATGGGCCTGTCCCCATGTGTGTCCATACACTCCAGAGAACGGACGAAATAGACTGAATATGTATCCACACACATAGTTAAGACTTCACAGTTTGAAGACACAATACATAGGAAAAGCTAAATATCTCTAATGGGGCACTTCAGCATCTGTGCACACTAACAAGGAAACTGTATGAAGCTGCATGATAGGAGATATTTAGCCCATCCCTTGTGGGGAATCCAAACCTTTGCCCCCAGATTAGCAGGGGTAAGGAAGATGTAATTTAGCTAGGCATGTCACCATCCCACTTTTCTAATACCCTAGTAGTTAAGGTATTCAGATAAGGTGTGAAATTCTTGTATTTTATTAGTTAATTCTTCTTCTAAGAAAGGATCCAGCCATCTTAATTTAGGGTTGACTAAGAGGCAACATACTTCACCTCTGTGATGTAGCTGGACCACTTTATACCCAAGAGATAAGGGTAGTTACTTTCTCTCACAAATATTTCTTCTAGATCACTCTATTATTGCTAATAATAGAAATTCTATTACAAGCACACTGATAATCTATAATTGACTAAATCTACTAGTCCATCGACTTTTATTCTTTGTTTTTTCTTCATCAAATGCATTCTGAAATGCCTCTAAGCAATCAGAGAAAACTTGCTTACCATTTGTCAAATGAGTCCTATAAAAGATATAGTTCATAACAAATATTGTGTCAGACAGCAGTATAGATACATATTTCTGCTGTTGAAATCTTCATTTTTTTTGTGTGTCCAATTATTACAGCATGCACAAGGCAAAGTATTTGAATTAATATCCAATAAGCCAAAATAAAGGTACTATAACTGTGAAGTTGGTTTTGCTTAGATGTTTTTTTGTGTGCTTTTATAATTCCGGAAATACAGATCCAGTCATAAACAGGATGTATCAACTATTTTAAAACATCTCTTAACAAAATTAATTAACATATTTTCAGAAGAACAGCTAAATAGATTAAGAACAGATTTTTTTTAGGAATAGGTTAGTTGAAAAGTGTTTTAAAATATGAAGGCCACCATTTTGCTTCCATTAATAATAAAGAGACACAGAAGGTTGCACTGGAGCAGAGCAGAGGCTGAAATGAGATTTTTGACTCCAAAGCAAACAAATAAACAGAAAATGCAAACAATAATTTGCATGTCTCTATTTAGAAACGCCTCATAGCTGCATATATTCCTATGGAAGAACATGTGGAAGGAAATAATTATTCAGTGTTTCATTTAGGTGTTTGTATTAGACTTATTGTTTATAAATAAACCAATTATTTGTTTATTTATTCCCTTGTGTGCTGTGCTTTACAGCAAAACCTGATAAAATGTATTAGAAATTAAGTATGTTTGTTTCTGTTAATACTAAGTATATTCTGTAGCAGCTATTAAATCAGTTAAGGTTTAGTTGATAACTGTTTCAGTCAGAAAATTTTGT
Organism: Pezoporus occidentalis; assembly: GCF_034315485.1. Classification (NCBI taxonomy): domain Eukaryota; kingdom Metazoa; phylum Chordata; class Aves; order Psittaciformes; family Psittacidae; genus Pezoporus; species Pezoporus occidentalis. The sequence continues at coordinate 5,344,196 of NW_026915158.1, read as the reverse complement.
GAGATGATTTAAAAATCCTATAATAAAGAATGCAACTCCATATTAAATTATGTGAAAGAAAGAAACAGAGAGCCAGCAGAACAGAATGCAAAATTTTTTGGAACATGAATAAAAATCCAAGTTGGTGTTTAAAAGAAACAATAAAATCACTGTGCAGAGACCATTTTTCATTAAAATGTTAGGTATGTTTATACCTACGATACATGGATTAGAGGTGCTCTTTTGTATAAACTAGATAAAATACTATTGATTGAGGATTTTTAAAAAAATGTCATGCATTATAAGGTACAGGTTATGGGTCCATAATAATATGCATTGCCATGAAAATATTGTAGCAGTGGTGAGGAGTTCTGCTGTCTGTTGTGCCAATGAAATGAACAAAACCTTTTTCAAGGCGAAGAAGACTAGAAAACAAAGCAGGCTTGAGCATGCACCAAGCATCATATTGCATACTTGGATTGGTCAAATGAATTTTTGTTGTTGCTTCATACAAATTTCACAGAATTAAATTTCTGAAGTAGTGGAAAGAAGAAATAGTAAAGTAGAGGTAGATTTACAAGTAAGAATATTCATTTCCTACAAAATTACTAAAACATGCATATGCCCATTCACAACAGCAGGAAAGATGATGAACTTTTATTGTCTTTTCCTCTGAAAAATTTCTTCTGATTAAGATGAAAAGTGATAGTCCTGCTTTGCCACCAGCCTGATTTAACACAGTGATCACAGATTATTGCCTTTTGGTCTCTTGGCAAGGGTCAAGTTTCTAAATTTCATATTTGTGCAGTCCAAACTCACTAAACTAATATTGCTAGCTGTAGCCAGAAGGCTACCACAAGGTTAGGGATGGGTGGTCAGACTGTGAGATTCATTTTCAGTACTTATGAGAAGGTAATTCCCTCCTGAACAACTCCAAATATAATTTGTTTGTTTGGCTGGTTGGTTTTAATTTTTATCTTTAGAAGTCAGAATATCTCAAAGCAGTCTGAAGAACTGCTGAACTGAAAATTGTCTGGCATCAGATTTTGCTGCTAAAGGATAGCAGTATGATTTATTTCTCTTAAATACTTCCAGAGAAAGACAAAGTAAGGATGCATGAATTATGGCACCAAATAATCAGTATCACTATATCACTGTAACTGAAATATCCAACTAGGATATAACTGTCCTCTACTGAATGCAGCAATACATGTAATTTTAGCGTAAATTGCAAAGAACATGAATATTCACCCTTAAATATTAGACTGAGGCCATCTTTTTTTTTTTTTCAGTGCAGTATCCAAAATAATGCAACATCGTTTATGCAGCATCAGCCAACACCTGTCCATGGAGGTTCAGACCGGTGGTGAAGGATAGTAAGCCCAACCACTACATTCTTTCACTTGTCAGAGAGAATCAATTGTCCCAGTCTTAAATTAGGTCTTTTATTTCATTAAAGAAGCTGGTTTTAAGCTGTAATGCTGTTTTTCAATGCCTTCACTATAAAAAATTTAAGCAGACTGTTTATTTGGTAGGTAAAACTTTGATATCTATAACTGCTTTTTTTCCACGCAGTTTAGGTCACTATAAGTGGTAATTTGTCAGAAAGTCTCATTTGACTAGCACTACTTAGTTATTAGCACTACTTAGTTATTAACCCATTGCAAAAATTGCTCCTGATGAGAGAAGGGGATGACAGGCAAGAGAGACCCTGCCCAGAGGGCAAGGTAGAGACCCACCAGGAGGCCTGGTGAGGCTGCTGGCTTGAGGGACAGAGTGAGAGGTGGCTGTGGTCACACCTCAGGCCATGAGGGATGCTGGGCAGTTGGGTTAGGTAGGGGGGCCAGTCAGGAGGACAGACCCTGCCAAGGAGACAGAGTAGCCCCTCAGGGAATCCACGAGTGGCCTGGGGAGCTCAGGAACAGTGTTGGAGACACCAGCCCTGTAGGGAGGCAGCAAAGTCGAGTCCTCAATGAGGGACACAGGCATGGGCCTAAAGGACCACAGGAGAGCAGGACAGAGGAAAGGAGGGAAAAAGGAGGAAGGGAGTGAAGAAGACTTCTGCATTGAACTTCGTATTTGTAATAAAACAGAATTAAGATTTGCGTTGTTAAGAAATATTGTTCTCTGTGTTTTTTTTCATTAAAGAATGCAACATATTGTACATGTAAGTAGAAAATTGAAATAACAAGCTACCTTCATCACTGCCTTTTCTACTTTTGTGCCTTATACTCATCTCTTACTGTCAAGAAATTTTTTTTCCAAAATTGTTTTGCAACAGCATAGAGTACTGCATCCAGTATACTCTGCACCAAAAACAGCTTAGAGAAGTAGCAGAAATCAAACATCATCTCATGAGTGGTGACATAATAATGAAGCAGTTTTCTTCTACCCAAGGATTTCACATTACTGCACAAGAATTAGTTCTTCCCTTTGAATGTCTTTCTCTGTGATGGCCAAGTCAGCAGGCTAATATTTTGTCATGCAAAAAGCCAGGCATGACTGCCATAATTCTGGCACCTTTCACGGAAACAGAATGAGAACAAAGAGATACATTACCCACTTGGTGTAAGTCATATACAAAAGCTATTGAATATCTTGGGATAATTCCTGTTAAACACACAAGTTTTGAGACAAACCATTTGAAGGTGGTCCTATGGTACTCCTGTTATAGAGCTCAGGAGTGATAGTAACAATGCCTAATTCCAGAATTTTGTAAGAAGAACACCTCTGCTACACATTTAAGTACCCAACTATAAATTCTTTGAAATAGTCTTTTGAACTTCATGGCCAAAATGTTGCTGTCTGTTCTTCCATTACTGAACACAGACAGCACCATTCTTAAAGCTGTAGGAATAACTTTAAGCTATTATTTGTTATATAGTTTTTATTTAGCATTTATTTATTTATATGTTAAATAGCTTCTATTTGCTAGCACAGAATGCTAGTTGGACACCAGAGAAAAGCAAATACACTAGTAGAGAAAAAAAGAAAGAAAAAAGTGATCACAAATGGTTCATAAAAATTATCAAATACTGTATTCATTACAAACTTACAGATGTATACATCATTGAAAAAAGGAAATGTGCTAAGTCTGATAATTAGACTTCTGATTTTGCCAAGATGAACATTTAAGAAATGCATGTGCATACATAGATAGTAGCATAAGTGTACTTAGAATGAAAGGGAACTCTGGAAGTCCCAAATCAGTGAACTTCTGAGGCAGGTGAAGTTGCTCTGGCTTCGTCAAGTCCAGGTTAGAACAGCTCTACAGTCAAAGACTCCAGAGCCTCTCTGGGTAGCTGATCCAGCCTCACGTTCCTAACCACTTGGAATCCGTGGTCATATACTCGTTATTCTTCTGTTACTGAAGTATGATACCCTCACGGCAAAGAAACCCAGTCACACTCATCACTGGCATTTGCTTTATTCTGCTTGGGTGTTTTTACAGAGGGTACCTAACTCCCTGTGATATAAACTGAAGAAACTAATAGGTGCTATAAGGGAAAACCTTTCTGCAGTTAAGAGCAGAAGGATTTGACCACATGAGGTTGTACTGTTTTTTTCCCAGTGTTACTGACACACAACTGAAAGCTCATAATCAGCTTTTTATTAGCAATAAATAATATCACATTCATTGCAAGATTGGTCTCCAGTCTCAGAAGGACACCTTAAATCCATGTTCCTCTGGGGCAAAGAAGTCACTGCAGTTTACTATCTGCATTCTGTAATAGTAGTTCAGATATATATATATATATATATACACATATATACAGGAATAAAAAAAAGGTCTGGGATAATCTGATTCTGATTCATATTCACAGTTTAGATGGAGTCTATCTTTGATCAAGTTGCCCATCTGTCTGTGTGCATATTAAAAGAAAACAGAAATAATTCGGAAACCAAACCCAAAACCAAATCAAACAAACCAAACAAGAACCCCCAGATATGTGAAAGGTATTTTAGGGAACAAAATACAGTCTTAACTCAGGAGATAGAGGAAAACATGTTTTTTGCATGGTCTTTTTGCAGGTGCAGAGAGGAAAGTTATCTACAGATTATCAGTGTGTAGGTGTCTAAAGATAATGATGAAAGGGAGTTTATTTTTAAAACAGCATATTGTCAAAACAGGCATATGCAATTTCATCATAGACTGTTTAATTACAAAGTATTATGACTTACACTAACACAAAAGTATCCATTACAGTGATTAATTCAGCAGCATGGCACCAGTTTTTGCCTAAAACAGTCTGAATAGCTTCCACTACAAAGTTAATCATGTTCATCATGTAATTCTGAATTATTTGGATTTGTATTCTACTGTAACATAAACATTTTAAAAATATTTTACAGAGCATTTCAAAAGGCAAACCTAATCCAATTCTGTCTGCCAGAGCATCCACATGCTGAACCTTGAAAAATTACACTACTGCATGAGTCAAGCTTCTCTCATCCTTTCACCTAATTTTGTTCTGATTTTTATGCCAAAGATATAAATTTGGAAATATTTAGAGTTAGTGCAATGTTGGACAGAACATAAGATTTCTATTTTGTAAAGTCAGTGATTTCAGTGTTTCCTTTTATACACACACAATGTAAATTATTCACATAAATGCACACTAGTTTTGAAGCTATTTTTAGAACAAGATCTAGTTAAAGACTTGGATGACTTAAACACAGCCTGAGTTCGCATTACTGATTTTTTTTCTCCTTGTGACTGAACAAGGCATTTGTAAGTGTCAAGACCAAATGGCTCTTTCTGCTTTTTCTCTCAAGCGGCTGCAGAATTATACGAGAAGAGAAAGAAAATTGAGAGTGTTATATTGAGAAATGGGCATGTCCATGCATGAAGTTCAAACAAAATATGCTGGTGACACAGAACAAAGTTCACCAGCACATTCTTTGGGTAATTTTTCAGAAGGGAGCGATCACAGAGTTACCATAATAAAGGATCTTTCAACAAGTAAACTGCTAAAGGAACTAAAAATGCCCTTCTCACACACTTCTTTTGAAGCACAGATGCAATGCCAAAACTCTGCCAGCACACTGGCCTTATGTGTGCCTGCTACGTTCTGTATGCTTGCTACTCTGCTCCCTATGTTCTCCTGCATTTTTCTTTTTTGTATGTGTCTCCTGTGTAATTTTGCTCTTCTCCTTCCATGCCTTGGAGAAAAGACATTCTGACAGGCTGCATCCCAATTCCTGTTAGAGCTCCTTTGAATAAAAGGACTCTTCTCATACCACACTTCTGAAGTATAAGTCATATGCAGACAATTTTGGACTGGTGAAGCTCTCTCATTATAGTTCCAGGTCTACAGGTGTGGCCTGGGAAGTGAATGTATCTGGCGCTGCCAGGATGAAAATGTGTAATTTAGGCTAACACGCATGAAGACCACAGATAAAACTATACTAATACAGAACCAGAAAAGGAGAAAGGAGCTTGGAGATGACCTCAGATGTAAACCACCACCATAAAAATCAGAGAATGTGACTGATGCCATCAGGATTCAGTACCCTGGAAGAGTTGATATTACAAAGGAATGCTAGAGCTAGGTTGGTGTGAGGTGTATTAGAATATGCTAATATATGATAGTAGAGTTGGTTTTGGTACTAAGCTGGTTTGGATTAATGGGTGGAAATATGTATGTAAATAAACAGTCACTCTCATATCTTAACAGCATGACCATGAATCAATCTGTTCTGTATGTTTGATCTGTGTTAGCCTAAACCATGCATCTGTTTTCTAGACAGTACTGTACACAGCATGGTGAATTCAACTTTTCCTCTATTTTATGAATACATAAGTATATTTTGCATAAATGTTTACATACTTTAAATATACAGTTTCTTAGCTCTTCCTGCCTCCAGCTATGCAATGATAGACCAAAAAGAGAGTATCTGGTGGTATAGCAGATCCACTGTATATCTGCAAAGAAAGCCTAAAGCCAAAAAACATACACGAGACACAGAGAACAGCTCTACAAAATGCTTTTCAGTAATTCTCCACTGAATAGCCATGAAAATGCATTAGGTGCAGAGATGGGTGAACACAGTTGTGGATTCCTCTGTGATCCTGTACCAAGAGCTGTTCTGTGGATAATCCATTTAAAAATGCTCTTTGGCCTGAGCTAGCATGTGCCAAGTTTCTGCACCAACCATGACATTCTGCCTTTCCTAGATAGAAGTCAGTCAACGACTAATGTGATTACATGGCCACAATGGTTTTTAACAGGAAAATGACTTAGAAACTTGCAATTGGATTTCAATTGGTAATCCCTTGAATGCAAAGGTGGCTTTTCGTGTACTGATGCTGAATCACTGTTTCTACCAATGGAAATGTGAGACAAAAGACCAAAACAAATTTTGTTTCCCTTCTTCTTTTTTAAGCGTTCAGCGTGTAAAGCGTTTATCACTCAGTTTGGAGGTCATATCCCAAACATTTTTCTGAGAAGATACATCTATTTGAATACAGTGGACATACTATGATCAGCAAAATATTTACTGTAAATTAGCTGTGTCCTTTGTAATCTACATTGCCGTGTACTGCAGCGCTATTAGAAGGCAACAACAGCCAAAGATGCCCACAAGCATCATTTACTTCCTTCTGAAAGTGCAATCATAGTATAACAAAATTTGTAATATTTGCAGCTGAAAAATGCTTATTAGCTATATATGAAAATTTAAAGTATTATATCCTAGCAGCACTGTTCAGTTTAGCAGAACTAAATTCTATGTTAATTTAGCAGAACTAATTTTATCTAAGCAGCTGAAATGCTTTACAGGATGAATGAAATGAAATTCAAATCACACTAATGAGGGTAATTGTTCCATTTCATTCAAGTGAACAGCAACTTATTAAATATCAGCTTGTTGCACAGATTTTCCTGTCACCTATATTTTTTCCTGAGTTTGCTATGAAAGACAGGAAGCAGAACACAAACCCTAAAAGTTTTGCCTTTTGAACACATGGGCCTATCCCAGCAGCAAGCTTTAACTGCCTGTCACCCAGCACAAGGTGTAAACTCCTTTCTAGTCAGAGCAATCAGAAGATACTGCAAATCCAGAATAAGATGCAGTATAAGGATTACCTGAGGAGAAGCATATAGAGCCCATATGTGCCTTCTTCCTGCTGTCAATCACAAACAGCACTTTTAGCAGAAAATCTTGGAACTTTTCATGGATCTTCTTACTATAGTGAACTAGCAAATGCTTGATAATTTTCATTAATCAATATTTAATTATTTCAAGCTCTCTGCAATGTAAACATTTTCATTTTACTCAGATTTCTAACTAGGAGAAGCTGTCTTCAGGAGCTAGCTGGCTGCCTGTAGTCTGAGGCGGTTTAGTGAATGCAGGAGTCCTTACATGACCTTAGGCTGACTGTTGCTTGACTCTCAGTAAATCTAGGCTGTGGTAAAACATTGTGGCTTCTCAGCAGCACAATAGATAGAGCACACCCCTCACATTAGGTTCTATTCCTGTCTAAGGTTTCATGTGTCTGCCAGTCCTTCGTCACTGGGGAAAACCAGAACTGTTTTTCTATAGTGACTTTCCATCCATTGGACACCTATGCATTCTTCGTTCTGCTACTTGTTTTAATACTTCTTTCTACAATGGGCTTTGGGGTGTGTATATTTTTCCCCCATTTTTATGTAGGTTCTTTCATGTCATGTATTCGCTTGTCTTTTTTTTCTTTAATATAATGTTGTAATATCACATTATTACTTGTTATATTACAAGTAAGTTTATTGTTGGCAAAAGACATTGGATTTATTGCATTAAAAACTGATGTGTTCAACATCCTTTCATTTGAATAATTTATTAGTGCAAACCCCACAAGTACCTTAAAAACCTGAAATCATTCCTCCTATGAACATAACCACACCACATCCACAAATGCCAATCAGTTGAACACTCTCCCTACAACCTAATTGGTACATCTGAGCCATTTGCTTTTATGCCAGAGTAATCTACAGCCAAAGATTCAGCCAAAAGCATGTCAACTCCAAGTGTTTTTGTTGCTTTGCATCTGAAGTTAAATGATTTTTCAAAACTCAGACATTCAAAAAGGGCTGATAAAAATGCATTACCTTTTCACACAGTGGGGAAGCTCCCTGTTCTGTGCAAGCCTCTGTTCTTCCTAGGAAGTTGCTGGATCTTGACTCAAGATATGAGAAATATGGGCACAGGGTGGGTAGTGGTTAAGGGTGGGATTCATCAGATTCAAACCTCAGCAAAAGTTTCAAAGGGCTGGTTGACAACCAAGGATCTGACTGTCACTTTTGAACTGTGCCAAAACAAACCAGTGACCTAAAAATAAGACTCTGCATTCTGTCCACTATCTTCCTCCCTGTTCCCAAGAAAACTGCAGTGATACACTTCATCAAGAAACAGAATGAAAATGAAGTTTTTAGAACCATTTCCCACTGAACAGATAGGTGATCCAAATGAGAAAGGGTCCTCAGACATCTGGTTTACAGTCCATATCAGACAAAGGAAGAAAGAAAATAAGTCAAGTCCATTTATCCTTCTGCCTTTTATAACTCTTTCACTTAAAAAAAAAAAAAAAAAAAAAGCAAAAAAAACTAAAAAAAACCAATAAACAGCTCTTCTAACCAAATTAGGTTAGCAGACTAGTGAGGCTCCCTGTTTCCTATTCCATCTTAATTATTTTTAATTTGTTAATTAATTTTGAGAATATTAACATTAGCTTTCATGTTGAGGTTCTTACTTCTTTGTAATCAGATTACATGATTTCAAGGTCTTTCATGTGTTTTCTAGTTCTCCTTTCAACAGCTTTCATAACTGCCTGCTTCTATTTATATTTCTCCTACCACAAAGCCACTGTCACTGAGATACCTCTGCTCTTGCTAATAAGAAATATTAAAGTTGCTATTTTTGGAAAAGGGCTCAGCATCATTTGTTCTGACTAATTACTTTCATTTCTTTCATCTTGTTTTCCACCTCTTTCATTTTGCATTAACCCCTTAAAGATAACATTCTTTGGGCAGCAGTCTAGCAGAGCTAGGCTGCCATGGTGCTGACAGCTCCTTAACAATAGGCAGAGAGCTGGAGTATTTTTGTGTGTCAGGCTGCAAAAACATCCCTTTTCTTGATACAGTCACATTCAGAGATAAACTGTGATGAGTCACGTTTTCCTTTCACGCTGCTTGTTCCTGCCCAATTGAGCAATGGCAGCAGAAAGACATTCTTCTGGCACTCATCAAGATGTAATAACAGGGTTCCTATTGTTAAAAGAGGCAAGGTTGCTTTTGTTGGCACCGATAAGAGTTTGAATGTAAACATCAGCTTTGAAAGACAACATACTCGTAGCTAAGAGAATACAAAAATGTCTAATAATAGCATATCTTCACTCTAAATTCTGACATGAGCTTCTGAGTTTGCCAGTCTTTCCTGATTTAAGTAATAAATTGAACACCATCTCTTGAGTTACAACAACCCTATAAAGGACATAGAGGTCAAAATACAAGGCACTTCACCGCAAGAAGTGTGTTTAAAGCTAATATTGAAAACAGCCAGAGCCTTCTCACAAAGAAACATAAAAATAAAGGTCAGGATCCTGTCGCTGCCTGCTTATGCCTCTGCCAGAAGAACCAGGCCAACAAAGATGCTCAGCATCTCGCTTTGTGTTCAAAGGGCTAAAAAGTGTGACACTGACATGTGGCATGCATCAAAACACAGTGCCTCCTGTTCTTTGGTACCAGCGATCAGACTTGATTTTACTTTGTTCCAGGCCTGCAGGTGCACAAAACACTTAAGGCGCATCTAATCCGAAACGCCTTCCAGCTTGGTACATGCTGTCTCTTCCTCTACTTGAAAGCAACAGATCTCAATACAAAATTCAGCATGATTTATATATAACTATGAAATGTTGTTTAATAGTGTAAGTCTATCCATTAAATCTTTCTACAAACCAGATAATTTTAGGAGTAGTCAGAGGTGATAAGTTTTGGTACACTGGCCTGCTCACTCCCAGTTGCAGAAAATTAATGGAATGAAAAAGTCACTTGGTATTTGTCCAATACTATAGTTCTGACCCACCAGAGCAAAATATACCATAATGCAACACAAAGTCAGGAAAAAAAAACAAAACACCTGCAGCTCTAAAATGTCAAGCTTATGAATCTAACAATAGTGATTTAAATCCATGCTCAGACAGGTAACAAACCTGTTCTAATCACCAGTTTTAATCACCAGTTACTAAGGTCACAGGACCTTCACTGAGCCAAACGTCTGACTTCGCAGATTTGGTTTCTGGACGACAGAATGCTGTCCAAATGTGAGGAAGTTCTTTAAAACATTGTATAGTTTATTAAAAAGTCATCAGTGGCCTGACAATAATTAGCCACAAGATCCACAATGTCATTAGGACCAGAGAGGTTGGTCACAGAATCATAGAATCATAGAATAGTCACAAAGATATTATTTTTTCTATTGCTCACATAAAGCCAAGGGTAATGATTGCCAGATATATCCCATCCACTTTGCCTATGTCTTACTGTCAGGGAATGAGTAGAGCATGATTACAGACCTGGGCACGTTGCTGTGCTATGTCAGGTGCTTCTTTATACTGCCATCTCCCACATTCATCATTTATATTTAAAACATCTCTAGTCCCAATCCTTTAAAACATAAAATGAGTGTGTAGTCAATGCAGCCATGTCTCTCTGAGTTTACAGTCTTGAACAATGGCTTGAAATGATATAAATTGACTTGTATGTCCTGTCAGGATGTTATTGTTGAATTCTGGTGACAATTCTCTTAACCTTAATCACTCCACTACTGATTCTGCTAGATCACTACTAGGTGATAACCCACACTGGATGTACCTACAGCTTTTGGCAAACGTTTGCTGTGTGAGGTTAAAGACATTCACATTTTTTTACTCAATGTTTAAAGTAAGTCCCTACCTGGCCAGCAAAGTCTGGGAATGAAAAAATAATCTCTCTTCTGAATCTGGTCCCTCAAACTGAAAACCCAACATTGCCTTATGCTGGTTTAGGTGTCTGAGGACCCATTTATCCTTTCTCTAACTGCCAATCTTCAGTCTTCTTTTAGCTTCTCAAATGCGACTGTGCTGCTGAATCTAGTTAAATGACATTTTATATAAATGTAATACTAGAGGAACAAATGCCTATTCAACAGGGCAGTGCAAGAAGGTGGAAAACAAGAAAGAAAGCACACCGAGTGACCCTGATATTTAATTTCACAGTGCCTACCATATATTTCAAACCTAATGTGTGTCAGAAGCCATTGTTTACCTATTGTATCTAAACTTTCAGTGATATCAGTAGATAGATAATGCTTCAGGGAGAGGTTATTGCTAGGTCCACAGACACACCATCTAAACCTTCTTCACCACCATAGAAAACTTTCCAGCTTTCTAATATGCAGCAAATACTGCAGCATGCAGTGAATATGCCACAGTCACCTTTCTGTTTTCTGACAGATTTTTGACCATGCTTTCCTCAACAACTGTTGAATAGATTACTCCACAATGTGCTACCATGTCCGTGAGAGAAAACAAAGCCAGAAATGGTTTTATTTATTAAAACATATGCTGCCTTTTTCTTGGAGATCATTTGGTTTCGTTTGGTTTGCTTAAGCAAAAAGGGGGAAAAGGAAGGAGCAAGCAATGAAGAATAAACTGTACCCTACCCACTGAAAGCAGCATTTTGCACACAGAGAACTCACTAACAGCTTCTTAATAGTGATAATTAGCAAGTCAGCTTTTTTCTGTTTGTCTGTCTCCTTTTCAGTTGTGTTTTGCTATCTCAGTAGTTCCAGTCATCTTTTTTCTTCCCACAAAGAAAATCTACCAGTAGATGAATTATGGCACTATTTAAATTAATCTTTTGTCTGCAGGGTTTACATTTACCTGTTTTTGTAACATGAGTGAAATTGCAATACACAGTGCATTTTTGAACATTTGCCCTGTCACATCCTTTGCAACTCTTATATTTGTGGGGATTGAGTTGAATGAAATAGTTTTTGTGCCTAGGCATAGGCACCACTAAATGAAGGGCTAGCTCATGCCAGGATCAGACTTCTGGGATTATAATTACAATCCCAGGGCAACAGCATTCCCAAAGGGCAGAGAGACATTCAGTTGCTAGAGAAGGGTGATTAGCCTTCGACAGGATTGCTTTGTACAACTTCCAGAGACCAGTTCCTTTTTGTTAGGCTGTGTTTCTGGTTTACCTGTAGTGTCACAGCAGCTCCAAGGACACATCATGACAGATTTCCCCCAACTTGTGTACAGAAGAAATGCTCAGGAAAGGTAAAGTTGCACACTGCAAATGTGGAGGCCTCCAGACATTGAGACAGAGTCCTTCAAACTCTTCTTTTCCCTTCTTCTCACTTCCCTGTGAGACATCTTAATCTTTTCACCAGGTTTCTTCCATCTCTTTTTCTTCACCTACACACTTACTTTTTACTTGTTCTTACATTTTAATAGAAGTTTCATTCAATTCTGCTGCATCTTCCTTTAATCAATGATTTTTTTTTCAAATTGAGGATGGGGGGGGAGGGGAAATATGAGGACTTTTTTCCCTAAATGTACAAATAGATATTTTTTCTCACTCCCCTTATATTAGAAGGAGAGGAGTTAAAAAAAAAAAAATAGAAAGGATACAGAATACAACTGAATCAAAATTCTGCTTTGCATTTATGAACATTTTATAAGAATAAAATAATGACACTTATTGTTTAGTTACAATCAAGATGCACATACCAAGTGCCAGCAGAAAAACTCCATGACCACAGCAATAAAGCTTCAAGAACAACACAAATCGGGCAGCAAGGCAAGATGACTCTGTCAGACAAAGTGTTTATAGCTTACTTGAAAAGCTTTATTTTAGGTTGGTTTGGAATAGAGAAAAGGGAAATAGCTAAAAATATCAAAAGAGAAATAAAAAAAAAATAACTTTTTATTTGGAGAAAAATATTCTTTTGTCACAATGCCAAGGAGACAATGCACTGAAAAAGAAATCTGAAATCCTGACTGAATAAAATACATATATCATAAAAATGGAACTGTCTAGAACCATCTACTATCAAGCAGGAATGAACATGAACATAAAAAAAAAAATTACAAATAGATGAGAAATATCAGTATAAAACTGCCTAGAAATGAGAATAACAAGCTCCAATGGATGAGAAAGCAGCTTTTAAAAACAAATTTTCCCCTTTGCAATAAACAAAAACCAGTTAGATTGCAGAGATATTTACCCATGATAAGTCATGCTTTTCACAGGCAATTTTGGAGTGCTAAAGCTAAGGTCATGGCAAAGAACAGCTCAGACTAGAAGAACTCAATGGACAAAATCAAGCTCTCAGAAAAAAATCAAGCAACTAAATTAAGGTCACGTATGCCACCTTGATTCAAGCTCCCACTACATCACCTGCATTAGCCTAGGTGTTATTACATGTTCATTACTCTTTTTCTACATTCAGTGAAAAATTGCAGTACACAGAGTAGATGGTGTTTATTTTATAGGATGTGAGACACTGATTTTTCAAAGCCTTTATCTGCAGTGAAAATAAAACTTAAGGTGCTGTGATGCAGGCCTATGAGACCAGGTCCTGTGATCATGCAAATAAAGGTAATTCCTTTAAGATTGTGAGCATCAATATGAACTATAATTACAAAAAATTTCAAATAATATGGTGTAGCTGAGGTACGTGATTTCATACCGCAGACTCAGTGTATTTTCCATCTAATTGCCCAGTTTCTGGGGAATATACCCTAAGTCCTGTGGTCCACTGATCCAGTATAAAAACTGGTAAGAATTAAGGAGGCATAAAGCTCACTCATGTATTCTGCCATTGCATTTTCTGTGTCTTGAATTAAATCCTTAGCTTCCTAGTCTCCATGGGGTTTAACTTTTTACCCATTTATAGCTCCATGCTTAGCCACATCCAACACATTCAAGGGGTAAAATCCTCTCAAAAGTCCAAGGTGTTACTTCCATTAATTTAAAAGAACCTTGGCAATGTCAGAATGGCATAAGAACAAAAAAGTTATTGAGTTCATCTCCCTCTACGGAAGCAGGATAGACCATTCTTAATAGATGTTCACCTACTCTCTCTTTCAAAGCCTCCATTAATAGAAATACACATATTTTTATATTAGGCAGTTTGTTTGTATTACTACTCATTATGTTTCGAATATTTTCCCATTTGACTTACACCTCTCTTACAGCAAATTCAGCTAATGTTGTCCTCCAGTGGACATGGAAGATAACTGAGCATCACTGTGTAACAGCCTGCATATACTGGAGGATATATCCTTTAGCAATCTTATTTTTCTAGAGTAAGTTAACTCAGTGTTTTCAAATTGTCCTCAGAGAACACATTGTCAAAATCTTTTACCATTTTTAGTTCTACTCTGAACTCATTCTAACTTGCCTCTGAACTCATTCTAAGTTGCCCTTTATGTTAGGGATAGCCTGGAGAGTATGGAACTCTGTCTGGGGACAGGTGAGCAGCCCACAGAGAGTTTGTGGGTTGGGGTTAAAGGGAATACAGCTATGGGAGACATTACTGTGGGGATCTGTTACAGACCGCCTGATCAAGGAGAACCTGCGGATGAAGCACTCCATAGACAGACTCCTCATGCTCACAGGCCCTTGTTCTCATGGGGGACTTCAACCACCCTGACATCTGTTGGAAGGACGGTACAGCCCAGCACAAGCAATCCAGGAGGTTCCTCGATTGTGTAGAAGACAACTTCCTTCTGCAAGTAATAGAGGAGCTGACAAGGAGAGGTGCCATGCTTGACCTCGTGCTCACCAACAGGAAAGGGCTCGTTGGAAATGTGACGCTCCAGGGAAGCCTTGGATGCAGCGATCATAAGATGCTCGAATTTGAGATCCTCAGGAAAGTGAGAAGAGTGTGCAGCAAGCTCACTTCCCTGGACTTCAAAAGAGCAGACTTTGTCCTCTTCAGGAACCTGCTTCGGAAGGTTCCATGGGATACAGCCCTAGAGGGCAGGGGGCCCAAGACTGTTGGTTGATATTCAAGGATCACCTGCTGCAAGCTCAGGAGTGTTGCATCCCAACCAGAAGGAAGTGCAGCAGTAGGGCCAGGAGACCTTCTTGGATGGATAAGGAGCTGCTGAGGAAAATTCAAATGAAAAAAGAAGCTTATAATAAGTGGAAGCAGGGACAGGTGGCATGGGAAGAGTACAGGGATGTTGTCCAAAAAGCTAGGGACCAGGTTAGGAAAGCTAAGGCTCAGTTAGAATTAAACTTGGCTAGGGGTATTAAAGATAAGAGGAAGGGATTCTACAGGTACATAGCAAATAAAAAACAGACTAGGGAGAATGTAGACCCCATCAGGAAGCTCTCAGGAGAACTGGCTACACAGGATTTGGAGAAGGCTGAGGTTCTGAATGACTTCTTTGCCTCAATCTTCACTGGCAAAGGCTCTGACCACACCACCCAAGTCTTGGAAGGCAGATGCAGGGACTGTGAGAATGAAGACCTTGTGCCCACTGTAGGAGAGGAGCTGGTTCAAGACCATCTTAAAAATCTGAATGTGCACAAGTCCTGAAGGAGCTGGCGAAGGAAGTTGCTAAGCCGCTGGCCATCATATTTGAGAAATCATGGCAGAAATCAGGTGAAGTTCCTGATGACTGGAAAAAGGGAAATATAACCCCCATTTTCAAGAAGGGGGAAATGGATGACCCAGGGAATTACAGACCAGTCAGCCTCACCTCTGTGCCTGGCAAAATCTTGGAGCAGATTCTCCTGGATGGCATGCTAAGGCACATGAAAAACAACAAGGTGCTTGGTGACAGCCAGCATGGCTTCACTAAGGGGAAATCCTGCCTGATCAATTTGGTGGCCTTCTATGATGGGGCTACAGAACTGATGGACAGGGGTAGAGCAGTTGATGTCATCTACCTGGACTTGTGCAAAGTGTTCGACACTGTCCCACACGACATCCTTGTCTCTAAATTGGAGAGACATCAATTTGATGGATGGACCACTCGGTGGATAAAGAACTGGCTGGATGGCTGCATGCAAAGAGTTGTGGTCAATGGCTCAATGTCCAGGTGGAGACCAGTAACGAGTGGCATCCCTCAGGGATCGGTGTTGGGATCCGTATTGTTTAACATCTTTGCCGCTGACATGGACAGTGGGATTGAGTGCGCCCTCAGCAGGTTTGCCGATGACACCAAGCTGTGTGGTTCGGTTGATATGCTGGAGGGAAGGAATGCCATCCAGATGGACCTTGACACACTTGTGAGGTGGGCTGATGCCAACCTCATGAAGTTTAACCATGCCAAGTGCAAGGTCCTACACCTGGGTCAGAGCAACCCCAGGCACAGCTACAGGTTGGGCAGAGAAGAGATTCAGAGCAGCCCTGCAGAGAAGGACTTGGGGGTGTTGGTTGATGAGAAAATGAACATGAGCCGGCTTCAGTGTGCGCTCACAGCCCAGAAAGCCAACTGTATCCTGGGCTGCATCAAAAGGAATATGACCAGCAGGTCGAAGGAGGTGATCCTGCCCCTTTACTCTGCTCTTGTGAGACCTCACCTGGAGTATTGTGTGCAGTTCTGGTGTCCTCAGCATAAAAAGGACATGGAAGTGTTGGAACAAGTCCAGAGAAGGGCCACGAGGATGATGAGGGGACTGGAGCACCTCCTGTATGAAGAGAGGCTGAGGAAGTTGGGGCTGTTCATCCTGGAGAAGAGAAGGCTGCGTGGAGACCTCATAGCAGCCTTCCAGTATCTGAAGGGGGCCTATAGGGATGCTGGAGAGGGACTCTTCATTAGAGACTGTATTGACAGGACAAGGGGTAACGGGTTAAAACTTAAACAGGGAAAGTTTAGGTTGGATATAAGGAGGAAACCCTTTCCTGTTAGGGTGGTGAGGCACTGGAATGGGTTGCCCAGGGAGGTTGTGAATGCTCCATCCCTGGCAGTGTTCAAGGACGAGGCCTTGGGTGATATGATTTAGCGTAAGGTGTCCCTGCCCACGGCAGGGGGGTTGGAACTAGATGATCTTAAGGTCCTTTCCAATCCTAACGATTCTATGATTCTATCTTAGGGAGTAATTTCTATAATTAGACACTTCTTAGCCGAGGTGTCACTAGATCTGGAAAAAGCAGAGTAATTACTACCTGTGTTATGCATAGCCACTAATACACCCGAGACTGAAATTTGATTTTTTTTTTTAACCACATCACACTGTTGACTTACATTTATTATGCGGTTGTATGCAATATCTTCAAAATCCTTTTCTGTAATTCTTCTGCCTGAGGAACGACTCTCCATTTTTATTTGTTTTGTTTGTTTTTATTCCTAAGTGCCTTAATATGCATTTTCTTTATTGGATTTTATCTACTGACTTCATATAATTACTCTAATTATCAGATTTGTTAAATTCTCACTTTTTTCTTTTTTTTTTTGTATCGAGGTATTTTGTTGTTGCAAAATTTGATTCTCTGAGTTACAGCTTTCTACCCTGATAGTTATTGTTGTTTCATTCCATCGTCTCAAGAAACCCTACCTAATAGCATTTTGAATTTGCTGTCCCCTTTGTTGAAATATACTTCTATCAGTCTTTATCCTCCTCCTCTTCCATCCCTGCATTCTTATACCCCATACACCTCATAATCACTTACATCACCGTATCTTCTGTCTTTAGATTTTCAAGTGGTATGATCTGGCTCATTAGAATCACATCTAAAACTGCTAGCACTAACCATTTATTCAAATAAAAATATTGTGTCCATCTGGCATTCTTATTACGTGTGTGAAAAGCAAAATTACTCTTTCAAAGACACAAATTTAATTAAACCCATCTACTACAACCCTTCTATTTAAATGCATTGCATAGCTACACAAAAATAGCCTCATCCACCTACTCCTTCTGTTTGGCAGTTTATAGAAAAGCCTTACCATTAAATTAACCTTATTCTTTTCCCCTTTCATCTTCACCCAAGTATCCAACCACACTGCTTCCTCCTGAACTTCAGAGCAGGTATGTGTACATTCTTGATCCACAGACCAGCTGCTCCCTATGTTTTTCCTTCAGCACAGGCAGGGTTTCACCTTATATTTAAACTAGACAAGAGCATTGTAACTATTTCACATAAATGTTGACTTATATCCTGAAGCCTCAAAACTTGCCAGGGCACTTTTCAGAGACAACAAAGGATGACCTATTGTAATGACCTGCATGTGTAGCAGCCCAAGAACAATGCAGTTTAGAAGTGCAAGTAAGAAGCTGGCTGAGTAGGGATTAAAATGGATGAACATAAAAAAGCAGTATTTTATTAACACAACAAAATATCATACAACACAGCGAAGCTAATAAACAAGAAAAATTTGTAATAGACCTATAATTATCATGTAAATTGAGATTAATAATAGTAGAAATACTCATCCCATGCTCTTCTAATCAACAAATAGTAGATTATAGGGTAATTAGTAGGGAATTTATGTATGATTATTAGGCTCTAGATTACATGGTGACTAATTACAGTAGCAATCTGAAGGCATGCTAATGACCATGGAATCATCTGGCAAAAAAAGTACATAAATTAAAGGTGTAGCATGTCCTAGAATTGTATACATGATCAAACATGGACATAAATACAACAAAATATTTTTCATTATTCATCTAAAATAATGAAAAAGTAATATTTTTGAGAAACTACAAGTAAGATTATCAGTACAAGATTCAGTAGAAAATATTATTCATGATTTATTGAATGTCCATGAGCATAAAAATAGCTGTATCAGTTTCACTAATTTGGAAAGAGGACAATCCAGAGAATAAAATAAAAACCTAAGAAGTATGATGGACCATCATGGTATTTTTGTGATTGTTACTCCTAATTAATTCCAGTGAACAACATACAGGATAATCTCTGTCCTTTCAGATAAGAGCACAAACTTAAGAACTTAAACCCAATGTGAATTCTTCCTGAAAATGTAAAGCTAAAATTCATGAGATGTTCAAATTCAACCAAATATAAACCTGGCTTCCTATGTCTACATAAGGACACCAAAATATGATTTTCTGATTTGGTAGAGTATGCAGCAACTGTCTTGGGTTAAATTACCAGAGTGTGAGCATTAAAGAAACTCAGATCTTAATTTAGGAGCCAAAAGTGAACTTTCAGTCTTAAGTTCAGACATCCTTAAAAACAATTCTCAGAAGAAGTTACCATAAAGCATTATTTAAGTATAATTATTTTAAAACAACTTATTTTCTGGAAAAGCCAGAAGAGTGGTTAGTCTCTGAGCAATAAACGAGAATATTCACTGCCATATCCACTCCTTCATATAATCAATGTCTGTTTTCTACTGCAATCCAAACCAATAATCTTTAAAATCAATAGAGTCTGTAACAAGCATGAAAAGAGAGCAAGAGAGGTAATGGAACACAGCATACACTCAGCAGAATGTAATTAGAAGACTGGAAAAGTTAAACGCTAGTTAAAAGAATAAAGTGTGGGAGAAAGAATATCTAATGAGAAATAATATGAAAAGAGTGTGGACCATGCTCTTGTAGCTGCCTAAACCAGCTTGACTTTTAAGCTCTAGTTAAATGTTAAACAAGATCAAAGGACTTGCTCTCAAGTGAACAATTTGACACAGCATGCTTCATTCTCATATTAATAAGGACCTGGGAATATGCTGGAGAACATTAAAGTGTCCAGTGCTTCTTAGCCCTAAGGAAGATGCTGCAGAAAGTCTTTCTTACACAAAGGCTAAATTCTGCTTAGCAATTAGCAGATCTCATAAACTGTGAAGAGCACTTATAAAATCAGGACATTTGATCTGTGAATCTTCCATTACTCCAGGCAGGAATTATTTCTGAAACTCTAGAACTGCCTGATTTTTTCTGAAAGGCAGCTTGGGAGGAGACCCTGCATGTACAGGTCTTCCCAGTGCTTCCCCTGTAGCGCAGAAGACTGGCTTGATTGTCTCTCTGACATCATCCAGCCTCCTTAAGCTGGTACAGAGATGTCATGAATCACACAGAGAAGAAGAAATGGTTATTGAGTAGCCCATTTTCTGGAGCTAGTGATGCAGGGATCAAAACCAGGGCTGTTCACAACCTGAAAAAAAATATTAGGAAGCCTGAAGCTATTTCTTTTAATTTTGCACTATTTTACTCTTTCTCTGAGGGCTTTTTCCAGGGCCTTCTGACAGACAAAGCTTAGCAGTGAACTGACTCTGGTGTTGCTGTGAAGAGCACAGTGAGGCCAAAAGTGGAAATGGATACCTTGGGCTGAGAGAGGCACTTAAAGCAGCAGACTATAAAATCATATCTAGCTTATATCATACTCTGTCAGCATGTTTCTCTTCTTCAGCTGAATTTTTATTTCCATATGGTCTTCACTGATGTTTTCTTAAAAATGTTCCCACACTAAGGCCACAACTACAGGTTCCAATAGCATTAATATTCACCTGGTTCATCATAGAAGCAGCATTGCCACGTTAGCCATCATTGAACATGAGTTAAAAAGCCCTGTGAGCAGGGTACTTGCATGACTTCACTGCTTCCAGATCCCAAGTTGGATAATTATGGACTCTGTTTTACCTTTCACTCCACAGTGAAAACAAATGCTTTTTTCCTTATTTCCTATCCTTTTTAGAGAAATTCTATTGCTGTATTTACCTTATGCTCATATGTCATAGCAATAATCAACCAACCCATTAATCCCCTCAAAGGGAAGTTTCTGATAAAGAAAAAAAAGTTTCAGCTGATAAAATAAATATATATGAAACGGATGAGAAGGACAAAGAAGGTCAATGGCATAGGAAATCTGCTAAATATGTACATTCCTCCAGAATAATTAAAAACATTGAATCATTACAGACACACAGGCAAAACATAAACAGATAGAAATACCACTACACCACGTAAAATAAAGCTAAAATAGCAGAAGGGAAGACAGTTGTGAATGAGAAGGAGTGAAATATGCCTGAAATTGTTACACATTTTACAGAAATAAAAATATGACAGAATGGAGGGTAAGTAGATTAGTAGTCTACTAAACAACAAAAAACAGCAAGAGCTCCAAAACATACTGTTTGCATTCCAGAATGATGAAATACATGAAAGACAGGGAGAAATATGGAGACGCAGAAACGTTAAATACATCATTAAGAAGAACAAAACCTAACTCAGGTAAATTACGATGTATTTTACAGCAGCAAAGTGTCTGGTCTTCAAACTAACATCCATTGACAGATTTCACATATTTTATGGCTTAAGTGGTGAGATGCAATTACAGAAGAAAAGAGATTGCCCTAGACAGGAATAATAGAGACATGAAATAATGGAAAAAGGAAAGAAAAAAATGACAAAAATCAGAAAAGACAATAGCACCTTGATAATAAATGTTGAGAAATTCATATGGGGACCTGTCCAATATTTGTGGCAATGTGTTTCAAAGGAAGATAATAAATAACTATGAATGATAGAAAGAATTCAAGATTTGCAAAATCTTGGGTTGAATTTGGCTCTGATGAGAGAATGCAGTGATAAGATTAGAACAAAATAAATAGAATTAGAACAAAATAAATTAGAATGTCTTTTTCAAGTGCATGAAGATGGGTTCTCAAATACTTGTGAAGATAAATCCAAAATAAGGAAAAAAAAGACAACAAAAAAGACATGTCTGTTATAAAAGGTAAATAATGCTCTGTAGAAATGCAAAAGAAATAGGAATACAAATGAAATCTCTTCATTTGGAATCAATTTATGGAGTATATTGTCAAGCACTACAGTTTAAAATTCAGCAGTTCAAAGAATATTACAAATCACTAAAGACAGGTTTCACTGTGTCTTTATTGACTATTCTCACTAATTTTGATGAACCAGATTATTTCATAGGTCCAACAGCCAATTTCGTAATTAAATAGAGATAAGCAACTCTAAGCTGTTTTTTTGGTGGGGTTTTGGTTTTGGTTTTTTTTTGTTGATTGGTTGGTTTGTTTTTTTGAGTTGTTTTTTTTTTTTTTGGGGGGGGTTGTTTCTAAGAGCAGCAGTCTTATAAAACAGCTTTAGATGCTATGTAGATTCAGTAGGAAACACAGGTGGTGTGACACCACTATATTCTGAAGTGAGTCAATGGCAAGAAACAGGTTGAGAAAAATATGTCTGTGAGATCATCATCATCTTATGTGGGTTTCTACAGCTGCAGCACCATCGCATATATCTCACATACATCCTCTGCTCCTGACTGCCTCTTATGTTTTTCTGGAAGAGCTGTTTCTACAGCAGTAAAGAATGACCCAAACCAAGGAATTGGCGAAGCTGAAAAAAACTCTATTACTTCAGTTTTCAGCCTAATGACTTTGCCAGACCACTGTGAGGTTCTGGAACTGAGGGAAGTGGGAGGGGATAGGGGAAAAAGAATCAGCTGAGGGCTTATCTTGGCCTAAATCTCATTTTGCCCCAAAAGCTGAGGTGATAAGGCACCTGCACTTCCATCTTGATTTTATATACTACTAATCTGCATGTCAAAGGTAAAGACTTAGCTTTATCCACACCACACTAGCCCTTGTCTCCTCTTAACCTCCACTCACTCGTGGCTATTAGTTTCTCACTCAGTGCACTGCGCTCTGCAACTCTAGTTTCAGTACTATGTTAGTGTAGTTAGTGCTGCTCATTCTTGCTTTTTTTTTTATGCCACAGAAAAATTCTAGTCCTTCAGGGAAAACTTCCATTAGACCACATTGCTCAAAGCCCCACCCCACCTGGCCTTGAATACTTCCAGGGGTAAGACAGTCACAGCTTCTCTGGGCAGCCTGTTCCAGTGTCTCATCACCCTCATAATGAAGAATTTCTTCCTAAAATCTAATCTAAATCTCGCCTCTCTCAGTTTAAAGCCATTCCCCCCTGTCCTATCTCTACATGCCCTTGTCAAAAGTCCCTCTCCAGATTTCTTGTAGGTCCCCTCAGGTATTGGAAGGCTGCTGTTAAGGTCTCACTGGAGCCTTTATTTCTTCAAGCTGAACAACCCCAACTCACTCAACTTGTCTTTGTAGGAGAGATTAAAACAGGAACACCGAAATAGACTTAAATAAGAGATAGACTACTTTATCTTAATGTTTACAAGTTAAAAATGCAAAACCTAAATAATAAGCCAGTGAGTTAATAATTTGAGTTGTTTTTTGGAGTCAACATATAAAATTCTCTTAAAAGCTTTGATATGAAGACTTCCTTATTGTAATGATGTAAAACTTTCTAAGTAAGGACAAACAGATACCACCAGAAATTGTTCTGTAGCATAGCAAGTGGTCTTGAGGGGCTCCAGAGGTCATATAATTTTCCCCATCTTAAAACAACTCTCTACTTAGAACTCACCAGAATACACTGCAAAGGAGTGGTCTTGAATGGTTGTCATACCTTCAACAGAGCACTTCTAAGAACAGAGGCAGACCTTCCTCTTGTGCAATGAATAATCTTTTCAGGATATTTATATCACTGCAGGGTATTTTTTTTGACATGTCTAACACACTATCACTTCTAATGACAACTTATCGTATGTCTGTAATATGGGGGAACTCAGTTCTTTATATTAACATGTGTGGACTAACAGAAAATACTTTAATTCTTTGGAAGGCCTTATCACAGAGGTTTACATGTGTCAATGATTAATCATTTGCTAGTATAGGCTAGCATAGCTTTTATTGATGCACTGCCCTGGAGGGTTCATTTGGCAAAAAATGAGTTCATATTTTCAGCAAATGTATAAAACCACAAAAATGTACATTCTTAATATATTTTCTTTGCATCAATATTTCCACTTTCAATAATTTCATTTGTGAAACTAAAATTTAGTACACTTTTGCAAAAGATGCTAAAGAAATACTTGAAAGTGAATTTTTGAGTTTCCAGCAAACCTGTGTAGCCAGCACACCTTTTCCCTCTGCCATATCTCTACCCACTGTAATAAACCATCAGTGGGGCGCTTTATTTTTATGAGGTATTCCTTGCTCTGTTCTTATTTCATGCCTTTGGATTAGGAGAAAACAATTTCACACCCACTGAAATTAGTGTTACATGTAAGAAGAATAGTTTGAAGATTCATTCTGCTAAATTGGCCTGATTCGGTTCCTAAAGAGCCGTGCCTGTAATTTAAATGGTTCAGTGAGATCAAAGGTAATTTTTAACTCTTTCACTCTACTCTCACCACAACTGGAGAAAACATTTAAACTGCAAGAGTTTCAATCCAGTAAAGCACTTGCTGTTAAGTGTGTGCTTAGGTTTTTTTTAGTCAACAAAGCATTTAAATATTTCTTTAGTTCCTACTGACTTCAAATCATATACCAACTTAAACTGAAACACACACCTATTTGCTCTCATGAAACAAGGCCTAACTGAGAACTAAATTTTAAATGGTTTTATCCAAGAAAACCTTCAAGCTGTCATCTTATTCCATTAAAATCCATTAAAGATTTTATCCTGCTAAAAATCCCTGAGTATAGCTGGGGAAACCTTATCTAAAGATAAAACCTTTCTGTCAAAAAACTTTAAAGAAGTATCAAAGTTGTCAAATTATGTTCAACAAATAACTACTGACTTTTAAGAAATAAAAATAGCCCATGTTGTAATGAGATTAAGATGTGCAATATTTGTAATATTGCCAAATAAATGTTAGTAGTGCTTTTCATTTCTCACTGAATCTCAGAAAAAATATCACCAATTATTTTCACATCTCTATCAAATGTGCAAATCATCTTTGTTCTGTCCCTTTTTTTTTTACCAAATACTATAAATGAAATAATTCTAGTAGAATAGCAGACTATATTGTTGAAAATCTTGAATATTTATTGTGAACAGGATATCAATGGCAAGGTAAAAGTTATTCCATCCTACAAAACAGAGCAGAAGAGTAGTGAATAACCTTGAAGAAATGTTTGATGTCTCCATCTTCCAGTCTAGCCTTGTTACTCTATTACCTGTAACGCCATCATAATATGATTTTCACATATTCAGCTCTTGATTTCTTAACTTGTAAAAATCTGACTGCATGCCCCTTTCTTAAGATCCTCTCTCATCCTGTGTGACATCCTCTGGTGAGCTAGGGTGGCACAGCCAGATATTACCACTAACAGAAAACTGAGGTGTGCATCTGTCCAGCCTAAAGAGAATATGCTCATTCAGAAACGCCATGCCAGGCATTCCCCTGGTCAGCTCTTCATTTATGTTTCTGTCTCTTCAGTACTGTTTCTTTCTGAAATCCCTGTATCCCCTTATCTACATTTCTTTGGGGGTTTTCTTCCTTTTTTTTTTTTTTTTATTTTTATTTTTATTCTATATTCCCCAAGTTCCAGCTGTTCAAATTCAGATACTGAAAACAAATGGTTGGCAGCCCTCTTCCTTGGTCATGCCACCTGGAAGTACTGCCCTGATTCCCACTACCCTACCCATCCTGCATGTCACTCAGTTGTCAAACAGGTACACTCTTCCTCTTTGGCCTATATGTCTGCTATTATTTATTATTTACATTTGTCATTTTTCACATGCTGTGCTTTTGTACATTGAATTTGGGTATCCTTTTTGATGGAGAAGATGTGAAAAAGATGAAACCATCTGGAACAGTTTTCTATTCAGTTTTGAGTAGTAACCTCAGCTGTGCAAGTGTTATTGGGAGATACGAACCTTGTTCTAAGCAAGGAGACTGCCTGGCTGCCTGATGAAAGGGCGTGTAAAAACAGAAGCAGATAAGAAACCCATAGTATATAAACAGCTTATAACATGAAAGCAGCACTACTGATAAAGCGATCAAGGCAGTGAAGTATCTGAACAATAACAGTCACAAAAAAGGAGTAACCAAATAGAGATCAAAATCTCATCCCCATGCTACAGAACCTACCAAGTAGTTAAACGCAGCCCAAGTTAAAAAAAAAAGTCAACCAACAAACAAAAAGTATTAAATTATATATAGTCATAGGTTATTGAGTATATGTATCTGCGATGCTTTCACGACACATGTAACATACAAGAAAGAGACAGAAGGGAAACAGAACTGTTCAAAAAGAAAATAATTCAATTAAATGAAAAAAAAAATCTTTCTGAAATAAGTGCAGAAAGAGCATTATTATAGTTTTTGTCCTCTTCCCCACCTCAAATTCTATTTTTACCCCTTCTACTTCTGGTTTGCAGACATGAGACATCTGAGAGCAGAATAGCAACAAGAAGTAAACTTATATGTGGAAAAAAAGTGAGCACAGATGTATTAGATAAAATAGACTACAGATACATTATGCAAAATATATTCAAAATAATACATAATACTAAGGGTGCACAAATTAAAGAAATGTTATACACTCTACCATATCTAAGTGAAAGATCATTGCCTTATTCTTCTGTATCTGTTTATGCATGGCAGTATCAGACTAAAAGGAGGAGTTCTAGGGGATTACTGTGTCCCTTTCTCAAGCATGGCTAGAAATGGAGAAGCAGGATGTTCAACAGAGGCTGTGGACACAAGTGCTTGTCTTGTGAAGCCCATCTGGAGCAGCTGGGGACTGTGAAGAGAGAAGCCATGGCTGAAAACAAAACCTCATAATCCATTTCAATAGAAAACTCATGAGAGGTCTCTCTTGCTCTGTGGTGTGCTGATGAGCAGTCAGCTCCATGCTCTCAGTGGTCAGCCCAGTAAAATCAGTGGCAAAACTCTTCTTGTTTTTAGCATGAGGAGGATTGCCCATCACATTTATAAAGGATAGCAGCAGCTACAAAGGGTTATCCGCAGTTTCAGCACAATCTCCTAAACATCTCTTCTTCCTGCAGTTTCCTTTACCTGCAAATATAACAAAATCGGAAAAAAGCTACAGTCAAAACCAGTGAAAGACTTTTGCACAAGATGAATGCCCACATGCATGCAAAATGGCATCCCCAGCATTTCATACAAAAAGTATTACAAATATTAATGTATTAATGGCAAAGAAAACATCTAAAAAGTAAGGAAAACATTATTAGTATTAATGGCAAGGAAAACATTTGGTACATTTAAATTGTAATGTCTAAAATTGGAATACAAGTTATGGTAATTGAAACAATTTTTAAGACAAAGTAAAGTTGTAATATTTTTATATATATATATAGACATCATAGGAAATGTGAATAAGTGCATTTTGAGAAATTTACTAAAACCTAGAGAAGGAAACATCAGAACTAAAGATCCTTTTCCTGTAAACTGGGACTCCCAACCATAATTTCTTCTTTTACAAAATCATGTTATTAACTAATCTTGTACATCAGTAAGTGTAAGATTCACATTAATTTGTACTAGGTTTGGAGCAGTATCTGAACAACTAGCTTTTAATACTTCAAGTGTGTCATTATTAACTAATCACAGCAAACAAACAAACCAACCACCAACCCTAAGTGTGTATAGATTATACATGTTACAAAGCCTCTGTCATCACAGAAATATCCTTGTGCCTATGAGGAGTAGATGTATAGATGAAGAAAAATAATCATGGCAAAAAGAGATAAATATGTTGAGAAACTCTCCAAAACACTTGGTGTAAGTCTTAATAAAGTGAATTTGTTAATGATAAGAATAACTTCTCTGCCTCATGATGGACATGATCTGATTCCTAAATATACTATGCTCAAACCTGGCAAAGAATGCTTCCATGACTTAAAGCATCACTTTTCCCTAAATGAATTTGTTCTCTGATTCAAGCCACTGTCTTCCTCATTCTCCTCGGACTTCCAGTAAATTGATTGCCAGTGTGCCAGCTGAATCTATCTCATAAAATGCTATTAGCCTGAATTCCAGCTGTTGGATTTTACATTCAATAAAATAATCCTAATTTAATCTCTATAAAGTTTGTAAAATTACATCAGTTTGACACCTGGATAACAGCATGACTCTGCACCAAACCTTGGCCTTCTGAAAGTTCTCATCCTTAACAGAACTATGAACAAATGATCCACTCCATCTGTCCATAGAAATGTTCCATTTCCTCCCAGCAAACACAAAGACTAGAAACAGGATCAGCTCAAAGACCAGAGATCAGCTGCTAAGTATAGTAGGTGTGTTACGTCATTAGGTATTTTGCTTGTATGTTGCTGAACTCATCTACATTTACATTCTGTGTTGTCCAGCACTCACTGCACTGTATACTTCTCATGTTGACTGGTTTGCAGATTTTATACTACACAAAAGCAATATACAAGGAAAAATAAAATCCACCACCAGCCCCAATGCCACTGTGAAGCAATTTATTCATCCAGAACGCTGAATGAAGATCTCTTTAAAAAACATTAGTGGGAATAACTGACCTCAGCTGCAGCCATGTACACCCATGCAGTATTCAAAGTGCTGATTTTTTTCTTTTGAGGGGCAACAGGAGGGACAGCAAAGGCATAAGGAGAAGGAAGCTGAGGATAAAGCTGAATCAAACTGATGGAAATGAAGTCTGTCTCAGAAATCCCCACGGCTGAGTGATTAGGGCTGAATGTCCTAAAACGCTATGAGTGGCAACAGTTTGAGGAACTGATCTGGCTAAAAATCACAATAACTTTATAAATACATTCCTGAACTAATTCCTGAACTTGCTTACCAGGGAGCTACATAAATGTCAAATGCAAAAGCAAGAGTGTGGGTGGGACTGCTGATAGGAGAAAGGGAGGAGGAGGACAGGATTGTGGCAACTTGGATTTGGATAGGCTTAAAATGAACCACACCTTTCTAGAGCCTGAAGCCTGCATATGTTGTGACATGAGGAAAACTTGACACTAAAGAGATAAAGATAGGATGGACTCTTAAGCCTGGTATCCTTTTCACTTTGATGCCTGTGACTACAGGAAAATTCTAGCTACATCATTTTCCTTACACAAGTCCCCAGTCTTGATATGAAGATTCCAACAAGAAACCAAATAGAATTTTAAAAAATGTTTAATTAAAAGATTTATGCTGTTCACGTACTAGATGTCTGTACCTTAGAAAAGACATTCTATACAACTCCACTTTAAAAGTCCTTTAATTATTCTAAGTATTGGCACAGAAATATTACATTTACCTGAAGACTCCTTGATGAAACAGTTTAGCTCCCTGAAGTTGGTAGCAACACGTGGGCTTTACTATTCTGTTTAACTACACTGAATGTTATAAAGTTCACATAATGCATGTCTTGCTAAAAAAAAAAAAAAAAAGATAAAACTCATACCAATTTAATAATTTGTGGGACTTTTTTTTATTTTACAATAATTTGTAAAAAACACACCACAGTTATACACCATAAATTCTATAAATAAATTACTTGTACTATATTTAATTTCTACAACTTTTGCAGCATTGCGCAGAGTAGTGAACCAAACACTTTATATCATGGGCACAGGAAAAAAGGAGTGTTTGTGAAGTAGAAATACAAAATATGGGAGAACCTGTCTGCAGCTGCCTTCAGTAATTTAAAGAAGGAGGCTGGAATGAGAATTTTTTTCATACAATTAAGATCAAAAATGCTGGATATTCCATTTGCTGAGTGACTGTAGGCAGCATGCTATCCTGAGTATTCAAAATGAGATTTGCTAGTATGAATATATATAACTAGTTCTTTGGAGAAAAGAATGAACAAAACGATGTCTTAGTGCACTGTTACTTCACTCTGCCTTCCATCTGAAGAAAATTCCACCATCTGTCTTGAAGAGCTTGCACAGCACACTGGTATGCTAGTGTCTCTTACTGGGTAACGCAGCATTCCTCCAACATTTTTTTTCTAAAAAGGTGGCCACAACTTAATTTTGTGAGAGGAGCTGCTTTGCATGTATGTGAGATATGCTTTCCGAATGCTTAACAGAACAAGTTCCTCAGCAAACGCAGGCAAAGCAATGCCTTGTTTCCAGATCTCAATCTAGTTTCGGCAGAAGCTAGGCCCAAACTTGCTCAGACTGGGCAGAAGTCTAGACACCCTAGTAACAGCATTTCCATGTTTGAACTGGCTAAGTTGGTGAACATCCGAAGCAATACATCAACTCGGTAAGACTTGACAGAATCATGGCTTTGGATGTAGGCATCCACATTGTATTCCTGGTGCTTAAATTCCCATTTGGATTCAGACACTATAGTCATAATCATTTAAATGCTTTTAAAAAGAAGATTAAACATAATCATATTATAAGTGTGATAGCTGTTTTATGAATGTGTAGATCCATTTGCATGATGTGTGACTGTTCATTATACAAACAATCTTATTTCCATGCGGTGGAGGAACTACTTCAGATGGGTGGAACAATTTCCCTCTTCCTTTGTCACAGGCAGGGATTTCTTGCACGAAAGGATGCTGGTTTACTTCATAGAACTTGCCTGATCATGAACTTCTTTAGCAAAACAAAGCAAATGAAAAATACATACCAGTACTAATTATCTTTACTAGTTATTCTTCCTCCTCAGAGCAGTCACACGTTTTTAGGCACTGTGCATAATGTGACAAAAGGAGAAGATATGGAGCTGTTTATTATTAATAAGCACCAGTGAAGGACTTCTCCATTTCCTCCCTGCAGGTTTGAACAGGTTCTCTAGCAAACTTGTTGTAGTAGTTTTACTGTGATGGTAAAGGTATGCTCTAACAAGATTTATAAGGAAAATTACATATTTGCAGGGAAGAAAAAAAAACATGCTTTCAGGTAGACAAATGCAAACCTGTTCAGACCACAGGGAAGACTCTCCTGTCTGCTGTCATGAAGATATTTAAATGACCGATTCCTTTCTCAGAGAAAGAAAAAAGGATGGGGCAGCAGACTTTCCTATGAAGTGTGGCCAAATTGGGCAAGAAACCAAGTTTCATATCCACTGTTGCAACCCAGTGGCCAGCTCTACTTCCACATGCAATTTATGAAGTTATGATTTGATTCTCAATCTCGTTGTATTTAGAAAGAACATTTTCTTTCCCTGAATTACTGTGATTAATTATCAGTATCTGCAAGATAAATTCTAAGTAGGATACAGAGGTGATAAAGCCCACTAATAATACATTGATGTTCTAAATATATGCAATTATATTACTACAACTACAACTAGCGAATGCCTGTCTACCAAGGCAAGAAGCAAACTTTAATCGTAAGAAAAGAGACATGGCATTGAAGGGTGCTAACATTGTGCTCACAAAACCTGATGCATTTTTGAATGTAAGCTGTCATACAGGCCACCAATTGCCAAAGCACTTCAGTAGGAGGCCCTTTAAAGAAAGTTCTAAATTCTTGAATGCAGGTAATTTAATCATCAAGTAAAGTTTGTAGCATAAGAAATATCAGTTGAAATCAACTCGTACCTCCTGTGAAGTATTTTATGTCCTTTTTAACATTTGAGCAATTTCTTCTGAATCTGACTGATTTCTTAGTTTTCATGAAAAAGAAAAAAGATTCCAGGAAGACCACATATTGATCTTCTTGGGTAGACTGATGTTAAGGGAACCTGTCTTGAAAATGATGATCACAATTAGCTTGTACCTTTTCCTAAAAAATCATCTCAATTTGCAGCTATTTAGCTAAAAAAACAAAGCTACAATTTATATACACTGAGATTTCCTCACTCCATCAACATTTATTTTTCAAACTGTTATTGTTGAGAGGTTTGTTGGCTTGCTTGGTTTTGATGAAACAGGAACTAAATTCACAGCCTGACAAAACATTTATAATTTACAATTTAAGGAATCTTTATAATACTCAATTCAAGGCATGAATCACAATATTTTTTTGTATACAATGTACGAAACATAATGCAAAAGGAAATTAAGTGGTAAATCAAACTAGAAGCGCCAAACTGCATTCCGAAGAGAACACAAGTGAAATTTGAAATTTTGTAGCAAAAGCGACCTCATCCTCCCCAGCTGGCGATTCTTTCCACAGGCTGACAGGAAACAGAAATGACCTAGCATTTTTCTGAATTAGTCATCACCCTTCATGTCAACAAGCTAACAGATAAAAATACATGTTATAACCCTTGATCATCGTGGCTGTAAATAAGACTGTATGGAGCTCTTAAAAGTTGCGCAAGATGAACATAAAATTTTATTTTTTATATATAATTTATGTATTTACACTCATTTTTATATACCTACATTTTTTGTATACACACTCATTTTAATATTTTTACACACATTTTATGTATTTTCTCATTACTATGAGAAATACCTACTCCACACAGAAACTAGTAGGCCTTATACTTCATTGTTTTCACATTTAATAAAAAGGAGATGCAAAATGTCACCTGTGTGGCTTGATTTACACATAAGCTTTACAGATATCCTGCTCACTGGAGCATAGGGTGGGAGCTGCGAACAGTGTAAAACTGGGACAGAACAAGGCACAGAAAAAGTTAGGATTTCCTTCCCAATTTTGACATGAAGGCTTCCAAGAGACTTGGCCCACACACCACTTTTCCCTGTACAGCATAATCGTCAGCAGTTTCTTGGCCGCTGTGGAAGGAGCTATACTGGGTACTTGACTGCTGCCACGTTAGGTGCCTCCTCAGTTCAGCTTAGCGCACCCGTCAGTCAGCTCCTGTCGCCGAAATACCTTGCTACCTGAAAGCAGAGTACACTGAGGGGCCGAGACATCCACACCTGCTTGAAAACAAGGAGTAAAATAACTTGTGAGATATCCGCGGGAAGCCAGGTAGGCCAGGAACTGGCTCTGTAAGGGATAGTAACTTTCTGCAGGGAGCAGACGGGACCCTCCCCCCCCCGAGGGAGGCTGGGGGCAGCCTCCCCACCCCACCCCAGCCACCCCGCACCGCAGCTGCCTCTCCGGCGGGACGCAGTGGTGAAGAAGGGAAGCCAAGCGCTACCAGCATTACCAGACCCTCTCTGGCGTACTGTACCCCGGCGGCGGTGGGATGAGGCTCCACGCTCCCGCCGTGCAGCAGTGCCGCTCCCCTCCCCTCCCCACCCTGTCCCCGCCCCACCAGCCCTCTGCGGGACTGTGCCGCAGCGGCAGGAAGGCAAACCCCGCCCCTCTGGTCCGCGTGTGGCGCCGAGCGGCTCGGCCCTGCACGGCTCGCCTCGGCTGGCCTCACCCTCGCCATTGTCTGTGAGCGTGGCGGTTCCTGCTACGAGTTGCGGGCGGCGCGGCGGCTGACTGCGATGCTGAAGGGCTCCGCGCCCCCTCAGAGGCGGCAGCGGGAACGGGCTCCAGCCCTGGGGAGCAGCCACCCCCCCTGCTGAAGACTGAAACTTTACGTCCCCGCGGCTTCCTCTCTTCCCCCTTCCCTTCGCCGACCCGGCTCGCCCTTCTCCATGTGCTGAGCGGCCGGGGGCCCCATGGACGCCTTCAGCGCCGCCAAAGCCAAAATGGGGGCGAAGAGCGGCGGCGAGACGGCGGCAGCGGGGCTGGCCGCTCCTCAGCCCGCCGCGCCGGCCCCCAGCCCCGCCGGTCCCGGCTTGCCTGCCGCGCCCGAGCCCGCTGCCTACAAGCTGGAGGACCTGGAGACCCTGGCCACCGTGGGTGAGTGCGGGAAGGCGGGAGGCGGCGGGACCGGGAAGGAACAAAGGAGCTGCTTAGGTGTCTGCCTGCGCTGTGCCGGGCGGGAGGGGATACCCCCACGTCTGCCTGTCTCCTTCCTCTTCCCGAGCGCTTTTTGGGCGCTCCCCGTCTTCCCTTTTTTTTTCCCCCGCCGCGCCCCGGAGCCGTGGCTGTTGGGCGCTGTGGGCCCTTTCTGAAGCAGCGGGGTTGGACCGTCGGCTGTTGAGCAGGCGGCAGGTGCTGTTGGGGGCTACCCCTCTCCTCACACACGCAGCAGCGGCGCTGGAGAAGGGGCCGGTAGGTGTTGCGGGCCGCGAGGCTGCCCGTGGTGGCGGTGCGCGGCCGGGGAAGACCCGCCGCAGCCCCCTTGCAGTTGTGGAGCAGTGCCTGGAGGTTGCGGAGGCTGGGGGCATTGTCTACCCGGCGGTGCTGTGCGGGAGCGGGGCCGGTGTCGGCGTCGCCGGCTGCAAGGTCGTGTTTTTGATCTGCAGCTGAACAAGCCGGTAACCGGGTTTGGCCCGTCTGTGAGACGACGACAGTCGCGACTGAAGCCTAAAGATCTGATTCATCTGGTTTAACTTCATTTACCTGCATCACGATAAAATATTCATTATTTAAATGTAGTTGTTAGGCCAGTGAGGAGATCAAACAAGTTAACTGAATACAGCTAAGTATCTTTAACATCCCCAACATGCCGTTGCCCTCAATCTTGAAGCAAAGATGCTTTGCTTGCATAGAATTTTGGTACAAGGCAAGGTTTGCATCTTCCATCTGCCACACTTACCAAAGCTGCCTCTAACCAGAGTAAATGCATGTGTTTAATAAATTGCCATTTCAGACACTGGTGACGATGTGCATTTGTTCATATCCACTCTGTCTGAGCACTGTGTTTGAACATAGGGACATTTAGTTGCATATATTTTTGCACCTGGTTTGAAGGCTTTTATGTTCAACTCTATAAAGTTTTATTTT
Source organism: Pezoporus occidentalis (assembly GCF_034315485.1). Lineage (NCBI taxonomy): Eukaryota > Metazoa > Chordata > Aves > Psittaciformes > Psittacidae > Pezoporus > Pezoporus occidentalis. Next base: position 5,309,766 of record NW_026915158.1, on the reverse strand, counting down.
TTTTTTCTTTATGCTTGTGAAATTATTTTGGGTAGGTTTATTTCAGTAAGTGCTGTAATTCTTAATTTCCCTAAGATCTCTTCAGCCAGAAAGGTGCGATTTGAACCCTTTTGCAAGTGAAGTTGTGGGTTTTAATAGGTCTTTAAAAATGGAGTTGGAAAGGCCTGAGAATGTTATGATCACTGAAGACTGTTATCTTCTCTTGAGGTGCATTGTTTTTTTGAGATAATGTGAACAGGCATTCTATTGATAACTGAGATTATGAAGAGACTGCTTGAAAGCAGTCCTTTTTTCGCTAGGAGTGTTTGCTGCATCATGACTAATTGCTGTGGATACAATTGTCATCACAGATGGTTATGACTTCAAGAGAAGCACGGGCTGCAGAAAAGCAGTAATTTTTAAAGAAAGCATAATAGTAATGGACATATTTCTGAAGCCAGTGAAGAAATGTGGAAGTAATCTTGGTGTCAGTTTTCTACCAAATATCTTTTTTGAGTGTTCTTTGAGGTGCTTCTTAAATATTAAGGAAGAGGAAAGTTGTGAATCCGCAAGGTGTAAAAAGAGACTGTAAAAAAGTGCGACTACTCCATATGAAGACACAGAGGAGGAAAAAGAATGTAAAAGGAGCAGATAGCTGTCTGTCAGGGCACTGACAGAATACTTAAAGAATATCTCCCTTCCATCTCTCTTCCCCAGCTTGATTTTTTTGTTTCTACTTTTCTTGAGTAACTCTGAGAAGGTGACTGTTCTTCCCATCCCCTATGAAATGTAGCTGATTGTTTTGTAGGGAGAAGGAAGACAAAATGCAAAACTTGGAGGGTATAAAAATGTGCACAAAAAGTACACAAGGCCTCACCATATCAAAGAAACTGAGGTGACTTCTTAAAACTTGGTTTTAAAATGAATTTATGAGATGCTTATGCACCTCAGTAGAAGGCTATGAGGAGGAAAGGAATTTAGCTCCTAACCAGGAAGCAATACAGGAGCCCCAGAGTGATACTGAAACTGAACACATGTATGCCTACCTCTGAGTGGCAGTGTATAAAAGATCTAGTGCCCTGCTGATCTCTCTGTAGAGCATCTGAGATCTGAGCCAGTAACTGTGAGGTTGGACTGCTCTGTATGCACCTACTAACATGCTGCATTGCATTCCTGAGTTAAATGGGCTTTAAGTTAAATCAGTGCAGAATAGTATGTAAATGTTTAGTTTAGCATGGAAAACTTATTTTTGCTTGTCTTAAACCTTTTTAAATTAAGCTAGTTAAATGCAGTTTAGGTTTATAACACATGTACTGAAGGAGTATATCTACAGGTTTTTTTTTTTAGCAGTGGTTTAAGTCAGTATAACCCTATCATCCATTTTGATCTTCCTGCACAGATGGGTGAGATTAATGTATTGTCATCAATTTCGCTACAGCAGTTTAGAGTCGTCTGCAGCTTGATTGCTGTGATAAGAATAGATGCTTTCTTTCTGCTCTTGTTCTCAAAAGTTATGTGCTCTGAGATACATGGAGATGTTTGTGGTGGAGACCGGGATACCCAGAAATACAGGACAGGAAGTTCTGGTGTCTTCTCTACTAGAGGATCATTGCTGCTTATAGACGCACCCAGGTTTAGAAACAGTATGGCCCTGGAAACTGTGAACTTGAGAAAGTGGCAAAATAGAGAGGTGAGCTCCATTCTGTTACAGCTGTTCATGGGTAATATTTAAGGTAACAAAATTACATTGGTGTCTGTGAGATTGTGGTCATCCCTGACTTCAGGCCCCTCCTCTTGGAGGATGGAATAAAGTTAATGTAAAAATAATAAAAAAATAATTGGAAGCAGTACCTGGTTTTACTGTTTTAAATATCCTTCATAGGCGAAGAGGACTAGCCCAACCACCATAGTGCAGGCTGGATTGCATGTGTCATCTCTGATTTGTGTTGGACACTCTGCCTTGTTTAGCTAAGAACTCACTGTGAGGAAAGAAGAAGCAAAAAGGAGAGAACAGTGTGTCATGAGGATTGATAGGACATTTACTTCCCCCCAGAATCCCTGGATTTAACCTTTGTTTTGGTGTTTGTAGGCCCTTTAATTAAAAGAACTGTGAGCAGAGACTAGGGTGCAGGTATGCATTTGGGGGAAGTATCCTAATATTTTGTTGATGAAGTGCAGTTACAGGTTTGAGGAGGGCACGGGAGCAGGGTGCCTGCTGGTTTCCGGCTCTAGGAGAGGTTGAACAGGAATAGAGCTATTGAAGGTGCCTGGTTGTCCACTTCTCTTTTTGAATTAATTTTCCTTTCAAAGGAAGTTGAAGTACGAATGCTTGTGTGGCACACTCAGAAACTGCAGCTCAGAAATATTCTGTGAATCTCAGTTGAATTTAGATACTCAGCTGTGCCAATACTGAGGTAGTTCTGTGCTGCACAGAAGCAAAAATTTATGTCATGACCACATGTTCATTGAAGCTTAACTGCTGAAAGTTCATGGCCCAGCCATACTTATCTGAACCTATTTCAAATTCTTTGTAGATCTGTTTTTTTGTGGGAGAGAGAGACTGTGAACGCTAGTGGCATAGTTTGAGTCATCCTTTTTTTCTTTTTTTAAATTAAATTTAATTTTATTTTATTTCTGATGAACATTTAACAAGAGCAGCCTTCCTATTCCAGTAGCCAGAGAGGCTGCAGTCAGACTCCTGTCATATATCCAGAAAGTGAGATACTAAATTTTTAATTAAGCTGTCATGAAGAAGTAATTCCGGTAAACAGAATAAGTAAGTAAGTACAAGAAAAACAGAAGATCATTCTTCAGTTTTGAGTAGATGAAGTTGGGAGAACAGTTGTTACATTCCTAAATTAAATATTTGGTAATAGGGAAAGGGGAAGGAAGAGAGCTCCAGGAGGGGAAAGATGACAAACTTATTCTTGCTGCCTCTCCTGTGAGACCTGTTTCTTGCCCATTTTTCAAAGTCCACAGCAAGCTTTATAAAAGCAAATTGTGTTTTGTAAATCTATTCAATTGATTGAAATATTTTAATAATAGTGTTTTCATGTGAAAAGATTCTTTTAAACAGCTGTTCCCATGAAGTGCTTTACACTAAACTAATGCAGAATAGAAAATTGGGCAAACCAGTATTTTAATCTTTATGAGCATGGGAAAATTTTAAAAAGTGCATGGGAAAAATGAGGCACAACATATTTTTAAATACATAATTTCACTGGGTTCGCATACAAAATATGCTAGCCAAATATATTTCAAATGGCATTATATCAGCAGGACAGTACGTACAGAGCTGCAGTCTAATGCTGTAAGAAGGAAACTGATCCTGTATAGGACATTACAGACACTTTTCCCTGTGTATAGTCCAAGTAAAAAAAAAATTGCACCAGAATGGCCAACTGCTTCTTTACTAGCAAGGAACACTGTTGGCTTTTTCTTTTTCTTTTTTTTCAGACTCGGATTAGTTCTGTTTCTTACCAAGTGTTATTTTTGGTTTCACTACTTAAGTCCTCACCTATTTACAATATTATATTCTAAGGGGCATGTGAGCATTTTTTCCTGTTTTGTCTGTTTTGTTACCTTTTTTTGATACTGAAATGATAACTAATAACGATTTTACTTGGCAGTGTCCTTAAATACCACAAGTTTTGAAAGAAAACATAGTCTGAATGTTGTGACTGTAATGGTGTCCTGAATTCACCATTACTTTTGTACATCCTTGAGACTTTAGTCATAAAGCCAAATGACTTGGATTTTGTTTTCAGGCTTTCTTGCTTCATTTTTCCTTCCCACAAGATCATACTTGTCCCAAAATAAATCGTTAGTATTGTTATAGCTGATGTTCTAGAGAGAAAATGACCAGGTGTGATTCAGCTTTCTTCTCTTGTTTTTCCTGTTACCCATTGCTGAGGTGAATTTCAGTAGCATGTTTATGAGTAGGCAGCAACAGGTCCTTTCCCATAAGTTCTTGTTCTCATTAGCCTAGAAGAAAATGGGTTGGAACAAATATTCTCTTTTATATTTCAGAAAGGTCAGAAAAAGTAAGAGTATATGAAAGAAGTTTGAACATGTGAAAATTGGAAGTTCGCATTTCTGCTTTTCTGTCTTCAGTGTTTAAAACCAGTGTTGAGGTGAATAGCTAGTGTTTGCCTGACACCTGCTTTTTTTGCCTGTTTTGTCTTAATCTTATTTAGATACTTAACTCATTGCAGAAAGAAATTGACTGTTCTTTCTCTTATGTTTTGATCTTGAATGGCATGTTACAGAATGAGCTTTGACTCTTGAATATACTTTTGGAAGATAAATTATTTAAGTCCTATAAATAGCCAGAGATGCTCAGAATTGCCCGTTGCAATGCAAATAATCTGGAACCCAGTTAGTGCTGATATTTCAGAAATAAGAAGCATGCAAAACTCCTCTCTCAAACTCAAAAGCACCTAACACCACACCTTCCCCGTGCCAACTTTATACTTAAATAAAAGTAACGTTCCAGGTGAAGATAGTGTTGAAAAATTCTTCCATAAAGCATCATGTGTCAGCCCAAACTGAAAAAGATAGAAAACTTGAAGAGAAATAAGTATCTGTGTTTTTTTTGTTTGTTTGCTTGTTTTTCTTTCTGCTTGTTTTTCTTTCTGCTTCTTCAAAGAGAGGAAATACGAACTTAAAAGTACCCATGGTTGACAGCAGGTAGGTTATTAGGGCTTGACTCACCTTTTCTGTATTTAAGTTCCTGAGTTGTCATGTCTGGACTGTTTATAATGGACAGGGAGAGCAGCATTTGGAAGATCGATGTCCTTATGGTTTGGCTTTTACATTTTGAAAACTTAGGTAAACATATCCCAGGCTAAAGTGTATTTAATTCTGGTTTTGTCCACTTTAAGGGCATTATGAAATGTACAGATATTGTAAGAAAGAAAAGGGTGATGGAGTTCGTTTCTCATAACAAACAAAAGTGGTACATAGACATGTATACAGCAAAGAAGAGTAAAAGTTGAGAAGTAAAAGATGGAAACTTTGTGTTTACCTTGTGAGGGCTTGTCTTAAACTGTTCTTAAGCAAATCAATTTAGGTTAAAAAATAGAATTCCCTTACTGTTGATAGTTATCAGTGTAAGACATCTTCAGCATTAGCTTGTACTACTTGGGAGTAGTTTAACGCAATGTCTTTACTTTGGAAAGCATTCTCCCATTTCTACACAGTTTTAGAGATTTTTTAGCAGCTTCAGCTTCAAAGATGTTGGTAAGTAAAATTTTCTGAAGCGCTATGTGTTAGTGTGCACCTGGGATATTCAGGTGTTAGGGATGAGCAATTCTCAAAATTAGACTGTATTTCTGTTTTCACAACAGAAGACTATCTTTCAAATGAATTAACAAATATGTCCCTTTTTAGAAAAAAAAAAGGGGGGGGAGAGGTATATGATGCAGCATTCTTTTAACCGCTGTTTGCACTTCACATTATAACAGTGGTTCAGCTTTTATTTTGAATACATATTGCTTTATTGTTATTTTTAAGTAGTGAAGGTGGATCAGAGATTTTTCCTTGGTACAGGCTCTTCTTTACTATAGAGACTGTACATTTAAAGTGCTAAGGAAATTAACCTGGGAAACAGGTGAATAAATTGTGACATCAGTTAACAAAACACATTATATTTGAAAAGTGAGTGGGATATTACAGAATGAGAGAATATTAAAAAAACACTGTCGGTTTTGTTATTGTATTTCTGTGGATAACTGTAGCCTTGCTTTGTTAATTTTGGTAAAAGAAATGTTCAAATTATTGTCCTTTGTGTCATGTTTACCATTTTATTTCATGTAAGAATATATTTTTCAAGGGTGTTGAAATAATTTCAGTTGTGATAGTAAGACTATAAGTTGGCAAATAAAAGACTTGTTTCTTGAGGATCTTCAGGGGGTGGTGTTTGAGAAGATGTTACCTCTGAAGCGGTGAGTCATGTTTGTTTTCTTCTAAAGGTTTAGAGGAACAGGGTGTAAAATAAAGTCTTTCTGTGAGCAGTTTTGTCCTGAACCCATTGATGATACATATTAAAAAAATTAAATTAAAATGTTCTGAAAATAATGCAGACTTAACATTTTGGAAAGATTCTTTGAACTTAAAACATCTTGTTCTACTCTGAAGAGCATTCTGAAAACACTAAAATAGCAATCACATTATGAGGATTAATTTATGTTTTTGTTTTTAGATGTTTTTAAGTGCCACAGTCTTACTGAACTCTGAATTTGGTGGTTTTGAAGTTTAATTTAAGCAGCATAACTGTTCTACTTAAATACCTAAGCTCTTTCACTGAAAGGCCCAAGATGACTGGAACAGGGAAAATAGTGTTGAAACTGCAAATCCTGGCACGCTAGAAATATTCAGAATGTGCTCTCCTGGACATATCTACATTGTAGAATACACGATTACATTTCTCCTTTTTAGATATACCTAAACTAGACTTAAACTGTTGTTAGTTCATTTCAGTACAACTGCTAGTTTTATTGCTAAAGTGCTGTGCTTTCAAGTTAATAAACTAAGCCTGCCTCAGCTGCTGTGTAATGCTCATGCTGTAGGATTTGTATTAATACCTATACCTGTTTTAAGACAGTTTGAGGATGTTCGTGTTGCAGAGCTGCTCATCCAACGTGTAGATGCTCAAATTTTCTTTCGGTGAATTCTGGCAGCTGCTCTATCCAGTCTTAAATTATGATGATCTGCATCATTTGTTCATGAAAACTTTCCACTTGGCTGCCTTTTTTCTTCTGCCCTCTTTCTTCATTCTCATCCCAGCTTGGAGCACTCTATCTGCGGGTCTGTTAATTCATTAACAGTAACTTCTGTGTAAATGTGTTTCCGTTTTTTCTCCAGGGAATCAATTGGTCTGCTTCGATATGCTTCACCTCAGACAAATTGCTAGTGTATGCATTTTATTTATTTATTTGCAACTGAAACACATTAAAATTAATGAAGGAAGCATCATTTCCGTGTCACTAAACTGCATGGTATAACATATGTCTATGTAATACCAGTGGTGATGGAATGTCGAGTCTGTTGAATTATCTGGTCAGTGGAGTCATTCCCAAAGTCTTGCTTTCACGCTCAGCTTTGTTAGTTTGTTGAGGGACCAGTGAAGTCCAGCACAATCTGCTCCAAGATTTTGCCAGGCACAGAGGTGAGGCTGACTGGTCTGTAATTCCCTGGGTCATCCATTTCCCCCTTCTTGAAAATGGGGGTTATATTTCCCTTTTTTCCTGTTGTGAGGAACTTCAGCTGACTGCCATGATTTCTCAAATATGATGGCCAGTGGCTTAGCAACTTCATTCGCCAGCTCCTTCAGGACCCGCTGATGGATTTCATCAGGTCCCATGGACTTGTGTACGTTCAGGCTCTTAAATGGTCTCGAACCAGATCCTCTCCTCCAGTGGGCGCAAGGTCTTCATTCTCACAGTCCCTTTGTGTGCCTTCCAGGCCTTGGGTAGTGTGGTCAGAGCCTTTGCCAGTGAAGACTGAGGCAAAGAAATCATTCAGAACCTCAGCCTTCTCTAAATCCTGTGTAGCCAGTTCTCCTGATAGTTTCTGGAGAGGACCCATGTTGTCCCTAGTCTGTCTTTTATTTGTGATGCACCTATAGAATCCCTTCCTGTTATCTTTAACATCCCTAGCCAAGTTTAATTCTAACCAGGCCTTAGCTTTCCTTACTTGGTCCCTAGCTTCCCGAACAACATCCCTATATTCTTCTGAGGCCATCTGTCCTTGCTTCCACCTTTTTATAAACCTCTTTCTTCTTTCCTTTGAAATTTCCTCAGCATCTTCTTATCCATCCAAGGACGTCTCCTGGCCCTCCTGCTATGCTTCCTTCTCATTGGGATGCAACGCTTTTTAACTGGCTATGTATTGCACTTAGCAGTTTTTTGTTTCTACAAACTATTCGTACAGTATCTAGAATGTGTAGCAATTATTTGTTTTCCTTAGGGTATTTTTTTACTTCCTTAAAGGGCTGATTCTGAGCTAGTTCTTTTATGAAAGATCATATATCTGGTATTTGTTAATTTGATTCTACCATGCAATTTGCAAGAACTCAGGTGTAATGATTTGCATTTATTCGAAAAGACAAATCCAGGCAGAAGAGATATATAATACAAACTATTATTAGCAGTTGTAACCTGTGATGTGGACATGCATTTGTTTTTCTTATGTACATTTGGCATTGTATTATGCATACTTTTGAAAAGTACTGAGGCTATCAGTGCAATACATTATTTTGCATGGAAAATGTGACTATTAATATCTTACATTGTCTAATACAAGAGGAAAGCATGTAGGGCTAACAAGGTATGTTTTTTTTTTCCTAACCTGTTTCTTGCAAGGAGTTAATGGCTTGTTACCAGAATAATTAAAAGTGACGATTTAAGATGCCTAGTATGCAGTATTTCTCATGAGTTTTGGTATGGTTCTTCATGAAAATGTAACTTCCTAAACAGCATTCTGGCATTTGCTTAATGTTGTTCTGTTTTTCTCGGGGAATATGGAGACTCTGAGCAATCTGAAATATTTATGGTAATGACACCGACATTATTTTTGAAGGTGCAGGGAACTCTCTGGATTAAAAAAAAAACACGTTTAATTAGTACTGCTTTGTATGCTTCTCAGGTATCGCTCCAGTCAGTAAATTAAATGCTCCAGAATTGTTTCGGTAGATGCTAAGAGAGCTCTCCATAGACTCTTCAAGAGCAAGCTGAACTGGGTGTAAGATTTTTACTTTGCTGATCTACTAATTAGAATGCACCGTAATAGGTATAAAGATGGCAGGCATAAAAATCAAGAGACTGGGAGCTGACTGTGTTTATGTGAAACTTCTGGGTGCTATAATAGCAGACTCTTCTAGCCATCTCCCCCAAAACTGATGACAGGCTTCTAGCCTCAGACCTCTTAACCTGCAGCTTGCTATTGGCTTCTTACCATTACAGCTCCTTGGGTGCAGGAGAGGATAGCTTGTACAGTTTTAATTTGCATGGCCTGCCAAAAATAACTTAAAGAATATGCATTGAAAAATTTTAGCTTGTTTTCAGGAAAATCAGTGGGTAACTCCGTGTCCGTCCCTGGAGAATGAACAATGAGGACAGCTGCTCCTCAGTCTGTTTCTAAATTTGTCCCTTCTTTTGTCAGAATGTTTCAGTTTGCATGTTGGTACTCTCAATTTGAGTTCTGAAGACGCTTAACTCTTCCTGAATTCTGTGACTTTCAAAGGCCGATGAAGGCTTCTACAGTACGTCCTTATTTAACCCACCCAGTTGTCACACTCATAAGTGATGGATATGGAAAGTATACTGAATCAACAACATTGTTCTTCCTCCTTTTTAAGTGATTGACATAGATTCCTTGGATCTGTTAGTGGAAAATTTTACTTAATTAAAGTTGGTTTAGATAAGTTTGATTTTTTTGTTTTGGTTTTTTTTGTTTGTTTGTTTGTTTTTCCTTCTGGAAAGGGCAGTTGGAAAGAAGCTGCTAGAAAGGAAGTGTGTCCTACAACACAGAACCATTAGAAGGAAAACAAAGTAACTGAGAAGAGATTTGGAAAGAATCTGGAAAAAAAAAAAAGAACACCAGTGTTATTGCAAAATATTTTAAAAGACTTGGAAATACATTTCTTCTGGGGGAAGAAAGATGTTTCTTTTAAGTTTTTGGTTTTGTTTTTTTTTTTTAAATTTCAGTTGTATGCATTACATCCTTCATCAGCTGGAAAGTGGAAACAAATTGGGGAACATCCATCACTGATGCTAAAGCCTATGAAAGCTATCCCTTTTAAGTGTTTAATAAAATAATCTGTATCCTTCATGCTAAATGAAGAGAGTTTCTAGAATTATCTCAGCTCTTCATCTGCAACACTATTAACGTTAAAAGATTTATTTTGGTGGCAGTGGGGATGATTTTTCTGCCTTTGTTGTTAGGTAGGCCTAAATTTTTCAGTGCTCCTGCTGCACTGTTGCATGTGGGTTAAGGCAGAATACAGCCTTGTTGACTTGATTTGAGATAATTCTGGGAAAACAATGCTCTAGAAATCTCTGATAGGACAGTTTGAGTGGATTATATGTATTTTGTGAAATAACAGTATTTGAGACTTGAAATCTAAAGGATATTTTGGAATTGTGCTTCTCCCTTCCTTCCCTGGGGGGGGGTGGGGAGGGAAGTGTACATGATTTAATTTTGTGAGCAGAAGTTAAGGCTAAGATGTTGCTAGGGTGTAATTCCATAAATATTCACCCTGACTGACATCAGAGGCAGATTGAGAAACTTAATCTCAAAAATCCTGTGTAGCAAGGATTTTTAATATTCTTTAACATGAAGTATGTATGAATTGTACCTTACTGCAGGTGATGTTACTTATTGAAGATTTCTTTATCTGTTGAGAAAAGCTTGCAATACACAGTGAATAGAGAAGCAACATTGTGAAATGGGAAATGTGAAAGGCAGTTGGCTTTATGGCTAATTAGCCAGTCCCTCAGGAATCTATTTTATTTCTGATGGTCTGCAGATAAACCCATATAACTTAAAGCTGAAGCAGGAGTTGGTTGCATAGTTATTGATTTCTTGGCTTAACATATGGTAGTTTCATATTGCTTTGAGGAGTTTCCCCTTAGGAGTGTACTTTGGTGGTAAAAGCCTGCAATACATAAATTTTGTATTTGAATCTTTATCTTAAATGTCTAATTGCAAGTGAAATGCTTTGACACTATGTATTTGGAGGCATGGGTTCATACCTCTGTGTTAATTTTAAATATTCTTTTTGATTTTTACTCACTCTTTTAATAAAGAGGGCTCCTACTGAAATGGGCACTACCAAAGTGAATAGTCAGACATGGCTGTCAGGCAGTAACTGAGATGAATGCATAGGTGAGGCTTTACCTTTACTTCGGAATGTTGGAATTCCTACCTAAAAATGGTGTTGAAAAAAGAGAGTAGGACAAGGGGACTTAATGCTGTGTTTAAGATGCCCTTGCATTTTGTTTAGGTAGGTTTGTGTTTCCATGATAATGTTTCTTTTCAGAGCAAAGCAAGTAGAAAAGAGGCAAAGCCTGGCTAGGAGCATGATTGGGTATTCTAAATGATTGTATGTGAAGAAACAAATGTTACTAGTGCTTGGTTTTGTTGTTATACCTGGACTTGTAGTTGTTGCTGCTTAATATTGAGTGTGTGATGCCAGCAGCTTTATGTAGAAGTAAGCCAGTTATGGATTCACTGATATCCTGAAGTTGTGAACTCTTGATTTAATATTGCCAGTTTATCTTCTGTAATAAAATACACGCATAAACCTCTCTTAATTTTCATGTGTTTGGGCATTTAAAGTATTTGTAGAAGGAAAAAAAATAATCTGCTGGCAATTGGATGTAATGGCTAGGGAGAGATTCAGAACTCCAGATGTTCTTAGACTAGTTGTGATTTCTGGCTTAATTTGCTTTAATTTTTGCTAAAGACCTGCATTGCTTGAGAACAAACACAACTTTCTTGCTTGACCTCCCTTGATTCTCTGAAATATGATTCTTGATGTAAAATTAAACAATGATTGTAGTAATAGGAAAGAAAAAAAAAAGAGGGAAAAAACCCCAACCACCCACCCACCCACCCAACCTAGAAATGCTAGGACACAGGGAGGGCAGAGAGAGCAGAGAGCAGGAAAAAAAACATGCTGTTTGATCGCTTTGCTTTGGAGAGCCTTTCATTGCATAGTTGGTTTAGTTTTATAACCAAGACAATTTTTTTTTTTTTTTTTTTTTGGTGTATATTACTGTACCTTAAAGTACAGACACCTCTAAAGAGTGTTGCATGTTGAACACAGATCTCATTTTAAAGACTGAGGAACTTAGTAAACTTGACTAAAAAAGGCAGTACCGTGAAAACAGGTGTTTAGGGACTGTTTAAACATTGGTGCTTAACTTGTGTACTGGCAAATCCTATTAAGGGTAACATTTAATTTTTACATCAAGAAGGTATTTGCGTTAGTCGTTGGCACAGCTTCCTTCTGATACCTCCTGAAGAGGTATGTGTTTGGATAGTGCAATGCTAGTTTCCTCTCCCTTGATTGGTTTAGGAGGATCTCTTATGTATGAAATAATAATTTCGTCAATCTCTGCCTGGTCTTCTGAGACTGTTACTTGTTCACAGGAAGCATGTAAGCATCTGAAACAAATTGCGGTTCAGGTCATAAAGCAGTAAATGTCTAATACGCCTAATTTTCTTGTTTGGCATATTTCATCTCTCTTCAGGACAGAAGTATACCTTTTATTGTTGTTGCTGAAAACCTAACATGTTTCATCTTCTGTAAAAACTGTCAATTGATGATAAACTAATAACTGTTGGATACCAGTAACTTTCAGTTACAACTGATTTGGGTTATATATGAATTGTTGAACTGACCAGATCGGTTGACTTTGCTTTAATTTCTGATACTTATATCCTGCCTTGCCTTCTAATTTTAGTACATTTGTGCTTGTGCCCTATTTCTATCAGAGTAAGTCCTGAATTATAGATTATATTGAAAAGATGATTCTTTAAAATGAATAATTCAAAACATATCTGTTGGAAGGTGTGCTAATTCAGTTATTATAGCGAGTGAACCTCTTAGTAAGCAAGGGTGCTACGATTTTGGAGAAACAGTCTACAAGGGCATGTCACATATTCTTGGCATGTGAACTATACAGCTCATGAATTCAGTTAGCTGTAATGTAATCTATCCTATCAAAGTGGTGTTGGCTTTGCTATTCATTACTCTTTACTGCAGACTATTATCCTGTTTTAAAAGATATCCGACCAGGTTCAGATAATTAATTCTGAGATTTTATGGGGTGAGAGAATGTGAGAGAGTGGAAGTGAGAAGCAACTATGGCAGTAAACAAAATAACCTGTGGTTGGGTAAATGGGTGTATGTGTGTAAATATATGTATATAAAAATGCCCATGTATATGTGTATATGTTGCTAAGAAATTTAATGTATCATGAAGACATACATAAGATAGCAGAGTGAAATAACTTAAAATCTGAAAGAAAATATTCTTATGAAAAAAGAACTTGATTTCTGAGTTTTGAGTATTAATGATTAACTGCTTTCAATGACTGGAAAATGAGAACACTGGGAATGTAAAAAGGGCTCTGTATGGCTGACTAGCTCATAACTGTAACTGTGATATGAGGGCTTGGAAATTGCATTTCTATTAGTAAGGTTTGTCTACTAGTCTTCACTATTATTGCTACTATGTAGTATACTGGATACTCTTTATGACCATACAGATCATTATGAGTTAAGATGTGAGAAATAAGTCCTCATGGCCTGTGGAATACAGCAATTGATAAAATCTTTAATGCTGAGAATTGTTTTCCATGCAGTTTTCTAAATACACTACGTGTAAGAGTTAAAGTCTTCCGTCTAGACTAGGGGCTCGTGAGAATGGATGTAACCATGTAGCACTAAGCATGGATAGGTCATTTTTAGATCACGAAATTCTGATCTCCTGATGCTTTTGATTGTCACAGAAAATGCAGAGGGGGCTTGGGGATTTTTGTTTTGTTTCCTTTTTAAAGCTTTGCTTTCCATTTGAGGCATTCTTTACATTAACCAGCCCACATAGGGTAGAGAGCTGTCCATGTGTACTGAGTCAGTGTATTGTCCAAATGGTTGTCCTGAAATACAGTTTTTAACTTCTCCATTGACTTGTCTACACATCTTAAGTGATTTGCCAATGTACTACTTTGAGCTTAGTCACCATCATAAGTTAAGCGGATGAATGCAATGAATCGTTAAGCTGAGATTCTGTAATTTGATGTCAGTCTTGAGCACTGGTTCTTAGTAAGGATGAGATTTTATCAGGCCAAACTCAGATACATTTGAAGAGTTGTGTAATGTTTGTTTGTTTCTTCTCAAAGCATTTAGAAATGGAACTAAATTTGATGGTTTTTGAAGGGCTTTCAGATTTCATGGCAAGTTCTCAGGTCTTATGCAGATTTGTGTAGGGTATGTGCTCATTCACGTATGTGCCTACTCTTTCCCTCCTTTTGGATTTATATGGGTTTTAGTTTGTGCTGTTCAAATCCTACGGTGTAAGGATGAGGTGACTTTTTAATATTTTATTTTAATGGAGCCAATCCTCGAATTGACAGATAATGTTTAAGAAAGGCCTACTCTTAAGCAATTTAGAAATCAAGTTTGAACACAAATTTGAAAGTTGCCATCAGAAATGACACTTGATGTCTGTGTTTTGAAAGAGTGTATAAAATTTAAAGAAGCATATAAAATGCTGTAAGTATAAAATGGGTTTGAAATCACTTATCTGCATTTTGATATAATATTCCAAGAAGTAACTAGCTTAACTCTTCTCCATGGTTTATATTAGCTTGGAAATTTAGGAGTGAGTACTGCAGCTTGATAAGCTTATATCAAAGGATGCTAAATTGTGCTCACCTGTCCAACAAAGCATCCTTTGAGGAATCTTAAAAGCCTTGGCCAATGTATGATTGAAGCATATGCTCTGTATGGTATTTTATTTCTCTTTTTCACTAGTGTTTAATTTTGAACTTTGTCCTTTGCTCCTCATGTGACTGTATAAAGAATTCTCTGTTTCATATTGTGACTCATGGATAATTTCAAATCTGAGAAGTCCTTTCTTATACCTATATATGTTTATTCCTTAAATATTTTGTTCAGGAGCAGCTAATAGTCCTTGCAAATGAGAGTTATCTCTATAAACTTGTACAACACTCTTGCTTTTGGATGGGGAAAATCTGTTGTTTAGATTTTCCTGTATCCTTGTCTGTTTATGACATACTGCATCTTCCCACCTGTGTTTTCAGATGTAGGAAATCGGCAATATATATCTCATGCAAATAGGGATTAAATATTTTATCTTAGATGATTATATGCTAAAAAAAAAAGGGTAAAAATCGTGCAGAAAATATTTCCAGCACAAAAATGCCATCTCGTATCAGTCAAAATGTCTATACTTACTGTTGCATAATTAATCATTGTTACGATTATTATGATTTGTGTCAGACTCTGAAACTTACTTTAGTATTGACTGTAGTGACCCAGTCACCTCTTGATTTATGTTTTCTTGTACAGTTTGTTTCTGGAGAGTCATTTTGAAAATGAAGGTTATTTTATGAAAGCAATTTTTGTAGGCTGTTTGGGTGTACTCTGCCATAAATTCTCAAATTCTCTCATCCTTTTTCACCTTTACCCATTTAAATAATTGTCAGTTATGTACAATGTTCTATTTGAAGTCTTATTTGTTGTCTTGATTGGGTTTCTTACCTCTGCAGAGGTATATGTTGGTGAGAGAATAGATCCCAGTTTGGAAGATGGGAGGGAAAGAAAGTGTTTACATGAAACTAACGAGGACAGTTTATTTCTAACTGTGGAAACTTGGTAGAGTGTCTTTTCTTTCTGTTTAAGAAGCTGTATTGTAAAAAAGAAAAAGGAGGGGGGGGGGATATTCTATGATTCAGTAGTTTTGTAGGCTGAACTGAAGTTAGAAAACAGCAGGATTGTAGTTGAGTTTTGACAAAATTTTCTGCATTCTAGAGTTAAAAAAAAAAAAATAAAAACCAAAACCAGTGCAGTGGTCCATACAATCCTGGATAGCATGAAAAAGTTTAAAGACCACAGTCCCTTTCTGTTAGAGTATTCAAGTTTTTACACTAAACATAAGTGTTAAATTAACATTGCCGTATCTTCAGTTACATTGTGTATTAATACAGAGAATATTTTCGGTCTTCTACTGGTGATGTAATGTCAGGGCGCTATAGAGATATTCTTCTGAAATGTTTAATTGATACTTGAGAGTGAATTTGGAGACTGGGATTTTGAAACCTGATATTTGTATGTGTATTTGCTCTACTTCCATATCAGATATAACTTGATTTGGATATTCTAGACTTGCTTCCTCTTTCTATCATAATACCTCTTTATGTGGAGAATATTATGTCCATTCTAGTGCCAAACAACAGTGACTTCATCACCTTATCCTGGACAGTGCCACACTATTTTTTGTATATTATAGTATGAGAGTATTTGGAAGAGTAATGAATATGCGAAGTAAATTCTAGGTACATAGAATCATAGAATAGTTAGGGTTGGAAAGGACCTTAAGATCATCTAGTTCCAACCCCCTGCCATGGGCAGGGTTTCCTCCCACTAAACCATGTCACCCAAGGCACTGTCCAGCCTGCCCTTGAGCACCGCCAGGGATGAAGCATTCACAAGTTCCTTGGGCAAGCCATTCCAGTGCTTCACCACCCTTAAAGAATTTCCTCCTTATATCCAATCTAAACTTCGCCTAAGTTTTAACCCATTACCCCTTGTCCTATCACTACAGTCCCTAATGAAGAGTCCCTCCCCAGCATCCTTATAGGCCCCCTTCAGATACTGGAAGGCTTCTATAATGCATCTTTACTCTATAGTCTCTCGGGAATATCATATGAATATAAACAAAGCCTTCCCTTTGGGAAGTACTTTCTTCCACTCATGAATTCTCAGTGTATTAACCCTTAACCAAAAATAGATCTAGTTGCAGTGCTTGTTCCAGATCAAAGTAGTGTTTTAAGAGAAGGTTCTTACTGGATTGTAGCTTGAATTTTTTTTTTTTTTTTTTTTTTTTTGGTAAAACTTAATTTACACAAGACAGAATACAGGGTCTCAGTGACCCAGCACACTGATCATAGCTTAGAGATGCAAAGGAATTATTTGAGTCTTTTGGGAAGGTATTCATTTTGTTATAGTTACAACTCGTAAGTTCTTTGTGAATATTAGAATAAAGCCTCTAGTATTCAGAAAAACCCATTCAAAACGAAGACCAAACTAAATAAAATTTTCAAAATGGGGTTTAGTTATTTCAGGAATCTTTTTCTGGTTTTGTCTGCATAACAGCTCAAGTGCAAGGTAAACAAGGATTTCATCTGGTTGTTCCAAATGTAAGCTGTTTAATAAGCGAGGGAGCTCCAACTCAAGGTGTCTGGGGAGACTGTTGTTTGCTGAAATAATGGAGGAATTCTGTCTCTTGCCTTGTGTTTGGGGTCCAGTCAAGCTGGTCAGTTACTGTTTGTACACTATTAGCCTGCATTTTACTACTTTTACAAAAAAAGTATTGTAAAAAGACTTTTTATAAGTTCCCACCATAAATAACAACACGCTGAGAACAATGGCAGCCTTTTGGGACAGATATCCATTGTATCTTTTAATGTCCAACCATAAAGAGATGATATGGGGCTGCATGGCCATCTATGGCAATTTTTGATCTTTGAAAGAATAAGGTTTAAAGGTATAATGTGAAGAACAAACTTTCTGATGCTTTAAGGCCTTTAACTACTACTCAGTGGACAGGCTTTGTGTTCAATGTCAGTGTCCAAGGGGGTTTGTGTTTGTGTGTGTTAGGTTGACTGGTTTGTTTTGTGTTGCTTGGTAGGTTTTTGTGCCTCCCTCCTGGTAGCACTAGGTCAGTGAAATTTTAAAATTAAAAGTCTGACTGAAAAAAGGTTACACTTTAAAAAAAGAAATTGAGAAGTAGGTATTGGCTGCCACTGGACTTTAATTTCACTGTTAATTTGATAGAATTTGCTTTCTGGATATTAGTATCTGGATTTCAACCTATCCTAGCTAAATCTCAGTTTTGCTGGTATACTTGTATGTAAATGTGCAAATATATTTCTGGACTAGGGCCTTCTGTGTGTAATTCTGCAGTAACATGCAAAATCATAGAATAGTTAGGGTTGGAAAGGACTTTAAGATTATCAAGTTCCAACCCCCCTGCCATAGGCAGAGGCACCTCACACTAAACCATCTCACCCAAGGCTTCATCCAACCTGGTCTTGAACACTGCCAGGGATGGAACATTCACAACCTCCCTGGGCAACCTATTCCCACAATACTAATACTAAAGTGCAAGTGCAAGGTTTGTTTTGTTTGTTTTTTTTTTCTAGAAATCTTGGAGAACAGTACAAATAGGCTTATAAATGACCTTTGTATTCAGCAATCTTCATATACAAAACTCCTGCTGGAATTGTAGATAACACATGGCAGGGAATATGTAATCTTGAACAGTTTTCTGTTAGTTGCCTATTTAATGATTTCCTGAAACATACAAGAGTACTAAAACATGCTTGGATACATTTAAATTAGGTCAAAATCTTTGATCTATCTCATCCAGGTGCTCTTCAGCATAATTTACTCCTCAACCTCATACTTTAAAAGCATTGTAGAAACACCATGTTAAGGAGTAAATGGATAATCTGTGTCAAAAATAATTATAGGTTTTGTACACTGCATGTGAAATGTCCCCCTCGATTTATTTCTTCTTTAGCACTCCTTTAGATGAAGATAGAAGTGAAATGTAATTGAAAGGAATGTATTGTAAGAAGTACCAGTCCCTCAAAGGCTTCTGTTCAGTACTGGTGAAGGAGGAAGTCGGTCAAGTGCAAACAACGTGGCTTTTATTACATTCGTTCAGCAATAATAAACCTTTGTACTTTAACAAGATTTTCTTGTTTGCTTTTTAAAAGGACAGAGTCAGGAATATTAAGCCTTATACTTTCTTTGCAGTAATATGGGATTGACTTGCATCAAGTGTCTCGAGACAAAAATAAGCTGATTTATGTAAAAATCCTAGACGTGTATAGAGACACATATTTCTGGGTTGAAAAGGAAAGTGGCTAATCAGGTATTAGATACCTACCCCTATTTAGCCACACATAGTTCAGAGGGGGCTGCTTTTAAGGTTAGTCTGTGCTGCTTGATGTAGTATCTGATCTGCATCAGAACTCCATGCAACTTGAACTTCTACGGAACAAAGTGTCTCTTTAAAACTTTGATGGCTTATTGCATTTGTGTTTGTTTTATTAGTCATCAATTTTATTTTTACTTTTCTTAGATGAGAATATTTTATTTAATATTTACATTCCAAAAAGATCTCAGTTAATGTGCTTATTTTAATCTCTCCCTACCAGAAAGAAGCAATTCTGTGAAAAGGATTTTAGTGACTTTTTATAATTCTGAAAAGTTCAAAAATGGCTTCTCTTTCTAGTATACTTTCTAATTTCTGGGTTCTTTTCCAGCTATTAAAAAGTGTCAGGTTTTGATAATGCTTTAATTAATTATCAGATGAAATAGATAATACTCTGTGTTTTAACTTGGACTCTATTGCTAGCCAGATAGATAAATGATTCTTAGCTTAACTGTGCTCGTCTTCTGAAAACGTGATAGACCAGTGTCTTTTTCGTTCAGGTCAATACAGATTGATACATTTTACTTTTAGCAGGGGATTTGGTATAATTTAACAGGCCTCATAAATGTACTTCAGCCAAAGTGGTATAGCGCTTAGTTTCTAGGTAAAAAAAAAAAGAGTATATCTTTAAAGGTTTCTACTGAGCTATCTTAATTAAAAAAAAAACAACAGTTTGCAGTTGAGGCCTTCCAACACTTCATGTGTGGTATTTAAGTAGGTAAAAGTATGAATAATAATGGGTTTGTAATGTACTGTTTTCAATGCAGAGGAAAAACTTTTCATCCATTTGTCTGTTCATAATCTTTATATGAATGTGGCACAAATCACAAATAGTGGAAAGCATGGGAGGAGGTGTAGAAATACCACAGAAGAGCCAAGGGGGTAGATACTAGTTTTATAAGAATTGTTCTGAAGATTATGAATGCTAAAGTTTTGTGAAGGGACATGGACATGCATTTAAATTCCATGTTCTAAGAGCTGTTTAGAAATGTAAAGGGTTAAAGGTCATCTTATCACCAGCAGGCTGGTGACTTTCTGGTCTCATTTATTTATTGGTTCCTGGTATTTCAAAATAAAAAGGAGAAACTTTCAAGGATTCTGCTGATTTTGTTTAAAGGCATGCTGGTATTTGTAGTAGTTTTATAGACACCCAGTAAGTTGTGAGCCAGAAAAAAAAATAATGTAGAAATAGAAAAAGAACTCTCATCATGGGTGTTCTGTTGAATGGCACTTTTTGGAAATTGAGAACTGTCTCTGAGCTTTGTGAAAAACAGGAAGCTTCACTGATAGGTATTAATTAGCTTGTTGATTCCCGCCTTTTCAATTCTTAAGGATTGTAATTTAGATAGATTTAAATGGGTGGGTCAACCACAGGAGTTGTTGACACAATTGTTTGGTATTCTTCTGACATACCAAATCCTGTGCACAGTTGGAAAGACACTACGCCAAATTCTAGATTGTTACATGTAGTTTTAGTGTTGCGTTGTAGGTTCACTGTATAGCAAGCAAGAAGGAACCTGAAAATGTCAGATGTTTGGAATCTGGAAGCGGCAAAGAGTTTGGATGTTTTTTCCAGCAACATCTTTTGAGTCAAAAGCTAGGCTGTGCTTCTGACATGCTACTTTTCAGCTTCACATGAGCTGGGATAAAGAATTAATGATGCTGAGTTTTTTGTTGAGAAATGGGTTAATGACAGATAAGTCTAGAATCCAAAATAGAAGTAAGAGATAACCGCTAGTATGCTAGTGGCAATAAAGTTTCTGGGGCACGTAGACTGAGAAGTAATGGTCTTGCCTGGAATGTAGCTGACATATTTCTTGTTGTGTAGTATCTTACATTACTGCTAAGTAGACATTTTCTCTGTGCAAGGAGTTCCTAGTGTAAACTGAATTATAGCATAATGGATAAATGAATAAAGTCACAGAAGCAAGCTACTCTGGCACAGCTGCATATGATGGATGTTGCTCAGGGTGAACACTACACAAGGCATCTCTACTTTCTGTGCTTTTAAGCTCTTTTAATCAGACTATTTCCTCAGACATGAATATTAAAGGATATAAAAAAGCTTTGCTAAAAGTATTGTCTGGCATTTACTTCTTCAAATAACATGAGGTACAGCTCTAGACAAACAGTGGGCAGCCTGTGAAACTTCCCTTAAATTTCTTTATTTCTCTGGTGTGTTTTTCATGTTTAGATCAGAACCCTCTAGAGTGGTACAGAAGCATGGAAGCAGTGGTCTAAGAGTTATGGTGGGCAATCCACAGCTGGTTTGTGGACCACTGAAGACAATGAATTTGAGAAGGTTGAGTGGCAGTCTGCAAGGGATGTTCAGTTGACGCTCGGGCATCTATTGGTTGAAAAATAACAAAAAAAAAAAGGTAAACTTGGCTACTATGATGACCAAAATTATTACCCTTGTTCAGTGTTGCCCTCTTCATATGCCAGCCATGTTTTCTGTTGTAGGAGCCCATAGTTGCTCTTGTCAAGTGGTTTCCCCATATATTTCTCTCAATTGTAAATCTTCTGATTACCAGTCTATTTGAGCAGGCTGGTTTCTTTTGCTGTGCCATTTCTTCCCCTTCTTTGTCAAGAGTTACTGATAAGCCCTGCTCCCCTGTTGAAGACATGTATTGCTAGGCTGTTCAAGTTGCATTCGAAGGTGAGACAGAGATTAAATGGCAGACAAATTTGACATTCAGTAGTGATACAATTCACATAGTTTATCTCTTGATATTCAACATAATTAAGTCTCTTATGCCTGTGGCTACCAATATAGACTAACGTGACAAGGTAGCAAATGTTTCTTCTAACTAAATAAAAGCAGATACATACAATGCTTTTTCTGGGCATCTTGTGGAAGTCAGGGCCAACCCTTTTGGGACTCAGAAAACAGGCCTCAGGGTCATGGATCTCATATGACCTAGTTTATTCTTCACTAAAACAGATAGTAGCCATCTGACAAGGCAAACTTGGTTTGAAGAAAGAGCTGGGTACTGAAAGGATGGGAAGCTGGAACAGCTGGCCCTAATTAGTAGGAGCAAATAAGGAGGCAGAGTATTAAGTTAGTCACCTACATCATTAACAAAACAGTCACTACGTGACTACTCACTCAATTGTTTTAGCCAATCAGAAGTTGCAGGATTGGTTTTCCTAGTGTCAAAAGTATCTAAATGTGCATCAGAAATATTCCCACATTCTTTAGTGTTTTCTACCAGGCTTCAAAGAGAGTAAAATCCTGGAAACTGGCTAAGGTATTTTGGCATGGCATTAGGGAATCCAGCTTGTTTTGTAAGACTGAGAATGCCCTTCTTGTGTTTGATACCTAGGCCAAGCTGGTCCTCCGCAGTTTTTGGTCTCCTCCCTTTGTGTGTGTTTAACATGAGAAGGTTACCTAATTGAGAAGATTGCTGGCATTCCTTCAAGTTCTGCAACCATATTAAATTTGCAGAGGTATCCCCAAATTTTATTGTTTCTGTTGTAAACAGATTATACTGGATTAGTGGTTAGCATTTTGTATGCTTTATTCTGTTTGCCCATTTTGTCCTGAAAATCTTGAGTTGTGTTGCAGTTTGCAAATAGCACAGCCACACTTTACGTACTTTTTTACTGGTAGCCAGAAACTTTCATTTGCTATTTGCCTTAGCAGGGGGAAAGGGACTGTGCAAGTCAACTACAAATGCTCCTTCAAACCTTGTAATGACTTTTCATGAGGTATGATTTTTCTGATGTAAGTACATTTCTTGTTTTCTCTAAAGCATGCTGTAATAAGAGACAGGTAGGTTTATGTGTGTGTGTAGTCATTGCTCTTTTTTCAGCAGGCTAGCACTCATACAGAACTGTACGCAGTTTCCCACAGTTCTCTTGGTTTGAACTAAACATTAAATAAATGTTAGTCGAGTATTGTGCAAATCTGTAAACACTATTTCCTTTCATTATTATGTGCAAGATGGACAAGTACAGAATATTTCTATTTTAAGGTAGACCTAAGGAATGTTTACTTGCCTGTCACAGAAGGTCAAATTTAGCTGAGCCCTGAGGTGATGTGGGCAAATTAAAAAAAAAACAAAACACTTCTTTCTTGGGGATTAGCAGAAGCTGTTCCATGAGTTTAGTGTCTGCTTTCTGGAGAGCAGAAGTCAGCAATACCTTGATAGAAGACTCATTACCCTGCCTTTTTCTGCTTCCAAAAACCTTATTTCAAATTTATGGAGCTGGGGTTCCATCTTGCTGCCAATTTGCTGCTTTAATTTTTTTTTTAGTTTTCTTCCCATGAATGTGAGGGGCAGAATTTCCACCTGGTCACAGCAGTAAGACTTGTTTTATGTATAAAACAGCAAGATTTTCTTGACTGTGCTAAATAACCATAACAACACCTTCATGCAGCCTCCCACCTTGACCGTTGTGTCCTTCTCTGCCTCCTGCATTTATTTTCAAGGAATAGAAATTTTAAAATCTGCAGAAATGGCAAAAAAGACAGGAGCAGAAGATCCACATCAAAAGTTTCAAGTGAGATACTTGAACTGTAGTCATCTTTGTATGCAAACTTTACCTGGTTATGTGAAGACTGGCTAAAAGCGTAACGATAAAAAAAAGGCTTAAGAATTAGTCCTGTATGTGGCTGTGCCAGCGCATAAATTAAATCCCATTTCCATGCTTCATACAACTGTGTTTAAGTTTCAGCAGCTTCCCTTGCTCCCTGTTGTTCATGGCCCCCACATGGTTCAAGTCTTTTTTGTCTTGTTCAAAGAAATACATAGTGCTCACTATGTTTGCTCTTTCCAGTGAGAGAAGTTTGACTGAACAGTTTAAATGATATAAGTAAATCCCAGATATCTTTCCAGAACATTGCTGCTATTTTTCTTTAGGGCTTTTAGAGAGCATATTTTTTTGTCAGCAGTGCTGGGAGGGTGTGTTAGTATGTCTGAATACTGTCACTACCAACTGATGCAGACCTAATGGATTTTCTGGGAAGACTTGAATGGGAAAAAACTTCATATTATGAGATGTCTGAAAACATGTTAGGTGGCTTCTTGGTCTGTATTGTCATCTTAATTTCCATAGTTACTTGAAACTGAGCTAAAGGCATTTGAAAAAGACTTGCCTGCAATCAGTTCAACAATAAAACTGGTTAGGGAGGTTGTGTGTTCTTGCCTGTCTGTGTGGTCTTCTGGTTTTCCCAGAGGCTCTCTAGATTAGGTGCTTGCCACTATTCTGGAATAGCCTGCCAGGCTTTGCTGTTCCTGGCAGAGACATTTTTAAAGAGGCTGTGTTTCCAAATTTAGAACTCTTGCTAAATAAGTCCCTTACAGGTCCTTCTTTGAAAATGGATAGAACTTGTGGTTGCTATTATTATTACTGTTATTTCTGAGCAGCACCGTTTGTAAAGTTAGACCAATAACATAAGGAAAAATTAAAGCATTCTAAAATAAAAATTTCTAGGACACGTAGAACAAGTCATAAAATATGAGATCGCTAGAGACTTAGGAGCAATTGGGTATGTGTTCCCTTCTGATTTTCCTGTTAAATATGTCTATGGAAGCACTTTGTTCATACAAGTATCAAAATGTGTATAAACCCAGCATTTACTTTGTGGGTTGGTGCTGTTAATTTCCCCGAGTCCACATTTTCAAGTCTTCAAAATGTAAGATGATTTTTACTTTCAGTGTGCAGTACGACTATTTATTCTTGACAGTGTTTTTACTCAGAAATTTCAACTCCTAATTCTGAATTAACCTAAGTAATTTCTTTTGTGTATGCATTCAATTCACATGTAAATAATCAGTATTTTAAATAGTTTTAACAGGTGGCTGTGCTTGAAAGCTTTTGGGCCTTTTTTTTCCTTTTTTTTTCTTTTTTTTTCTTTTTTTTTTTTTAAAAGCTCATGCCCGTGCAAATAAGGTTGTCATGTGCAAATAATGTATAGTTATGTAATGTGGCTGCATTGCTGAAGGATTTAATTGCATGGTAAATTTCCCAGGGTAACCTGATGGCTTGCTTCACTGTAACAGCAGGCTTTATCTAAGACCTGTGTACTGTTTTCATGCTTAAAGAACTGTAATTCAGGACAGGTGGGAACGTAAAACTGTTTTGATACAATCTTTTGTGCTTGGACAATTGTAATCCTCGGTAGGGTTGTGTGGTGAGAAGTTTTATCTGGAAAGCTGGTTTTGAAAGCTGTGTTGGTAATGAAACTGCAAGTTCCATCAAATTGCATCACTGAAGTTTTTAGTTTTGAGTTTGTAATATGAGTGTTTTGTTTGTTAGTAAAGGGCATGCTCTTAAACAATATTACAAGTGACTGGAAAGAATAACTTAATTAAATGTAAATGGTTTAGGTAAGAATGCACATATGGAAAACAACCTTTTAAAAAAATAATTTCTCCAGTTTATTCAACCTACTGGAAGCAAAAACTCACTTGTTTTTCCTCCCCTCCCCACGTAATTTTCTGGTCTGCATTCCACTGCCATCTTCCCCTTACTTTCTCCCCACCCCTCTGCCCCTCCTCAAAACCCCCTGCCCCTCCTCAAAAATCTGTTTCCTTTCACCTAATTAGTCATCTTTCTGTACCCACTACACATCTTAGAAAATTGTCTTGTAGTATAGATTGATCATATATAACTGGCCAGAGCGATCAGAAATCAGTTGACATACTGGTTAATAATACTGAACCAAGTCTTCTCAACAAGACGGTGACTTCTTAAAAGTCAGGAAATTGGTTTGAATGCCAAGCATCCTAGTATCTATTTTATTGTTCTAAAGGAACCTACATGGTATTGCTTAATGAATGAAAAAACAATAAGCACCCATCCAACAAGTTGACCTGTGTGTCTTCAAATGCATAACGTGGTGCTGCAGTACAAATACCAGTGTGGCTAAATGTGCTAGTTTTAACTTTCACTTCAAACTAAAAGAAATACTCAGTCATGTGTAATTGCCTTGAGTGCAATGTGCTTATAAGGAGCTTTAATGACTACTGTATTGAACAGAGAAATACATAACACATTACTTAAAAGGCAGTATGCTTTTATTTTCCTTTTATGTTTTGAAGAGTGAATTGCAAAAACGAATACATTAACTACAAAAAAAAGGGTGGCTCAGATCTGCTGTTTCCATTTAATACAATAATGCAAAACTATAAGCAGGTTTTTTAATTTGCTTTCAGAAGGGTCAGCAAAGTATTTTTTCCCATCACTCTTATCCTACTGAATGACTTCACCTCTCTGTGCACATTTAAGGGAATAATCTCCTCGCCTGAGTCACTGCAAACATCTGTTCTCAGTCACAGAATCACACAATCATAGAATAGTTAAGATTGGAAAGGACCTTAAGATCATCTAGTTCCAACCCCCATACCATGGGCAGGGACACCTCCCATTAAACCATGTCACTCGAGGCTCTGTCCAACCCGGCCTTGAACACCACCAGGGATGGGGAGCAATCACAAGTTCCTTGGGCAACCCATCCCAGTGCCTCACCACCCTCACAGTAAAGAACTTCTTCCTTATATCCAGTCTAAACTTCCCCTGATCTAAATTAAAACTGATCTCTGAAATTGAAGAGTGTTTCCTAGCCTTTTGTCTGCACTTGAGAGCAGTTTTGCTTGTTACATTTCATTGGTTATGTTTGAATTTTACATACTTACTTTGTTTATACATCTCCTTTGTCCTTTCTCAGGACCACTTCTCTTTGCAAGAAATGTCTCCAGTACCTATTCAACGAAAAGCAGTATCACAATACCATTATTTTTAGTAAATCATTATTATTAAAAGTTGAGAAATCCCAAGAAAAACATTGTGTGAAAACAGTTAAAATGTGATACTGATGTATTGATGAGGAAAAAACCCAAACCAGGAATGAGTTCCTGTAGATTTTAATATAGTAAATTACCTTTTCTTTTTTCCTTTTTTTTTTTTTTTTTTACAGTAAGTTGACATTTCTTCTTCAACTTTTCAGGCACAGGTACCTTTGGGCGTGTTCATCTGGTGAAGGAAAAAATGGCCAAACGTTACTTTGCACTAAAAGTAATGAGCATTCCTGATGTCATTCGACTGAAGCAAGAGCAACATGTGCACAATGAAAAGTCAGTCTTGAAAGAAGTCAACCACCCCTTTTTGATCAGATTGTGAGTTGTTCTATTTTTTTTAATTCATTTAACTTATGTAGAAAGTGCAGATAAAGTGTTCCAGAACTTCATTGCAAGTTCTTAGGTACTTAAACACCACCAAGCATTTAATTTCTATTATGTAATCTAGACTAAAGTAGACTTCAGACTGAATTATTTATTACAGAAGAATCAAGAATTTAAAATCAAGAAGCATAATTTAAACATTTAAGCAATGATTTATTATAAGCTTTACTCTGTCTCTTGTTTTCGTGCTGCAGAAGATATTTTCTTAAGTAAGAGGAAAATACTAATGAAGAAATGTTAGTATTTTCTCATCAAAATTTCTAGAATCATTCTTGATGTTAGAATGGTGAGAAAAGAAGTATTTCTACATATATATGTCCTAGATAAAGTTATAATTACATTTAAGTATCTGTTTTTTGAAACCTTGTACAAATTTTTATTTTGAAAACTTTTATTTTTAGAGTTTAAGTACTGCATCATTTCTTGGGCTTTGTGGTTCCTATATTTGAGGTTAAGTGATGGAACCTGTTGAGAAATAGGATTTCAACACATTTCATGAATAATACTTTTTTTTTTAGTGGAATTACGGTGATTCATATGATCTCAGTGATTTCTTTTTTAAGGAAAAAAGGCATCAGATTTTACTGTTCACAGCACCACAACAAAAATATGAGTCCATATCTATTAATGGGATAGCTAAACCTCTGGGTAATTGCACAGTTAACTTGCATTTATATTTTCTCGTGCATGGATACAGAGCCATTGACTAAAATTTGTTTTGCATTTACCTGCTTTAATCACCTTTACATAAAATTAGACAAAATTAGCTTTAGTTAATCTCTGGCTGCAGGGAGTGCAACCTCTTCCCAGGGCTAAGAAACTATGAGAAGAAAAAGGAAAAGGCAAAAGCATGGTAGTCATCTGAAAGATGGGAAGAGACCTGCAGAAGGAGGCTTTTACATTGGTGTGCTGTTGCTTTTTCCAGTATCACATTAGTTTCCCGCCAGTGTTCAGAAATCCTGTGTGGCATAGTGTCTCTAAGATGAGTTGTAGGGTATGTGCAGTTTCATATGCATACAGGAAGGCAAGATAAAGGGTCTGAGTACATCTGTTTAGACTTGATGGAACAGGGGGAACAAGGTTTTATATGTACATCCACATATATTACGTATGATATGTATATCATACATAAATTCTTTAAAAGAAGCAAAAAAAAAACAAACCAAAACGAAAAACTACCTAAATCAACAAACAAGAAAAACCCTCAACCCAGTACATCTGTGCATCTGGAACAGTGCAGTAAGTGTGGGAATAGAGAAACAGGTGAGAAGAGAGACAGGGATGTTGGGGGTTCACGTTTATACAGAAGTGACCAAAATTCCAAACTGATACGTTTTCTTGGATTCCATTGTCAGATTTCAGTGTCAGATTTTAAAAATAACCAAAGGACACAATCTGACTAGAAGCTCACTTCTGAGCAAGGCAAACATTCTTCATGTCTTCTAGCTCTTTGCATTTTCTGTTCATGTGTTCAATGAGATGCTGCATCATCTATGCTCATGTAGTTGTCTATATGATGCCTTTGTTCCTTGGCAAAGGAGACTCAAAGCAACCTAGCTGTAATGAGTTAGTTAAAATATAAATCATGTTAATATTTGCATGCTTTAGGTTAAACAAGGATTGATGGCCAATTATCACTGACTGTATGACGAATAAAACTTCATCTGGCTTTTTGTGTTGCTAACGGGTTTTTTTTCAGGCACGTCTTCCCGTCCCTAAGAGATGTTTTGCTTATAATTGATTAACAAAAGGGGGAAAAATATCCTATATAGTTCTGCTTCGATGCCTTTTAACTCTGTTATCTCCATGGTCTGTTTTTTATATTTTCAATTAGCATCACCATCTTAAACATGGATAGTATCTTCCTTTTGTTGCAAAACAATGAGTATGTGTCTGTGCATAGTAATACTGGGGTTTTTTAGCACTTTATGGTAGAGAATTTTAAAGTAAGACTGCATGTAATTTATTTCTGGTGTTCATCTTCCCTGTAGCTTCCTACATATAAAGACTTTTAGACAAGATTTTCTTTTTTTCCTTTACCTGTTACTTTCGAGAAATGGCTTTGCTGCATATGAGGTCCTGGTTTTTGTGAGATACTGAAGTTATTTGTCTACATTTTTTTTTTTAACTATTTTTTGGAAATGCTTTCTTGGTGCTTTGGCGACAGCTGGTCACTGAAGACTCTTCAGTGCAATTTTGCTGACATGTTTGAGTGATGTGTCATACCTCTATGGGTGCAGCAGTTCATACTGTGCTGTAATTTTAGCATGTCTCTTTGATTTTTTTTTTTTGATTTTTTTTTTTTTTTTTTTTTTTACCCAAGAGGATAGGAATTAATAAAATCAGCTATGTGTTACAGTTCTGTAAGGTAAAATAGGTTATCTGTCTGTAAGGTAAAATAGCTGAATCATAATGTTGCATTATAATGTTGCTCATCACAGCTTCTGTAATATTTTCGGGTTTTGTAGTCAAATACCACTTAAAGCAATCCGTATTGCAAATACTGAATTTTTATTATGCTGTTCTTTGTTACTGCTGTTTTTTAATGTATGCCAAATAATGCATTAAATTTTCTGTGGATAGAGAAACCTTTAAGAGTCAGTTCTTGAAGAAATTAATTGCAGTAAAACTGCTGTCTTTAATGGTCTAGGTTTTCCACTTTCATCCTCTGTATTCTTTGCCAGATTTTGCCCTTTCTCTCCCCTGTGCATGTTTCAGGGTTTTTTGGTTTGTTTTGTTTTAATATGTTGTTTGCTTTGTTTTGCCCATTCTGATTCCTCTGTTTATTGTAGGTGCAATTTTGCCTACTTAAAATACATTTCAAGAGTGTTTGGTTTTTTTTTTTCTTTTTACACAGTCAGTAAAGATACCATGAACATCGTCAACAGCCAGTTGATGATGTTGATGACTATGATAGTGCCATAAAAGCAAAAAGCTTGTGTTCTACTTTCTTTATCACTTCGAAGGAATGGGGGAGCTGTTCCTGATGGTTAGATGTCTCATTTTCTTGGTTGCTTCAGTGCTGATATCAAGAAAGCAAATATTACTGAAAAAAAGTCGCTCATAGGTTTTGGAGCTTAGTTTGCTCTGCTTATCTTTCTTGAGACTCTGTGCCTTGATTATGAACCAGATAATGAAGGAAAAAAAAAACAAAACCCCAAACAAAAAGATACTTTATCTTTCAATTCTTAAGATACTGCAGAAACAGTTACTAGAGGCTAAAGTAACTTCTATTCTTATATCAGTAAGCTAGGTAGGGATACGCTGTTCTTTATCTGTTAACTTAGTAATAGGGATAGCTGTTTGTTTTAAAATGGTAGAATATTCTTCCAAGATGTTACTGGATACTTATTTTCTTCTTAAGTATCAAGTTATATTTGGGTGTGTGGTGTATGAGTTGTTCAATGTGGATAGAAAGAAAAACTAAGCTGTTTTGGGGAATGTAGGAAGGAAGATTCCTGTATTCTGTAATGAAGCATTTGAAAGCCATGTGGAATGATTTTCCTTGTTCCTTAGCTGCTCTTCAGTGCACTGTAGTAATGAGTACCACAATCATAGTTCTTAAATTAAAGGTAATACTCTGAGTAATGGAAGATACTTATCATTAGGCTAATTTTGAAGTATAGAAAGGAATCTTGTTTTGCGATAATTTTGGGGTTTCTATTAGTTTTGTTAAAGATATTGTAGGAGAGCAGGCATTGCGATTTGATAGTTTAGTTGAGTTTGTATATTTCTAGGGAGAAGGGGATAGGAGAGGGGAAGGAGAACTCTCTGGTGTCTTGTTTTTGAACACACTGTCATAAACATCTTTACAAAAGCTCTGCTTATGCACCATCACTTTGGCAATATTGGATTAAATGAAAGGTAAGGTGTGTAAGAATTGTCTGTTCTTAGCAGACTGGCAGTGTACCAAGTCAGTTACTAGCTGCTTATCCGACCTGTTTTTGTATGATGCAGCAAAGTCTGTCAGTTAGATTTTTCTTTCTTAGCCTGTGCATCCTGAACTATCTGCTTTATTTTTCAGGTTAAGTCAGCTAATTGAATATCTGTTACTTAGATTCTTGGGGTTTTAATATTTGTGGACTAGGAAGCATAAATTGATTACGTACATAGTTAGAGCAGAGATAATTTTACAGAAATATACTTCTAAAGCAAATTGGACAGATAATTTATTCAATAAAATAATGTTTTTATTACAGATTTTGGACCAACCACGATGAACGTTTTCTATATATGTTAATGGAGTATGTGCCAGGAGGAGAACTTTTTAGTTACCTGCGCAACATGGGGCGTTTCAACAACAGCACGGGACTGTTTTATTCTGCAGAAATTATTTGTGCAATAGAATACCTGCACTCCAAAGAAATAGTTTACAGAGACTTAAAACCTGAAAATATATTACTAGACAAAGAAGGACATATCAAGCTTACTGACTTTGGATTTGCTAAAAAGCTGGTGGATAGGTAAGTAAGTTTTTGTTATAGTAATTACGTTTTGCACATTGAGCAGAAGAAAAGAGCTTGCTTTCAGAGCATTTCACCTAATAGTCCATGCAGTTCACGCATGTCAAATACCTTAATTTAAAGAAAACCATCATCTTGAAAGGGCTGCAAGGAAAATCAATATTACACCTTAGGTATAACTAGGAGGAAGATCACAGATAAGCTACTGTAGTAAAATATTTTTGTCTGAGTAGTTTTGTATTTTTAAGTTTTCAGTGGTCATCTTGTAAAAAAGGACTTCAGTGAAGTAATAGAAAATATTGAGATCTGTGCATCAGTATATTAAATGGGACATTAATGCTCCATACACATTGAATTGCTAAGTGTTTTGTAATTCGTGTTTTCTTCTGCTTTCCTTTCAGAGAGGGTTTTTTTTTTAATATGGGAATAGCATTTGAAAACTGGATATTTTGTTTTTACTAGCCTGTTGCTAAAATGGAACTGCAAAATCTAGACAGAAACAGTAAGGCAAACTTAGCAGAATTGATTTATTTCACTTTAACTTCTACAATACTGGCAGCCTCAGTGTATGCAGACTTTTTGGCAGCGCAGAGGTGTTTTTTTTTCCCCTCAGTGATTTCTCTGTTCTCTCCATTTGAACTACTCTTCTGAGATTATAATAGATGTTCTTAAAAGGAAGCAAGAACTGTCACTGGGATTAAAAGAAAAAAAGGGGGGGACGGGGACAGATGGACAGGACTAGCCTTTCATGTTAGAAAAGTGGTGTGACAAGTTTTGGTATTATGCCCTTGGGCCACCTCTTGAAGGAGGCCATATGTGAGTTAGGTGTTACATAGGTGCTCATCCTCTTCAGTCCTCTATCTGTTTTCCTGTTTAATGCTGCTTTTGCAACATCTCAGTGTCTATGTGAAATTCTACAAAATCAGTTTAAAGTGAAGATGGATCTGAGGGATCAAATCACCTCACAGAGGTCATAAAGGTTGCTTCCCTATGCGTTACATTCTTACAGTGCTGAGTTGCCTTGACACAGGCGAATGGTAGGCAACTGAGTACACTGGTTCTAGTCGCCTTTGAGGTCTAAGTGTCTGTTTTAAAACCATGTTTTAATATCAACATGTTTGACTGAATTCAGTTTCCAATGGTCAAGCAGATAGGTGTAAAAATGTGGGTTTGTTTTATTTTTTGCTATTTTGTTTTTAAATGAAAACTACTTTTTGTGGGAAGAGGTGAAGCTACTTCCATGTAAGAAAGCAGGATGATCTTTTTATAAGATATTTTCATACAAATTCTTACACTTCCTTTTTACATGTAGATACTGCCACTTAGTGGTTATTCTTAATTTGGATTTCTGTGGGTTTAAGACACAACAGATGTAGCTCTTCATTAAATAAAGTGATAGTTCACTTCAGAGTATAGTTTTCAATCCAGGAGATGAATCTATTAAAGTAAATTTGTTCAAATACATTTTAGGACATCAAAAGAAGCTATCACTACTTCTTTTAACTGGGTGGGGGTTTTGTGTGTCCTACATTGCTTGGG
This sequence comes from Pezoporus occidentalis, assembly GCF_034315485.1. Taxonomy (NCBI): domain Eukaryota; kingdom Metazoa; phylum Chordata; class Aves; order Psittaciformes; family Psittacidae; genus Pezoporus; species Pezoporus occidentalis. The sequence goes on along the minus strand of NW_026915158.1, from coordinate 5,276,838 downwards.
GGGGAGCAGTGAACTTGAGCAGTTTGTTCGGAATTGAATCATAGATCACATAGAAAAATTAAATAGCCTTGTATTTATAGCTGATTTACTTGTAACTGTACAACAGGTAATAAAGAACATAAAATTGAAAGGAGCAAGGGCTTAACCAGTTAGAGTACAAGCAGTTACCTATGCAAATCTGGTTTATTTGGGTTGTTTTGTTTTGTTTTTTTTTTTTGTGTTGGGGTTTGGGTTTTCTTGGTTTCGGGCTGTATTCTCCACCCTAGCTGTAGTCATTTTCATAACACTGGGGTTTTTTTCTCTGTAAAGGTACACAGTTGTCAGCAATTTATCCACTTACTTTGTTTCATAGACTGTTTGATGAGAAGTACAAAGACATGTTTTGTCATCTTTATGCACAGCAGATGTCTGTACACGTGAACCTTATATGGAAGTATGTGAATGTTTCTATCTGTATACATATATATACTGTATATGAATTGTGAAAATGAAACACAGTCTATATGTTTTTCAAACAACTGTGAGGAAGCACGCCACTTAGGACCAGCAAATGTATTCCTAGGGAAGGGAAGACAAGACATGATATGTAAAATAAAGCATGGTCTGCAGAAGACCTTCAAAAATACAGTTACAGTCTTGATACACAATGCGTCCCATGAATGATTCTGTAGTTGCTTAATTGAGATTTTTCTGTACATGTTTTTCTTCCCATTACAGTGTGTGAAAGGGTGTTCACCATATCCATCTACAGTTAAGCAGCTCTTCAGAGAGAGTGGCTGGCTCATAGCTTGTGTCCCCATGTGGGAAGTAGCCTGCACATTTACCTGTTTATTACATTTTCTGAAGGGCTAGGCTCCAATTTTTAACCTAGAGAAAGAGGAAATCCAGGAAGTTTTCTTGTTTCCTCCTGTTCCTTATTGATTTGTCCTTTTGTTTATCCTTGTTCCTCCCTATTCAGTCATAGTGTACTCTTAAAAATTCTAAGTTTTTCTTCAAAACAGTGTCTTTGCTCAGCTGCTGTTTATTTCTTCTACCTTGGTGTTGCTTAACTGGAGACTTTTCAGTTTTTTGTAAGTATATTCACATAAAATAGATGTGCCACTACTTTTAAAAAAGGGCAGTCAAGAAAAAAAGATGGGGAGGGGATGTTTGTGATTGTTACCTGAAGAATGTAGAAAGAATTTGCTTTAAACTTTATAGCCAGTACATGTTCAGAGTTTTCTTTTTCTGGAAAACAAATACCACATAATCCACCGTGAATAAATGTATATCCATTAAACATGTTTCTGATCTTTCTCACTTGTGGGCCTTCTAAATTAGTTTTTGTTTTAATTCCTGAATTCTTTCAGAGACATATGAAACTAAAGTTCATGGAATTTTGTTTTTTATGCATAGACTTCCCTGAGAATGTTGTGAAAGTTTTAGGTAAAGTTAGGACTTTTATTTTTAGGAGTGTTAAATTTAGTTTGTTGAATTTAAATTCCTAAAAACATCCCTTAGTTGTTAAACTGTGCAAGTCTTCCTAGAAACTTGAGAAGTGATTAACCATAAAGACATTGGGGACACTTCTGCACTGTTACTGAAAATGGTTGTGCCTCGTGACTGGTCTGTGGAGTGGACTGAAGAGAGAAAACAAAACAAAATAAAAAACAAAACAACAAAACAGGACACAGCAAGTCTTGTTTGCAGAGTGTATTGTTTGTCACAAAGCAATCTCCACTGAATATAATTACAGAGAAACTTCCAGACAAGAATGCCAACAAGTACATTGTTGTTAATCTCCAGCTTGTATGTGAGAAGCCTGTCAGGAACTGCAGAGGTGGAAGCTGAATGGTGTAGAGTGCTGAAATACGTTAAACATAAAGAGTTAACTTCTTCAAATAATACTGTTAACAAGTCCTGCAAATACTACTTATAGCTTATCTTAGTGACCAGAGTAAATTCTTTGGTTTATTTTCATGTTTTAAAATTGAATGTTCAAACTTACTAACTGTTGCTTACCTTCAGCTTTTATCTTGAAAACCCAGGGCAATGGACTTGTTTTTGTAGTAGTTTGAATGACATGGTTTATTCTTATTTTTGTGCTTTCTAATTTATCTTCAAAAAGATTATCTGGAATTTCTGATGAATATGCAACAGTCATGAAATAGTAATGATAAAAAACCCAAACAAACCAAATCAAAAAAACAACCAAACAAAAACAAACCAGAAAAAAAATACAAACCCCAAAAAACTTAAATGCCATAAAAAGATGAAGTCATCTTTCTTGATTAATTTTAAAAAATATTAGCTTGTTTAATGACTAAAAAATGAGGAAGTCATGATCTTACAGCACAAATACACAACTTTACAAAGAATTTGAGCTTCCCCCAAGTTTTTGTGTAGTTAGTAAACATAAATTTATTGATTGAAATTAAGTAGATGACCTACTGGTGGTAATAAATTGTATTTCCTAGTGCAGCTAGGGGTCTTCAAGATATGTTGGTATTTCCTTAATTTGTGTTTTCCTTTTGCTTGAAAGAAAAGATCTTGTTATTAATCTATACTGTTACAAGAGGATCAGCAAGGCCAAGTCAGATATGGCGATGTACTCTCTGAGCCCTTCCCAATAACCAATGCCGTGAAACAAGGTTGTGTTCTCACACCAACTTTATTCACAGTCTTCTTCAGCATGATGCTCCAAAGGGCTAGGGTAGACCTCTACGAACAAAACAGCATTTATATTTGATATCATGCTGATGGTAACCTAATCAATCTAAGGCGACTGAAGGCCCACACTAAGACCTTAAATCATCTTGTCCGTGAACTGCTTTTTGCTGACGATGCTGCCCTTGTTGCCCACACAGAAGCAGCTCTGTAGCTTTTAACATCTTGCTTTGTGGAGGTGGCTCAGCTTTTTGGGCTGGAAGTCAGCTTGAAGAAGACAGTAGTACTCTACGAACCTGCACCACAAGATTATCACCATCCCCACATTACCATTGGTGAGTCAGAGCTTAAGTCAGTTCAGCTATTTGGGAAGCATTATTTCCTCGGATGCCACGATCGACAAAGAGGTAGATAACAGAACAGCAAAGGTGTATAGAGCCTTTGGAAAACTCCATAAAAGAGTCTGGTGCAATAAGCACCTGAAGAGAAGTATAAAGATTAGTGTCTATAGAGCCATTGTACTGTGTACTCTTTTATATGGGTCTGAATCATGGGTTGTCGACTGTCATCACCTGCGACTTCTCGATCGCTTTCGTCAGTGCTGCCTCCGTACAATTCTAAATATCCATTGGACTGACAGTGTTAAATGTTACTGTCCTTGAACAGGCAGGGGTCACCAGTATTGAGGCCATATTGCTGAAATTGCAGCTATGCTGACAGGGCACGTCTCTAGGATGAAGGATCACCGCCTCCCTAAGATCGTGTTTTACGGTGAACTTGCCACTGGTTGCCACAAGAAAAGTGCCCCAAAGAAGAGATATAAGGACTCCCTGAAACAATACCTTAGCCTTGGCCATATTGACAACCATCAGTGGTCCACCTTGGCCTCCAGTCGGGAGACTTGGAGACACCATACATAATGCCGTTGTCTCCTTTGAGAACACATGCAGGACTAGTCTCAAGGAGAAAAGACAACATAGAAAGAATCGCGCCCCACCTATACCACCCAAGGAGACTTTTTGTTGTGCTTTTTGCAACCGGATTCGCCTATCCCACATTGGCCTTTTTAGTCATCAGCGGGCTTGTAGTGAGCCCTTCCCAAATCTTCGTTCATAAAGTCAAGCCATGAATTGAGTATCCTTTTAGACACATCGTTACCAGCAAATTATGGAGGTCCTGGAAGTCATGGTCAAACCTTAGACTAATTTTTTTTTTTCTCTATGTAAATGACTTTGATAAGGGATAAAAACCACCAAAGACTGCACTTTTGCTGAATTTGGGGTTTCATAGTTGTGGCAATTTTGGGGGAGGAAAGGGCGACCACTGTGGGACATTGCTTTGTAAACCATCTAGCTTGTCCATTAAAACATGCGCCTGCTCTATTTGCTTCATTTGTATGCCCCTTCTTCCCAAATAGAGTAAAACTCCTAGCTGCTTGATTTGCAGAGCTGGCTAAATGAGTATAAAAAAAATTAAGACAATGGACTGTAATGCAGCCATGTAAAACCCTGTAATAAAGGGGTTGTTTTGTTTTAAGAGGTAGCGAAGCGTTGCTGCTTTTCCTGATCACCTACTCCTTATCTGGACAACCGCTAGATGGCAGTAGTGTGTAAATCAGTGCTGTGCGTAAGGATTTTCTTCAGCGTGCTTGAATTGCAAAAAGTTTCTATTTTCTAGCAATAAAAAATATGCCACCTTTTTATGATGAAAATTAAATATGTATTATTTACACTAATGAATGTATTTCCAAGAACCGTGTATAGTGTTGTCCAACACATTCTGACAGTTTACCTGGAGTGATTTAGCTTATTAAAACCAAGGTTTTCCATATTAAAATCATATTAAAACCAAGGTTAAAGAAATTCAACTCTGTGCATCATGAACCTTCATTTAAAGTCTTGACTGACTGTATAGCTCCTCTTTCTTGATGTTAAGTGTTTTTATGAGTCAAGGTTAAGTTGTGAAAAACCAAACAGACAAAAGAGAAAACAATAAAAAAGAAAAAAAAATGTTGACAGTCTGAGATTCCATAAGGTGCATCTTGATTATCTATTTAGGGTTAGGAAAATGATTTGTTATGTTTAGCAGAACAGTGGTAGGAAAAATCAGATCTTGAATATGTGTGACTTCTAAGAGTGATTGCTTTTCAATCTAATGCATTTTTCTAGCACCATATTACCAGTTTGATTGGAGAAGATTCTACCTGCACTCACAAATAAAACAATTAGAGGTTTTTTTGCTGCAAGTTAGAAATTATATGCAGTGATAATTAATTTTGTCACTATATTCTTTGTCCTGTCTTACTAGAACTCTTCTTAAAATGCAGTATGCTTTTTTCTTTCTTGTTCTGTGCTCTTGTTTCATTCTCTCTTGAACTGTACTTTATCATAGTTTCATCTTCTGACTGTCTACCTAAGAAGTGTAATTTATTCAGAATGAAAGCACTTTTTTTTTTTTCTCTAGTGCATATTAAACATAAGGTAGTGATGCCAGGCAAATTCTTCATGGGTATTTTTTACAAAGAAGAGTTCACAATTCTGAAAGAAATGGTTTCAGAATATTCTTTGTTTCAAAATGTAACTTGGTCTTTGTAAACATTAACTGCTTAGTTTCAATTTATTTCTTGAATTTATAGAACTTGAAATACACATTTCAGTTAGGTAGCAATAGGACAGTTTTATATCCTGAGCTTATATTAAGAAAGCTATGTCAAAAAATTTTACACCTTGTAAATATTTTAAACAATTGAATATAAAAAATGTTTTCTTTTTAAAGTGATAACAGGCAACATTTCAATACCATTTGAAGAATGTCGCTTAAATTGTGAAAGGAATCCTGCACATGTCTGTAGCTATTTACTGATTAAAGCTACTACTTTTTTGTCTCCTCCTCTTGCCTTTGTTTTTTCCAAACAAAAAAATTTTATTGTTGCTGGAATATGCTAATAAGCTTGCCTTCTGCTGAGCCTGTCAGAAGTACTGCATGAAATCCCAGGGTCTGCAGTTCCCAGGGTGACAACAGCTGTTAATAACGTCAAGACAGTGTGATAGCCTAATGGATACCATCAGTCAGCAAACTGCACATGTACTTCCTGCAGGCAGGAAGTTTCTTGATTTCCTTATATCTCAGTTATAGGAGAATTGGAGATCCTCATCGAAGCAGTCCTTTTTAGGTCTTGTAAAAGTCTTTTTGTTTGTTTTTTCTTTGGTTGGTTGGTTGGCTTGTTTATTTTGTTTTGGTTTTGTTGGTTGGTTTTTTTTTTCTTTTTTTTCTATTACTACTATTTCAGTTTTAGGTTAGTCTGTGTTTGTTTGTTTGTTTAATTTTTTTTCTGTCTTCTTTTCCTCCCAGGACATGGACGCTCTGTGGCACTCCAGAGTACCTTGCACCAGAAGTTATACAAAGCAAAGGCCATGGAAGAGCTGTGGATTGGTGGGCTCTAGGAATTCTTGTATTTGAGATGCTGTCAGGGTAAGTGATAATGATTACTATATTACAGCAATATTATATAATAAAGTAATACAGGGTTCTTTGCTTGTTGTGTTTATGATACTCAGAATAGCAAATTTGGGTTCAATTTATTATTGATACAAGAGTTTCATTTCCTGAAGAAAGGAATTGGGAAGGTGTACAAACGAACATGCATCATTACTGTTACGGTTTTTTTTTTTTAACGCTTTTTTTTTAATTTAGTTTGATGGTCAATTTTGCTTTTGGGGTTTTTTTTGTTGTTTTTTTTTTTGTTGTTGGGGTTTTTTAATCTAAGACTTTTAACAGCTGCTCTTTTCCTTATCTGTTTTGGAAATCCAGGTTTTGTTGAAGTTTAGATTTTTATGTACCACATCCTTTATATTTAAAGGATGAAGAAGAGGACTAACCAGTTTTCTTTGAAACTTCTGTAATTAGTTTCTAGTATAGTGAAATCATATTTGCAGTGAGAGCTATAGTCATCCAAAATGCATTGTGGCAAGTAGGAAATTTACTAGTACAGCTAAAGAAAAAGGAACAGCGAAAAATGTCTATTTGGAAGTCAGTTTGCTCAAACTTGTAATTCTCATGTTTTGGAATTTGCTTGATAAGCAGTGTTTCTGAAAGATACAAATTCAAACTGTATAGAGACTTTCTGGCATTAATATAGTTTACTGCTCCTGACTTTAAGTGTTGGGTAGGTAAAATTACGGTCAATTCGCTCTGATTTCAAAAAAGAAATGCTATTTTGAATAATATTTAAATGACTGGTTTAGGTAGGGAGAACATGTAGTTTTGCTTGTGTACTAAACAAGGCATCTGCATGTTTTTCTTTTTTCATCTTGGCTATATCATTTGAAGGTACTTAGACAAAGAGTGGGAATTTTGAAAGAAATCTATTTTGAGCTGGTCAATGCAGCAGAACAAATGCTGGTGAAAGCGAGTTTTGTATGGCTTTGAAAGAAACACAGTATCAGTATCATCAGTATCAGTAACATCGTTTTAGTTTCATAGTTGTTAGAATGTTTTTAGTATTAGGTCCCTGTACTTTCTTGCTCCCTCAGAGTGTGTCCAGTTGCCTCTGTGGCCTTCCATTATGGATCTGCAACCCCACAGAGTGGCTGGAATAAAAACATCTTTGCATGGATTTATTCTTTCTTTTCTCTGTACAGTACTGTCAGTTCAGGGTAACTCTGGGGACTTCTGGTGTTTGGACAAGCTTGTCAAGTTGCCCAGGCAGACAGTTCCCCTGGTGGACAATCACTTCAGAGCTCCAATCCATGGCGTGTGTTTGCACTGAAGAATTCCACCCAATAGCATCAAAACTTGATCCCAAGACAGCAGTGCTGCCCACTGTTTGCTTTCTTAATATCCTGAAGGCTTGCATATCCATTGACTGAATCTCAAGGTGATTTCTAGGCAGAAAAGGCATAAAAATGTATTAGGTCCCTACTGACCACGGCAGGGTTGGCTGCCTTGTCTAACAAAAAGTCATTATTTACGTAGGCTGATCTATGCAGAAGCCAGGCTTCACATTTGTGTCTCCTGTCCCTGTAAGGGTGAATGGCCCAAGCTGGTCAAGGGGCAACTCACGATGAAAGGAGCAAAAGATTCCCAGCAGCCCTTTTACCACTAATCTTTGTCCCAGACACCATGAAGACTGTAGATAAAAGTGTCTGATGCTGTAACATGATTGCAGGTGCTGCAGTCTCCCAGCTATAATCTGAGTGATTTATGTTCCTGCCACAGGTTTTGGTGGGACCACTCTCTGGTCTGTGTTGTCTCGGTGTAAGTGGATATTTTTCGTTTTTCCTTTCTGCACCTTACAGAGCTGTTGATGAAATTTTCCCTGCTAGAGCAGTAATAGAAACATAGTTTCCAAAGTTAACATACTGACTACAGGTATTAGTCAAGTAAGGTCTGGTCTCTGGAGTCATTGAGACCTCAAGACTGCAGGGTGCTGAAGTATGACTGCTACATATATTCTACTGAAATATGACTGGCGTATATCCTTCATAAAAATAGGGAGCAGGCGCAGTCATTTCTATGTGAAATTCTTTGTGTCCTGATGCTATCTGTCTCAAGGGATAAGATTTGGATTACCCCCAGCTTAACATAAATGGTTTGGTTATAGAGACTCTTAATAAATAGAAATAAACTACGTATTTCTAAAAGGCAACCGAGTTCTTATATGGGCTGATTGACAGAGCAGCTGTCTGCTGCACTGATTTTGTAATGTTTTTTTGCTACAGTATCTGTGCAGACATGTTCTTCATAATGATTGGATGCTCCTTTTTACTTTTTAGTGCTCAGGTGGAGTCCTTATCCAAAGCTGGGACAGGGACTCCATCTAAGTTTGCTTGTGTTTTTTTTTGTTCAGTTTGTTTTATTTTATTTATTTTATTTTATTTTATTTTATTTTATTTTATTTATTTTATTTTAGTGGGGGATGGAGATTGATACTACTTGCTTAGGATTTTCAAGATTCCGGGGTTTGGGAGGTTGAGAAGAATAGGGATTGTGGCTTATGTGTGATTTCTTTAGGAGGGCAGGTTGTGACATCAGGCATATGCTTTTAGCATTTTATCAGCTTTTTTCTATAGGTGGCAGTAGTGTTTTATGACTCTTCTTCACCAACTCAAGATGTGGCTTGATATTTACTATCAAGACTTGAAATGCAAAACCAGTCCTTCGTAACTTAATCCCTCGGAGTTCAAAGATTTGAAAATTATTTGAAGGTGAACAAAAACCTGACTTCAAGACTAAATTGTTATCTGCAAGTTACTGAAGACATTTGGCAGCTATTTGCTGAAGTTACTCTCTGAACCCCAAAAGCAATTGAAAATAATTGATAGATGTGTGTGTAAGGAAATGGTCTCTCTAAAAAACAAACAAACAAAACCACACTTTCCTGTTCTGCAGTGTCTTATTTCTCTGACTTAATCTCTGGAGGCCCATAGAATTCTAAATCTGCACACACTATATTTAAGGCAAGGTCTGTTTAGGTTTAAGATAATAAAATATAAGAAGAATAAAAAGCATAAAATATAGAAGAGCAGGGGAGAACCATGGGTTAGAAGAAATCTTTACAGCACAGATGAGTAGTACCAAATTAGGAGAGTTAACCTAAACAAACTTGTTGATTTATTAGGTAGCTTCCATCACAATACTTTTTTTGTCTAAAATCCATGCTGTGTTGAAAATAGATGTTTACAAGTAGTTTCAAAGTCAAATTGGTTTGTCTGTAAAAAATCTCTCATCTTTCAAAGCTGTTCTCATTTTGCATACGTTCAAATGCACTTTAAGCGGTCTTGCCATTAAGCTAATATAGAGCCAAATGTGATTTAAATTTCTCGCAGGAATTCTAGACATATTAATTTCAGTTTTTCAAAGTGGGAAAGGAAAAAGCAATTTAACCACGTGTAAATATACATACTTGTTCTTGATTTTACACCACAGTAGTGTACAGAATGTAGTAGTACTTTTTTATCCTTATACACACAGACAGCTTTTCTTAACTATACTGATGGAGATGTGAAAATACTTTAAACATCGGATTTTAATATCTTAATATAGTTCATACTCAAAATGCCTTTATTCTGTAGGGGTTTTTTTTTGAGACAGAAGCATAGTAAAAGGGATGCTTTGGTCATGTTATAGAAGTTAAGGTGGGACTGAGATTAGTAGTTAGTTTTTTCATTCCCCTAACAGGTTTCCGGTAGTAACTTCTAAAAAGGTGACTGCCACTTTGAAAAACCTTTGGCACTTGGGCTGAGCTGCTTATACCAACTGTAATATTCTGATCCTCTTGCAGTTATTAGGAGATGTGTTACATTAGTAAAGGAAGCACAACAGAAAATACTTGATTCTTATTGGAGCTTTAAAATAAGTACTCTTTGCTCATAACTTCATGAATGTTCTAGACAATTCTAAGTTTAGATTTTTAATTGCATCTTGATCATCTTGGGAAGATTATGAAATAAGTACTTTATCTGTCCCACACAGAAAGACAGCTACACTTTGAGAGAATTTCAGGTCTGTCTCTTTCAAAGCTTCTTTAACAAGATATATACAGGAATTCAAGAAGCAGAATTATGAACTGAACTGAACAATCTATTCATATGAGGATGCTTTAGAAACTAGTGAATAAGGGTATGTAAGGGTATGTCTGCAGTTATAGGACAAGATCAAAAATGGCAATGTTGTTTTGGAAAGTGTACCATTGGTTTTTATAGATAAAGGCAAAACATTTTAACATTGAAATATGTTTCATAGTTGATTAATTACTGTGCTAATGTAACAAAATCCTCTCTCGTAATACTTCAGTTTTAATTCTGTATTCAATATATTGCATTTATTTATTTTTTTTCTATTTTGCAATAGCAGATTTAGGTTATTCTTCAAGCTAGTATTTGATTAATGATGTCATACCAAAAACAACTATGTAATCAGTGATTTCTGAGGGGAATTACTATAACATAATACTGTTTATAAGGTTTTCTGAAATTCTTTTTCTAACCTCTAAAATTTTGCTGTATTAAAATAGGTTTCCTCCATTTTTTGATGACAATCCATTTGGTATATATCAGAAGATTCTTGCTGGCAAAATAGATTTCCCAAGGCATTTGGATTTATATGTAAAGTAAGTCCATGACTCCAAACACTTTTATATTCTATACAACTCCTTAGTACTGTTTCTAAAGAATCTTTGTAGAAGGTTTTATAAAACACTGTCCTGGCTTCAGCAGTAGCAGTCATTTTTCCCCTTCTTAGTAGCTGGTGCAGTGCTGTGGTTTTGACTTTCAGCCTGGGAACAACGCTGATAACAGCGATGTTTTTAGCTGTTGCTCAGTAATGTTTACTCTGACCAGGGACTTTCTGAGTCTTATGCTCTCCCAGGGAGGGGAGGCCGGGAGGAAGCAGAGACAGGACACCTGACCCAAACTAACCAGAGAGGTATTCCATACCACAGCATATCATGCCCAGTATATAAACTGGGGGCAGTTACCCAGAGCTAGATCGCTGCTTGGGTTGGGCTGGGTATTGGTCAGTGAGTGGTGAGTGGTTGTATTCTCTTCCCTTGTTATTCCACTTATCATTATTATTATTGGTGGTAGCAGTACTATTTTTGTATTGTACTTTAGTTATAGGACTGTTATCTCAACCTGTGGGAGTTACACTCTTCTGATTCTCCTCCCCATCCTTCTGGGAGCGGGGGGCGAAAGAAGGGGTGAGAGTGATCAAGCAGCTGCATGTTTCCAAGTTACTGGCTCGGCTTAAACCACGACAAACACCATGTTGGAAAATATTTTAGATTACATTTATTCTTGCAGTCCAAGAAAAAACTATGTCTTTGGTAGACTTCAGACTGGAGATATGGTTCTAAGATTGTATCTGCACTTCTTACTTTTCTGCATATTTTAGAATATTAAGTGTTGTTCACCTTTTACAGAGCTTATTGGTATCAGGTTAGTGCGTGGCAGAAAGAAAAGAGGAGAAATATGAGGAGATAGGTAATTTAATATGAGTAATAATTTGGAGAGCAGGAAGTGAACACTAAACTGTTCCTTTGTATGCATATGTACCAGTTAAAGCACTCTCAACTACCTGAATAAACTCATGATACTTCACAAGTTCCAGTGTAAAATCAACTTCCACTTCTGATAGCAGAGCCCCAGTTCAGTATGCAGTATTAAATATTCATATGTGTATTTTATTCATCGTATTTTGCAATTGTTATGGGCATATTGCAGATAAAATGCTTTTTTTCCCATTTAAAAAATCCAGAATTGAAATTTTTTAGTAAACATTAGAATAGAGGAAGTGTAATCAGAAGCAGAGGTGATTGAGTCAAGACAGAAAATTATTCTTACATTCCCAGGTTAATCATTGAAGGTGTTTTGATGAAGTGACCTTAGAGATGGCATGCACTTACTGTCACCACAAGATAATAGGTAAAATGTTGTGCAGCAAATCTGATGAGATCTGTCCAACTTATGCTGGCCTTTTATGAATTCTTTTACAAAAATAATCATTTGGGGAGAATTTTTTAAGCCTCCACGGAATCATCAGGTGCGCTGAATGAAGCACATCTACATCATCATATGCTGATTACTGTTTCATATTTGTGTCTGCTCTTAACAGAGTTTTCCCTTACAATCTTGAGACTATTTTCAATTTAGTGTCGTCTCATTGTCTGATCTTCCTAACCCAGTCTGTGTTGGGAAGAAAATTGAGTACCTCACATAACATTTGTGCACTAAAGTGCAAGAGTGTGCCCGGAAGATGAACACCTCAAATTAGGTTATTATCATTAGCAGCCTGTCTAACATGGAGAAAACATTTAGAAGTAAAGAAGCTGTTAGCTTCTATGTGCACTCAACATTCACAGACCAACGCTGATTTCTATTATCCAGAGGATGTCTGGTGCTGTGAAGTTTGCTACTTACGGTAGTAAGCATGCATATGTAGGTTTTGCTCTTCACTCTAGATGTGACTGCCAATGAACTGTAGGATACATTAGTCAACATAATTGTTGATGCACTTCTTTCCCAGCTTTTCTTATTCAGTTGTTCTTTCAGTGTGTGCGTTGCAGCTTATTCCCACTGCATCCTGCCTCTAAGGCGTCTCATGAGATTCTAGCTTTGGCTTTCCGCATTTCACACTTCGGTTTTGGGTGATCTCATTCATTTGCATTGTTTCACCTGCTTTATGCAGTGAGTTGTTACCATAATGTATCTCTCTTGTTACATCAACCCCTCTTTTAAAATCAAAAGCAGAACTGGATAGTCTTGACATCTCTGCACCACTGGCTTAAAGCAAGTGCCAAGATTATTTTGTCCTAAGAAGACAGTCTACTTCTTAGCTTGTTTGTATCCTATTTGCTTTCTCTCTTCTTGCTATCAGTTGGTATCTCAACAAGGTTGAAGACTATCCATTCAGGCTATGTTATAGAATCATAGAATCACAGAATAGTTAGAGTTGGAAAGGGCCTTAAGATCATCTAGTTCCAACCCCCCTGCTGTGGGCAGGGACACCTCACACTAAACCATCTCACCCAAGGCCTTGTCCAACCTGGTCTTGAACGCTGCCAGGGATGGAGCATTCACAACCTCCCTGGGTCTGAAGTATTAGTACTATATAGTGTTTATAATAACTGAAGTTTAATACTCTGGTCTCGCACAGCACAAGTATTTTCCTTTTTGGACTCTGAGAAAACTTTTCTACCTAGATGTACTACATAAACCTGATATTTTTCTACCTGCCTGCCTCCATCACCCTTCCACACTTTTAACCTTTTGAACTTTTGCTTTCCCTCCTGCTGCGTGCTGCTATGTGTCTTGTGTAAGTGCTGTTCTTTCTAGACTGAGCCAACATCTCCTCACATTTTTCACTACTGTGGCCCTTTTTTTAGCTGCCTTGCAATATGATCAGATGTTTTCTCCAAGGCTTTTGTCCTGTATACATGAAGTCCTTGCATATTTGACCATTATGTCAGGTCTCTTCTGAAAAGCAGCTTCTGCCATGATGATGATGATAAATTAATCAACTAGAAATTAAAAAATAAAAGTGTTGGTGGAGTTTTGTGTTACTTCATTATACATAATACATAATTATTATGCTCCACGTATTTCTTTGACCGCTAATGAGTTTATAAGTAATTTCAGGGATTTTTTGTTCGTATTTTTTTGTTTTGTTGCTTTGGTTTTTGGGTTGTTGGGGTTTTTTTTGCTTTTTGTGAGCTTTTCTTAGCAAAGACAGTTTTGGAAAATACCAAGTCAAACATGAGCGCTACAGCACTTTAATGATAACTGGTCTAGAAAGGCCTTAATGTAGAATTTCAGTTTCCAAATACAAAGTGCAGTGTATCTGTCGGATGGACTTTTAACCTGATCGTTTCTAAATTATTCTTTAGAAACTACGTAGTAAAGAATGACTAAACTATCTGTTAGTTCTTTCAATTAAATGGACATTCATTCTTCTGAATGCAGCAAATGTATTAATCTCTGGTGACAACACAGTATCACTGATCAAGGTCATCCTTTTATTTTTCTAATTGTTATTTTCTAAGATAAAATTTTGAAGGAAGCCAAGAATGAATGATCCATTGTATGTTTTCTGGTTATATAGGAACAGGAAACTCCATGATTTACCTTTGGTCATAGAGCCTGTGAATCTAGTTCTGGGTTTCTGGATTTCTTTTTAGTCCTGCATCTGTTTTAAAGTCTGCTTATAGCCATTCTGGTAGCCTTCTCCATAAGGAATAGTCTTCTCTGCTGAGAGAGATATCTGAAAAGAGATATTTCTGTGAAGGTGACTGTAAAAGGAGTCAGTCATATGATTTAATGTAATCCAAACATTGGTTGGAATGATCATGAGAGTTTTAAAAATTGCTTTCTATCTTGACTTTTTTATTCTCCTTTTATCTGCCAATTGAATATTTTTCCAGTTGAATTTTAGAACTACATTTCTGCCAAATACAACAGCTTTTAAAACAGTCTAGCACATTCAATCTCAATTCGTACATTCTTTGTATATATACTTTTGTGATTTCAAGGTTAGGTGACAGAATACTTGTTTTTTTTCGGGTTAGTAGATGTTATATTTACGGATGGAGAGATGCAGGTGTCTCATTAATACATTTACATTTTCTGTAAATAAAGGTGCTGGGTTTTTTTTTTTAACCTCCTGCAAATTAAAAATTGGAATTAGCTGTGCTTTGTAGATCTCCAGCATTTTCTGAAATATTACATCTCTCAGGTCTATTTGAGGCTGTAGAAAGAAGAAAGATGGCTAAACTTTTGTTCATTTCTGTCATTGGTACTTTATGCAATGAAGCCAGAGTGCTGTTGTTCTAAAAGTGAGTAGCAAAGTAATCTCTGAGATAAAAATAACTGTTCATAGAAATGTGAGGCCAGATTTTTCTCTCAACTCGTAAGTAACCAAGCTAACTGTGTGATACTCGCTTTGATTTATGTTAGTGTTTTTTGGTGCTTAATATTTAAAGCTCTTTGCTATTTAAAATTGAAACCCTTTATGTCTCTAAACTTACATTCATCTTTTAAAATGTTTATTTAGCTTTATATAGAACTGTTCAATAAACTAGAATTTCAGGGGAGGCTTTTGATTTTCAATTAAGTTAAAGCTTATAGATGTTACTACTTTTAAGCAAATGACTGGCTCTTCCATGCTTCTTTTGAATATTTAGCAGCCACAGAATGCTATATATGTTACAGTTGTGTTCTGCCAGGTAGGCTTGAGATAAATTTTGAGATTCTGAATGCCCAGCAAAACACAAAAATACAAAGAAAAATATGGTGCTGTTTGAGGGGGGAGAGAGTGTTTCTCCTTTGTTTCTTGAAAGAGTTTAAAAGGAACTTCCAAAATTCTGCAAGACCCTTTTAGAACAAGTTATTCCTTTTTATTATTCATTCTTAAATGTCTAAAATATGAAGGAAATGAATGGGTAAATTATGCACAGTATTGGCTAGTCAAAGGGAAGTATGCTCATATTCTGTAGCATTTTGTGCGACAGTAAAATATCAGTTACCTTTGTTTAACAGAGAACGTTTTTTCTTTACTGCAGAGACCTTATTAAGAAGCTGCTTGTAGTTGACAGGACAAGACGATTAGGAAATATGAAGGTCAGTATAAAATGTAACACAGAACAAAGCACAAGTTTGAAAGAATTCTGTAGGAAAGATTTAGAACAACTCTTCTATGGCTTTTGTTTTTATAATCATGAAATTGAGACACATTTTCCCATACATTACTCAGAAACCCTACTTGTTTACTGATTAATTTCAAGACTTGGTGCTAAATCCCGTAGCTTATTTGATTCTTCCTTTGGAGCTGTTTAATCCCAGAAGGAGCACTAATAAAATTTCAAGCTTAAAAATTATTTTAAGATGAATAAGGGTTGTTGTACCATGATGTTTGGTCATTGTCCTGGTAGTTTGGTGATGGGGCTGATTAAGCACAGTCAAGTAGTCTTGCACCAAGAAGAATCCTATTCCAAATAGCCATCTGAAGGCAATAGTTTACTAATAAAAAGTCTGCTCTCATCTCAGGTAGCAGTCCAACCTACCTGAGAAATACAGCTATGTCTGTGATATGTCATGATGGAACACAAAGCAATCTGGTGAATTCTGCAAGATGGCCTGATCTGGTACTACTTGTAAGGCACAGAAGATGACAGCTGTGTTAGAAACTTAGTTGATTTTGCAGCTGTGCAGTAGCTGTGGTTGGTAATGCAGTGGGAAGTTAGCTGCATGTGAACTAACTCAGGTGCTTTAACAGGGTTGCTAAACCACACATTAATCCTTTATTCATTGACTTGTTAGGTTTGTTAGAGTGTTGCAGATACCTAAATTAACCTGTGTAATGTTTTAATTCTTTAGAGACAGCTAAAACTTCCATTTCCTTGGGCAGGAGGTTACAGCTTTGCTTTTTTGTACAATATATAAGCATAGATGCTAGAACCTGCTGCCCAGAGGTCCTTTTCAGAGCCTTTTATGACACGAACTTAGACTGGTAAGAAAAGCTAGGAAATCAATGTTTTTCTTATCTTTCAGAATCCTTTGCAATGTTTTAGGGAGTCATCAGGGAGATTAAACCCAAACCCAAAGCTAAAAATTTAGAAAGATATTAGCCAGAAAACTTTTTGTATCTTTTGAAGAAAAACAAAACCAAACTTTGATTTATTCAAACATGGATTTTGGGCAATGTGTTTGGCTGGGGTTTTTTGTTGAGTTCTGGTTTTCTTTGGGATTTTTTGGTTTTGTGCTTTGGTTTGGATTTTTTGCCTTTTTTAAGTCTCTGAATGTTTGATTTACTGGAAGTTTTTCCCTACAATTGGCTAAAATGTTAGAATCAAAGTTCTAATTAGAAGCAGAATATGGGGTTGGGGCAGTAGGTCAGTCTCAAGTCTGATCCATTTCCTTAATCACAGTTGGTTTAAAAAGACTTAAAACCTATTGGACATTTTCTGGTGAACCATTCAATGAGATCTGCTTTTGAGGAGGAACTAGGTGAGAAATTATACTCTCCTTGTTGAGTCTTTGGATGTGCATATGGATAGTCCCACTCCATATAAATCTGAAAAAAAAAACAACCAAACACCAGAGCTATGGTACACTTCATTTCATGGAGCTACATGTCTTATGAGCTTTGGATGTGCATTAAAATAGTGCTGTGATCAGGCCTGAGACAGAGAGCCATCTGATTTTCTCCAGTGTTTAATGCCTCAGAAATGAACCTGTGCTTGAATCAAGCTTCGTCCTGGGGAGGGGAAGGAAAGGAAAAAGGGAAACAAAACAAAAGCAAAACATTTTTGTTCCTTATATGCATAATCAAAATAGGCATCCCAGAGAGAATTACCATTACAAGACAGATATGCTTTTAACCATATATCTAAAATGAAAACAAATGCTTTTATATGTATACTTTTGTAACAGTACTGAAAACCTCTTCTTGTCACGACTAAATGTCAGTAATATTGGATACAACTGTGTGCTTGCCAGATGTGATTTTTATTTTAGACACCATCAACTTCAGTTATATTTCTTTTAATTTGTGTAAGAATTAGCGGCATTCTCTAAAATGTTGGAGAAGACAGAAGTGGATAGAACTGCAGTGAATGGTTTTGCGATCTTCCTTGAGTCAGAAGAATGCTGCTTTAAAAAAACACAAAAAAGAAGAGAGAGAAATGTGGATCTTTTTCCTGGAATTAGGGGCCTGCTAGGGAAAAACAAATTTATCCTGTAGAATCTTTTAATGATTATTACCTAAAAAAATTAAAAAAGGTTGCACGGACCAGTAGTCTACCTTTATGCCACAGTTCTTATGATGAACTACATGGTTTAGTATGCATACAACTTACTAAATATTTATTTTTATTTTTTTCTTTAAAGAATGGAGCAGATGATGTGAAGAGACATCGGTGGTTCAGGTCTATAGATTGGGATGCTGTACCTCAAAGGAGACTAAAGGTATATTATGCAAAATACTGTATAGGATATTGCAACCAGAAATCATTGTTCTTTTAAGTGGTTTTTGTTTCCTGTTGCATCTGTATGCTCAGATGTGTGTATGGGTATGTGTGCATATGAACACATCAATAATTATATGCATTTTTTTCCCTTTTACACTGCAGAATTAATTATAGGATTGTCCACTTGCATTTTTGTCTATATGCAAAATGTCTGTAAAAACTCCCTGCCTTGTTTTGCTCAAGCTTAGTTAACACAACATTTAATTCTCAGTTTTAGAATTTTGTAATTTATTTGTTATAGGTGGTTGTTTCGTGTGAGGGGATTGGTGACTTGTTGGTTTGATTTTTGTTTTGATTTTTTTCTTTGCCCTTATATCTGTGCAAATGTTTTACTCTGGGCTTTACATTTTTGTGCCAAGTTCAATTCAGGTAAATTCTTTAATAAAATGTAAAGCATATGGAGTAGGAGGAATAGAGAAGGCGAGAGAGAAGGATTTATGAATGTGTTTCTGACATACTTTATAACAGCATCAAATTCTAGTATTATATGAGGGTAGATGTTTGCAAAAGCTATCAACACTGTAAAATGCTTTTTAAAGTTTTAAAACTTCTTTCTTTCCTTCCTTAAAAGCTATAGTACAACTTCTTACTAGTGTTTTTTGGTAGCATAGGTTGTTATATGCAGTCAATCAAGTATGAATTAAATGTTTGATTCTCCTTTGCATTAGTTTCTTACAATGAATTTCTGGCTAGATATCATAAATTGAGTTCTTGCAACATAGATATGAAAATGATCTTGATGTGTTCTTGTAGACATCCTAATACAAAGTTATAGGTAACTTTTTTCCTTAAATCCACATTTTCTTTAAATGCATGGATTTTTTTTTTATTTTTAATTATTAGTTTTATGTAGATCTTTTGTAATGAAGTCACATTTTTCCAGTTATTTACTGTAAATTTTGGTCACAAAAATCCAAAAACCACAAACGGAATAATAACATGTTTTGTAAGTTTTTAAACTCTGAAGTTTATGACAACCTACTGTATTACCAAATAAATAACAAACCCATAATATTAAACACTGAATATTAGAGGTACAAATGGAGAGTCTCAGGTCAAAACGTCCTGTGTGTTGCATTTTCATGTAAAAAAAAAAAAGTCACCATGGCTTTTAGACTATTATGAATCCAAAGCCTGTTTCTTAATTTTTGTGATGGTTACAGTAAGCTCTTAAACGGTGAGATGCTGCTTAATTATAACTCAGAGCGAAGATGTTAACTGGGTCAGAAGTTTACTTCATTATTTCTAGAGGCAGCTATATTCTTCAGAATTAATTTTCACAATATGGCTATATATTATACTGAAGAAGAGATTAAAAATATGAAATAATGGGTACAGTGCTCCATTTTCCTTGCAAAATCTGTGAATTTGTCTACTGTATGTGATGTATTGATTCACTGTCCTGATGAGATCTTAAATGTTAGTATTACATAAATGATACTATTGGCTGAAAGAGAGAAAATACTTCTCTTAATCTAAAATAGAGGATTTTCCTTTTTTTGCCTTTTTTAGGGGGGGAGGGGGAGGGTGGGTGTGGGGCTTTCCTGCACGACTACTTACAGGGGGTGGGGGTATCAGGCATTGCCCACAGTGGAGTAGAAAGTCCTCTAAACCAGACTAGATACAGTATGTTTTCTTAAGCATAGAATCATAGAATAGTTAGGGTTGGAAAGGACCTTAAGATCATCTAGTTCCAACCCCCCTGCTGTGGGCAGGGACACCTCACACTAAACCATCTCACCCAAGGCCTTGTCCAAGCTGGTCTTGAACACTGCCAGGGATGGACATTCACAACCTCCCTGGGCAACCTATTCCAGTGCCTCACCACCCTAACAGGAAAGAATTTCCTCCTTATATCCAGTCTAAACTTTCCCTGCTTAAGTTTTAACCCGTTACCCCTTGTCCTATCACTACAGTCTCTAATGAAGAGATGCTCCCCAGCATCCCCATAGGCCCCCTTCAGATACTGGAAGGCTGCTATGAGGTCTCCACGCAGCCTTCTCCTCTCCAGGCTGAACAGCCCCAACTGTCTCAGTCTGTCTTCATACGGGAGGTGCTCCAGTCCCCTTATCATCCTCGTGGCCCTTCTCTGGATTTGTTCCAACAGTTCCGTGTCCTTTTTATGTTGAGGACACCAGAACTGCACACAATACTCCAGGTGAGGTCTCACGAGAGCAGAGTAGAGGGGCAGGATCACCTCCTTCAACCTGCTGGTCACACTTCTTTTGACACAGCCCAGGATACGGTTGGCTTTCTGGGCTGCAAGTACACACTGAAGGCAGCTCGTATTCACTTTCTCATCAACCAACACTCCCAGGCCTTTCTCCGCAGGGCTGCTCTGAATCTCTTCTTTGCCCAACCTGTAGCTGTGCCTGGGATTGCTCCGACCCAGCTGTAGGACCTTACACTTGTCTTGGTTAAACTTCATGAGGTTGGCATCAGCCCGCCTCACAAGCGTGTCGAGGTCCCTCTGGATGGCATTCCTTCCCTGCAGCATATCAACCAAACCACACAGCTTGGTGTCATCGGCAAACTTGCTGAGGGTGCACTCAATCCCACTGTCCATGTCAGCAACGAAGATGTTAAACAAGACCGGTCCCAGCAACAATCCCTGAGGGACACCACTCGTTACTGGTCTCCAGCTGGACATTGAGCCATTGACCACAACTCTTTGGGTGTGGCCATCCAGTCAGTTCTTTATCCACCAAGTGGTCCACCTATCAAATTGATGTCTCTCCAATTTAGAGACAAGGATGTTGTGTGGGACAGTGTCGAACGCTTTACGCAAGTCCAGGTAGATGACATCAACTGCTCTGGATGGACCCCTGTCCATCAGTTCTGTAGCCCCATGTCCTGGGTTCAGCAGTAGCAGTCATTTTTCTCCTTCTTGGTAGCTGGTGCAGTGCAGTGTTTTGACTTTCAGCTTGGGAACAGAGCTGATAACAAGGATGTTTTGGCTTGGCGAAGGACTTTGTGAGCCTCATGCTCTGCTAGGGAGGAGGGGAAGCCGGGAGGAAGCAGAGACAGGACACCTGACCCAAACTGACCAAAGAGATATTCCATACCACAGCACGTCATGCTGGGGATGTGACTGGGAGATAGCCAGAAGGGCTGGTGGACTGCAGGGTTGGAGGAGGTATGGGTCAGTGCTGGGTCGGGCTTGGGGGGCGAGTTATCGGTTGGCTGGTGGTGAGGTGTTGTATTCTCTTCCCTTGTTATTTCCTTTATCATTGTTACTATTGGTAGTAGCAGTAGCTATTTGTGTTATACCTTAGTTACTAAACTGGTTTTATCTCAACCCGTGGGGGTTGCATTCTTTTCGGTTCTTCTCTCTGTCCCTCTGGGAGTAGGGGGAGGGAAAGAAGGGGGGCAGTGAGTGAAGAAGTTACCTGACTGGGTTTAAACCACGACACCCCATCATAGAAGGCCACTAAATTGCTCAGGCAGGATTTCCCCTTAGTGAAGCCATGCTGGCTGTCAACAAGCACCTTGTTGTTTTTCATGTGCCTTAGCATGCCATCCAGGAGAATCTGCCAGGCACAGAGGTGAGACTGACTGGTCTGTAATTCCCCGGGTCATCCATTTTCCCCTTCTTGAAAATGGGGGTTATATTTCCCTTTTTCCAGTCGTCGGGAACTTCACCTGACTGCCATGATTTCTCAAATATGATGGCCAGTGCCTTAGCAACTTCATTTGCCAGCTCCTTCAGGACCTGCGAATGGATTTCATCAGGACCCACGGACTTGTACACGTTCAGATTTTTAAGGTGGTCTCGAACCAGATCCTCTCCTACATTGGGCACAAGGTCTTCATTCTCACAGTCCCCGAGTCTGCCTTCCAAGACTTGGGTGGTGTGGTCAGAGCCTTTGCCAGTGAAGACTGAGGCAAAGAAGTCATTCAGAACCTCAGCCTTCTCCAAATCCTGTGTAGCTAGTTCTCCTGAGATCTTCCTGACGGGGTCTTCATTCTCCCTAGTCTGTTTTTTATTTGCTATGTACCTGTGGAATCCCTTCCTGTTATCCTTAATATCCCTAGCCAAGTTTAACTCTAACTGGGCCTTAGCTTTCCTAACCTGGTCCCTAGCTTTTCGGACAACATCCCTGTACTCTTCCCATGCCACCTGTCCTTGCTTCCACTTATTATAAGCCTCTTTTTTCATTTGAATTTTCCTCAGCAGCTCCTTATCCATCCAAGGAGGTCTCCTGGCCCTACTGCTGCACTTCCTTCTAGTTGGGATGCAACACTCCTGAGCTTGTAGTAGGTGATCCTTGAATATCAACCAACAGTCTTGGCCCTCCCTGCCCTCTAGGGCTATATCCCATGGAGCCTTCCTAAGCAGGTTCCTGAAGAGGCCAAATTCTGCTCTTTTGAAGTCCAGGGCAGTGAACTTGCTGCACACTCTTCTCACTGTCCTGAGGATCTCAAATTCGAGCATCTCATAATCGCTGCATCCAAGGCTGCCCTGGAGCGTCACATTTCCAACGAGCCCTTCCCTGTTGGTGAGCATGAGGTCAAGCATGGCACCTCTCCTTGTCAGCTCCTCTATTACTTGCAGAAGGAAGTTGTCTTCCACACAATCGAGGAACCTCTTGGATTGCTTGTGCTGGGCTGTACCATCCTTCCAACAGATGTCAGGGTGGTTGAAGTCCCCCATGAGAACAAGGGCCTGTGAGCATGAGGTTTTTCCTCTCTATAGAGTGCTTCATCCACAGGTTCTCCTTGATCAGGTGGTCTGTAACAGATCCCCACAGTAATGTCTCCCATCGCTGTTCTCCGTTTAAACCTGACCCACAAACTCTCTGACTGCTCACCTGTCCCCAGACAGAGTTCCATACTCTCCAGCCTATCCCTAACATAAAGGGCAATTCCCCCTCCCTGCCTGCCAGGCCTGTCTTTTCTAAAAAGCCTGTAACCTTCCATTCCAACACTCCAGTCATAGGAGCCATCCCACCATGTTTCTGCGACGCCTATTATATCATACCCCTGTAGGCGTGCACACATCTCTAGTTCCTCTTGTTTGTTTGCACCTTCTAAAACATTACAGTGTACTGTGACTGTAGAAGTAGGACTTTGCTTTTGGGTGAAGCTTAAAAGTACCATCTTTATGGGACCCTTTCTTTCCTATTGAAAACCTGCTGATGGCATTGTTTAAAAACTAAGCCCAAAAGATCAGGTAAGATCTCAGAGCTAGAAGAAGCCAGACTCACTTTTTGAGAAGATGCAGAATTAGGGTTTGCTGTATTTGATAGTTCTGTCTGTGGCATGACTTACAGTAGCCAGCTTTGTTATTGTCCTTAAAGTTTTCTTAGCCAAAAGGAAAAAGCATAGTAGGTAGACACAAATTAGTCATTTGCACCTATAAAAGCAATCAGTTTGAAAGTAGTGAAGATGAGGCTTTTTCTCTGCAATTAGAAAGCAGTTTCCCCCACTGTTATCAAGACGCTTTCTTAGCTGAAAGGAACCTGATGTGGTTACACGCCTTTTTGCTTATAGGCTACAGAAGAGCAGTGAGGAAGGAGAGTGGTAGATCTTGCTGTAATGACAGGTGCCTGGAAACTTAGTTGTAGTAACCTTTTTCAGTAGTTACATTCAGTCTGCAAAACAGCTAGAACTTGGGTGCTAAATAAAATAGGTATCTGTATTATAAGTGTCATAACCATGATATAGACAAAGCATTGGAACATGTCTCTGTTGCTGCAAGCTTCATTCTCTCATGCCATTTATTATTAGTATAAAAGGTGAACTTCTATAAATATGCTTATCAGTCTTTTACAGAATTTCTGCTTTAATACGATGGAGAGGGACTTACTGAGGAAACTTGAGGAAACTGTGCTAACATTTTTGTTGTGCTTGTTCTGACTAGCCTCCCATAGTGCCAAAAGTATCCAATGATGGGGATACTTCCAATTTTGAAGCTTACCCTGAAGATGACTGGAACAAGATACCTCCAGTACCCCCTAAAGATCTAGAAATTTTCAAGAACTTCTGAATGTGACATCTGCACTGATGAGGTATGTCCAAATATTGGGAGTCCTCTCAAAACATTGAAGTTCTGTGAGTGAGAGCTGTATGCAGAAATTACATCATCTGCTCCATAACACTGATTAATACTTCCTTACACATGTAAAAAACAACATGAATTACAGTAATACTGTTGAAATAAAATACTGGTAAACAGGTTTACAGAATGACAAAGGTAATTTATCTCACAGGCTTTGGTGTTCTGTGATGAGGAGTTATTTGTGTACAGATATTTAAGTCCCTCTGTCCTTAAAACTTTTAAAACGGTGTTAAAAGCAAATATCTAGATTGATTTGACAGATAAGGAAATGTAATTGGTTTTGATCACAGAATTTTCCTAATAAGAGTGAAGACTCTAGTTAGAGAAATAAGATTGTCAGATTAATTCTGTATGCTAAGTTCTGTCTTACAACTGTGCTAGGTTGATATTCGTCATTCAATTCACATGCTCCTCTTTGTATTTTGTGTTCCTTTTTCATTATATTTTGTCTTAGAAACTGGAAGGAAGTTGAAATGCTAACAGCAAGTCAGAAGAAAAATGGAGTTCATATGTAAATGAAGAATTTTTGTGGATAAGAATGATACTGCATTTAAATATGCAAATGAGTGTATAGTAAATATCTAAAGAGTTGGAGGCAGGCAAGAATAATTTTTTGCTGTAAACATTTGATATTAGTGAATTGTAATATTGATAGTCTATTCTGAAGTAGACTTGCTAAAATGGTGTATTTTAGGTGGTTTGGTTTGTTTTTTTTTTTAACTTATGGTTAAGTTTCCTGCTATTCCCAGATCCTTTTTGCATAGTTAATTCATAGACTTAATTTTATAAGTTTATACTAAACTTGTGTAATTAAAAGCACAAATTAGTATGTATGTATATAATGAATACAGTACAACTAAAGCACAGGAACTGTGCAAAGATGTAAATTTTTGTACTTTGCAGAGTCTATGATTTTTATTTTTCAAATAATGTTTTTCAAGAAGTTCTCTAGGAATAAAAATCTTAAAAGGATAAAAGAGGTTTTCATCATCCTATATACATTTTATAATTCTTTGTAAAAAATAAAAATAATTAAGTTTTAAAAAATATTTGTACCTAAAATTTCCAATGCCTCACAATTGCAACCATAGTACTTGAAAGCAGAAAGACAAGGGCATGTTTTATTGCTGTTTAAGATGCATCTTAATCATCTTAATGGCTGATTTATAAAGTTCTGTTGCAGCGATATCTCTACAAACCAAGATACTGAGTGTTTATGTATTGTCTGAAATGAGATTCCTCACATGAAGACTCTCTGTAAACATGCAATTCAGTGCATACTGATAAAAGGGCTCTAACTGGCTCTTACCGGAGTTGTTGTCTCTCAAGCTTGCTGTCTTCTCCAAATGTAAAGTATGAGCCATAAAAGACTTCTTCCATTATTGAAATAGATGTTTTTGAGTGCTTGGCAGTTCAGAATATCAGAGGGAAGACTGAAAATATATTAGAGCCTGATTCTTCTGCTCCTGCTTTTGGAAATGTCCTAAAATCTCTGCTGACAGGAATTCCATATGTGCAGAATTCAAACCTCAAATGTAAGGAGTCTCTTATTTTCATCTTGTACTAATGTCCTTCTAGCAGCTTGCGTACACTGTATTTAGGAAGTATTTTCAATACTGCATCATTTTAAGTAGCACCAAATATCAGTATGTGCATATATATGTACCTATGTATATGAATACACATAAATATGAAGGTAGATTGTGTAAAAGTCAGGATATTTTTTTAGGATTTTTTTTATGTTATATATTGTGATACTTGTGTTAATATAGGGGAACTGGTTTTGAAGCGCTTGGATTTCAAAAAGTAATGATATTCTCTCAGATGTTGTGGATTTTGCTAACTTTTAGTGAAATCATTATATTTATACCAAATTTTTTTTCCAAGGCATGTCAGCTCACTGAAGTTCCACTACGATAGCTCTACATAAAACTGTGTAAGTAGACCATACATTAAGCTTCTCCAACAAATTGCTCTCCACATTTATCTGAAATGCTACAAGAAACATAGGCTAAAAATCTTTTTTCTGAACTAAAGCCTGAATGCTTATGAAGTAGACATTCTATTAATCCCTAATTAAATTGCCATAATATTGTGACAGATCTGCATCTGGAGTCTCCTCGTGGAAGAGTGACTTCCATTTTCTTCTAGGTAACTCTAAAGAGTACAGAAATGCTGTTGAGATCTTGCAATTTCTAGGTTACTAGATCTATTTCTTCGTAAAGCAAATCTTACCTTGAAGAGATTGCAGAAATGCGCAACATGTGGCAAAATGAGGATACTTCAAAGTGGTAATTCTGGAATGTCACAAAGTCATCTCGATGTTATGCAAGTGCCACAGATTAATGACCCCACCTGCTGCTCAGTAAAATCAGTGTAGGAATGTATAATGAAATACAGGAAAATCCATAGAAAGTGATCATTTCAACCTGGTAAAAATACCTTGCTCTCCTGAAAAAAATTAATCCAGTCCACTGTTTTTGTATCTGTGGAGTGAGTTATTCCATATCCATCAGAAAAAAATGAAGCACAGAAAACATAACTGAATTTATTTAATGGGAGCAGCCACAGTTCAGCTCTTTTTTTTTTTTGTGTGTGTGTGAGCTTTAACTTTTATGGATTCTGAGTACTACAAAACCAGTTTCTTGTTTAAAAATGTACTTACTGCAACAAGCAAGTGGGCTAAATATTTTTTTTTCCAAGTTTAAAATCTACACTGTGTTTAAGTCTTCAAAGCCAAGGAAATTAAGTTGCATTTAACTTACGTGCTACATGAGTTAAGCTTTCAATGCTTGAACAACAGAGATAGTGGATTTTTTTTTTTCATGAATCTTATCCATTGCTGGCAGTGGATGCACTGACACTCATTATGACAGAGACTAAAGGAACCAGTACAATCTTATTAATAATGCTAATCCATTGACTTTACATTGTTTCCAGAGCCATGTTTACATATGCCTAACTACTGACCTCGTCAACATGCTTTCTAGTAAAAAACTGCTTTCACGTTTTTTATCCTTACTTAAAAGAAATAACCAACCCAAAACGTTCTTGAAGCATTAAGTGATCAGTTATTTTCTCAGCAGTCTTAAACTGCTGCTAAAGCAGCCCATTTTATTTATTTGCACAAGTGAGTTTATTTTAAGTTTTATTTTAAGTCTTTGCTGGGACATCGTGGCCCACTAATGTAGTTCTGTCTGAGCACTCACACCGAAATTCCCAGATGGACACTGCACTAAGGACTCAAGATTTATGGTTTGTTTTGGGTTTTGTTTTGGTTGTTTTTTTTTTTTTGTTTGTTTGTTTTTTTTTTTAACAGACTAGAACACTTCTTTGTTTTCTGTTCAAATATGGTATTCTCTGAAGTTCATTTATTATAGGTTTTGTTTTGGTTGTTTTTTTTTGTTTGTTTTTTTTTTTAACAGACTAGAACACTTCTTTGTTTTCTGTTCAAATATGGTATTCTCTGAAGTTCATTTTATTCTGGTTGCATCTGTTAATGTGTTTTTGCGTATAAACTGTTGCATAAGGACTGTTTTCTTGCAAGAGCCCCTAGGCCTTTGGTATTCTGCTTTGATGAACAAGAATGTTAAACATTAAAAAGCAACGTTTATTTTTGTGTTTTATATATATATATGTGTATATATATATATTTTTAATTACCCAATTGGAGGATTTAAGTGATAAACATGCATTATAAATTAAATTGCCTTGTAACCAAATGAATATAAATGCTTCATGATTTCAATGGAGAATATGCTGTAGATTTTTCTGTAAATTAGCTTGATCAATGAATACGTCCACTACTGAGCTTTAACTAATGTGATCTTCCACCGTAGAAAGTCATTGTTAAGGGATCAAATATAGGTACTAAGCTATGTTTAAATGGATGAACAGGGATTTTGCAGTTTTGAAAGCAATTAAGATCTGGCTGTTCCACAGCCCATCTGCTTGCTATTGAGAAGAGTTGTGATGCAGTGTTTTCTATGCTATAGAATTATTTTTCAGCTTTAAATGACTGTAGCATGATTCCTTTTTGTACTGTACTGTGTACAGACTTCCCATGTTTTGCACTTTTTTATCGCAAACCTTGACTGCTTTATAAATACTATGTTGCATAGTAAGTAGTGATAGTGGTAGCAGGCATCTGTGTACTGCATAATGAGTTTGAACTGCTAGACTTGCAAGGTTAACTTGGACTAGCGTTGTATGTTACTGATTGCTTGTAGCTCACATGTATAAGTACTGTTCAAAGTTACAAAGTCAGCCCTCATTGCACAATGAAAATCACTGTGATCTGTACATAAACCCTAGTAAGATTTTATTGCTGTTTAATTTATGTAATATCTGTCAAATTTGGATTCATTTAATAAACCTTTCTATCTTTTTAAATGCTTAAACTGAGTCTGTTTCCATTTGTGTTGGGAGGAGGTAGAGGTTATTCATCAAAAATATTGGTGAAGGGGAGAGGAGCAGTAAAACAACTGTGTTTGTTCTTTTCAGGCGTTAAGTCTTTCCAGAGCAAGACACAAGTGGTAGAACATATTTCAGTTGGCATGGAAGAAGCACCAAAAAGTGTATTTTCAAATTCATTTCAGTACACCAATAATGAAGAGTGTTAACTCAGACTTCTCATTAAACTTTTATTATATGACCCTAATTGCTTTGACATTTTCACAACTTAATGACCTGAACACTGTCTGGAACACTCAGTCTATTTCTTTAAGCATAAGAAAATATCCTTATGTTTCGAATAGGTAAGTTTTGGGGGGTTTTAGCACAGAACTTTGTGCTAGCTTCCTGCCTGGCTTAATTCTAGATTTTGTACATAGACGTTTTTCTCCTTTAAACCACTATGTCATGTGCTAATGGAAAGTGAGAGAACACTGCAATGAGCCCTGGCAAGCTTTTAGTCATGTCTTTGACATGAATCAAAAGAACTGCTCAGTTAAAACATACCAGATTTTTGAATGTTAGCAAGTGTCCAGGATGTTTGTAAAGAATTTGGTTTGGCATCTTGTTCTTACCTCAGCCTTTTGCCATGTGGTAGAGGTTTTGTTCACTTGTTCTAACGTGCGTACTCTTATCTTTTTTGACTGTACATATAACTCCAGATCTTATCCAGCAAAGGCGCATTTTAAATATGCTTTTTCACTCATGCCGGGCAGGTAAGTTGTGCTGCTGTATAACTGAATTGCACTCACATAGCTTTACTCGCTATTCCCAAATCTGTCTTACTTCCATGGTTCGTTAGTCCTAGCACTGTTTAAACAGCATTTGACAAGAACCCAGTTAACCCTGTTGTTAACCAGTAGCATTATACTATAAGAAGTGGTTGAAAGCAACTGGCACAGAGTTGCAACTCTGGATCTTGCCCAGTGCTCTGAACTTGTATCTAATTCACATACTGAGTATTTCCTTGTGCGAACTCCTGCTAGGCACTACAATCTCAGCTTCAGAGTTTACACAGCTTTTCACAGGAGGAAAATAAAAGGCTTTTTTACTGGCTTCAGTAGAAAAACCTAGCTTTTCTTTCTCTCTTCTGCTCCCTCCTTCCAGGTACTATTAAAAAAAAAAAAGCCATACGTGCATGTATGTCAAACTTCATATTTATCCTTGAAACCAGCTGAATTGTTAGAATTTCTTTAAATATATCCAGATATTTTTCTAGTCGTGTGTAGGAATATTCCAAACTGTGACAACAGAAAATTTCAGTAGTAAGTAGACCTATTATTATACCAGCTTGGATATATGTAACAATTATATCTGATTTGCTGCACTTGTTTAAGTGCCAGTAAGAGTGAGTTGTTGGGGCAGCTGACAGCCGAGCACCTTCTGCTGCATCTGTAGTTTTGGACACAGGCCACTGAAGTTTCTAAGGGAAATCTTAAAACTGATAATGTAACCTGTAGCACCTCAAATGCAGACCTATCTTACCTCTAGAATGTGAAACTCTAAGGCGCTGCGCAGGTGCTGTCTCCACTGCACCAATTTTTATTTAGTTTATCAGAGTAAGTCATAGATACCTTTAAAATTGTCATCCATTTCATCTTAAACAACTAGCCTATCAGGTTTTATTTATTCCTTTTTGTCTCCAGCATATTGTCCACATTCTGGACTGTGGTAATGAAGGCAAATGGAAGAGAGAAACCAAATAAGCTTGAATTGGACTTTAAGCCAATAAATAACTTGGTATGCCTGAACAGTACATACTTGTACATGTACTTGCTCTAAAGGTTGTAGAGAAAATGCTGCCTATTCTAGCTTTATGCTGGCTTCTAAGCTATAAACTGCTGCTCTTCCCAGTACTGCATAGAAAAGAGTTGTGCAAGACAGAGTTTATTTCAATTTTAGTAAATTAGTCTAGTTTAGAGAATCCTTGAGACTAAAAACCTTGTGGTTGGAAAAGGGGAAAAGTTCTTCATAGTCAGCATCCTCTTAATTTTCAGTTCTGCACAAATGTAAGCTGTGCAGAGTAGGGGGCTGTGCTTTAATGCTGCTATTGTTGTAAATCACTTGAAGGAAACAGCAGCTTGCTCTAGTATGCAGAATGCCAGGTGTCCTTCAGAGCATAAACATAAGTCTTCCCACCTTGAAGAACAAAGTCTTTTTCTTTCAGGAGCTTTGTGAGAGTTTAGCTGCACAGCTTAGCAAGTATTAAGACCTAGCCTTAGAAAAACTCTTGAGCTGTCCTGTGCCCGCTCTCTGTAAGTCCATATTTCTTCAGGAGTTAAGCATTAGACAGTTCAATCTTTGATTTAGGGTATGAAAATCTCAACTGTTTGGTCTTCTGAAGTTGGATGAACTAATGCCATAAATATGGAATGATTCAAATTGTGTGTGTGATACCTACCTGACCTGGTCTTAATTTTTCAGTTAAAAAGAAATTTTATGTTAATTTTGGACCCTTGTGTAATCAAGACGCTTGTAAAAATAATTAGTTGAAGCAGGGCTGGTACATGGCATTAATATATTAAAACTCTCACAAGTGGTATGTCTTGTTTCTATGGATTAACAATTTCCTTTGAGGCATGTTGACTAAATTACTCAACATTCTCCTCTTAGTTCTTGGTCAAGCTTCTGCCTATTCTGGCAACATATTTTGCAAAAAGTAAGCACAGCTGAGTAAACAGAAGTAGGTAAAATATTTCGTCTTTATGTTAACAAACATGACCTGGGAACATACTTTTAAATACATTATCAAACAGCGAAGTTTGTTCCAGATGAATGCATTTATGTTTGAGTGTATTCAGACTTAGGATCTTTCTTACTAGCCTCTCTCTTAGGCTAGGAGCATTCGTGTCATGATGCTTACTTCCTCCTGCCAGTCTGCCATTAACCACGTAGCAACGGGTGAGCCCATTAACTCAAGTGATCTATGAAAAATACTGCCCTGCTGTGAAATGAACTTTGGATCAAAAGCACTACTTCCACTTACTTGGTTTGAAAAGGGATTTTCAATAACTGAATGTAGTGGAAGGCCTTCTATTCTCCCTGGAGGTATTTGCCACCAGGGAGTAAGACTATTGCAATTTGTTCTAAAGTAACACAAAACTCGAACAGCATATTCCAAACCCATTTAAAAGTATTTACATAAGCTCCTGTGACTCATGTAACCCCCAACAAAATCTTGGTGATGCAAGAAAGAGAGTGTGGACATGGGTCATTTAAGCAAGTGTTGTTAGACTGAGTCTGTTCTTTAACTTCTTTGTCCAGCCACTGAGGAAATGGAATTTCTTGGGGTTTTGTTTTTTTGGTTGTTTTTTGGGGGGGGTTGGTTTGTTTTTTTTTTTTTGTTTGGCAGGTCATTAGTACATGAGTAACCATTACTCGTCAGGTTTTTATGTGGACCCTTGCTTATGAGATAATGAATTTTTGGATAGTGAAAATGTCTGTAAAATCTGTTTAGATACTGTGGATTCTGCCAGTAATTATTTTAAATTTTATTTATGCAGCTGGTGATTACTTACATGCAAAATATGAAAGGTTTGAAACTAATAAATTCATTTAAAATGTTAATACTTTAATACACTGACTTGGCAGTCAAAGAAAATCTGTGCATCCAATTTAAGAACAAGTTATTTAAATATATCAAAGCTTTTAAAGTAAAATATTTTAAAATTGGAAATTAGAGTAATGTCTGAATAACCTGATGTCAGGAAGGTGAGCTGATTTCCATGTTTCAGCTGGGGATTAAAACTGGAAGCTATTGAATAAGGAATGAAAAGAGGAAGTTGGTACCCATTCCTCTCTTCTACTCACATGTCAGAAATTATGTAGTAGAAAAAGATGTAGCTACAGCAATAGGTAGTGTTAAGAGTTAAGCTTAACTATCTCGGGCATTTCTCAAAACTGTAGTCCAAGTCATGGTGAATGCTCCACAGCTTCTCTGTTTTGTGTTAGATTTTATTAGGGTGTTTTCATTGTAAAATTGATGATATGAGACATGTTGGGAGTCATTTACCTCTGAAAACATATTGTTGGTTGTTGTCATTTATTGATACTCTAAATGCCTTTTATATGAATTTAAAGTCTAAGTCTTTGATAGAAGTGCAAAATCTAAAGTATTGCCCCAAAAGCAGTGTTTACCTGGATGGAGAAGGAGTAGCTGATTTAATAGCCTTAACCATTTTTTTTTTTTTGCATACATAATTGCTAAGTATTTACATGAAACAGTAAACAGCTTGAAGTTCATTATGTGATGTCACATTTTTTAAGCGAAGGAGGCATTGCAGCTTTAGAATATGGAACTTGTTCACTGGTTTTGTTGCTATATGTTTATTAAACAGTACATATGAATGTCAAAGGGGGAGTTAAGTTGCCAATACAAGCAAGTTTTCAGCTTCTAGGTTTTCTGCAGAAAAGATAGCTTTTTCTATGTAATAAATTTACTCTAAAAATAGGATTTGTGGAGTTCCATTAATAACCTATCAGCATAGGAAACAAACTTCATTGGGCTTGTGGTGGTAGACAAGAATTGCAAAAGATTTTTCAAATTTCCAAGTATAAAATAAGAAGATACAGTGATCAGTGGAGTGATTATTTTGTCATTGTAATTAAAAATGAAAACATAGATTTCCTTATCATATGAGTGCAGAAATCATGAGCAGTGCTGAAACATATCCTCCTTATTTAACTTTGTTATGAGTCTGTGTTTTTTTTTCTAATGTCTAACACTCAATAATAATAGTATTTAAGACAATAAAAATTCAAAAGAGTAGAAGTTTACCTTGTATTGTCTTTAAGCTTCTAGTTTATTCCCTACAGCGAGTGGAGATCTCATCCTACTCGAAATAATTCAGTCCATAACTTTTTTCTCTCTAGATCTTTTTAGTTGATACTAGATTGGCATAGCTTCAAGCAGCTAAGCAGAGAAAAACTGCAGGAAGGTTATAGGAACAGTTAATGACTTTTAGAACTTATGTTATCTGAACGTGTGTTTGGTTGGGTTTTGATTTGTTTTGGGGTTTTTAACCTCTACATAGGGCCATAATACATGATGTATTGGAAGGAAAAAATACAACCCACCTTGGAAATCAGGTCTGAGTTACAGTATAGTTTCATATATTGCCAAAAAGTTGTTGCATTTTACTGGCTTCTTTTAGCTAGTTCCCTTTAAAGACATCCAGAGCTGTATTTTCCTGTATTGTTTTGGAAGTGCTTGCTTCATGTCCAAGCTTGTTTCACTCCTGCCCTGAGGGTGATGTTCAGTGGAGTTCACTTCTGTTAATTCTATCAAAAACATCTCTGATCCTGTTTCTTCTCAAGGTGTAATGGAAGATAGCAGCAATAAACTACAGATTGAAACAATGCACTGTTGTGAGTCACATGAAAGACTACGAATGAGGAGTAGACAAACAGAAGAGAGAAAAAGCCCTGTCAATCATGCCAGAGTCTTTTAAAGGATTTCCCTTAGTATGATTATGTTAAAACTCCTCTTAAAACAAGCTCTTGAGATACAAAGTTTAAGGATCAAAGACAATTTCTCCTGCAAATGTCAATTGTTCCATCTACCCAAGCTATCTCATATTGCATGTTTTGAACAGGGGCAAGTCAGTAAATAGGGGTGCGTGTAATTGGCTGGAAAAAAGAAGGTCTCAAGATAAGGGAGTAAGTGCATCTGGGAATAAGTGAAAAAAATTATTTTCTACAAACTGTTCGCATAAAACATAACACTGAATAACAAATGTTTACCTGTGGTGAGCAGCGGGGGGGGGGGGGGGGGGAGGGTGGATATGTCTACATTGTATTTGTTTCTTCGTATTCAGGCAGTGCTCCTTTCTTTGGTTGGAGTTTTTATTTTTTAGAATTGGAAAAGAGACTATGCAAAATAAAAGTCTTTAACACTTACTTCTTTTGGTACTGTATCCTCTTAAGTCTATAAGAATAAAAGCAAAACCAACTAAAAAAACTCCACCACCCATGAAGTAGTTGATTTAAGGCAGATGCAGCTTCGAGGGGTGGAGGGAGTACTTGAAACTAGAGAATAGCAGCATCTCAGGAATGGAAGTGTTATTTCCTCGGTTCTATCTGAATTTCATACTCTGTGCCTTATGTTACACCAGAGGTACTCAGGACTTCAAAAATCAAGTTAGGTAAATTGATTTGGAGGGTAGGAAAGAAATTCACTAGACATAGTTTTGACATTCACTTGACCATTTCACAGAAGCATCGATTGGTTGAGGTTGGAAGGGTCATCCAGATGTCATCTGGTTCATGCCCTCTGCTCATAGAGGACCACGTAGAGTCAAAATAATAAACCAGTATTCACATTCATCCCAAAGGACATTTTTGGAACTTTCCTCAAAAGTAAACAAAAAAAATAAATATATATAATGCTTGGTTTTATTTCACTAAAAAATAAAGCATTTATTTTTAGATTGTTTGTTCTTTTTTAAAGTTTTCCAGACACTGAAGTAATAAATTAATTGTTCTCAGAACTTTACCAAAGTTGAAATAATGAGCTAACTTGCTTGTTTTCTCAAATGCTGTGGAAGGACTGTTTAACCCCTCTGTGCTTAACTGAGTTCTAAAGTCATGAAATGGACCATGTGTGGTTGTGAACTGCTACATACTAGTTGCTCATGACAAGCAAGTCCTGTTTGAAGTTAGTGCTGATTTGCCATCTCTATAGACAGCTTTGGATTTTCATTTTGAAGAAAAATTATTTATTTTAATGTGAATCAGCTCATGGTAGAAATAATGCTACCTCATTGACTGGATGAAGTAAGTGCAGAATCCAGCTCTTTGCAAACTGTGGGACAGAAGGCTGGTGTGCTTACATGCTGCTGGATGTCCACTGAGTCCAAAGAGTACTGGATGCTGTTCAGAATACACCTCTGTCAGATGAAGAAGTTTCACCAGAAACTGATTTCCATCCCATTCTTCCTATGGTGATGAAACAAGCTGGCAAATAATGAAGTCTTGTAATGTTGTGCTTGCATTTAAACCAGACATGATTGTCTGGATGACTCATAAAGGCTGAAGATCTCCCATACAGCTAGCTGGAGTATGGAAACAGAATGCGTCACCACAAAAAAGCCCTTCCAGGAACCATAAGCCCAAGCATGATTGTGTTCAGCTTGCCAGCCCACTCTTTCATCATAGGCAGACAGGACAGCACAATCTCTCAAAAAAAGAAGACATTACCTCGGGCAGGAAAAGCATTCAAGGCAAAGGCTGGAGCAGCTTTGTGTCTGTTCCTTGGGCTAGGTGACAGAGTTGTGTGATAGGTGTGAAGACATAGGCCTGTCTGCATCCACCCAGCTTTGTTCAAGCACCCCAAATGTGTAACTACTTTATTGCTCATGCAGGGTGCCGTGTGTCATCAAAATAATTCCATTTAATATTTTGGGATTTACCAATACAGAGAGTTCATCTCCTTCCTCCTCCAGTGCCATGGGAATTGGCCTGGAATATATTTAATTGAAAACAGAGGAAGGCTGATGCCATTTCCAAGTAATGCCTTTCTTCTGATATACTGCTTGCTTACTTGGCAATCATTTTATGTTCATATAATAATAACACCATCTATTTCTTTAATCCCCCTCTTTTGAAATAATAATAAAACAAAAAATCAAAGTCGAGAAACGTTTGACCACTGTTGATTAACTGAACCTGAATGGTATTTGTCCTTTTGGTGACAGGAAGATAGAGAAGAATTGTTCTCCCTCTAAGAAAACCAGACAAAAAAACAAACCAAGCCCCCCCAAATGAGTTCAGTAATAAAATAACCACAGAAGTGCTTTTATAGTATATGCCAGAGTCATCATATTTATTTTTAAACAATAGTAAATCATTCAATTGTTTCAACCAGGCATAGTTCCAAACAGTTCTAAATTTGGAGTTAGAGAATTAATTTGTGTGCAGGAAAGCAAAACACTCTTCCTCTCTCGTTTCCTGTGTGAATTGATGAGACTTCAGGGTCCTCTTTAATTAACTTGGCAAGCATTACTCCCCCATGAACTGTCCTGTTTAGTCAAGGATCACAGAATGTACTCACATTAAAAGCATGAATTTATAATTCAGTGTGTGTTGTAAAAAAGCTGTTTGGGTTTTGTTTTGGTTGTTTTGTTTTTTTTTTTTTCTTTAAAAAGAGCCACACCACTATTAGAAACATCTTAATGGGCTCATACTGTGTACAGAAATTATTCCACTTTCAGCTTGTGGTATTTTGAATGCATTATATATTGCCTTCTAATGCTGTCAGTCACTACCTTAAAAGTATAATCCATACTGTAAAAGCGCAGCAAGGCAGAGTGAGATAGCATTAACTATCATGCGCCAAGTGCTCCGATTCCTCCTAATGGTCCTGATTCAAAAAAGAGTGATATAAATGAGCCAGGAGATGAAAACTGCCCCAACAATTTAAGTAAATGGCCAAGAAGCTTCAGAATGACCTTAGGCAAAAGGAGACTGCAGTGACCTCTGGAGGGGCTGTGTCTCTGTTCTCATGGGGCATCAAGGATTTCTTTGAGACATAAAGTGTGGACTTAGATTATAAGGAGGCTGAAGGGTTTTTTGACTTCAGTCACAAGATTTGAGTATGCCAAACTTGAAATATATATTTTGTGATATTTATGTCTGCAAATTCTAGTGATTCTGAAAGTAACAGCATCACTGGGATCAGTAAGTGTGGTAGACAACACTCAAGAAACAGTCCATTTAGTAGGAGCACTTTCAAAATCAAAGGTAATTTTGTTTATTTGTTTTTCTGATATCATCTGAGAAGTGGCAATTATAGGTTTATTCATATTAAAACTGTGCAGTTGTTTAACTGAGTAATTATTAAAGACTCCCTATTCAAGCTAAGTCAAGGCCGTGCAGATGGCAAGTGTTTTAACAAGCCTGTGATGTGGATATGTTCTGCTATCCTTTTAGTTTGCCTTTACTCACTGAAAATGTATTTATCATCACGCTAATGGCACCAGTAAATTTGGCTTATACTTTAACATGGTAATTTGATTAAAAAGATTATTTATTCCTTGATAGTTCAGGAGTTTCAAAGCACTTCACAAAAACAGGATAAATTTCTTCCCCTCTCTGTGAGTCTATCTCCCTTAAACCAGTCATGGTGAGTTAACATCATAATGTTTCTTTTTTAACTGAATAAAACAATGGTTATCAACTTTGTATGTGTAAATTGGGCATTTTGAAGGGAAAAATGTGTGGTACTTGGGCTAGCACCAGAATACTGTGAAGAAAAACAAAAAAAAATCAAAATCTGAATAAAAATTTCTGTTTTTTTCTTTTTTTTTTTACTTTAAATAGTGTCCAGAGAAACAGCTGAGAGATAAATTAAGGACAAAGTGATTTTGTGACTCATAAGAATGCTTCAACACATGATTTCATAGATGAGAGAAACTTTTACTAATATAGCAAAATATTTTCATATCCAGGTCCCATAGGCAATCATTAAAAAGTATGATTCAGCAGGCTGGAAGTGCATCATCCTTGGGTACAATGACAGTGCCTTGATTCAACAAAGAGCTTCTGCAAACCTTTTTCAATCTGAGTTTTCCACAATACATTCAAGTAGTGGGTAAAAATTCTCTTGAAGGACTGTGTACACTAGACTTTTTCATGCTGCTGGAATGCCAGAAGAGAGCCTTTGCACCTTGAGTCACATATTTCAGCTGGACTCCAGGTTTAGCATTTTCCAGGTGGTTACCCAGTATTTGCTATCAGCAGTTGTTGTCCTTCTGGAGTGAAATTAGAACTTAAGATTCCTTGCTAACTTTTGTCTCTACAAGGACATGTCAGCATATGAAGTGGAAGGAGGTGGAGATGAGCTAGTGCTGGGGAGGGTAAAAGCCTGCTGGCAGTAGCATAGTGCAGACCAGAGGAACAGGGACAGCAGGGCGGTTGCCTCCACCTGTCAGTAGCTGCTCACCACAGGCACACAGCCGGGAAGGGCTTTTTTAGTAAGTGTGCTTGTGGTGAAGGTGTCGAAGCATTCTGCTGGGCAATGTGCGAAGCCAAACACCCGCACACCTCTTCTGTCTTTCAGCAGACTGTTTCTATAACAGTAGCATAAATATCAGAGCCAAAGTCAGGAGTGTTTTTTTTCCATTGTGTTTCAGTAAGACAGGAGTCTGTAAGCACAGTCCAAGGGAAAGAAAAGAAAAAGACTTGTGGGGTAGAGCCTGTGGTCTAGGGTATGAACAAAGATGTTAAACAGCAGCCAGAAAGCGAAGCTCTGACAGCTAGCTGGGGGAAGAGGCAGGATCTTAGAGCAACAGGGTAGGAAAGGGAAGCTGTCACAGAGCCAAAATGAAATAAGAAGGAACAAGGCTGAAAGGACGTGAATGGAGAGGTTTCATTTGCCTCTTCTTGAATGAAGCAGCAACTTCCCTAGAAAGGAAAAATATGTTTAAAGTGGTTTTAACACATTGCTCCCTCAGAGTAGGCCTTTTCTTACGGCATAGGCTGCTCTGAAGAAAAATCCCCTTCTGAGGGGAGCTGGGGAGGAAGCCAGGCCTGCCTCACCCCACCTAGCTTCACAGTGGTGTAGTCCCATTCACTTCAGCAGGCAAGGCTCCTGTTTCTGGTGGCTGCTGCTGCTCCTTTAGCAAAGCTGATTGTTGTGCTGGGAACCCCTGGCTTCTTTGGATCTGGAGGCTGTAAATGTGCGGTTTGCATTCTCCCTGCAGGGCTCTCTCTTTTGGTGGCTTTTGATGAATACTGTTTCATTATCTTGTGGGTAACTTAAATAAACATATATATTACTGTAGTTACATATATATATTTTTATATATATAGTTAATATATATTATATATATTAATGTATACATTAATATACTATTTTATATATAAATATATGTTAAATATAATTATAATATATAACATATAATACTATATTAATATATATTAACTATATATAAAAATATGTATATTTTTATATATAGTTAATATATATATTTATATATATATAGTTAATATATATAATACAGGCTTCTCTCCTTCACTCCCACAGATTTTACGGTAAGAAGTGAGCTTCCTTATTAGGTATCTGTTGTCCATAGTGCAGTACCAGAACTTTAAATTACAGCTTGCTTCCTAGTATAAATAGATGGCTTAACCTCGTTAGCTGTAGTAGTTTTTGTAGTAAGACCCTATATTAGTGCTACCCGTGCTAGATATCCTATGGGTAAGTGTATCTGCCTGGTACCTTTGCCTAGCAGTACAAAGTATATAAGCTTTGACTGCCATGTGAGAATTTATATTTTTCAGTACTCTTGAGATAAACATATACAGAAATACTATAGTGGGAGAGAAGATAAAATTATTTAGAGACAGGAATGCTGAATATTTTTCTGTTGCCAGATATGAAGAAAACACCAGAAGAATTACAGTACCGGGTAAGCAGTCAGCTGGGTTTGAAGGCTAATTACTAATAACTAGCTTTTGCTGTTGGCTAAACAAAACCTCCCCGGGAGTCCTGAAGCAGTTTCTGCTCTGTTTTTTAACTCCCGTGTCTGTCTATCCCTTTTCTGGCCTTTCTACAGGAGAACTGCTGTGCCCACTTGTTTGCAGAATGATAGTCTGGTGGTAACAGTATAGGTCAGGAGTTAAGTTCAGCATAAAGTATAGGGTAATTATTTGAAAGATTTTCAAATGGGATTCAAAAATCCAATGGGATAAGCTTAAAAAGAGAATGATATAAAGTCTTATTGTGTGAATGAATCCAGACCTGGTACTTGCTCTACATAAAGGTCTTATTTTTTAAAGCATGAAACGTCATATCCTACCTAGAGCTATAACCAGGTCCTGTCTGATCCCCACAAATTAAAAAGAAAGATCAGTTCCTTTTTTAGAACCCTACAAAGTCAAACAAGATCCCACTGGTGTGAGAAGTGTGATTCCTGACAGGATAATTCTGGTAAAAGACTACCTGCAGATGTGGAGCCATGAATTTCCTAGAGATTGTGACTGAGGAAAAAGTGCTGATTTTCCAAAATGCCACTCTGCCTGCTCACCATCCCAACACAGTTAAACTTTCACATCTTAGGAGAAGTGCTAAAATGGAAGCACATGGTTACTCACATAGAATTACTGAAGGAATGGCAAACTGGTAAAAGCTGGGTGTGTATCTGAGAAAGCACGTAAGTGCTCTTGCTAGAAACAATAGGCATACTTCTGTCGTGGGGATGAGTTTCTTCTCCTTTTTTGAGCTTAGGCAGCACACAGAGGCACACTCACAAGGTGCCTCTGTCTGACTGAGTGAAAGCCTCATATCCCATCATACAGGTTGGCACAAATCACCATGAAAACAGTCTCCCAAGGAGATGTTGCTGCTGCCATCTTTTGTAAAATGGAGTGATTACTTATCCCAAAAGATGAAAACAGAAGTTTAGAGACTGCCATTTACTTTCTCAGCTATGACCATGCTTTTTCTTCAAACTAGGTTATATTAGAGGGGCAAGGTTCTAGTACAAATGAATAAGGAAGAGAGAAAACCTCAGGGGTTTACATCCCTGGTAGGGATTTTTGGGCTCCATCCCTGCACCAGAGATTATTTCTATGCCGTATAAACCAGTGTAACTGGGAGACACATATCCCTGCTTTCTCAGCATCCTAACTACTTTTTCAGTCATTGTAGTTTGTACTTATACATTCAGGAACTTTCTTTCTTTTTCTAGTCCTGAGCCTGCAGGACAGAAGACTTTGGAAATACATCAGGTTCCTTTCTCTGCTTATTAAATTTCTCTTGTTCCTTTCTTTCCTGAGCAAACTGGAAGGATAAGGAATAAATAATGAAGAACAGATTACTTATATAATCATATGACAATCAAGAAAATGAACAAAATGCAAACAGCTCAAATAATTACAACTGTGCCACCAAGCCTCTGCAGCCTGACTTACGGAATTTCTCTGTCCCCATCCACCTAACACCCCATTGAATGTGCAAAGAGCCAGTACTCATGGAAGTGGTACTTGCCTGCATCTCTCCTCTCCCACATTTACAGTTTTCAAGGGGGAGAGCCCTGCACAAGCAGGATACCAGCATGGAGCCCCTTTCCTTGCTCTCTGTGTTTTTAATCCTCTTCCAAAGTAGGGGCAAACAGCTGTGAGGTCAGTGTGAAGCATTTACTCTGGTTCATAAGTCAAAGGGTTCCTGTGCCCTTTCATGGTTGTGAACACAGTGTTGACATATTAGCATTTATGTCCAATAAAATTGTGGTACAGCTGCAAGTCATAGTAGTGCTGCAAGTGATATAAATGCAGCTGGCCTAAACTCCTTCTATCACTATGCCTTTTTCAGTTCTGGGGTTTACACTTGCATTGTGTTACAAAGGCTTTGGCCAAGCTCCTTTCTTCCCCAAGGAAGTTCAGCACAGCTCCCTCACCCGTTGCAAAGTCCAAATCAGAATCACATTTCTGGATCATGAGCTGGACTCCTGGCCCCAGGCCCAACTGTTATGTCTGGCTGGGGAAACATATAACAGCCTTGAAAACTGCCCTGAACATGCTGTGGAGTAAGATAGAGGAAAACAGCTTTTGCCCATCCTAAAAGCTCACAGCATTTAGAGGATAGATGTGCCAGAGCTCGCTGGGGCTCTTTGTGGTGCCTAGTTTAAAGGAAGCATAGCTTTCCTCTCACTCCTCAAATACCTGCTCCATTGATTTGGTCTGATTTTCCCCTAGCATGAGAAATTTAGGAGGTGGAAGCTGAGATCATTTTCTGATAAAGCAAAAACATCTGTTAACCTTGAGTGCTGTCGTGTCTGCATCTAGCAGCCAAGAAACTTCCACTTCTGCTCCACATTATCACTGGGCAATACTTTGATCAGCAGGAAAAGTCTAGGGAAATCAGATTTATGGAGAACAGAGCTTTGCTGGTGTGAATCAGAAGGATGGCTGCCCTCGCTCAGCAGTGATGTCCCTTGAAATACAGGTCCTCTGCTTCACTTGCTCAGTGAAGTTGTGAATGGTCAGTCCTGTGTGGAGAATTCGGAGAGGGAAGGAATTTCTGGTAAATCAATAGCCAAGAAATGGACCTGCAGAAAATGCAAATGGCAAACCAATGTCTTCTCAGAGTTATTTAAATGACAATGTTTGTAGGGGGTGGGGGGAGGGTGGTATGTATGATGATCCCAGCTGTCACTGCATGGAAGTTCTGCATTGTGAAAGAGAACATTTGAATAAAGAAAAACCTTGCTTTTTTCAATTCAAAATTGTCTGCGCAATCCTACCCATACAGTACATGTAGAGAATCAAAATGAGGGTTAGCAATCTTAACAAACAGCAAAAAGAAAAAGTCTTCATTTAGGATGTCTGGAACTGTAA
Source organism: Pezoporus occidentalis (assembly GCF_034315485.1). NCBI lineage: Eukaryota > Metazoa > Chordata > Aves > Psittaciformes > Psittacidae > Pezoporus > Pezoporus occidentalis. Next base: position 5,233,822 of record NW_026915158.1, on the reverse strand, counting down.
TATCAGGTGGCACTCTCTTGAACATGAAGGGAGGGCTCTCCCAGGATTAGGACAGTTGGTACCCTGGCTTCCTTTCCATGTCTGTGAGACTGACAAACAGTCTTAAAGTTTTCTTTGATATTTCGTTTTTCATATACCTGTTCTTGAGTCTTACCTCTAAAGGCCCTAAGATGGTAGTCATTTTTTCTGAAACTCATTGATACTTCCTTGAGTATCTCTAATCAGAAGTGTTTGTAATTGATTTCTGTTTGTGTACATTTGGTTACTGAGTAACTAGAGCAGAGAGACAACATCCAGTAAATTGTTTGATTAAATCCTAGGTACTGTGTTCTGAATGGAAAATCAAATGTTTTCCAATGAGATCTCTGATATCTGACAAATCTCCCATGACGTAAGTAGGATTTTCTATGTAGTATTTCTGTGACTATATAGTTGTTACTCTCTCAAGGTTCTTCAAATGCTTCTCGACAGCAGTGCTAACAGATGTGGGTTCAGGAATGCAGAATGGGGTTGTTAGTCAGGAGATCTGACTGAATTTGGAAGCTATTCTTGCAATTTACTGTAATTATGTGACTGCAAGAAGTGCTGTTAAACATTGTAAGGGTCAGTGAAAGAGAATTTAATTAGATCATGCTGACAGTTCTTTGCTTTCCATGCGTAAAGTATTAAAACCCTTGGACCGATGAGTAGAAAATAAAGATTAATGTCTTGCCATACTGTAAAGAGAAGGAAACGTGGGCATCATTAGCAAAAAATGAACTCTGATAAACTAGACAGCTATAATCCTTTTGTGCTAAGGATTAGGATAACAGAATATGACCTTTGGCTTTGTTAATGAAAAAAGCGTTATGAAATAAAACAAAACTCATGTCTGATTACTTCATGGTGACATCATATAGTCACTGGCTGCCTCCATGTATCCTTGCCATAGCCTTCTATGCGGACTTTACTGTGGAGCAGGGTGGCTTGGAACAGCTGCTTTGCCTTAAATATTCCAGATAGCAGCTTCTCAAAACAATCTGCTGGTGATCAGGGAACTTGTGATCAACTCATTTTTAGTGGATGCTTCATCTATTTGTCTCATTTTCAAAACTCTGCTTCCTTTGGGATTTCTATTGCAAGAGTCATGAAAGACAGCTAATGTTAATGTTGTTTGCATTATGGATTATTGTTACTTTGTTCTTAGCACCGATTTTACAATCTGTGTATATGTATTTGTCAGTTTTGTACTGAGTTCATTGCAGATGGGTTTACTCTGTGACCAGAGCTCTTGGTTGTGAGTCAGGCAAATAATTAATAACACTGCCACCCACCCAGAAATCTGTGTCCTGGATATTACAAATGACAGCCGTGAGGGAAAACTGATGTGCAGAACGAAATGACTTGCTGAGGGTCATTCAATTAAATGTTTAAATTCAGCCTGCCATCCAGGACTCCTAACTTCCAAAGCCTGTTTCTCTCTAATCAGTCACTTGGTAATACCACATGACACAAGAGCACAGCAGGAAAAAAGGCACCGTGTAGCTTCTGTTCACATGCATCTACTCTAAATGAAAAGTAAGAAGTATGATGGAGTTGAGTTACCAAAGACTTCAGGACAGTTGAGATAACTCTTGACAATCTTTTAAGAACGTGTTCTGCAGTCGTTAAGAGGAACCCGTTTCCCATCCTGTCACCTATGTCAGAGGCCAGATCTGGAACCTAGATGGGGAAAAGTTTTTCAGATTACATAGAAGTGAAGACAGATTCATTGCATTTACAGGCCAGCTGAAAATGTAATTCAGAAAAGTTATGTAAACACACACTGGTCTTTTCTCTCACTTACAGAAGAGCAAACACAAACTTGTAGTATTTCCTGATGCTCTTTTGGCTATGTATGCAGCTGAACAGAAGTATTATCAAGAAAAAACATGTATGAATTTTAATATAAATATTGTTTTTTTTCCAACATCAGTGAATTTACACAGCTACAGAAATCTTTTGACCATTTTCTAAAAGGTCTTTTTTTAGCATCCACCTGCCATTGTTTTTGGGATATATTGATGAGGAAGTACTCCGTCAACTCCCCATGGCATTTTATTTACAATATTTTCTAAAAACCACACTTATGAAAACGTATATCATTTGGATAAAATAACGAAACTGACATTACTTGATTTCCTTATGTAATGCTGTTGAAGTCTTCAACAGTAACGATGTTAAATATAAGGTCAGAATTTCTTAGCCAATATTTTGTACTGAAAGAGCATCAAATTCTACAGATATTATATTTAGCCATGTAATTGTTTTGTGGGGACTCCAAAATAAAGCAGGTAGTTGGGAACAGAAACAGTGCAATTTGCCTCATTTGAGTGTGTGTTTGTACAGTGGAATACTCTTAATTTGTACATAAAAATTGTACAAGAGGACAAAGGCACCCCCAAAGCCCATAAATGATGATGTAAAACTGAACATAGCATAAAACAGAGCAAGAGATTGTTTTCAAAACTATAAATCTCTAGTCCTAAAACCAGAATGTCCTCCAAAAATACCATATTGCACAATAATTTTAGCTATTTCTGTATTTACCTCCTAAAAAGCACTATTCATCCATTAAAATCTGTATGCCAATTAATATATCCACTCAAACCTCTGCTCTTTTCTGGTATTTGCATGCCAGACACTTAAACCTGATTCAGCTGCTTCATTTGGGACTGTGTGCAGAGGAAGAAAGCAGGAGCTGTAGGAAGCAACCCACCACTGACCTATCAGGTTTCACTGAAACTGCTGTGTGGGATTAAGCAGGGAGATTGCAAAAAAGGAGACTGGAAAAATCTATGCATCTTTGTGTCCTGAGGCAATGTCTGGAAGTTAATTCAAGCCTTCTTAGACCCGTATATACACTTCTATCAGCTGAGAAACAAGATTTTACTACCTAGCTGGAGCTGCAGAATAGCATGGCTGCTGAGAGGATGGGGGAATTTCTGGTATTCCCAGCTGACTTGATAACAGCAGCACCAGTGCCTTCTGCTATTGCCTTGGTTTCACAATAAACACGGGGGGGGGGGGGGGGTATTTCCAGTTGGCGGTGTCTACATGCTGTGTTTAGCAATAGACATATAGCTGTAAAAATAACCAAGCCAGACTTTCCTGACAGCCCTCTTCTCCTTGCTGAAAGCAAGAAAGACAAAACGTATTTCCTACAAATGTACAAAGGCAAAACAAGCTTCCTAGAGCCTGGACATAATTTTAAGGAATTTCATTTTTAGTCTCGCATATCGCAGTTTCCTTTCACTCCCCTCTCCATCTAGAAAATACTAGATGCATAATAAAATCTTTAGACAAAGCACAGCTGGCAAATCTGGAAATAAGTAACTATTACAGTCCTGTAAGATTTATTTTTTGGCCATTGCAAGTGCAAAGATGGCTTCATCCCCCTTGTTTATTTTCCCCATCATCTTTGTGACTTTCAGCTCAGCTACAATTTCAAGTAGTTCCTACCATATATTACAAAGATAACATTTTTCTCCTGACCATAGCAGACATGGAATGAAGCCTCAAAATATAGAGTCTGGTTTTGTTGTGATTTGGCCTGTTTTCAGAGCAGGAAATGCTAGGTGCAGAGAAAAAAGATATACTCCATCAGGCTGCACATCTCTCTGTCGGGGCAGGCGTCCTCCCCACAGTGCATTTTCTAGTGTTAAGTCTAATTCTGAATGTGGTTTCTACCACTTCCTTACACTAACCTTTCATACTTAGAGTTGATCTCATTGTCAGGCAGTTTTTCCATTCAGTTCAGCGATTTGCTTTCTCAATTCCATCCTATTACTTGTAATAAACTCCCTTATACCATGTTTAATAACTTCTCTTCTTACTACCTCCAACTATATGCAGGTGATTATATGTTTCCCTGTAGTCAGAAGTTAATCAAGTTGCACATGCTGAACACATTAGGACCTTCCAGGGTTTTGTGTGCAGAATGTCTGGCCCCATGTCACTGAGTTTTCCTGAAAGAGAACAGTCTCTCACACGTGCCAGTGACCTGGGAGCATCAGTCAGAGCTGCTGAAGGGTGCTGTAACGGGAGAGTGGCCAGGGGACATCTGTTTGAGGAGGAAGAGAAGCAGGGAGAAAGGGGGACTTCCTTCCTTTCTAGCAGCTAGGGGGGAGCTGGGTATGGGTGGCAGAGAAGGGAAATTAAGCTCTGCATTCATCAGATACCCATTTCCAGCAATACAAGGCTGAGAGACTTGTGTTAAATGAGAAACCTTCCTGAGCATCTCTCCTTCCTGACAGCAAGGAGAGGAATGGAGGGAATAACTTCTCAACCCACTATTTCATGACAAACTTCCTCTCTCCCCAGTTCCTGGTGTCTAATCTTTATTTACCATTGTACCTCTATTTTAGGCTTATGGAACTTCTAAGATATGTGTGTTCAGCTCAAATTGGAGTGAGGGGCACTGGCCAAGTGCAGTGTGACCCAATGGACAGTCCTGCAGGACCAAGTGGTGCTTCCTTCCAGCTGTAGAAAAGAAACAGGCAATAGGGAAGGAAACAGCGAGAGGGAAAAGGATGTTTGGATAAGGTAACTATTAATCCACTAAGGACAATAGGGTTCCCTTATGTTAAATTTAGGTGTAGGTAGACAATGCTTTACTATATTATTCTTCTTGAGAGATTAGGATAGCAGACCTTATTCATCCCATTACGTACTTTATTTTCCCAGCCAACTTGCATCTCTTTAGCATGAAGGAATTTGCACCAGCATCGTGTGTTCATGAGATGCACAAAACTCTCCTTCATCTGCCACTTTATCTCACAGGCATGTACCTTCCACTGCCAGACCAGCATAGGTATATTTAGTCCATCAATGTCCCAGCAAGACACAGTAATCAGTATGGTTTAGTTAATGCTGTCCAGGGGACTCGTTTTATAGATACATCCTGAGCATTTGGACTAAATAAGATTGTGCCCAAAGTAGTGGCTTCTGGATTTCCTGCTATGTAAGTGGACAGAAAATCAATCCAGTTTGTGCAGGATCCAGTTCAGTTTCTTCTTTGCTTGTCAGGATTTGAAATGTCACCTCTTGTCCAGTAGGCGTAGCACTGGGAAAAGTCCTTTCCTGATGGCTAATTACTGCTACTTATACTACATAAAAAATTCTTTGATACTCAACCATATAGAGCACGGAACCCAACTTATCTGCTTTTGTGAGGGAAAACTGGTCTGCCAGGTTATCCTTCTTTATGATTTTCAATGTAAACACTGAACAACTTGACCGTTAGATGTTAGAGATGACAGTTGCTTGGGGAGGATCCCAGAGATAGCTGGTGCCCAGTTCATGAGGACAAACACTGGTGATCTGGGACAACATGATGTCGCAATGATATGGGACAGCTCCTTAATGTTGGAATTTATTACTAGGTAGCTCAAGTAGTTCTCCACAGGGCTGTACAGATCTCCTGCTTAGGTGTCCGTGCACTTCATAGGAGTGGTCTTCGCTGGGGGTATGGATTTGGCTTTGCAAGCTCATGCAAAAAGTGTAATACGCTTTCGCTCTATGTCTCCATGCTTCCTCTTACAGTGAGCTTTAAGTGGTTATTATGCACAGCTTCACTGGGGGTTCTGAGGCATGCTCCCTTCCCAGCTTCATCAGAACTTTGGGCCTGAATCCCTCCAAGTGGAAGGAGACTTTCAGTGTTCCCACACCAAGGATTTAATTCTGTCCAGGAGTGTGCTCAACAGAAGCTTTCTTTCCTTATATCCTCCATGGGCCATGCTTAAAGAAAACCTGTGCCAGGACTCACCTTTAGCAGAGGCTTCTGGTTTTTAAGGTGGTTTTCCTCATAGTAAAAGGCACTTAAGCACCAGAACGCAGGACTGAATGCCTTTCTACTTTGCATATTCCCGTAAGTGCTTTCCTACTGACAGGGTTGGATTTTTTAAATAATGGTATTTGAATCTACCTACTGTTTCCCCTGCGTTATGGAGGGGAGGCCTCAGTGTTTTGGTTCCTGTTCCAATGGGAAGAAAAGCACCAGATCCTGTCTGACCTGTTCCATCCTTGCTGGTTCACTACAGAGAAACCAGTTGTTTGGGGTTTTTTATCTGTATTGAATCTAAACTTTTGTCAAGCAATAGAAATAATCTGTATCACCATTTTTCTTTTACTAATGTAATGTGTCAAAAAAAGAAAACATGAAGTAAAATACAACTGCTTATTTTAAATAGATATATTGGCAGGTTTTTTTTAATTGCCTAATTCCATTGCATTTTACATTACTAAGTCTCCTGGGTAAAAAGCATGTTCTCTCTTTGGTTTCTAGCATACTGGAAGTTGGTAGCATATTTTTAGATAGTAATTATAATAAAGGGATAAATTTAGAAACATAAGAAATAGGTGAAAACTGTTATCTAGATGTCTTTGTGTTTAAAGCACTTCAGCTCATGACATCTTCCTGGGTCTCATTGTTTTTCTATCATAACACTGAGCAAAATGAAAATAAATTATAATTGCTTGCATTGTTTTGAAGTCCAGAATGTGACTTAGACAAATAATTTGGGATCACAATGAAAATGGCTTATTACTGAAGAAGCTGAGGTACCGCCATGTTTAATCCATTGCCTACTTGTCTGCCAGTAAAACTATGCCTTGCATGTATTTACTATTCAGTCCTTCCAGTTCTGCAGGGTAATACATACAGAAACTTTCTTTAAAATATTAAAGAAATATTGAGCTGGCATTAACTAGGGAGATTTTGTCTTGTCGGAGAGAATAGTAACAACCATACCCATTTCAGGGGTACTGCACACACAAAAGCCTTGTGATAGGACTCAAATTCTCTGAGGGTGGAGGAAACGTCTGGAAGTTGTTCAGTGCAGCCTGGACTTCTTTTTTTCATTTGGAATGAAGGCTGAGCTGTTCAGTCATGAATGAGAACAATAGTGGCTTTTAAAGGAACGCAGTTGGGAAGGTTAGCTTTTATTGGCAGTTTGTGCAAGGTCTGTGCTTCCAGAGTGCTGTCAGATGGAAGTCTGGAGTGACTGAGGAGCTGGACAAGCTCTTTTGTGTTGCATAAACTCAAATTTGGTCTTGCGGTGCACAGACCATGATAGTGGCACCAGCCCAGCAGTAATCAAAGACAGACAGGAAAGAGAAGAGAGTCTCCTCTAAAAGGCACTGTAAAAATTGAATTATAAACCAGAATGTGCAGATTGCACTTGGCTGGGTGCAAAAGCCCACTGTTCCTCTGCAGTAAGGTTTCAATTAAAGGTAGGTTCTGGTTATAAATTTTACAGTGACCGCATCTGAATGGTTTCTTAACACTTAGCTAAATGACTAAAGGTATGGCTTTCCCAAGATTTCAGAAGAAATGTTTTGTGTAGTATTTCCTTTGGCAGCTCTGAAGCTTCTGTGAAACCAAGAATTAAAAAGGAATCTTCAGCAATTCATTGACTTTTTCTGGCCAAAATAAGGTTAAATCTGTTCAGTCATTAACGTCTCTCTTAATGGAAAGTCACAAATGTGTAGGAAGGAATAAACAGTTCCCATAATAGGGAAATAAAAAGTATTGGCCAGGTCAAAGCGCATTCAGATGCACTATAGTAATATCCTGAAGAAGGAAATCGGACAGGAAGAATTTTTAGCATTTTATTATTATTTGTATTACCATCACCCCCAAGGAGACCCCATTGCAGTAGAGTTACACAGGCCTGTCTCAAAGCTTTTTAGACCTGCTCTTCACTAGCCTCTTTTCCAAAATCATGTTCTGCAAGAAGGGCACTGTAAAAGATATGAAATGCAAATTAAACATACTTTTACCATGCCAGGATTTTTCAAAAATAGAAATTATGATTATGATAAGCATACAGTGAATAGGAATAAAGGGAATCAGTATGTCAAATGAAGCCTATTCAGAGGGGGAACAGAAGGAATGTTTAGGTGATCTAAGTATGTTACAAGGTACTGTGAATTTCCTTTCTCATCTTGCCATTTTTTTCTAGGACTTAAAATCCATATTCAGTAAGCTATTCTTTCTAGAGATGATCTTCTCCCAAAGCATATTTTGAAGTTATAGGGTTTTTCACAGTAAACACAAAAGTGGTATTTCATATTGTAATAAGCATGAGGACATATTCCAGATGTACTGTCCCATTTTAACCACATGTGTGCACTGAACTGTCTTTCTCTCCGAACACGACAGCTTTATATCAGAACAAGTTTTTGAAATTCCCACTTACCTTGTAAATTCCTTAGATGTAGTTATATGGGGTTTAGTCTATGTAAAGAACCAGACATATACTGCAGGATTTAAAAAATCCTTTTATCCCATTGGATTGAATGCGTTAAATAACATGAAAAAATCCAAAATGCCTGTCCTTTATTGTAGTATTTCTAGAATCCTGGCATATGGAGGAATATACTTGTCAGAAGAGAAAAATATATACATATTTGTGGTTATACTACTTTCAGTAGAATAGCCTATTAAATAACTTTCTTGTTTTTTAAGTTGGAAAAGTTTACTAAAATTAAATCCTTTTATTAATCATATTTACTTTCCTTGCAGTACAGCTACAATGCCTGATTAGACTCTGCTCTTCTGTTTCACATAAAAGTAGCCTCACTCTAGAGAACCCACAGCCAACACTCCAACCCTAATGCACAGATGAGCCAGCCACATAAAGGGAGAACATAAATACAGAAAAACTAATGGAGAAAACAAACAATACACATGGGAGGCCAATTTTCCACAAGCATTATCTTCAAGTCCTTATTTGTCGTTATTTATTATCAATGGAATCAATCAGGGATTACAAACCAGTAATTTGTTTTGACGTTTTTATAATTTGATTCCTGATGTTTGTCCAGCGTTCACTGAATGGGAACCTGCAACACATAAAACCTCTAAAAGCTTGATCAGGTTATTGGGAATGAGTTACAAGGGGTACATACTTTACAGTATGAGTTTTTTTAGCCTTTCCTTCACTAGATTCTTTGCATCTGTGGTCCATTTGCCAAGTGGGATTACTTAACTCATTCCATCCTTAAGCTATGTGGGAGAAGCAAGCAATACAGGTGTCCTCAGCTGCAAGCACAGAAAAACATGGGCTTCTTGCTTATGTACTTGCACCGTGTTCAGAAAAGCTGAGCTCTGGCCCTGACCAAGGTCTGAATTTCTGGTTTATTCAAAAATATAACATTAGAATCACAGAATCATAGAATCAAGTGGGTTGGAAAAGACCTTTAAGATCATCAAGTCCAGTCATTACCCCAGCACTGCCAAGGCCACCACTAAACCATGTCACTGAGGGCCTCATCTACACTTTTTTTGAACACTTCCAGGGACAGTGATACTTTCACTTCCCTGGAAAACCTGTTTCTATTACTACACAGATTACCTGTCACTCATAGTACTTCACCAGATTTCTCTACACACAGCCACCAGGAATTCGTGTGAAGGTGCAATAGTGTCTTACTGACATTCCTCTAAGCAACGTTTCTGAACTGGAAAAAAAATTGCATAGTCTTTCTGACAATTTGAATTTTAAAGCACACCAAACTATCTGCATCTTGTAATTCCTCCTGCTCCAAAATAGCTATTAACTGTAGCATTGTGTACAGTTTTTCTCCAAAACTTGTCCCAAGTTCCTCTTGATCTAGCTTGTATTTCTTCTGTACATTGCTGACTCTGATAATTTGTTTTACACTGATTCAGGAAATACCTACAGACATTTCACCTAATTTATTGAGTAGTTCTCTGGCTAGAACCTGCTTTAGGCAACATAAGAGAAAAAAAAAATGAGCTTTGGTAATACCAGGAGAGAGAAAAGGAAGATTGCCTAAAAAAACCAAAACAAAACAGAAAAACAGTAGTTTAGAATTGTGAGAAAGAAATGATTAAAAAAAAAAAAGTTACAAAGCTTAATAAAATCAGTGGTCAGCAAATAACCTGGTTTGATGTGCCTTGACTCAAGGACTGCTGACAACATTATAAAAAGTTACTTTCCTTTTCCCTTCTTTGCCTTTCTCCTTCCCTTTCCTTTTCCCTTTTCTTTTCCTTTTCCTTTCTTTCTTTCTTCATTTCCCCTTTCCCTTTCCTTTTCCCTTCTTTCTCTTTCCCTTTCATTTTCCCTTTCACTTCCCCATTCTCTTTCACTTTCAATTTCTTCTCCTTTCCTGCCTTGCCTTCCCTCTCCTCACCTTTCCCTGCCTTGCCTTCCCTTCCGTTTTCCCACCTTTGCCTGTTTTAAACAAGGTCTGTCCTTAACATGTATCAAGTACCAGGTCTAGATCAAAAAGTAAAATATGAAAGGAGATAAAAAAAGGTCAGAAAAAATCAGAGAAGGAAACTGTTAGAAAGGGCTAAAGTCTCCCTGGGTACACTTTTAATGAGAGTTATACTTGAGTGAGGCTATGACCATATTGGCATAGGCTTGATCCCCTGATCCTGGGGATCTCTTGAAGATGCTGATGTACTTTCCTACAGAAATCAGACTCCTGGGAAATGTTGCATGCCTGTATCTTTTTCCTGAATGAAGCTAAGGTACCTCCTATACCTGAGAACAGAGGAAAATTTCACTTACTAATATGCCAGTTAAGAAATGAAAACTGAATTTGTTATTAAGCAAACATTTTGGCTCTTTGAGCCCAGAAGATGCAGGCATCTCAACAGTTTTGCTTGCTTTTGCAGAAACCAAAGAGAAAAATCCCTTTTCATATGAAAACTGTAAATAAATTCAAATAACCTAAACTGTAACCTCTGCCACTAAAGTCGGGAATGTTATGTAAGACATTAAAAATGAAAGGCTTTACCCAACAGAGATCAGTATTTTATATGAACTTTAAAATAGGTGTGGTTTTATTACATTCCACTGCTTTAATAATACAATAGACCCCCAAGCATAATGGAGAAGGGCAAGTCAGTATGATGTCTGCTTTATATTGCTGAAATAGCTACCAAGTATAGTAATGGATGTGATCTCAGTGGATACATTATAAAGCATATTCTAATGAATTTTCTCTTTTGAATAGCTGGCTGGCAGTTGAGCATGGCTCTATGAAGAGGAAAGCTAGGGGAATGAACATACAATGGTGTCTATTGTAGGATTTTATTGCTAACAGTATGTTCTTGCCTGTTTTATATGAAGCCTTCCAGAAAACAGTGTTCTAGTAGAATGCAGTGTACTGTTTTATCTTCCAATGTCCCTTCCTTGTAACTTGGGAAATGGGAAAGGAAACAAGGCCTTCAGAATAATAACAAGCGGAGTGAAAGCCTTAACAATCTTCAAATCCAATGACTTTCATACAGTCGCCTCTGAGGATTAGCTGTTCTGTTGATTTTCTGAGAGGTTTCCTTGTTGATTTGCTCTAAGCACTTCCAGACAGGATCTCTGAACATGGGCAGGGACACTACACTAAACCATGTCTCCAAAGGTTCTGTCCAACCAGTAGTTCTCCTCTTTTATTTATTACCATCTTTCTGGAAAAGGAATCTTCATTTTCTAATTGTCTTAGCTTTCTTAGTTTGAAAGAAAAGATATTCCTTGGGAGTTCAGTTGCAGCTACATAAATAAGAGGTGGGGAAGGCTGCTACATTAAAAAAAAAAATAATACCAGTGAAAACTATTTTCCATTTGCTCAAGAGTCGATGATTGTTTGATGACCAAGTTCTCTGATCATCTAAATGTGCTGAACTTCATTGAAGACACTGAAGTGCTCCTAGTTATACTCACTCAAAATTAAGCTTTTCTGAAACCCACATTTTTGGGGAAGAAAATAAGATTAAGAGCACTGTTCCAGGATAATTCAACTTGAGAGCTTTCTGAGATACCCTGAAGTAAATCCATCATTAAGCCCATGATCATTGAGAATATTATAGTCAAGTCTGCATTACATATGGTTCATATGGGGTTTGCATTATTCATGCAGAGAGCTTTCACTTCATATGCCTACATGAAAGAATACAGCCTTCAGAGAACTGCTGTGGTGTGTGGATTCCACCTCCCAGGCTATCTCCAGCTCAGAGTTTCTTCACACCACGGCTGATGAAACCACCTATGTCTTATTTCTTTCCCTGTTCTAGACCAGATGACATTTGTTCTGTATATTTGTTTTGTATATTTGCTTTGTATTACTTGTCTTTTTGTATTATCCAGGTTACCTGTAGCGATGGAATATTAGGATATTTGAGCAGACAGACCCTAGCAATCCCATGTCTACCTTAGCTTCTCCTGAAAGCACACCATGTTCCAATAGTACATCCTGAATAACTGTTTTCCAAAAATTATAGACCACTGCCAGCTCTGTAGGCCTACATTTGGTAGGACTCAGGGTAGATGTTCATGGAAATATAGAAACACTAGTGCTTTTCTTTGCAAAGTTGTATTACAGTTTCAGCTGCTCTCACCATGTGTGTGGTTAAGGACCTCTACTTTGTCCTGGGTTCCGCAGTAGCAGTCATGTTTTTCCTTTGTGTTAACTGGTGCAGTGCAGTGTTTTGACTTTCAGCTCGGGAACAGAGCTGATAACAAGGATATTTTGGTTTGGCCAAGGACTTTGTGAGGCTCATGCTCTGCCAGGGAGGAGGGGAGGCTGTGAGGAAGCAGAGACAGGGCGCCTGACCCGGGCTAGCCAAGGAGGTATTCCATACCACAGCACGTCATGCCCGGGGTGAGGGGTAACTGGGAGTTACCCGGAAGGACAGGGGCTTCCGGGTGGAACTCGTTTTCTTGGCCGGTGGTGTCGTATTCTCTTCCCTTGTTATTTTCCCTTATCATTGTTTTAGCTGATAGTAGCGGTGGTGATTTGTTGCTGGACTGTTTTTGTCTCAACCCATAGGAGTTGCACTCTCTCGATCCTCCTCCCCGTTCCTCCGGGAGCGGGGAAGGGGAGAGCCCCGGTGCGGGGAGGCGGGGGGGGAAGACGGCCACGGACCTCGATTGTTGTCAGCTCGGCACCACTCACTGGGAGTGAGTGAACAAGCTACCTGACTGGGTTTAAACCACGACAACTTATATCAGATGAAAAAAAAACTGTACTGATATTTTTATTCTTTGGGAAAAAACAAAGTTTTGTATTCCAGGCTTAAAAAGACTTTATGCCAGTTTTGCCATTTGGTACTGACTTTGTTTATTTTTACTGAGAGTAATGCTCAGGGGATGTAACATCTTGGTTTTTAGACTGCTTCTTAGGGTGTTTCTATATTGACTTTTTTTCAGCATCACATGCTTTGATTTCCCGAAGAAGTATTTTGTATTGAAACGATTTATTACAGGAGGCAGAAGTGTGGTGGTTTTATTCTAAAAAAATTTGAACTAAGGCTTTTCTGTTTGTATTTTTAGAAAGATCAGTATCTCAGAAAGTATATTGGAGAAAGGATAAAGGATATAGATGTTGGAGTTTTTTCTTAACTTATTGCTACGAGTATGGTAGTAGGTCAAAATGAAATGATAACAAAGATTACCTCTTTTTTTTTTTTTTTTCCCTACTAGCTCAGGACCACCAGAGCAGTGTGAGAAAATAGGTATGATTCAGAAGTAGCACTTTGGAAGGAAAATAAATAGAAGACAAGATGAGAACATACAACTGATGTCTCTAGGTTTCTCAGTAATTCTTCACAGATATAATTCCAGAGTCCTAAAGTCAAAGGAGAAGAGACAAAGACATTGGTTAGCATTTATCCCAGGGACACAGCAATGTATAACTGGATATTAGTAATCTTCCTTTCCTGAAAATTGAGGGTATAAAACCAAAAAGGCTGTTTTTCATATGTCTACATGAAATGGTTTTGAATATTTTAGCAATCTAAAGGTCATAAGTTATCGCCTCTTCTGGGTAGAGCTGTATGAAGCATGACATACACTTCAGCTAAAATCCTTAAGACACAGTTAAAACTTATATGAGGTATTTTATTAAAAAAATCTTTTGACATAATAATTTCAGTAACGATGCAGAACTTGCTACAGATGTGTGAGTCTAAACATTCTTGGTTTACACACAACTTGGTTGTTCTGTTTGTTTTAGTATTTGAACAAATAAATCTTTCATTGGCAAATGATAGTTTTAACCTCTTAATATAATATCATCTTCTGACTGTCACATGGACTGGTTTTTGCCTCCTTTCCTGTATCCTGTAAATGCATGACTACTGTAGGTTTTTCCATGACAAATACAGTGAGTACAGTAAAAGTAGATGATGTGTTATCTCTTGAAAGGTGTCCAAAAACACCCCGAATTTTCTGGAAAAAGTGAAGGCACCTGATTTGATCTTAACCTGGACAGTATAAATTTTCCTGGAAGACTTAGGCCTGCTGATGAGTTATTTGTCTGGAAAAGACATCACCATTGATTTTTATAAAAATTAAGCAGTCTTTCTTTTTACAGTTTCAAATATTTTCACATGAAATGGTTTGCTAAATATGCAGAAATGGTAACACCCACTAAACCACCGACTGCAAGTTTTGCCGAGTGGATTGAGCTGTAAAACTGTGGGAACACTTGTCCATATACACAGCTGATATATGAAAATCAAACCCTTATAAAAACATAGAGAACTCACACAGATCATTCTTCTCAGTGAGGCTGGCCTGTTTCAACAGTTCTTTGTGTGAGTCTACACTTAAAGAGATCTGTCTGGGAAGTAAGAGAAAACTAAGACGTAAAATGATAGCCTTATTTTATCACCAGTGTTGAGGTTGGATGCACAGCATCTTTCTAGCAATTTTTCTCCACAAATTCTAAATGACCCAGAGGATACTTCTCTGTCAGTTGCTTTCATGTTTTTTTTATAGTTTTATATAATCAATTTTTTTCCACTCTTTTTTTTTTTTCTTTTTCCTGCTAGATCCTTGTCGTGGTCTAAGCCCAGCCAGCAACCCAGAACCATGCAGCTGCTTGATCACTCTCCCCTCTTCCTCTCCCCACTCCTGGGGGTATGTGGAGAAGAATCGAAAGAATGTAACTCCCATGGGTTGAAATAAGAACATTCCAATAACTAAGGTGTAACACAAACTACTACTGCTACCACCAATAATAATAATGACAAGGGAAATAACAGGGGAAGAGAATACAACCGTTCGCCACCTGCTGACAGATATCCAGCCCAACCCAAGCAGTAATCTAGCCCTTCCAGGTAACTGCCCCCAGTTTATATAGTGGGCATGATGTGCTGTGGTATGGAATACCTCTTTGGTTAGTTCAGGTCAGGTGTCCTGTCTCTGCTTCCTCCTGGCTTCCCCTCCTCCCTGGTAGAGCATGAGGCTCACAAAGTCCTTGGTCAGACTAAAAATTACTGAGCAACAACTAAAACATCGGTGTTATTAGCACTGCTCCCAGGCTGAAAGTAAAAAACACAGCACAGTACCAGCTACTAAGAAGGAGAAAAATGACTGCTACTGCTGAACCCAGGACAATCCTACCTTTTTTTCTAATAAATAACAGTAGTGGGACTTCTTTTATTTTTACTGAAAAGCAAAAGATAGAAACAGGACAGGATTTTAAAGCCCAAATTTACATGATCTACAGATTGAAAAGGTGATTTGCAAGTGGAAGGCAATATATTAAAGTGATATTGTCGTCCTCTTCTTGGCTAAGATTTGAGCTTAGGATTCTTGGGTTTTTCTGTAGTAAAAGAAGACATCACTAGCAGCCAAAACACAGCAAGGAGCTGAATGACTTCGTTTTGCATTTAGAGTGAGAATCTCTGGAAACATTTCCATATGGATTTGGCATCTATATGAAAAAAAAAGGATAAAACAGAACATTCAGGAAGAAAAAAATATCCAGAAATTTGGGATCTGTGCTTATGTTTGTAACTCAGGCCCATTTCTGTGACAAGGTTGATGTAATGATCTTGACTTGTGGGCAAAAAAAAGGGTATTTTGTTTTCTAGGACAGTAAACATATTTTAAACAGGTTTTACTTGGAGAAAAAAGAAAAGAAGTAAAGAAAAAAAAGAAAACAGAGAGGAAAAAAAGAAAATAGAGAGAAAAAAAGAAGAATACTTCTCAGGAAAATTCTGTCCCTTAACTCAATTTTTGAATAGAAACTCCATAGACATAATCAGGAGAGATACGGAAACTCAGAAACTCTTCGAAACCTTGCAAAATAAAGATATAGAAGGAAAGAAAAAGAAAACACCAGAAACCAGCACTCACACTGTCTTTTCCAATACTCTTCTCCTTCAGTCTCAGGACCAAGTCCAAATCTGTTGAAAATGTTCAATAAACACCCTTTGCAGAGTTGATCGGTGTAGATCTCCATCTGTAAACAGCAGGGTTACTTTCATAGCTCAAAGCATATCTGGTATGAGTGTGAAGCAGTTAATGTTTAATGAGCAGCATGGATTTAATTTTTCTTCCTTCTCTTTTAATGACCTGTTGGCTTACTGATTTCTTTTCCATTATGAATTCAGGTCTGGATTCAGTGCCTGGACTGAGAAAAAGTACAGCAGCAGAAGTCATTCATTTATGTATTTTTAATTGTTCCTCCTTTTTATTTGTGATCATTCACCTCTCTACTGCAGCTGTAAGCACAGGGCTAATTGTTTCAAAGGGACAAATGAATTACTTGATTTAATTAACCTTTTTCTTTTAGTTTCCCTAAGTCTTACTTAGTCTTTATTTATGAACTTTCTGGTGGTTGTTTTTACTTTGTACTTCAGAAGGCCTAAGTTATTTTGCCTCAGATTCTGGCAGTTAATCATAATTAATTATTTCATTATTTTCATTCAGCATTTTTCTGGAAGAAAGAAAAATGCATTTACGTTTTAAAAACTTCTGTTTTCTCTGAAATCTTTTATGTGATAAGTGCTTGGAACACAGGGACCCTTGCTGGCAGACATCTGACGGATCCGTATTTTGTAAGCTGATCTTTTGCATAAAAAGTGCAAGCTGCTCCAGCTGGCTTTTTCAACTGTGTTTATATGGAAAGGCAAAGGAGAAGGTCTGAGAACGGGCAGGAGGTTTCCAAGCTATGAGTGTACTGCTGGTGAGCACTTGGCTCTACCTGCTTTTTTCAGTTTTCCTGCTACTTTTTGTACCTGCCAATGATTATTTCAGATCACTCCCATGCCTCTGTAGGCTACATGAATAGTAAACAGATGAGCTTTTGTAGCACTGGAGTAGCACTTTTGTAGCACTGAGGAAGGTTAAGGAGTTGTAGTTTTTAAGAACAAGTTAGATATGACAGTGAAGTAGGAGCAGCTTGAGGAGGCAAATGTATCCAGGTATAACTTGAAACTCTCTCCAGCATTGCCTATTATTCTTCCATGATATATCTTGCAATATGACAGCATGCTAAATATATCCGAGACTGGCTTTTGCCATGAGAACAAAGCACATTTTTAGGATAGTCTGTCAGTTCACAAAATGGTGATCTTGATGAACCTGGATTAAATTTAACAAAAAAAAAGAACACCCTGGAAGCAGGACTTCCACTTCCCTGCAGATAAAGATATCTGTCAGGAAATGCTGGAGATGTGCATTGTGCAAACTCATGACTCAGGCTAGATTAGGCTATGCAGCACTTGGGTGAGATTTAACCTAGAAGAAAGCTTAGAAAGATGGTGTCAATTCTTCAGAACTGGCTTGTATTTCCAGATTTCCTTATTGTTATACAACCATCTGACATATTTGGCACATTAGATCTCACAGACTGTGCAGCAGAAAAATGACTAAACAGGAATAATAAGATTACCTTCAAAAAGAGTAGACGTTAAATACACATGCTTTCAATAGAAGAGATTTCAGAAATACTTCATAATGTGTTTTGAGAAGAAAGTGTTTTTTCATTGTTGTCCTTTATCCTCCCACAGTGATAGAAACAAGTTATTGCTACTTGTGGAGATGCTGTGTAGCAGCAATTGTGACATATGAAGATTCATAAAATCATTTGCAGCTTGCAGACTCTAATATCTCAGGAGAGGCTTTATTTTCATTTTCTTTTTTAAGAAACTCTACGCTGCTATACAAGAGCTACACAAGAGCAAAGGAAGAGATGAGAGAAGGACCTGAGCCCCCTAAAGGTCATAAAAGATTTTGGGAAGAAATTTTTCTGTTCTCCTTAGTGCTAACACTCAAAATATGATATTTAAATGAAATATACAGTTGCTTAGGTTGCAAGATGATGAACACAGAGTGAAAACACAGATCTCTTTTGAGCAGTCAAGGCGTGTAGGAAAACAGGTCTGTTTTATCTACCAGAATAATTGAAACCCCAACTGTGTGCATTTATCATAGCAGAAGTAGATGTTGAATTAATGTAATTTCACATATATATATAAATGATATCTATCTACATACATGCACAGAAGTCTGTAACTGTCTAAGGGCTTTCTTCTAAATTGAATTCTACTGAACATTTTAAATAATGCCAAATCAGAGTTTCTCCTTCAGTTATATACTGACATTCCAGTTTCATTTGAGGGATGATGAATTAAAAATTTCATCAGCACAATCCTCCCAGGCTCACAGTGGCAGTATTGAAAAAACTTATTACTGAAGATATCATATTGGGGGTGGGGTGGTGGTGGGCATGTCGACTGTTTATGAAATAAGATCTTTAGCTGCGAAGTATGATAATACACAAAAGTGGGTTGTCATGGATACTGTTTGCCTGAGGCAGCACCTACTGGGACTTGGCCAGCATATGGTTGTCAGAACTCATGAAGCTGACCATGTGCAGCAGTAGTCTATTAGTAAAATACCTCAGTACTTGTGAAGGTGATGTATCTAGCATACGTAAGAATAGTGTCCATGTGATTTTCCTTGCACTCCAACTGGTGGTGGACAATACTGATCATCATTTTCTTCCCAGCACCATTTGTATCACAAATTATTTAACACAGACTGTGATTTGGTGCTAGCTGGGTGGGCCATGACCAACAGCTACCTGAGACAATGCTTCTCTGTTAAAAGCAGGTGAAATGGTGCTGTCTCAGATATGGACCTGGCACGAGTTCTCTTAATATTCCTGATAAAGATTTATAGGTATAAACTGTACACTAATACAGCATAAGTGTTAATGATACTTGAGAAAATGACAAAGAAATAGCTAATAGAAAATCCCTCTGGAGATATTTCAAATAAGCATGTTGAAAAGATGTTAATTTAATTCACCATTAATGCACACCTGGAATAGTCATTACACCACTCAGCAGGAAGGTCACTGTGCTCCCATTGTGATTAAGTGGTGTCTGACACCTTCTGCTTATTCATTTTATGTCATGGTTCCATAAGGTGAAAAGCAGGGAAGAAACAGGCTTTGTGTGATATTTACTAATATCATTATGGAAGACTTAAGAGCATTTTCAAAGAAAAAAAAACAAAACTAAACCAAAATGTCTCCACTAGAATAGATATAAGCCATCACAACCTCAACATATATGCTTAAGTTGTATTTCCCACTTTTTTTTTTTTTCCTGCTCTTCAGCCACTGTTTTTTCTTTTTTAGATGACCAAACAATAGTTGCAGGGGGCTGGCTGTGGAAGTTACAAAGCCTAGTCATGGATTTCCCCGCAGAAACTGGGAAAATTTGTCAAAAAACAAAGGCTTTTTTTGATAAGTATTTTCTATAGGTTCTATTTTTAAACATGTCATAACAGGATTTATAGGTCTGTGTTACTGGACACTTACATGTGGACACTTGCAAGTACAGAATTCATGTATGAGCAGGCACACCCAAACACTTTGGAGGGAGCAATTTTTCTGAGCAAGCTCACTAGAAATGATTGAATTACCATTCAAGGATGCCAGAAACACATTCCACATTTCCTAAATACTGTAAGAGACCAGTTTTGAATTAGATGCCTCAGTATGCAGCAGAAATCTATTTTACCAGGAAGTTTATAAATCTGAGCTTTTCCCATATCAATTTAATTTTTTTATGCGGATATGAGGTTCAAATGCAAGAAGTGGTATTAATTTCATACAAGGCATATCCAAAACCTGTCTTCTTGCATTCCTTTAAAAAGTTTGGATACTATCCCTGGAACTGTTTCTGTAAACACTACTAAGTAGCTACACAAGGAAATGTGGTGCTACCCCTAGTGTTTTGAAATTATTACATAGTTTACTGACTTTCCTCATGATGTGATATGGGGTGACATAATGTATGTATTAATCTGAAAGATATTTATATCCAGAAAACACATATTTCAGAATAACTGTAGAATTTCTCTGCTTTAACAGCCAATTAATTATCATCACAAAGTGTCCAGGGCTTAGGAGTTTGTGAATTTCTTGGGGAAAATAGTTTTATGGAGAAGTCGATACAGAGTATGGACTGAGGTTGGGCTGATTCTATGGGAATATTAACCTACAATGATAATTGATTGTATACATACCAAAGAAATCTCAAAAGGGAAGAGATTTCCTCTTGTAAGTAAGGGATGTAATTGAGCAGATGTAAACAGACTTATTAAATTTCTTTTCCCAAAATACTCATGACCCATTTGCCCACTTGCATGGGGGGGAGGTGGGAAGGAGAGCAGGGGATGGCAGAAGAGATGTGGCCACAGATCTCTGTCTGGGGCTCTGCAGGTAGCCAAGCTCACGGCATGGCACTGGCACCTCTCTTCTGCCTTGGACCAGGAGCAAAGCAAGCAGCTGCCCGGCAGGGCACTACCAGTGGTGGGCTTCCAGAGGCAACTTAGGACACTTGTGTCTTAAGGTAAAGAGTTCCATCGGATATGCAACCACTGTGAAAGACACAGCCCTCACACACTTACTAGGGGCTAAGTTTTGTCAGTATGGCAAGGTCTGTTGAAGTTCAAAGGTGCAGATGTCACTTGTTTTGTCTTTTGTTTTCTAGAAGTAAAGGTCAAAATATTTACCACTGAAGATCCCAGTTCATTCTCAACTCATTCCTGGGCACATATATTCCCCTGATCTACTGGGAATTGCCTATGATTTTTTTTTTAGTTCAGAGTGAATAAAATGTGAAAGACCTCTGTTGTAGACAGAGAGGTACGGCCAATATGTTAGCATGATTGAAAGAGAAGATATATGCTCAGACATTCATCAATGTATAGTGCTGAGCACAGAAACAGCCAAGGGATGAGAATGATAGCTTTTGCTGCCTCTGCTTTTGAGATAAAAATCTCCATATGAGGAGATGTTCTGCAACGTGTCCAGCAGTGCTCATCCAGACAGAACTGCATAAAATACTACTTAGGCTGGCAGAAGAGGTAAAGGAGAGAGTTGTATGACTTGTATGATTCAGTATTCTCAGATTTAAAAAAAAATAATTATTTGCACCCAGAAGGAGAAAACTGAATATATTTATTTCAGATTAACTACTTTTTTTTCCATTGGATTCCACAGGGATATATAAATAATAGATCTGTTACTTTTCAGCCTACCAAGGCACCAACTTCACACCAATAAAAAGTTTGTGGGAATTTATTAATATGTCCATAGACTTAACTGCCTCCATACTCTGCTCCTGAAGGGCTCAAATCCTGTTTGTGAATTATGAAAATTTCTGAATAATAGTACAATTAATTGAGCAGTTGCACTGGTGTCCTATTCAGATTACCCCTAAGAAGTTCTCTAACCAGTTGGATGAACCATTCCCTAGGAGCACCCATTCCCTCTGTTGATGACTGTGGGTACCCCAAGTGATTGGCTCCACTCAAAGACTCTCCCATACATATCTTAAATGCCCAGTAAGGTTTAATCCCAGTTTTAGGGAAACATTTATATTCCAACAATACTAAAAATGTTAGTGGTTTTGTGATTCAGGCACTTTGACCTAGCTGTGTTATGGTGCTGATAGGGCTTTAAAACTGCATGACTGCATCATGTCCTAAGTCCACAATGGGTTTAGGGGCTATAAGAGTCATCATTGCTTTGGCTGCTTTTCTGACACCAATTCTGGCATCCAAGGTGAATTTCAGTAACTGCCAGATTCATCAGTAAGTATGGGGAACAATTCCACACTACCACAGAAGAATGTGGATACTTGGCCATTTGTGGGAGCTAAGGGATCAGTCTGAATCCTTTCATGCAGAGCAGGAAGGTGCCCAATGGTGTCCTACTTGCTTCTTTGACTTCCCATATTTACCAAGGAGTTTACTTTTGGTGAGACCTTCCAACTGAAATAAGAAATAAAAGGAGGAAATAAAAAGTAAAGAGGTAGTTCCCACTGCATGTTGCATAAAGATTATTTTGCCAAGTGGTACTCTGTGAAGAAAACCTCTTTTCCCTTGAGGTAAGCAAGGCAAATCCATTCCTAGTTTATGTGTCCTGACTCAATATACGATACTCTTACACTGCTCAGCACTGAAGGACTCAGGTGACTGTTTGTGTGCCCCAAATCAGAACTGTGAAGATCTTTAGGATATGTAATAGAAAAGACACAAGGCTCCCACAAGCTTTATGCACCTCTTGGATTAGATGAGACTGAAGCAAAAATGTTGAGAATTTATACTTTGGTCTTGGAGGCCCATCATCCGCAATCTTTTTCTATTCAACTGCTGTTTACATTGCAATAATAAGTTAAGATGAAGGAATATCACATGGCTATTTGAGGTGCAGACTTTTTGGAGCTAATTTGAAGGTGAACCCAATCTAATCTTTTTATAATGATGTTTAAATTAGGGGGTTGGATTCAAGCCTATCTTTGTTTTATAGGTGTCTTACATATAGTGCATGTATACAAATATATGTATAACTATATATCTTACATATATGTAACTATGTATTTCTATTATAGGCAACTTTCCTTCCAGAAGATTAACGTCTGGCACCTAAGTACAGTTATAAACATACAGAGCTAATAAATATGTCATTTAGCTTAACATAATATGTTTGAAATAAACCATTCCGAGAAGTACTTTTTAAAATATGGCACCTGTCATATTTTTTGTCTAAAGGCAGGAGCCACTAGGGGCCACCATACACTTCAGAAAAATTGGATTTCTTTCCCAGGGGAAAATCTAAACCACATTCCATTTGTACATCACTTTCTCATGAAATGTTTTTTTCAAAATTTGCAAAGAAAGCATTTTCTTGAAAATAGGTTTTCTTTTCATTGACGCAGTTGTGCACATGTTCATGACAACAAATGAAAGGTTGGTAAGTATTAAATGATGATCTCACTACATGAAAGGTTCTTTCTCTGTTAACTATATAAAGTGAACTGTGTTTAATGTTAGTTTTAAAAATAATAGAAACAGCAAAGTAGTCTGCTTTGTGTTTCCAAATATGTGCCTTCTGAGAGAAGACATACAATTTTAACAAAAAATCATTAATGCCCAAGGAGTAATTGAAGTTGTGATGTATTGCAATTACTTTCATTGGAGCTAGCTCTTCACTTCAGGTCTTTAGGATTTTCAAGGAAAATGTTCTGTTCAGTCACTTAGCTAACTACTTATAATACAAACAATTCCTGCAGGAATCACAGTAAAAAAAAAAAATTTAGAAAAGTTTTTTCTCTGGCAGAGGCTGCATATACATAATTTTCCATCTCCACCCCTTCTCTTTATCCACACATGAATCCCAGCTGAATATTAATTGACAATACAGAGCATCCTGTAATATTGAGTCCTTTGTTAGTGTCAGAATCCTGAAATCCTGAGTGGAGATTGTTGTTTGATTTTTTTTTAAACAGTGGACCATTTAGATTCATAAGATATATATATATATATGTCTATATTTAGCTATATTTATCTAGATTCATAAGATATATATATTTACACATGCAACTATTTGGGCACTTGGGCAGATGTTCAGTCCCTATATGTGTCAATGATAGGATTCATTTGGACCCAGCAAAACCGTCTGTACAGATTCTTACAACAGAGCCAGTAAGATTCATGGTTACCTTTACATTTTTTATGGGTTTCATATGGGAAATTTAAAGCTATATTAGCAAATTTCTAATATAAGATACTAGAATTCAGATTCCAACTAAAGTTGGGGTTTTTTCTTTTTTTTTCTTGTTTCCATTTGGAATATTCTGTATAGAGTACTGGGGTTTACATTCTCAAAATTCTTACATTTAGGGCATGTTCTTAGCCACAGTGGAAGGATTAAAAATGCCAATATATACCAGTTAATATTTTTCACATAAGATCACGTGGCAGTCACTAAAGTCATAATGAGACTCCTATTAAAATGTAACTGAATCTCGCACTTTTACATTTCTTCCATTTTATTGAAAAAATAGTTTTTAACTGGAAGCAGCCTTTGTTTCTCTTGGTTATTCCTTGACTTCTGTATTAAACCAGCCTTTCTGAAGCATCTAGGACACAAAGAAGAGTTTGTTTAATAGGCTAATGTGTGCTACTATGCTGTGATTCATACTTGCAGTGCATATCAGTTTCAAACTGCTGCACTTTTAACAGTGTGAGATAGTCAAAGAGGATGTTAAATTTTGTTTAATATTTATTGTCTTTGTCCTCATTTGAGAAAAATTTAATGCATGAAGTTACTAAGAAATTTAAACTCACATTGAAGTTCATAGACACTGAAGCTTTGTTAAATCACTGATGATCTCTGTATTGCAGCATTGTTATGTTCATGATCTGTGCTCTCTCAGGTAAAATGCAATGGTCAAATATAATGAAAACAGACTGCCTCTAAGAAGAAGGGGTGATTCATGAAAGGGATAGAGATCAAATGTTGCTCCTGCATGTTCTTTCTTTTCTGAAAATTCAAAACCTTAGTGTAAGATGATAGCATAAGGAGTATTAGACTGGTGCCAAGTGTAATACCTCTAGACAATAAAAGAATGGCGAGTTCTGGCATAAGATACTGATCAAGACATAAATCATAAGTGGGGGTAGCAAAAGTATTTATGATTTATTACAGAGTAAACCCTACTCTTCAGTGGGATACTACCATTTATCACAAATGCTGTCCTGTGTTTTCAAAGGATCCTCTGGATATTTGGCATCGAGTTCTTGAAAGCACTCAGCCGATTTGATGATTGTACTCCTGTCAGAGCTAAATGGTGCTTGCATATTGGAAAGTAAATCTACATGAGGGAAAAGATGTGGGGAAAGAGCTGGTTATCAGTCATTCCATTCACACATGTGGAGCTGCCTTCTCTTTCCTTTGCTTTCAAACTCATCACATATAGAAATTTTGCCTCCCTAGATGAGTGTTTTCTCTAATTACCAAACCATAAGTGATAATCAGCAACACATAAATGCCGTGCTGGTGCCAATTTTCAAATTGAGCAGTAACTTGCTGTCAAGGGGATACTACCTTGAGCAACAATTACGCTTTGTGTTTTATGTCTTCCTTTATGACAGTGTGAGCTCACAGCTCAGAAAGTCAACTGTATGCTGGGCTGCATCAAAAGAAGTGTTGCTAGCAGTCCGAGGGAGGTGATTTTCTTCCACTATTGTGAGACCCCACCTGCAGTACTGTGTCCAGCTCTGAGGCCCCAAACATGAGAGGGACACTAATCTGTTGGAGCAAGTCTAGAGGGGTGCCACAACAATAATCAGAGGGCTGGAGCACCTCTCCTATGAGAGGAGGCTGAGAGAGCTGAGATTGTTCAGTCTGGAGAAGAGAAGACTCAGAGACCTCTGTAACAGTCTTCCAGTACTTAAAGGTGGCCTACAGGAAATCTGGAAAGGGACTTTTTACAAGAGTGTGTAGTGACAGGACAAGAGAGAATGGCTTTAAACTGAAAGAGTGTAGATTTAGATTAGATATTATGGAGAAATTCTTTACTATGAGGGTGATGAGGAACTGGCACAGGTTGCCCAGAGAGGACACAGTGGCCACTTTTAAAACTGGTTTTGTTTTGGTTTTGCTGGTGTTTTTGTTTTCAGTTCAAATAGCTTTGATCATAAATCCATATCCATTTATTTTAATGGATGATATAATATGTGTGGGAGTTCATGTTTTAAAATGAGGATGAAAAATATTTTGTCTCATAGTTTAGCTTTGGAAAATGTGTCTTTAATTTTTGCTACAAAGAGCTGATTACTTACACAAAGTCATCATTTTTTGACATCTAAAATGATTGCAGAATTTGATGAAATTTATGCAACAAGTTTTCTTCCAGGGGTGATTCAGAAAGTTGAAAGATTTCATTTCTGGCCTCAAAGCAGATCTATAGTTTTTAGCTCTCTTGCATTTTTCATGTTTTATTCATAGTACCTAAGTTTAAAAATAATGAATATAAATTCAGACAGTCTTTTAAGAGTTTTAAAAAAGCAAACCTGGATCTGAAGTTAAGCTAAGCTGACATTTTTGACTGTTTATTTGTTTTTCATTGTTCAAAGGAAAAAAAAAACAAACAACCCACATGTGGATTTTGTATGGTGTTAAAAGTATGGGTCCTTCCCACACCTGAGTTAAGCAAATAACTGAAAGTTATTCACTACTGTAGTTTTATTTATAACTTTTCCTTTGGCACTTTCCATCTCTTGTTTTTTTGAATCAGCTACCTGCAGACTGCTTTTTGACAAGGCCTTTCCTCTGGAAATATTTTTTTCAATGAATCTTTTATTTATCCTTCATATGAATGTACAACTTCTGCTAAAGTCAGCAGAACATTTTTTTCTGGCCCCTGCTTTCCAGAAACTCCTCAGCTCGTTTACTTCCTTGTTATTAATCCCTTTCCCTAGACTGACCCTTTAACTTACCTCTCTGCTTTTCCCTCCTTCAGTTCTTCTGGAACACCATTTTGTGTTTCCTCTAGTTTTGCTATTTCTTATTCCAACAACTTGCACAGATTTGGTGTAAGATCACTGCATCCTTTTGCATCTGAGTCCCCAGTAGCTAACTCTTCAGCACAGTGTGTCACCATGTGCAAGTCCTTTCTTCCCCTTTTTGTTGTTCCTGATGGGCAAGATGATCACCTGACACACATGCAGCAATCTGGAACTCCCTTTCTTAGCAAAATCCCAGCTTTCCTCTTTTGTGATTCCCAGAGGAAGTGAGTGAATTAAAATAATGGAGGGAAGGGACAAAAAGCTGCCAGTTGTTTCCACCTCTGGATATTTTAGTTGCAAGGGAGGGACGTTACTGTATTATCAGGAAAGGATCCTGTGCTATTCTGAGATCTCAAAACAGGAGGAGGGTAAAACAAACATTAAATGTTTTTAATTTTTTATTTTATTTCTGTGTCTATAGATGAGGGAGACCGTCTCATCGGTCCTCTGGACTCAGCAACTGATTAACTAAACCTGCCTTCATTTGGGGATTTAAAGTTGTACTTTGGAGTAAAAGGCACACTGACCTTTCTGAGGTTCAATTACCTGTTTTGCTTGTTAATACATCTCAAGCACATATACGGGGTCTCTGCAGTGTGGGGGGCTTGTTTCCATCTCTTCTCTCCACTCACATGTTCCTTGCAGTGCGCCAAGGAGGGGCTACGGGACCTGAGGGTCTTCTGCAAAGACCTGTGCTTCTCAGCCCCTCCAGAGGCCTCTGTATTTTGCCACTAATGAGCTCGAGGACTTTTAACAAGCTGGTGACACTGTTTCTTGGCCCATGGGTGTAGACATTTACAGCACCGAAAGCAAAAGAAAGCTGGGTGAAGACATTGTGTTTGCTACAGGTAATACATCTTATTGTAACAGTTAGGCATGAAGTTTCAACTCTGGTGCATTAACATGTGCAAACATCACTTCTCAATTCCAGATAGTGATGAGGCCCTGAAAGGTAACTGTTTTGCTTTACCTTTTGTAGAGCAGATGAATCTTTTTCCTTCCATTTGGTAATGTAAAAAGTTCAATATTTTTCTCCCTTTTTACGTTCAGCTCTGCAGAGATCAAAATTTTATTTATCAGTTACATACTGTTACGGACAGCCTTAGAGCCAGGTTTATTCCATTGATGTCAGAATGGCACACTGTTACTTGCACCTCCTGCATCGTGAATAGAGTACCCCCTGTCAGAGAGCCTGCTGTCAGCAGCTGGGACCCGTCAGGTACCACTGTCATGTCAAAGCAGCCAGTAACAGTACCCCTCCCAGGAGAAATAGGTACTGTAGTGTTCCTTATTCAGGAGAAAAATACTGCTTTGACTGTTTCTGCATTAAAAAAGAAAAAATTGTAGGGGTCTTTCAAATGTCTGCAGGTATCTGAGAAAGAAGTTATCAGATAAAGAAAAGATTAAATATCCTAATGTAAAAAATCATGAAGGCAAAACAGTGAGACAAAGATGTAAAGTAATTCCCTTCCCCTCCCCTCTCCCCTCCCCTCTCTTCTCATCTCCTTTTTCTGCTTTACACTGATATGTGAGCTCATATCAGAAAGAGACTTCTAAAATTAGTGGTAAGATAGTGTATATTTAGGTAGCATTAAATAAAAAAAAAACACAAAGGACAGGAGTAAAGAAGTGGCACACCTGCAAATAACAAATCCATCCACCCATGTCTTAGGTCTTGACACCGTGGATTGAAAATGAAGGTTGAGGCTTTGAGGAGTCCTGAACTAATGAAATTCTGATGTTGAACACTGAACACCATGTTCACAACAAGCTGTTAAGATGGCATGTTCTTGTTGTCAGCTGGGAAGAGAACTGTGGTTCCTACGCATTTTAGATGGCAAACAGGATGAATTATGTCAAGCTATGTACATTCATCAGGGCTGAGGAGTTGCATACATTTATACCAGACTGTTTATACCAGGTTAATTTTAATACAACAGTGTGACATAAATTTGGTATGTGGTAGATCTGAGCCAGAGATTAAATAAAAAGGTGTTCCCAATGTTATTTTTGGTCTGCAATGATTTTACTCTAATAATTTTCATACGTTGTGTGTTATATCTAATTAGTGTTATGGTAACATTTTCTATTAATGTATTTAACAGCACCAGTTACTAGCATTAAGTAGGGGGTGTACATATGACTTAAACACCACACACACATGAATGAAATCTATTCAAATAGGACCATCTCCTGCTTTAAACAATATTAAATCAGGATAATTAACGTAGTGCATGGGGGAAAGAATCAAACACAGATTCTCCATTTGATCTGTGTATATAAAACATGGTAAGTGTGTAACACTGGCAAGGGTTGCAGTAATCTTTTACTTGTTGCCCTGGTTCTGACACTTCCATGGTTATGAACTTAACATATGGTATGTGCTTCATAAAACAATTCCACCATTGTCAAACTTCTTTGCACAGACAATGAGCAAATTTATAGGACTATGCACACTGTGCATGAAAATTCAGTCTCTAAGGATTACTTTTTGTTTGCCAGAACCTGAGCGGTTTCCAGTACATTTGAGGACTTTCCACAACTGGAAAACATCTAACTGTGGGTATGGGATAAACAGAAAAAGAAAAAAAGAAAGCCAATAACTGTGAAAATTTCCACAAATAGAATTGAAAGCTGGGAGTTAATGTGCCTGGGATGGCAAAAGCATTTCACAGAATACTGCATGTCTGGAACTAACTACCCTTTTTTTATGTGTAGCACGTTTCTGTAACATACAAAAAAAAAACCTTTGTATACGTAACAGATATAAACCTACTTATCATAATAGGAAGAAGACTTCAATAAATGACATAAGCCCTGTTACACATTTAGTTTCCAGGACCGTTGTTGGTTTCAGTTGCTGATGTAACCTCACTGACTGCATCTTTCAAAAGTTCCGGGATACTGCAAGTCACCAAACAAAAAAGATCATGAAGAAAACAAAGAAATGCAGTGGCATGACCTCCTGTTTTCAGGCTATACTTTGGATGCATAAGCCACCACCCTTACTTCATTTGATGTGAAAATATCCTTGTGGGATAACTCTTCCAAATCAGTGGAGCTTCCTTTCTGCTAGTTTGGTAATTGGCTTCTGCCATTGCTCTCATAACAGCAAGAATGCAAAATCTTCATACCTTCCATTTTTCTTTAGGAAAAGGATCATTATTCCAGTTTTACATACGGAAGAACAAACAGACAGAAGTCCAAATGCCAGGTCGGTTGCAAAAGTGAGAAAAATTTTGTTTTTATTGCAGCTATGCAATGCCACTGATTTGATAAGA
Source organism: Pezoporus occidentalis (assembly GCF_034315485.1). Classification (NCBI taxonomy): domain Eukaryota; kingdom Metazoa; phylum Chordata; class Aves; order Psittaciformes; family Psittacidae; genus Pezoporus; species Pezoporus occidentalis. Next base: position 5,203,887 of record NW_026915158.1, on the reverse strand, counting down.
ATGAATGAAAATTGTAAATTAAAATGTAATGTGATTTTGCCCTTATCTGGGAATGCAAATTTTCAAAAGAATTTTGTTTTAGGTCCCATTTAATTAAATTTTGGGCATTAAAGGCTAACAGTAATGCAAGGAAAACATGACCCATGGCCAACTAACACAGAAGTCACCTGAAATCATTAAACATCTTCCTCTTTGGCCCCTATAGCCATATTTCTGCTGCTGTAGTTATTCAGGACTGGGCACTGTCCCAGCCTGGGCATCTAGATGCCCACTCTCCCTGCACTCCATTCTGGGATCAGGGAGGCTGGCAGAGCTATCCCTGACCTTCTGTGCAGTGTCTGGCAGTTCAAGTACACAGTGAAGAAAAGGAAGCCGTGGGACCCAGTCCCTGTCTCTAGTACTATTTCTATTTGCTACTTTTCTGTTTCCAGCTCATGTCTGTATTCTGTCCTTGTTCCCAGAAACATCCACACATTCTTAAATTAAATAGACATTGGAATAAACCGATTTGTTTTCCCTTTTTTCTGTCCCCTAGACTTAGATCCCAGTGGTTAGGTCTTCTTTCCTAGAAGAAGGAAAATGTGAATTTATCACTTCTTGAGCAGAGGAGGGAATTGAATCCTGGTGCACTACTTTCTAAATAAGTGCTTTCACTAGGAGTCTGTTGTTACTGACAGAGGGCATCCCTTACTATTGTTTATCATCCATATCTCAGAAAAGAGACCACTGGATCTTTCAGATAATGTTTCTCAATCCTGATTTAACAGAATAGCCTCTCCCAGTCCCTGAGTCACACATTCAAACACTGGAGAAGGATATAATTTCAGTCCTATCTTGTGCACAACATTTCTCAAGAGGCATAGGTAGTTCCCTGTCCACTTTAGTTTTGTGGAGCTGCTGCTGTAAATCTTACCCCTTATGAATCCTCAAGGTTTAATTCTAGGTTGTCAGTTCAGAGCAGTGATGAGCCACCTAAAAGGCAGTATAGAGACTAACGTATCTAGGAAAAAGGGACAGCTTGATGTGGCTAGGCAGTGAGTGTGACTCTGGCAAGGAGCTCTCCAGCATTGCGGCAGAACACTGGAAGAAATCCTGGCAAGAGCTGAAACATGCACATGAACAGTTAGATTTAATGACATGAAAAAAGCCACAAAAGTTGGCTTTTATCTTGCCTTTTATCCAGCATTTAAGAAAAATAGGGTTGGAGAAGTTTTGCACAGGTTCTCATTTTCCCCTCTTATCCCTCAGTAGAATCTGTACATATGCTTGTATGATCTGCCCAGAAAGACAGCAAGCAATTGAAACCATATAAAATCCTTTGGCATATTATTCTTTTTATCTCTCCTTATTTCTAGGAATTTCTTCTAGCAGCTAACCTGAATCACTTTGTAGCTGAAATTTATGTCACCTTGCTTGTGTCCTTTAACTCAGAACACAGGGGTTTTTTTCCTTGCTTCTTTACAGACTAATGTGAAACAGCTTTTACTTTCTTTGGGACTATGATAATGTCCTACATTTTCTTTTCTTTTTCCCCCTCTAGTCAAAACAAGCTCATTTTCAATCTCTTTGCTCTAAATCACTTGCTTTTTGTCTTCCTGATGTGTTGTGTCTAAAACTAGACACATTATTCTAGATAAGGATGTAGCAATGCTGAACGGACTGAAGAATTACTTAACATTTCTTGGGTTTGTTTATGTTTCTCAATATGTTGTGTGCTTCTCCTACAACAGCATGATACAGTTGACTCATGTTAGCTCCACATGTATGTTAATATTATTTCACAAAGAACTGCTAACAGCTTGTTTTACAGATGGTTTTCTGCTGTTGATTATTCCTTCATGAGCGTAAAGTCTTGTATTTGTTCTTATTGTGCCCTTTTTTTCAGACTATTTCTCCAGTCTGTCAAAGTCAATTCCTAATCCTGTCTTCTGGTTACTTTCTCATGCTATGCTTTCTTTGCATACTCTTGTATATACAAGCCCTTCTTTTCCATCATATAGGTTCCCAAAGAAATGTTAGAGATAACTAGAACCAGAAACAAATCATTATCTATTTTATATCCTTCTATTTTGCTGAACTTGAAGTTATTAATATTTACTTCTAATAAAATGACAAAATACAATGATAGCTTGAAATCTAAGAGTGAGGAGTTTTAAGGTATATCATGTACCCATGAATAAAATGAAATCCCTGGGAGGTCAGACTTAATTTGAAATTGCAAAACCAGGGAGAATTCTCTGAGGAATTCCTGTCTGATCATAAATTAAAAAGAACAGTGTTAACAGTAGCAATTTGCCAGCTTAGCTATCACAAGTCAGGTAGTAATTGGAATTAAGATCCGAAACTACAGATAGGACTCTTGGAAGAAACAGATTTAAGCACAGCAAAGCTCATGTCAATCTTCATTAATCTGCAGAAATCACTTAGGAGAGGCTTGCAGCACAAGAAGGAAAGCAAGATGTGGGTACCCCAAGCAGATTGAGCAGTGAGACAAGCAGCTGGAAAACAGATCCTATAAAGCAGAAATACTTAGATCAAACAGAAAGAAGTCACAAAACCAAAGTGCACAGGCGGTGGGAGCATGCAGGCTCAAATGATATCTGGAATTTGGAAAAACATCTGAGAACAGTAATAAATACAACAGCTTTAGAAAAATTCACAAGCCAGAGCAAGAAAAGCAGAATCAGGAAAACAAAGAGTAAAGAGGTGAGTGGCAATGCAGAATGGAACAAATTAAAACTGCATCAAAACCTTGAGTGGCATTCATCTTGTCTTCAGTTGTTGAAAAAGTAAATTACATCTTCTGAGCTAGATGCCTAGGCTACCTCTGCAATCAGTGGCAAGAAATAGACGTCTCCAAAGAAAAGGTTAAATAACCGTGCACTTCAGGACATAAGCAAGTGGGGGACAATGCACTGCAGAACCCAGTATAATCATATATAAAATGGAGAAGGTAAATAAGGAACAATTATTCCTGTTAGCAGTTATGAAATAATGTCAGAATTTGGAAACCAGTTCAGAGAGGGTGAGAAATCATAGAGTCATAGAATAGTCAGGGTTGGAAATGCAACAGTTTGTCAACATTTAAATTTAGGGCCAACAGAGGCGGAAAACAATTCATAAATATGCTGCCACATTATCCAGAAGAAGCTGCAAATGATGGTCAAAGATACCTAGTTTTGCTTACAGCCTAAAGAAAAAGGTAACTGCAAGGCAGGAGGACAAGAATCAGACAGCAAATATCACAACATGCTTGCTCATTCTTCTTGAAGTATTTAGCATTTATCCCAGTTGGAAATGTCATTGAGTACAAGATCGATCTTTGATCAAATATGCTGTGGCTGTGCTGGTGTCTAGGGACTAGAAAGAGCAAAAGTGAACTAAACTCAAGTGTGTTAGGAGATCAATAGGAGTGGGCAGCACCCCAGAAACTTATGCCAATTGCTATTTGTAATTATACAATTTTCAGTTATGAAGGAAGATATGGGTTATATATAACCCTTAACACTTCCACAGGCAGGAGATGAATAAACTGAGGTAGTCAGATACAGAGAGCATCTACCAGTTCCAGAGGTGAGACTGAGAAGACTTCATTGTAATGAAGAAATGCTGTTCTTACTTGAAGCCTTGTTTAAACATGTTTTCTTTTAGGATCTCAAATGACATATTGGACGTTTACATAAATAAACCATGCTCTTTATTTTAGCACATCCTGCAATATTTAGCTGACAGACACCTCAGTCTAGCTGGAACTTAGGCTAAAGAGTAGAAGTACCGAGTCAGCATCTCATGTTTGTCTGAGTTATGGACAATTTCAGTATTACACAGTGTAAAACCAGTCTTAGGTATCAACTAAGCTAACAGGCCTGTAAAGTCCTGGGTCCGCAAAGACTGTTAATGATGCCACAGAAATTACCACATTTCATTCTGTGAGCTACCTTTCCACTTAATACCAATATACCTAGTTTTTTTATCATAAGTGAAGGGGTTTACCTCTGTGTAGGTAAAGTTAAGCTGCTTATTCTTAAAAGCAGGAAATATTTTGTTCAGTTACAATGTACTACTCTGGTAATTTCCTTTCTAAAATACCGTATGAGTCAAAACAAATAAAAGAAAATGAGTGGGATATTCTACTGTGCTAATAAAAAGCAATTCACTGGGAAACAGTTGGCAGGCTGTTACCTGCCATGTCTTACTGGAGGAGGTAAGACTTTGAAGCAGTTATAGTTCATATATATATATATTTAAAATTTATATATATAATGGTCTGGAACTTGACATTTAATAATGAGGTGTTGAGCCACTACAAGGCTATCAGTACAATTATTAGTGCTGCTCTGTCTAAAAATATTCCTGTTACTTATTTGGATGTTTAGCAACAGAAATACTTCCAAGACACTCTACTATTGAAAAATGAGTCAATTTAGCTTTATGTGTATTTTTTAAATGCTTTTTAATAGCAGGTATTTTGTACTCTGCTGGACAGGGTTAAGGAAAAAGTTAAATTGTATGAAATTTAGCAGGAGCTGTGAATAAAGAGTGGAAACAGGATGCAAATTAATTATGCCCTAAAATGCCCTGTGATTATGAGAAAATAGTTTGCTCAAGTTTCACAGCTCTCTCATATAAAACCCTGCATAAACATACAGGAGAATAAGTGACATGATCAGGCATTTCGCTGTGTTTTCACACAGCAAAAACTTATTTTACCTTTGCATGGTGGGTCATATTTTCCTCTGAAAACACACAATGGGAATTATCAACCACTCTTGGTTTTTACTGTTACTACATATCTTTGTATCTTGGAAAACATTCACAAGCAAAATTAAAAACTGCATAAAGGAGTAAAATATGCTCTTCAGCGACCTTAGTTTGGCATTAAACTGCTGCCATTTTATCAATCTTGGCTACCATTTCAAGTTAGGACCACAACATTGGCCAGCAAAGCGTGTCTAATTATCTGTTCTATGGTAGAATTAACATTTCTTTGGATATTATTGTTTACCAACAAATTCATGTGGTAACCACGTGCTAAATGTTAATGCATACCATACAATTTACTCATTTTGATTATTATAGCTTTCACTCAGTTGCGATGGAAATGTGTTTTTTTTCTTGTGGTTATAAAATGTATTGAGTGTTTGTGGTATTACAGTAGAGCTTTAAAAGGAAAAAAATCATTCACTTGGGCAATTTTACTCACTTAAGCAACTTTACGATTATAGTACTGTGATAGAAAAGGTCTTGCAGTGCTTAAATAATTAAGCTATTCTTTAACCGCTGTGTTTCTTTTCCTGGGTAATATACATACTGCAAAGACAGTCTTCTGCAGAAGGTGCCTGAGGAAATTGCTCTTTAACCTGGTCAGTAAATGTATCCTAGAACTAAAAATAAATAATTAAATACTGTGTTGGGCCTACAGGACTTGAAGGCACATGCAAGTATTTGTTGAAGAGTTGTGACATTACAGAGGGTTATTATACTTAAGCACAACAGCTCTTTTGTCAGAAAATACAACTAACTTTAAAATGACTGCTTTTATTTTGGTTGAATAGGGGAAAAGCTGATTGGGGAAAAGCTGATTGGAGAAAAGAATCTGCAAAATCAGCTGAAGGGAAGTGACCTTGTTTCTTTGGAAACTGAAATAAAACAACTGAAACTTTACAGAACTTAAATGGAAAAGACTGCATAAGAAGTAGAAATCTGTTTGCTGTAATTGATCTCTGAAGATATCTGGTGTTTCTTGTTAAGTGATTAGAGGTACCTGAATAAAATTGAAGTACCTAATCAAATTATTGTTTAAGTTGGTGACAATAAAACTAATGATATGTATGAATTAAGACTGATTTTCTTCACTAGTATCTATCCTCAATATTTACTGTTTGTCAGTCTTGTGATAAAAGACGACAGTGGGGTATAAGGATAGATGAATTGAGCCTGTCATAGGTATATACTTCAGTTATGCCACACAGGAGCTGTTCAGGGTTTCAAGATTCATCATTCTGAACCATTAATAACCTTTGTTTTTGAACCTCTCAGACCATTCAGCCACAGGCTGACCATAGCAGTGTCTTGAAGTCTGCTGAGGAGTAGCTGCTACTGCATGGACAAATGTCTGTGAAATAATGTTCAGTCTCTTAATGTTCCAGTCTACAGTACCAATGCAAAAGCTTTAATGTGCATGAGAATGAGATTGTGTAAGGACCGCACACATTTTACTTGCATGTCTTTGTAGAAAAGAGAGATGACTTCTTCATCTGCAGTTTCTTCAAAGCTGACTTGGACGTCATTTCCACTCATCTCTTCCTTCCAGATGTTGTTTTATGCATATTATTGCTTTTCCTCAAATGGAAATACAATCCAAAGCCTATCATAAAGCTAGCAAATTAGTCCTGTTCAGGGTGGCCCATCATCAGCATGTAAGTGTCTGTGTATAGGAATTTATTTTTTTCTTTCTGGCAGTCTTAACCCAGTGACTGCTAATATCAGTAACAGAACTACCATATGATTTTTTCATAAGACATTGGAAATGGGATATGCACAACATATTACGCATGCAAAGAAGTGGAATAGGGTTCTCCAAAACTTTATTCTGGCATCATAGCCCTCATCTCAGAAGCTTCAGAAACCATATGGGAAAGGCTTCACACAGTTCCGCTGGCTAAGCTTGTGCTTGACTTTTATTAAATCAGTGAAAGCTACACAGAAGCCAAAGTGTTACCTTTGATAATGCAGGTTTGTCATGTGTCCAAAGGATGTTGATAAGTGGTCAGCAGTCAGACTTCTTTCATTTCTCCACACAGTTTTTAATAACAGCTGTACCATTTCATTTCTGAGACAATCTTAGTATCCAGACTCCTGTAGGAAGTTCGATGCAACCTCTCAGTCAGGATCTGCCATTTGTTTTGCAGATTTCTAAAAGCATGGCATATCTGCCAGGTTTTCAGGTCAGGCATTTTCCATAGCTACATAAGCTCATCAGTGCCTAGATCTCATGAATTATTTGGATTTCACCAATCTCATCTGTGTTTGCAGGCTCAGAAATTACCAGGCTCCTCAAGAAGGCTATGGGTAAACAATCATGTTTGTTCTGAAGGCATATAAAAAAATTTAGATCTAGCACTACCTTCTGCTTTTGACATCGGCAACTGGTATATATTTGGATTTGACCAGACCCAGACTGATCCTTATAAAAGTCTGAATCAATATTGGTACATTTATATGGTGTTGTCCTGGCTTCAGCTGGGGTAGAGTTAATTTTCTTCCTAGTAGCTAATGCAGTGCTGTGTTTTGTCTTTAGTCTCAGAATACTGCTGGTAACACACCAATGTTTTAGCTGTTGCTCAGTAGCGCTTGCCCTGATCAAGGACTTCTCAGTCTCATGCTCTGAGAGTGAGGATGGGCACAAGAAGCCAGGAGGGAGCAGACACAAGACACCTGACCCAAACTATCCAAAGGGGTATTCCATACCACAGCACATCATGCCCAGTATATAAACTGGGGGGAGTTACCTGGAATGGGTCAATGGCTGCTCAGGGTGGGGCTGGGCATCAGTCAGCAAGTGGTGAGTGATTGTAATGTGCATCACTTGTGTTTATTGTGCTTTATTCCTCCCTCTGTTTTATTTCTTTGGTTACTATTACTATTGTTGATTTTATTTCAATTATTAAACTGTTCTTATCTCAGCCCATGCTTCTTTACCTTTTTTCCAATACTCCTCACCTTCTCAAGACAGGGTGAGACAGCAGCTGTGTGGTCCTTAGTTCATGTCTGGGGTTAAACCACAACAGGTATTCATCAGCTTCAACCTGAAAATCATTAGTGCTGATATTTATTTTGAACATTGCCTAAGCTGAACTTGTAGCAAAAAACCAGCTACCTGACTGGGTTTAAACCACGACAGTTATAAACCAGCTTACCCTCAGCTGAGGCCTGATCAGCACACACTAAGTGCTTGGGTTTTGTTCATCCTGTGAAGTTGGTGCCATATATCAAGTAAAAGAAAGTCCTAGACAAGAAGTGCTGCTACGTAAAAAATATATAGACAGCATAAGAAAAACCACGAGAATGTTTGAAAAAAACATAAGAATGTAAGAAAACATAAGAATGCCCCATCCCTGGAAGTGTTCAAGGAGAGGTTGGATGGGGCTTTGCTCAAGCTGGTCGAGTGGAAGGTGTCCCTGCCCATGGCAGTGGGTTGGAACTAGATGATCTTTAAGGTCCCTTCCAAAACTAACCATTCAACAATTCTGTGAATATGTAAATAGGAAGGAAAAAAAAAAAGGCAAAAAAAGAAAAAAAAAAGCTTTGATACATGTTTTTCAAATGAAAATCAAGGAAAAAAGCAGAATGTTAGTCACAGCAAGCAAAATAAGCTTTAAATTGTTGTCAAAAGACACTGAACTTATCTGTGTCTAGTAATATTTTTTCAGGAGATGAATACTGTGATTATGTACTTTATTCACTATTCATGTGCAGTTACTACTTTTGTAGCAGCTCTCTGCTGAAGAGCGAATTGGCCTCTTAATCTCTCTCCCACCCCTGAGTTAGTCATATTATACTTTCCACTGTAATATGGTCATCAGAGATATCACAGGGTATTGCTCAAGAGTTTATCTTAATTAGCTTTGCTGAGAAGTACAGCTAAGTCCTGGGATGTATTCCTTTTTTTTTTTTTCCTGTTAGTTTCTGCTTGCTTTTTAACTATAAGAAGAAATTACCTCCTTCATTCAGGATGAATATCGAAACTCAATTTATTTTTTAGACAAGTCTATTAATGCTATGTTTATTGTTCTGCAAGATTAAATTCTTTAGATAATACTTTAGAATTATAAATTACTTGCAGATACATTGCTATGTCAAAATGAATCACTTCATCTAAGAATACTGAATTTGTATTTAAACAATCAAAGTTATAAATGGCAGTATAGTCAAAGATAATATTCAATTACAATAGTAATTTATACTTGTGTTCTATTTTTTATCATTTCACCTTCAGAATGTTGCAAGAAATGTTAAAAAAGGGAAAAATACTTTCAGGGAATATTTTTCTATTAATGGCAAGAGATGTTGGATTAGATCCTATGGTAAAATTTTTTATCTTGTGAAATGTTCAGTAGTTACAGAGCAAAACCACCTGGTAACTACTGAGGATTCATAGAATGATAGGTTTCAGGGTCAAAAAGCAGTCTTTGTGGTCATTAAATATTATGCCTGCATTATTGAAACTAAGCTTAATAACATCTTTTCGAAGTAATGAATATCACAGACAGGATTATGGTTTAGTGAAGAATATACTGAGTACTTCACAGAGAAATCAGGGATTAAAACATTAGTTTTGATTAAATTGTTTTCTGGAGGGTAAAACAAGAAAAGCAAAAAATGTGGTTATTGTTCATATACTCCATACTTTGATATTATTTACATATTTATTCAGAGAAGCAAGATCCAGTGCAATAATTTTGCCATTCACTTCTTCAGGCTTTACACCAAGTTATTAGATTATTTAGGTATTTAGTTTCTTAGATATTTTTAAGGCTATTTCCCGAAACTCTTCACCCAGAAATCTGCTTAGCCAGCTGAGCTGCTGCCTGGTACGTGCTCTGTTATGACAGAGCTGTGTCACAGCAACTGCACTTGGCCAATTGCAGACAACTGTGTTTAGGTGTTGACTTGGTTACTATGTGTTGACTCATGTCTCAATTCCTCAAAACCTTATAAGGTCAAATAATACTGCCTGTGAACCATTAAAAAATAAGTGTTGCCATACTTTGCTGAAGACATGGAGCAATGAAAAAAAAAAAATTAGTTGTTCCTTCATTCTTCCTTCATCTCCCCTCATTATTCCCTCATCTCCTACTAGGTCCTGAAAAACATTACTACAGAGATGCAGCTTCCTTAAGGGAAAGAAATTATCTCTGGTGAAGCTACAGTGGATAATCCAGGAGAAGATGCTATAAAGCAGCTATACCTAGGAGAGAGAAAACTTCTGTTCCAGGCCAGGACTGATAGAACTTATTTAATCCTGGCAGCAGAACTGTCTAAGAGGAGGATCTCAGACTTAAAGTAGGACACTGAGAACTGATATACAACTTACTTAGTGTGTTATGAAAGCATACAGAAGAAATATTCACCACAGGTTATTGTGCCAGCAATAGTTTGGTTGTGGACAGTTGACAGATAAGACAAAAAAATCACCATTTCGCAAAAGTGACAAATTCAATTTTTCTCCCTTTCCAAACATCTCTGAAAGCTGCATATCAATATGCAGTTAAAATTTAAAAAACAAGGTTTTGTAATTTTTTTTGCCTTAATTTTTATATGAGTTACGGAGAGGGAGGTTGAGATCTTTATATACCCTTATGCTATAATATAGCTCGGAACTGAATCCTGATCTTCTAAGTCCATATCCCAATTGCTCTACATTCCTTCCTTCTCTGCATCCTGGAGCATTGCGACTCCTGGACAAGTGGCCAGAATAGGAGAGAGAGATAAAAGTATTTGTGCCCTGATTCACAGAAGTGCTTTGAATTCTAGCTTAGATTTAGACACCCATCTGAAGTGAATGAAAGACCATTGAACTGGAATACATCTGCTGTTCACTGCCTGTGGGCAGTGTATTTCGATTCCAGATAATCTATGCCTTATGTCCATCATGGCCAGCCAGTCTACCAAGATTGATCATATCAGGCATAATGGCTTTTTCATGTGGCTACATTGTCACTGAATCCCCAAAGCAGTATAGACAAAGCAGTGCAGTACTGAAACAATCCTACTCAGTTTTGCTGAGCCTCTGCCAGCCCATGCAAAACCAGACTTCACTGCAGTGTGGGTACAGCACAGAAAGAGCTGATCTTAGTTCCGGTGGACTTATCTCAGATCTAGAGCAGTGGTATTACTGAAACTGTCCCACTCCACCTGGGTTTAGGAAGAGCAGACAGCAGTAAGCAGACTAACCCACAGAGTGAGGTGCTGTGCTTTGGCAGCCCGGACTCCTGAGTCCAGATTCTGATCATGTGCTGACAACTATGCATCAGGAGGTGATCTAGGCATGCAGTATCCCTCTATGTTTCCCTGGCTTCTTGATTCAGATGTCTAATTCTGCAGAAAAATACCCTGTTCCCTGAGAGACTTGCTCTAGGTGCCCAGGGATGCAGAGCACAGGGCCTATGCAGGAAAACTATTGATCTAGGGATGGGAACTTGGCTCTGCAGAGTCTGCAGATAAGGAAACTATATTTAAAATTGGTGAGATAGTCTATTCTATGGGTAAAGAAAGGAAAATAATAATCAGAGAAGAACTTTTTTTAATGAGGGATAGGCATGTTATGAACAATTCCTTCCAAAGCAGTAAGAGGAAAGTCTTCATCTAGCTATCATATGCAAAAAGGCATTTTCATTTTTCTGCTTTTAAGCAGAAATAGGAATGCACTATGAAGCTCAGATCCATTTTTTTCAAATAGAGAGAGGCAGTAGTACTCCAGAACCTTTCCTACCTCTTCCATATGATTTGTGCTTATTAGAATAATTTATCAAACTCTTTGGAGAAAGAAGTTTGAGTCTGTTTTTCATCATTTGGCTTGTGAGCATTTTTCAGATGGGGATCAAAACAAACCATATCCTGCCTCTGTGGAAAATACATTTATACTCAAGATATGCAAAACAGGATATGACAAAATTCTGGAGGAAAAGTACAGCACTGCTGATACATGAGGTTCTGGTATAAATCATTCCCTTGCTCTGGGATTCATGTTGGAAACTGCTCAGATAGATGATTTGATGCTTCTGAACTCTAACAGAATAAATAGAAAGGAGAACAAAAAGACACTGATTTACAATGACAATTAAGTCATATGTTTACACTGAAGGAATCAAGTCCTCATCAGGACCTGTAATTGTGACATATAATCTACTATGAGTTTCTATCCAGCAAGTGACAGAATTATAATATGGTTATTTCATCTGAGCTTTCCAGTTTGGACATGGGCTAAAACTTCTTGGTTAATCAGATACACCACTGGTTTGCTTTATTTTTTTATTATTTTCTTAATTTAGCTGCTGTTTGTAACTTCTGCTGTTTCTTTTCTTTGCATTTGAGGTTCATTAGTGCACGATCTTTTTGTTAAAGTAACTTGTAAGGGCAGCATTATTGTTAAGACAAAATCTAAATAGGTGGCAGTGGTATATAAAAATAAAGCATTATTAAAATAGGACATAAACTACTTCTGATAACAGTATCAATGTGATCTTGATCTTTTTAATACAAATTTCATATGGCTACTCCATAGTTCCTGTTATGCTTTTGCCTATAGCTGTGTGTTATAGGCAAGATCTATATAAAAGTAATAATAAAACCATCTTCTTTTAAATAAAGCTTTTCATACTAGACAGAACTTGGAGAATGTACTTGTTCCTAAGCAAAAGTGACTGATGCTACCAGAGGGATTTCCCACTGATGAATTAATGTTGTTCATAATCAGCAGACAACATCTCACCCACCTTGTGTACACAATAACATCATTGCAGAGGCCATTACTTTCAACTGTGCTTTTTCAGTACAGCAGTTATCTTTTCAAAGGTTAATCTAATGTGGAAAACCTAATTTTCCTGTCATGTGGCAGAGAAGGGTTAACCCAAAAGAAGCACATATGTGGGTCCTAAGAGTTATGCAGTTTCATGACTAATGTTTTAACTGGTGGCCCTGAAATTCTACCTGAAAATTAGTTAAGTACTTAGGTTCCAGGGACAGCACTTGAGATTTGATTAGGGCAATCTGAAGAGCTCCGTTCCTGCTGAGGGCTAGTGGAGAGGGGCTGTTGAATGCTTAAATGATCCTGAACTTCTGTAACTGCAGGCACCTGTTCTGATCTGGTGCATGTGGGAACCACCTGCTAAGACTGGATGTTTCCATCTGTTATTATTAAATAAGACTAACATCCCCTTTAAATACAACTGTTGTAGAAAATGGGTGCACTAAATAAGTCTGCAAAAGTTTGGTTATTCACCTTCATTTCCTTTATTTTTGCTTCATTCATTCCAGTCTCAATTTTCCATCTCCCAGAAAAATCCCCCTAAACAAAACATAGGTTAAGATTCATGCCTCAAGATGTATCACACCATAGAAACTTAATTTCTGGATTCTGGTAAGTTTTAAGTTGAATATGGTTACAGCCATTTGTACTTCAATCAGAAGAAAAACTAAAGTGCCTCAAATCCTGTTTTAGTCTCCAGAACTCCTAGTCAAATCAATCATTTAGTACAAGATCTTAAAAAGAGTTAAACTTCTTTCATTCCAGCAAAATGTGGAATAGTGATGACTAAACATAAAATGGATATATTATAATAAAAATCTTATAAAACAGAAGAAATAAACAAACAAAATCTGCTAATCAAATACGTCATAAATGCTTGCTTAGCCATACAAGTGCAGATTATGAAGCTCTAAAATCTACAGGGCCTAATGATTTCAAGTATTGCAAGACAAGCACAAAAATCTTGAGTACAGTTTTTAACAAAGAAACTATGTCATCATCAAGAATTGCCAAGGGCAGCTGTTCCAGATGTTCATATTGTAGGACAGAAGAGATGCTTCTATGGATGCCTCAGTATTTCTTTCTGTCTTCGTATGGATGTGTGTTTGGGTGGTAAACCTGACTCAGATCTATTTTCTTTTCTTTCATAAGATGTGAAAGACACATTTTCCCCCACGATCTTTGATCTCATTGATACAAGCATCTTAATACATGCTGAGAGAGCAGCAAGCAGCAAGAGTTAGTTTACCCATTGAAATGACATCATCTCTGACACAGACTCTTCTATATGCTCTTCTTTCATATATGGAATCCTATCCAAGCCATTGTAGACTAGCAGTGGCATTGAGGTTACTAAATCAAACATGTTGAGCTAAGATGGAGGAAAACTTGTACATGAAGACTGACCTTGCAAACACAAAGAAAGATCCCACAGAATAGATTGGGGGGCCACATAACTTCTTTATCCCTTTGTCATGAGCATATAGAATCATAGAACAGTTAGGGTTAGAGAGGACCTTACAATCATCAAGTTCCAACCCCCTTGCCACGGGCAGGGACACCTCACACTAAACCATGTTACCCAAGGCTCTGTCCAACCTGGCCTTGAACACCTCCAGGGATGGAGCACTCACAAACTTCCTTGAGCAACCCATTCCAATGCCTCACCACCTTCACAGTAAAGAACTTCCTCCTTATATCCAGTCTAAGGATAACCATGATATGATAACAACTGTCAGCCGTAAGTACATTGTGCCTTAGCAGGTTAGGGTTCTCAAAACTTTTTTCTACCAGGTTCATCAATTTACATTTAGGAAAACTGAGCAGATGTGAGGCTAAATGAATTTTCCATCTCACACTTTTGAAGTATATATTCCCATCCTTTTCCACAGAATACATTCAGATCCAGCATATCTTCTTTTCTTGGGTTTGCCTGTATCAGTACTTCACATATGAATAACCCAAAGAAACTCCCTTATATTTTTCAGTTTATTTTCTAATTGATTTTTCAGACCTGTTTGCTTTACTTTTGTTCATTTACTTGAGCTCCCCTTGTATTACAGGGAGGTGTCCAAACCCTTGCATAATCTACAAAGCAAAAGGAGAAATTGAATCATCCAGCCTGACTTCTTGCATATGAGGGTAAATAGATAAAGAGGTAGACAGAAGAAGGATGGAATGAAGCAAGCAAGCAAGCAAACAATGTTAGTTGTGGATGTTATTACAAATACAGTGTACAGATATAATAAATCATATAATTGCATGTCTTAAAAAATACTTCTTTTATATTCATCGTGAAAACTTGCTCTTGACATAGGTAGCAAATATATCTCCATAATACCAATGTTAAGGCTTGTCTTCCTCATTATTATACAGAAGTCTTACAACAGTTTTCAGCACTCCAGCAGTGGTTACTGTCAAAGAGTGAGTCAACAACAGAATAAAACCATGCTGTGGAAAGCTTGCAGACACTGGACAGTGTTTCCTACTTTTTCTTAAGATATATTTTATCTTTATGTCAGGCAGGAAAACATGAGGAGCGTTATTTTAGTCCCTGTTTTTAACACCCCTTTCTTTTACAAGACTAAAAGAAAATCACTA
Source organism: Pezoporus occidentalis (assembly GCF_034315485.1). Taxonomy (NCBI): domain Eukaryota; kingdom Metazoa; phylum Chordata; class Aves; order Psittaciformes; family Psittacidae; genus Pezoporus; species Pezoporus occidentalis. The sequence goes on along the minus strand of NW_026915158.1, from coordinate 5,188,757 downwards.
TCTTCTATCAAGTATTCATATTCCAACATTAAAGGACAAAGTGACATAGTGCAACACTTAAAACGACTTATGGTCATTTTAGGATTGTTAATTTGAGTTTATATTCATAATTATCATATATTTTATATTCATAATTTCATATATTCATAATAATCATAATAATAATCATAACCAAATAGAAAAAAAAGCTGTTGTTTTGAAACTTCCCACTCTGTTTAGCACATTGGTCTTAACACCTTTCCATTTTTGACTCCTGATTCCAGGCTTATTCTCCTCAAGCACAGACATCCTGGCACTCTCTTTTCTACCCTCCTGTCCCAGCTCTTCTTGCTCTGATTTTTTCCCTTCAACTGCTCCAGTCTCCCCACCTCATATTTGTTCTTCACATGTACCACCATGGAGGCTCACAGACTTCCCAAAGGGGCTTAGTGTTATTGAGTGAAGACCCTGGCCAGAGTGTCTAGCATGGATGAAAATGTATGAAAGCCTTAGTGGAGAAAGCACAATGCAATAGGGACAGCCCCAGCAGGGTGGTCTCTCCATCATCACAACATTTTCTAAATCATCAAAGAACTTCATCCCTATTTTGAGAAGAATGTAATAACCAGATTATTTTAAATTGGCATTAAATTGGAATAACTGTAAAAAGGCCTAATGCAATGCAGAGCTGGAAGTCTCAGAATCACTTTTTGTTTTTCAGGTGTTCCTATGCGTAGAATCATAGAATAGCTAGGATTGGAAAGGACCTTAAGATCATCTAGTTCCAGCCCTCTGCATCTTTAATAGTTTCAGTCTGTAATGGAAAATATCAGTAAAAGCTACCAAGGTTTTTATTCAGTGGTAATGCAGATTCCTATGAATCTGTCCAGGTTAGTTAGTTTTCTGTGACCATGCGAAATGTTTTGCAGATCTTGAATCTTGTATGACCAAGGGATTTGTATTAAATTGTGATATGTTGTCAGCTTCCATCCTTCTACTCCTTGCTTCTGATTGAGAGGGGAGAAAATGGAGAGTGTAGAAATGGGAGGGGAAAGGAGTCTTTCATCCTTTTCCTCACCTGCTGCTGGTTGGTGCTGTCAGGGTGTAGGCTAGCTGAATCTCCACCATATAGGCAGTCCCAGTGTCTTTCAGAAGCAGGTTAAAGAGTGGCCAGACATACAGTTACTCAACTTGGGAGAGTAGAGTGGTGATGGGCATTGTGGCACTCTAAATTATTAGCAACAACAGCCAGGTTATCTGACTAGAGCTGTTGTAGAAATCTTTTATCACAACGGTACCAAGGCTTATTAAGTAGAGTCAATGAGATCTGTCCCTCAGTGTAATCTCAGTAATTTAAGGTCAGTAGAAAAAAAATTCATCAGCTTCTCTGGATTACATCAGGCTTGCGGTGCTAAGTTTGTTGAGTGCTGACTGCAACTTTGTCATTTGGCAGCTATTTTCAGCAGGACACCTGACCCAAACTGACCAAAGAGGTATTCCATACCACAGCACGTCATGCCCGGGATGTAACGGAGAGTTACCCAGAAGGGCTAGGACTGCGGGGTTGGACGAGGTATCGGTCGGTGCTCAGTTGGGTGGAGTGGGGCGAGTTATCGGTTGGCTGGTGGTGAGGTGTTGTATTCTCTTCCCTTGTTACTTCCTTTATCATTATTATTATTGGTGGTAGCAGTAGTGATCTGTGTTATACCTTAGTTACTAAACTGTTCTTATCTCAACCCGTGGGAGTTGCATTCTTTTCGGTTCTCCTCTCCATCCCTTCGGGAGCAGGGGGAGGGAAAGAAGCAGGGGAGTGAGTGAACGAGCTGTCTGGATGGGTTTAAAACCACGACACATTCTTTAAAAAATATGTATTACATGAACTATACAATATATGTTTAGCTTTCAGGTTTTGAATTAATTAATTCAGTTAATTTACCAGTTAGTTTTCTAGTCTTAGAATCACAGAATTGTGGAATAGCTTGGGTTGGAAGAGACCTTTAAAGGTCATCTTGTCCAACCCTGCAAAAAACAGTGTTATCGTCAACTAGCAAGTTGTTCATCCCTTCAGTGTTTCTAGGAATGTGGTATCTACCAGCTCTTTGGGCAGCCTATTCCAGTCTTTCACCACCCTCATTGTAAAAAAAATTATTCCTTCTATCTACCCTAAATCTACCCTTTTTTAGTTTAAAACTATTATGTCTTATCCTATCACAGCAGGCCCTCCTGAAAAGTTTGTCTCCATATTTCTTATAAGCCCCTTTGAAAGGCAGAAGTAAGGTCTCCCCGGAGCCATCTCTTCTTCAGCCAAACAAGCCCAACTTTCTTACCCTTTCCTTAGAGAGGTGTTCCATCCCTCTGATCATTTTTGTGCCTCTTCTCTGGAACCACTCCAACAGACCCATGTCTTTGCTGGGGGCCCCAGAGCTGAACACAGTACTCCAGCTGGGGTCTCACATGAACAAAGCTGAGGGGCTGAATCACCTCCTATGACCTGCTGGTCACACTCCTTTTAATGCAGTCAAGGATGTGACTGGCTTTCTGGGCTGTGAGCTCATACTGCCAGCTCATGTCCAGCTTTTCATCCACCACCACTACCTGCAAGTCCTTCTCTGCAGGGCTGCTCATAATCACTTCATCCTCCAGCTTGTATTGATACAGCAGTTTCTCTGTCCCAGGTGTAGGACCTTGCACTTGGCTTTGTTGAACTTTGTAAGGTTCACACAGTCCCACTCCTCAAGCTTGTGCAGGTCCCTCTTCTTTGGTTTTGGGGTTTTGTTTTGGTTTTTTTTAAGATATAAAGATATATCTTTTTTTTAAGATATAAACAAAAAAATTTCTGCAGAAAACATCAGCCACTGGGTAGAGCTTATAGGTTTAACAATTACACTCTGTACAGCTTGCAAAAGTTCAGCTGGAAGAGACAGGCTAGATTCTTTACATCTCACCAAGGATGCCAAGGTGTCTGATTGTTGTGTCTGAGGATCCCTTCCAGATCCCTGCAGGGCCTTAAAGCTTTATTCACAGTTTTGTCCTAAATATTCTGGTGCAGAGAACTAACTTTTAAAAGCTAACAGAAGAGGGTATTAGATCCCTTTTTATCCCTTACAGGCTCCTTTCTTTACCACTTATTTGCTTGGTGTTTTCCTATTGAAACCTCACTTTCTCAGTGAAAACTTCCTTAGAGGAGCTCTCATTTAAAGTAAGATAAGAACACATGTGTGAATCTCTACAATAAAAATAGGACTTTAACAGCCTGGGAGTTCTAGGTGGACTAAAGACCATTTCAGAAACCTAGTTTACCCTACCATATCCATATAGTCTAGATCATTCTAAGTGACTCGGCAGGTTCTCTGAGACCTAAGGTCACACTTTTTGCTGCTTTTCTGGAAAATTAAGCTGTAGTCAAACATACGCTGCTGTCCTCAAAAGAGGCGAAAGCAGGAAATGTGTGAAGCCCTCAAAGGAAGTAATACCAAGCAATTTAATGATCTGTTCTGATTTTATGTGAATCAATAAAAGTGGTCCAAAACTAATAGTTGTCTGATTGCATTTTTTGCCAATAGGCAGTATTAAGGTTTGAATTGGTATCTTTCTGCTACTGTGCATTTCTCTGGAGGTGGTTAACTAAACACTGAAATATGTTGTTGCTTTGTGTCCAGATCTACAGATTCTCCATTACTTTTTTCTTTCCTTAACAGAAGTCGTAATGTTACTCTGATTTTTCTAACATAAGATTATTGCTGTTGTCATTCTTCTTATTATTCTTCTTATTAAATAACTTCTGTACTCATCTGTAAGCACAATAATTATAGCTACTGAATTGACACTACTTTAAAATGGAAACAGGAAAAACAAACCCTAGCAAAGTACAGTTTTGGGTCTATGCCTGGATAATCACTAGTTCTGCCAAGAAAGATGGAGTATTTTGTTTTCAACATGGTTGTGGCCAAGCCAACAATTATATAAGGCAAGTTCATTTTTATGGTGAATGCAAAAGAACAGAGTGAGAGTTTACTAGACTTTTCATAGCAGAATAAAGCAGGAAATTCTAAACAAAATCTTATACTCAGAGCTTCCTGATAGACCTCAACTGCAGCCTTCCACTATGTCTGTAAGTATTTCACACCAAAATATTACGCCTGAAAGGAGAAAAAATTAACATCACTACACTGCAGTTTGTGACTGTGAAGGAGATTTTTTGCCCTAAGTTTTAATGTCTTTTTCTTACATTAACTTTTAAAAGCCACTGAACTTTTACAGTTTATGAAATGTACACATTTCTCCCTGAGTATATTGTTAAATATTGCTTCTGCTAAAACATATGTACGTTGTTTTTTTTTATTTTTTTTTGTCTAAGTAGCTTTTCACTTAAGAATGTTATTCCAACAAAACTAACATTTTCCAGCACCACCAACAAAATCATTCTGGTGACACCACGTTTTAAAATTCAGTGAAATATTTTTCAGTTGTCAGTATATCTCCTTTCTACACTTTCAGAAACACTTTTAATGTTTGGTTTAAAACTAATGTGTTCAGGATTCTGTTTTGACTGAATACTTGAAAACATCATGTTGTATTTACAAAATTAAAACGGTTGTCCCATAGAGTATTCTTCTAAGCATTTTGCTTCAGAATGTGTTTATTTTAAAATGAACTTTTTTTTTTACTTTGGCTACAGAGAAATAGCTCTAGGGAAGTTTTAATAGCAAGGAACTAATTTTCTAATAGAAGCTGAATTTTCTATTAGTTTGCAAATTATTGCCTTAGATAAATCACCATATAAAATAAGGCTACTTTCCTGAACACACGCAAAATGTACTTTGGAAAAAAATTCCAGAAAATATCAGAACACAAAACCATTAATTGTTTTTCAAATATTCAAATAGTACACATCTGGTTTAGGTAGATGAAAGATAGAAAAGTCTGGAGCAGACTTCACCTATCTGATTTTGTACGTGTAGCATTCTTCGTAAAATTCTTCATGCATAATTCATATAATTCCAAGATATTAGACTTAAATTTCTGCAAGTATGGATGTATTTCCACGCTACTATAATCTGATTTTAAAAGAGAACAAATCTGGGATAGCATACATAGAGTAAAACCACAGCTGAAATATTGCTCTGATTTCTGCAGTTGTAGACATATATCTAGATCAGCCTTATTATGGTTATTTGTATCCTTATAAGAACATAAAAACTACCAGTCAGTGATGTGCTGCATATTTGTATATTTCTGAAGAATTTTAAAAGCTACTATCAAAATATGATGATTAATGATTATTCTGTTGGGCACTAACCAGAGCTGAGAGAAAACGAGAGAAGGTTATAGGATATTTGAGCTTTTTGCCTGTGGGTCAAATTGAATGACTTAGGTATGCAAACAAAGAGAGTTTTACTTGTATATTGGGAATCTCGAAGTTTTTTTTGTTATTGCCCAAAACTTGAAAAACTAGGTTATGAGTAGTTCCCACAATTATAAAGTAGCTAAAGTTCCAAAAAGGCTAGATTCTACAGGTGTGGGTTGCCATTATGGCCATTAGAGATGCACTCAATATCACCCTGGAGCCTAGAGAGAAACTAACCTCATCCTGTCAGTCCAGGCACACACCTAATCAAACACCTACAGTGTAGATATGTAATGCTGGGTGAGACGAATCCCACCCTGGCTGTTGCTTAGGTTACATTCATTCTGCTTGACTCTGAACTGGCATTTGAGTCCACTTTTCCTTGCGTGAATTTAAGGCTTTGGTCATGGGTCTTACAAGGAGGATTAACTGAGGTTCATGCTGTCCCCAGGCATGAACCCAAAATATATTCAATTGCGTGTACCATCAACTCCTTGAAAAGATGTTGTTGTCTAGACTGCTACTGCCAGATCATCATCTCAGGCAGCCCATGCTTGAATTCCTGTAAACTCATCTAGCTGCCATGGCTAAGCTGAGGGATATTGCATATAACACAGATGGAAAGAGGTTATGGACTTCCTAGGGCTTGAACTCACTCTTTGGTATAGTCTTAATTTGCTGCATATGTGAATTCTGTAGTGAGTACTCAGACTTATTGACATTGCAACTCATTTGGACACATAAATTGCCTTCTTATCAGCTTTTATCTGTTGAAGCATGTGTGATTTGAGTTTAGATTAGCTGCCTAATTTTTAGGCAGTGTGTAACGAATACTGGAGTACATATGAAAGAGAAAAGGGAACCATGGCAACACTGTGTAAAACTCTGTGGTTTATATTCAAATTCATGCTCTACAGAAATATAGAGGGTCTATCTTCTAATTTTTAAGGCATGTTGGCTAGTCACACAAAGTATCTTTCAGCTAGCTGATGTGAGTACTATTTGCACTCCAAGAGATCTCATGAGCTTCTACTCCAGCTCTCACCTTGTGGTTTTTGGTAAGATAAGCAGTAAGTTATGCACTAACATAGCCACAGTACTAAAAGTATCATGAGCTGGTTTCATTTCGTCTATGTCAGTTGCCTTTAGAGAAGTCATCCTACAGTTAGGTCATGTTCACCGCAGTGCATGTGGACAGAACAACTTCATTAAAATCACATTTTGTAATACTGCTGCATTATTTACTGTTATTTTCCAGAACAGGAATGATAAACACTAATAAGGAAAGTTCTAGAACAGATGGGGGTTCTTTGGTTTTGTTGAAATTCCACAGCAAATAAGTGAACTTTAACTTTCTTGAACTTTTTTAAGGCATTCCAGACAAGAACTGCACCAAGTTGCCACTTCTTTATTAAACTGGTGTATGTGCTTTAGCCAGCACAGATGTCAAATTAATAAATAGATTGTGTTTATTATCTATTTGTGAAAAAGTATGTGACTTTCCTAACATAATTTTTTCTGGAAAATTGCGTCAAACTACAGCTCTTATCTTCATGTCTAAATTTCACCAAAATGTGATTTTTATCCTCTACTGGACTTTGTTCATACTAAAAAGTATGCATTTCCTGCATTTTCACTTTTAGTATTTGGCTCTTAGCTATCTTTCAGAAATGCTTTAATTTTTCCTTTTATTTGCTGATGATATGTACATACATGTGAAAGCCATTCTTGAACTTCTGACTCATGGCCAAAGGCTGCAGCTTCAGTGAATAACAGACAAAAATATGAATAAGGGGAGAAAAAAAGCTTATTCCTTACAGTAAAATATTACTGGTCAACAGCCCCTAATTCCCAGTCACCATTTATTGACCGCATTTCTGGGAAAAGTTCCATCAAGCTACTCAGATGCTTGGCTTGAGCCATTAGCTAAATGACACATTGAAGTCAAAGCCCTGACAGATTAATTCCAGAGTTCACTACTTTATATCTATAGCCACTCAGACTACTGTGTTCTGGTCTAGATAACAAAACAATAAAAAGCTTCTTGGAGTTCTTATTTCCAGCACAACAGCAAGCTCACCACAGATTTGCTATCATAGCACAGAAGCAAAAAGAAAGCTAGTAATAACACAGATGTTCCATAAAGTTTTCCACCTTTTAGAAAATAATACTTCCTCACTTCTTTTTTCCTCCTGTTTCCTTTATAAGTCTTTGTTTTCTTTGTAAATCATATCAGATCCAAGCGATCTATGTTTTCTCAACTCACAAGAATGTCCCTGTGTAGGTAGTTCTTCAAGGTACTATATTCCAGAAAGATTGTCTCAGCAACTAGAAATCATATAAAGACATTCCTCTTTGCCTTCCACCGACATCTTGAACTTTTCTTTCACAGCTCCACATTATGGGAGGAGTAGGGAGAGGCAAAATATGACACATGCATGCCTATATGCACACAGGGAAAAGACATTCTAAATATTTGAGCTTTTCTGCTGCCATGCCTTCACAAACCGGCACCTATCAGGTCTACAGAGACAGATTAAAAATGCTACCATCCATCATGTCTCAATAAACTTTAGATGCATATTTTAAACCAGTCACATTTTTTCTATTAAAATCTCTATTGTACAGTTATGAATAAAATATGCTCAAAACAAATCTGTTTTGAGCAAATATAAGACTACACACACAGAAGAATGAAGTCTTTTGTGTCTAAGTTGACAATTCACATCCAGTTTGTATGAAGTTATATAAAGTGTGACAAATATTTTTCCTTATGCCTGAGTTCTCAATGGCAAAATGAAACAATTTTTCCCTTTCTTGAGTAAAGATTTTTAGTTTCAGAAAGTATTTAGAGGAATCTTTATTTGAATAGTGAAAGTAATTCCACTCAAAGAACTTGCAATCCACACAGATTTAGTGAGAGTTTCCCTTTCTGCATCTTGATTTATTTTTTTTATGCTAGCCCAGATGCTTACAATGTCCTGCCATATTTCTGTAAAAATAGGTGATTTCCATCTATTCTGAGTGTATTATAAGTGTGGCTGATAATATGCCTTCAATGAATGCGAGCTTCAAATATTGTGAGACCAATCACATCATCAAAATACAATAGAAGATCAAGAATTGCATAACCTGACAGAAGTCATTGATCATGTACAACATGAAAACGACATTTCTTCTGTAACTGCAAAATGAAATGCTGTTAGTAATTTCAAAGCATCTTGTAATTTCTAGTGTTCATTTTCCACAGTGAAAGCTAGCATAAAATGTCCAAGGCATAGTATCATTTGGAGAGCTGATTATAATACAAGTCAGGTTCATCAGAAAACAAACAAAAAAGTAATTTTAAATACAGGCAATTATTTCTTATTTTTTTTTTTAAAAAGTTAACACAAACAGGATACTTCAATGTTTTATACATTGCGAAACAGTTCCATTTGTTGTGTTCATCTGTTTTGAACAGGTATATTTTCATACAGAATGTTACGCAATAGCATGATACTAAACCTCCCAAAATGACTGTGAGAACTACTAAGAAAACTGGCAATCAGATAGAACTAGACTATTTTATAGTACTTTATACCTTGTTCCATCTCCTTTTGCGTAAAAGAGCATTGCATTTGGCAACCCAGCCTGGAAACAAAATTTAAAAATAGTTAGGGTTTCTTCCTCAGAGAAGATGGTAAAAAAAATTGGCAGACTTGACTATCTGAAACTTCTATTGGAGTCTAACTTCAAATTTTTTAACTTTTTTTATGGATGGAATTGTACCTTGTATGATCATTATATGTACGTATCCACCAATAGCTCCTTTTTCTTTATTATTGTTTATTCTTTGAAGGTATCGTTCCATTTCAGTCATATTAAATCAATTTGTTAGGCATTAAGAACATTTCTGGGTTAGATTTCTCTCTGCACAGAAAGAACAGACTGTATCTGAACTACACTACTGGAACTTAAAACCAACAGGGTCATCAGTATGTTTTAAAGTGAGGAGAAGAAAAATGGCAGATGTAGAAAAGCAAATGGTTTGGAAATTTCATGATTGGTAGACAATGCTGGTGCACGAGGATTAATAAACAGGAAAGAAAGAGTGGGCCACGCTGATGTTAGATCAGCTATCTGGTCCATAGCACCTAGAATCAAACCAAATGAAAAAGCTAACTACCTCAGCTGTTGTCAGGAATCTGTATTGATTGAAATTCCAGCAGTAACTAGAAAAACTGCAGTTTATATTTATCAGCTGCACATGCACAATAACTGCAATACGGAGATATTGCAACATATATGGACACAATTAAGGATGTCATGCTAGAACCAGGAGGTCAAAATAAGACATCTGAGAAAGAGCAAAAGGAAGCTGCAGGACTAAACAACAGAGTAAGAAAAGAAGGTTCTTAGAAGTAAAATATTATTCTTGCAGAAGCTGAAGTCCTTTCAAACTGTAGAAGATAGAAATGCTTATATAATTGGGTAGATGAAGTATGAAAGTACAGCACAGTAGGCTAAAATAAAAGATTGTAAGGATCAGCTACTAAAAAGAACAAAAAATTATAAGGAGCCTTCAAACACTGCAGGAGCCAGAAGTCTGCCAGAGAACTGTTGATAACCAGTTCATACTCAAACTCTCCTTCTCCTACATTCATTTTACTATTGTTTGTAGTCTCTGTACAATGTGGTTAAAAAGGCATTTTAGCAAAAGTTCTCATCTGCCTGAAAAAGACAGCTGTGCTTTTATAATCTGAGTGGCAGAGATTTGACTACAGCAAGGAGTGACCAGGTTATCATTTTTTGACATAAAATACAGTTATTGGGAATGAGCTGAGATAAAATTAGATTTTGCTAATCACAAAATTTTTCATTGAAGCTTCATTCTAGAATTTTTAAAACTGATCTTTCCTTCTGGAAGATGTATTGAATATTAGACCTATATTCACAATCCATTTTCTGTACTTGATGAGCATTGAGAAGTATTATAAACTGGAAGAGATGAAAAATATTTGCACACTTACTATTAACTCTACTCATGTACATGCTTCTTCTGGTCTTATGACTTATTCTTCCCTCCATTTCTCCATTCCTAAAGAAAACCAATATAAATTTGAACAGGATGAATTTATCACTGCTACATTCCTACAAATGTTCAACTGACGTTGAGTAATATGGACGTTGAGGTAAATAATTTTTAAAGAATATGTATCAGACTGCCCTAGGAAAACTAGCATGCCTATGTTTCTGAAATAACTACAAAAGAAGGTATATGTAGGATAATTTGCTTAAGAAATCTTTGGGGTCATAAATACATTCAACTAATAGATATTCTCCCCCTTATGATGTGGTCTAGTAAATGTGACGGTAAGTGATCTGGGGGCAATGCCTGGCTCACTGTTGAGTTACTATATTGAGGGCAGATTTGCCATAATCTTGCAAGAACCAGCATTTGATACCACACATGTCTGCTATTGGATATCAGTACTGGTAAAGGAATCTCTATTCCTTTGCTCTTTTCTAAAAGCTGATGTTCCTTTTCCTTGACTAAAAGCCCTATGTAGGAGACTTTAATGCATAAGATATATATAACATATGACATATGATATATGATACATTGTTTATTGTCTATTATGTATTATATATAATCATATATGCTTTTTATATATATTATATATAATATAAATATTTTAATATAAATAGGAGTCCTTAATAGGAGACTGACTTACCTCGCTTTTTTACAGTGTTGGTGGGAAAACTGTACAAAGAGAGCTGAGAGCTATCATGCTGCTATCATGATTTATTGGTGTTCAACATTCTTCCATGACCACAGGCTAACTTTTGTTTGCATTTCTCAGAAATCTGACATTATACCAACACATTTCACTCATCTGTCATATCAATATTCCTTTTCCATTTGCTTTGGTTATAAAGCTGAAATTAAATCAGCATGGACCTCCCTTATGATTTTTTCTTTGACATAATTGCTGCATACTTCTTTCCCTGCGTTTCTCATAATGCTCAATTTTCCTACTCTCAGGATACTATTTTGGCCTCAACAGAAAGTTAACTATCCTAAATAACTAAAATTTAACGGTCAGAATACTCTGTGACATGCATAAATCCGATGAGTCTGTCTCTGGTTTGAATTCAAAGATGGTAAAGAGGACCTCTTGCATCTCAGATGCTTGTCTCTGTCACTGAGCTATTCACTGTTATAATAAGGACTTCAAAGAGTTTTCACGTAAAAAAACCTCAGAGATTCTTGGGCTTATTGAAATAGAGACCATGAAGATATTTTCAGCTCCTCAAAGCTTTCAGTACAAAGGAAAAGGGTTTACCATCCAGTTCAAACGAATAACTCCTGCTTATCTAGTTCATATTAATAACTCATGCTTGCAGGTGTTACTGTTGCAACAATAATCTTGGTTTTGTTCCCTTTTCTTTCCACTGGTGAGTCTGAGTTTTCTGGTCTAGATGCAAGAGGAAAAAATTCAGAAGCAGCCGTGTGAAGTCCATTCCAGCAACAGTTGGCTTATGGAAGAAATAGGGGCCTAAAAACGACTGTCCCACTCACTTGAGTCCAAGTATACTCCCTTGGTATGTTTTAATGTTAAAGTTTCATTTAGCAAAGTCAAATAAGATCCTCAATACAGCTATAACAGAAATTCTTGAATTTAAAACAGTCACTAGTGAAGCATTAGGCAGTTCAAAAGCAAGGTGCAATCATGAAAGCCAGAACCATCACTTTTTCTGGCAGAAAAGAAATTCACTCATTTTTGTCTCCATTGTCACTATTGTTGGGATAAAGAATTCTAGTTTTGCCTTGTAGTTTCTGGTTCTATGAGGGGCAGAAATATTGCTAGATTTTCTAGGAAGCCCAACAGAGGCAAAGTACTAGTAGTAACAGCTGGGTATAAAGTAGGAAGAAAGAGTATCCACTAATCGTTGGTGTGAATGTGGTTTAACGTATTGTTACTATCTCATAAAAAAACACTGAAAATTCTTTGTTTAAAAGTTTTTGTAGGGTGATCAGGAAGTCCTACAGTATATAGATTGTCTCATTTTTTATTCTTCCTAAGGTGCACATGAATTATCCACAATGATCTTCATGCAAAACCTAGCCCATCAGCTGTAAAGTTGACAGTTCCTTGATGACCTTCCCAACCAACTAGGACAGGCTGATTCTTTGTTGGCTATTCAAACAGCAACTGGAAAAAAAAAATCCAAACCAACAACAGTTTAGCATAATCACTTTTCATGGACTGTGTTCAGAATTATTTTATTCCCGTAAAATATAGTTCTTGTTCCCAATACTAAAAACAAATTACTGTAAAAACCTTCTGGGATGAGCATCATTAATATTTAGAATCATAGAATCATAGAATAATTAGGGTTGGAAAGGACCTTCAGATCATCTAGTTCCAACCCCCCAATGTGGGCAGGGACACCTCACGCTAAATCATATCACCCAAGGCCTCGTCCAACCTGGTCTTGAACACTGGCAGGGATGGAGCATTCACAACCTCCTGGGCAACCTATTCCAGTGCCTCACCACCCTAACAGGAAAGAATTTCCTCCTTATATCCAATCTAAACTTCACCTGTTTAAGTTTTAACCCATTACCCCTTGTCCTATCACTAGTCGCTAATGAAGAGTCTTTCCCCAGCATCCCTATAGGCCACCTTCAGATACTGGAAGGCTGCTATGAGGTCTCCACGCAGCCTTCTCTTCTCCAGGCTGAACAGACCCAACTTCCTCAGCCTGTCTTCATACAGGAGGTGCTCCAGTCCCCTGATCATCCTCGTGGCCCTCCTCTGGACTTGTTCCAACAGTTCCATGTCCATTCTATGTTGAGGAGACCAGAACTGTACACACAATACTCCAGGTGAGCTCTCACGAGAGCAGAGTAAAGGGGCAGGATCACCTCCTTCGACCTGCTGGTCATGCTCCTTTTGATGCAGCCCAGGATACGGTTGGCTTTCTGGGCTGCAAGCGCACACTGACAGCTCATGTTCATTTTCTCATCGACCAACACCCCAAGTCCTTCTCCGCAGGGCTGCTCTGAATCTTTTCTCTGCCCAACCTGTAGCTGTGCCTGGGATTGCTCCGACCCAGCTGTAGGACCTTACACTTGTCTTGGTTAAACTTCATGAGGATGCCATCAGCCCACCTCACAAGCATGTCAAGGTCCCTCTGGATGGCATTCCTTCCCTCCAGCATATCAACCAAACCACACAGCTTGGTGTCATCGGCAAACTTGCTGAGGGTGCACTCAATCCTACTGTTCATGTCAGCGACGAAGATGTTGAACAAGACCAGTCCCAACACCGATCCCTGAGGGACGCCACTCGTTACTGGTCTCCAGCCAGACACTGAGCCATTGATGACAACTCTTTGTGTGCGGCCATCCAGTCAGTTCTTTATCCACTGAGTTGTCCATCCATCAAATTGATATCTCTCCAATTTAGAGACAAGGATGTTGTGTGGGACAGTGTCGAATGCTTTACACAAGTCCAGGTAGATGACATCAGCTGCTCTACCCCTGTCCATCAGTTCTGTAGCCCCATCATAGAAGGCCACAAAATTGGTCAGGCAGGATTTCCCCTTAGTGAAGCCATGCTGGCTGTCACCAAGCACCTTGTTGTTTTTCATGTGCCTTAGCATGCCTTCCAGGAGAATCTGCTCCAAGATTTTGCCAGGCACAGAGGTGAGACTGACTGGTCTGTAATTCCCCGGGTCACCCATTTCCCCCTTCTTGAAAATGGGGGTTATATTTCCCTTTTTCCAGTCGTCGGGAAATTCACCTGACTGCCATGATTTCTCAAATATGATGGCCAGTGGCTTAGCAACTTCATTCGCCAGCTCCTTCAGGTCCCGCAGATGGATCTCATCAGGACCCACAGACTTGTGCACATTCAGATTTTTAAGATAGTCTCGAACCAGTTCCTCTCCTACAGTGGGTGCAAGGTCTTCATTCTCACAGTCCCTGCATCTGCCTTCCACCAAGACTTGGGTGGTTTGGTCAGAGCATTTGCCAGTGAAGACCGAGGCAAAGAAATCATTCAGAACCTCAGCCTTCTCCAAATCCTGTGTAGCCAGTTCTCCTGAGAGCTTCCTGAGGGGGCCTACATTCTCCCTAGTCTGTTTTTTATTTGCTATGTACCTGTAGAATCCCTTCCTGTTATCTTTAATACACCTAGCCAAGTTTAATTCTAACTGGGCCTTAAGTTTCCTAACCTGGTCCCTAGCTTCCTGGACAACGTCCCTGTACTCTTCCCATGCCGCCTGTCCTCACTTCCACTTATTATAAGCCTCTTTTTTCATTTGAATTATCCTCAGCAGCTCCTTATCCATCCAAGGAGGTCTCCTGGCGCTCCTGCTGCACTTCCTTCTAGTTGGGATGCAACACTCCTGAGCTTGTAGCAGGTGATCCTTGAATATCAACCAACAGTCTTAGGCCTCCCTGCTCTCTAGGGCTGTATCCCATGGAACCTTCCTAAGCAGGTTCCTGAAGAGGCCAAATTCTGCTCTTTTGAAGTCCAGGGCAGTGAGCTTGCTGCACACTCTTCTCACTGTCCTGAGGATCTCAAATTCGACCATCTCATGATCGCTGCATCCAAGGCTGCCCTGGAGCATCACATTTCCAATGAGCCCTTCCCTGTTGGGAGCATGAGGTCAAGCATGGCACCTCTCCTTGTCAGCTCCTCTACTTCTTGCAGAAGGAAGCTGTCTTCTACACAATCGAGGAACCTCTTGGATTGCTTGTAGCGGGCCGTACCATCCTTCCAACAGATGTCAGGGTGGTTGAAGTCACCCATGAGAACAAGGGCCTGTGAGCATGAGGCTTTTCCTATCTGTCTATGGAGTGCTTCATCCACAGGTTCTCCTTGATCAGGTGGTCTGTAACAGATCCCCACAGTAATGTCTCCCATAGCTATATTCCCTTTAACCCTGACCCACAAACTCTCTGTTGACTGCTCACCTGTCCCCAGACAGAGTTCCATACTCTCCAGCCTATCCCTAACATAAAGGGCAACTCCCCCTCCCTGCCTGCCAGGCCTGTCTTTTCTAAAAAGCCTGTAACCTTCCATTCCAACACTCCAGTCATAGGAGCCATCCCACCATGTTTCTGCGATGCCTATTATATCATACCCCCATAGACATGCACACATCTCTAATTCCTCTTGTTTGTTCCCCTGCTATGGGCATTTGTATAGAGGCATCTGAGCCAAGCTCCAAATGAAGCCAGCTCATTGGCTGGAGCGGCTGGGATATCTCTACATTGCTCCGAGCATTTATTATAGGTGCTGGCAACTGACTGGGTGTTTTGGGATGGAATGATGCCCCCCTTTCCCAACACATCTAGTTTAAAGCCTCCTTGACCAGTCTGGCAAGCCTCCTACCAAAACTGCTCTTGTAGAGCAGCTCCACCAGCCCCCACTAGACCTGGCCTACAAACTTGCGTCCTGTGTTCAAGGCACCCAAACCCCTGACTATGACACCACCCTTTTAACCATTTATTAACCTGGCTATTCCTCCTACCTTTTTCTACGTCCTCCCCTTTATCCTGGAGAATTGACGAAAAGACTATCTGAGCTCCAGAGCCCCTAACCACCTCCCCCAGGGCTCTGTAGTCCTTCTCTATGTTCCCCAGGCTACTGCTATCTATGTCCCCAGCACCCACATGTATCACCAGGAGTGGGTAATAGTCCGTGGGACTTACTAGAGCAGGCAGCCTCTCTGCCACATCCCTGATCCGTGCCCCCGGTAGGCAACACACCTCTCTTGAGATGGGGTCTGGCTGGCAGACGAGTGCTTCTGTCCCTTTCACTGTAGAGTCCCCTACTACTATGACCCACCGCTTTTTCCTGGCAGCACCAGTAGAGATCTTCTTTAGCAGTGCATCAGCCAGCTGTTTCTGGCTCGAGTGCGTTTCCTCAGTAGCACCCTGCTGGACATCAAAGCAGTTCTGCATGGGGACAACAGATTTAGGGGGAAGCCCCTTGCTTTTGATTGTCCTTTTCCTCCTTTTTTTTCTTGTTTTTTTTTTTTTTTTTTTTTGTCACTAATTCCCAGCTTCCCAGGTTAACGGCCTCCTTCTTTCCTTCATGAGGTAGAGGTGAAGCTCGAGGCCCCTGCACAGTTTGGGCCTGGCGCAAGCATTCCTGCTTCCTCTCAGCTTCCCTGACATCTCGCAGCCTATTAACAGCGTCCCGCAGCTCAGCCACCTGCTGCAGGAGGACCTCCACCAGGGAGCACCGAGTGCAGGCCTGCCTATTGTGCACCCTCCCCTCACCAGACCAGTGCAGGCACTCCCTACACTCCGAGCTCTGCACTGCAGCCTCCCCTCTCATCAGTGCCTGCGCTGGCCACCGCCGGTGCAGCCAGAGCAGAGCTCCCGGACCGGGCCCTGGTCATACGACGAGTGCTCACCATCCCGCTCACCACCCCGCCCGCCTGCCCGCGCAAACTGCCTCGACCCGCTCTGTTCGCCGCCCTCCCTGGGGCAGGTTTTTACCCAGTCAGGGCTGGTGCCGCTGCTTCAGGCTCCGCCCCGTGTGAGTCAGCTGCTCGCTCTCGTCAGCTGAGCTGCCGGCTCCTGGGCAGGTCCTGTCGAGGACTTGAGGCTCCCTCGGTGGCTCTCGTCGCTCTGAGTTGAGGCTCCTGGACGCTGATCTCCCCCCTGCTCCGGTGTTGAAGACGTCATCTCTCGAGCTACTCACCTCAGCAATTTCTTCTTCAGTAATACTTTCTTCCAGATGTATTACACTTTTTACTTGAATAAACAGGGATTGAATTGATTTAATGGAATTGATTTAATATACTTGGGGTGCAGAAGATGAAAACAAAATTAGCATTGTATCTAAACATTATCAAAAGTGCTTTATGGCTTGTAAATTGAGCACAATTGAGCACACCCTTAACTATAGTTTTATTGCCTTTATTATGTCAGGAGTTAGCAGCTTGGGGAAAGTCTAATCTAGGAGCCATGGGGCACTCCAAGGAGTTCCCAGTGTCCTGTAACACTCCCATATGTACATTTCAAGACAAACTTTACAGTGCAGTGCCACTGGCAAATGGAGCTGAAAGCTCAGTCATAGTTTTTGTGGAGTTATCTTTTAATTGCAGTGTTTCATCCCAGCTTCACTCTGAGAGTCATGGACTAACTGTGATCTTATGCCTCTGCTTCTGAAGTGGGAGAAGTGTATTTAAGGCATCCTCACCTTCCAAAATACCTTTTCATTTATGCCAAGTGAGTAGCATAGAACATGATACCTGAACTGTTTTGTTCCTGACAGAATCACCCAGGCAAAACCAGTGGTCTAATCTACCACATAAGCAAAAAATGGGAAGTCTACAACTCACTGTCAAGTGGGTTCAGAACCTTCCTCAAAATTTCTGTGAATTGTCACAGTACACTGTCAAATTAATTACAGTGTAGTCTGGCTGAAGAGAATCCTGAGATTTCTTTTCGTTGCCACTTCTTGCAATCATTTCATCATGCACACCTCGAGCATTATTTCACAACGCAGGTCTCCCTCCAGCGCTGGCCCACTCCATCATAATATCTGTTTTGAGAAATTGCTTAAGCTTTACTGTAATTACTACAGTGACTTTTTCCCCTTCTCCAAAAAATCTTTGGCTCTGTTGCAAGGTTCTTACTCAAGAAGAGATGCATGCGTAATTTACAAGAGAAATAGTATTACAGGTTCTTTTCAAACCCAGGTTCACTTCAATCATGATATAAAAAGTCAGTTAAAAAAACGGAACATTATTAGAACAGATTTCTGTGGATGTAAATGGCCCTGGGGCAGTGAACTGAAGCCTCCATTCCAGATACTTACAGCCTGTTCCATGTACTAAGCATTATTATTGAATTTTCTATCAAAAGAGGGCTGGCAATAAAAAAAGACCCACTTTTTGATATTTTTTATTGTTATATCATCACCATGTGGAAAGGTGAAGTAACTTAATACAGCTACTTCTTACTACAGCGTACTGGAGATCTGGTTTCCATCAAGGCCATACTTTTTTTTTTTAGGGGAAAGATGTTGGGACTTTCAGAAGATGAGACAGGTTATGGCAGATGCTGTAAGAGATCCAAAAGAGAAAGAAACCATATAGTTAGTAATATTTTTATGCCATGAAATTCTTATGTATATCATCCAGCCCACATTTATTTCCCATGTCATTCCAAATGAATGTTTTTAACATCACTTTCTGGCATAGTGGTGGGAGTAAATCTGTCAATATAAAATGAGCACAGATTAAACCAATTTTCCTGTAAAGAAGTTATTGTTTATATTTCAAGTGAGCGTTATATCCCTTCATTTTAAAAGGCATCATTATTTTTCCATGTCTTTTTATTTTAGTAAAAATCAGGAAAAAAAAAGTCTGTTTTATTGGCTGCTGATGTGGCCTAAATTTAACACTACCAAGGATCTCTCCCAGTGATTTTTAAAGATTAAAAGCCTTTTCTTCATTGCTTGTGTCATGGTTCAGCCCTGGTGGGCAGCCCAGCACTACCCAGCCACTTGCTCACTCCCCTGTAGGGAGATGGGTGAGAGAATTAGAAGGGCAAAAGTGGAAAAACTCATGGCTGAGATAAAGACAGTTTAACAGGTAAAGCAAAAACTGCACACACAAGCAAAGCAAAATAAGGAAATTAAAAACTGCTCCCCATGTGCAGACAGGTGTTCATCCATACCAGGGACAGCTAGACTCCACCACACGTATATACTTGGGAAGACAAATGACATCACTCCGAACTGCCCTCCCTTCTTCCTTCTTCCCCCAGTTTTATATGCTGGGTGTGACACCATGTATTATGGGATATCCCTTGGGTCAGTTGGGTTCAGCTGTCCCAGCTGTGTCCCCTCTCAGCTCCAGCCTACTCGCTGGTGGGGTGAGGAACAGAAAAAGCCTCAACTCTGTGTAAGCACTGTTCAGCAGTAACAAAAACATCCCTGTGTTATCAACACTGTTTTGGCCACAGATCCAAAACACGGCACCATATGAGTTACCACAAAGAAAATTAACTCTATGTCATCCAAATCCAGTGCAGCTTGTTATGATTTTCAGATTCATTGCCTGTTTCCAGTGATCCCTGTTTGGCACAATATTGCTTAGTGAAATGCTTCCTTCTAAAACAATGAAAATCCCAACCCAATTGCTCCTGACCCTTAGTATCAGCTTTTTTTTGTGTAAATAGAGAGGACTGAACTCAAATTAAACGACATGGGACGGTTAAAAACATACACATTATATCAGAAATAATGCATATGTGTTCTACGGGGGGAGATTTATCATATGGGTATATTCATACACGGAAGAGAGACATACTCTTATACAGAATAGAAATATATGCATATATGGAAAAAGGAATAGCAATGTACATTGTGCTAAAATATACCCATTGCCCTTCTCCAAAAGTTTATCTCCAACAATGACTCACTTTAGGAAGAAAAATCACTTCAGTGTTCGTATTTCTGTCATACCTCTACTAACAGGAATAAAACTAAGAAGCTTTAAACTTTTCATTTCCACATTTCTCTTCTGTCCTTCTGTGAAAGCAGCCAATGCTTGCTGCCTTTTTTTCTTTTTTTCCTAGTGAAAAGTTGATTTAGGCCAAGCTTAAATCAGGGGTGGCAAAGAAGCTTGCACAGTCAGCAGTTCCAACAGCCAGCCTGCCTGGTGAGCTTTTGCTGAGCTGAAGTATTCTGCTCTGAAAAATAAATCATTCATTGTCATAGCATTCATTGTCAACACACGTCACATTTGTCATCTGTGAGATTCCCTTTTACTGTGTGTTGCAAGGTACCATTTGCCTTTGAGGGTCTCTTCTATATAAATGTGAGAATTAAAATAAATTTGTTCTTCAGGTAATTTTAATGGCATTAGAATTTTTGAATGCAAAATATTAAAAGTGATTCTGTTTTATACCTCTGTTTATACCAAATTACTCTCAGGAACCAGTAGAAACGTGACATGAGAAGTCTGAAATATGGCAAGTGAGGCAAAGAGAGAAAAGTGTTTGTGTGAGTTCGAAGGAAAATTGAGTCAGAGGCTTTAAAGGGGTAAAACTTCACTGGCTTAATACAGAGGTTACATATTAAGTCTCCCATATGAGAACAATCTGCCTCAGCTACTCTGTAGGAGTAAAAAACTGCCACCCCACCTACCATCTTATCATCTTCAAACCTAACAGAATCTTGGCATCTTTCAGGACATGGAAGCATCAGGAAAATGCAAATAGATCTGTGCTAGGCCTGTCATTTCATTCGGTGGGTCTAGTTTTCATCTGCCTCACATATTTCAACATTGTAGACAATCACTCTTTTCTGTAATTACAGATTTTATGGTTTGCATTTATAGGCTTATGAAGAGGAGTGATAAAAGCTTAAAAGCTGATTGCACACCATGCAGAGACTGAAAGTATTCCTCAATGATTATATTGACTGACTTTATGACTCTTTTGTGCTGCCAAAATCTCATAAAAATGAACATAATGTGAAGTGGAATACATCATTGCACAGGTGTAAATGACTACACAAGATGCAAGGAAAGCAGAATCAAGCCAGTTGTACCTAATAAACACTTACAGCCCAGGAACTGCTGCAGACTCTCATGTAAATACTTAACATGTGGTTCTGCTCTAAAAAGTGACTATAAAATGCATTGTGGGTTTTTTTTGTATATCAGCGATACCATATTAAATTTGCTCAGCTTACATGTAAAAGGCATTTTTTCTAATAGACATGTTAGCAAACTCCATGTAAACATTCGAACTCAATTTTCTTTTCTTCTAAGGCACTGCAACAGTAGATTACCCAGTCTCTGTTTTACCTCACTGATACCTCTGCAAACTTACAGATTTCACTTCTTAAGGCACCAAAACATATTGTAGCTTCTGAATGCTGAGTTAACAGTTTTCAAAACACATATCTGAAAAATTGTGCACAGTGGTTGCATATTGAATTTCTGATGAACCAGTTTTATTATAGAATCCAGCCTAAGTTCTTGTTCATGCTGAATTCTTCAGTTTTGTTCTCTTCAGAATTTTGCCCAAATATGCAGAAATAAAAGCCAAGTTCTTTTATTGTTCATTTAAAATGTTGTTTCTCATTCAGAATGGCCTTTTCCAATTTTAATAGTAACGTGGGCAAAATAAAACTTACAATGAAGGCCACTTAAGCTTGATTATTCTCCAGAAGGGCAAAACTGGGATATATATTGTCTGAGTCTGGAGACAGCATGAATAAAACATGTTCATGGTAATGATGCCTCAGTGTTAGGGAGGCAGACTAGGTAATCTCACAGGCCATTTCCCTGCTTACACTTTGTATTGGTATTCTCTGCAGTATTGGAAATTCTATTAATTTGCTTTTGCATCGGTCATCACAGGCTGGGACTTGCAAAGACTCTAATGGCTTAATGCACACATTCATTTTGCTTCTCTTTAATTTTGTGCTATAAAGTGAGATCCACTCCATTAATCATCTGTAGTTCTTAAAAGAAAGCAGCAATCTAGTACAGGCAAATTTCAGACAGACTAGGTATTTCTGAACTGTCCCCTATAACACCTCAATTCATTTATTTAAAGTTTTAATTCTTCTTGGGCTCTTCATCTAATACTATGAAGCTTAAATTTCTTACATAGCATTTTATAAGAGTGGAATAATATGCTCCAATGACAGAAGAGAGAAATTAACCAATTAACCCTGGTATCACTGAGTATTCTTAATATACACCTTTGTACCTATCAGGGTGCTGTGATGGATGGCTGTCCCATGAGAGGGAACTGAGAGCAGAGGGTGGCCACCAGATTGACTAGGGTCCATCCAGCAGCACCCAGCAAGGGAGCAGGGATGGGGTAAGATGATGCCCATGGCCAGCGCAGAGCCCTGCAGCCACCCAGCAAGGCCACAGTGATGGGATGGG
The DNA here is from genome assembly GCF_034315485.1 of Pezoporus occidentalis. Taxonomy (NCBI): domain Eukaryota; kingdom Metazoa; phylum Chordata; class Aves; order Psittaciformes; family Psittacidae; genus Pezoporus; species Pezoporus occidentalis. Next base: position 5,166,499 of record NW_026915158.1, on the reverse strand, counting down.
TACAAGTCCATCAGGGTGCAGCAGGTGATGGTCAGCAGGTACAGAGTTGGGCCCAGACTGTGGTGTAGCTCAGGCAAGGACCAAGACTAGGGATCTGTTCACAAATGCAGTTCCCAAGAAAATGGGAGATGTAAAGATGCCCCAGGGATAGTCACAGCAACTTCTGCCCTGGCAGCATGACCCCATGCTACCCAGCTGGGCAGCAGCAGAGACTGAGCAGGGGTAACTCAACCCTGAGGAGAGGGGTAGGGAAGCAGATCCAGGGATTGCACTCAGCACCTGGCAGAATAGGAGCAGAGTGCCCTCCTTCCCACATGCTTTTTAAAGAGATGCATCATTAGCCACACTTTGTGTACTGGCCATATATTCTGGCAAGGGATGCAAGAGTGCCTTTGGACTGCACTGTTTTCTGGTATCCTTACTTGAGTGTGGGAGAGACATCATCCCAGCTCAGCACTGCAAAAACTGAGGAATTGCTGAGCAGCCAAGGAAACGAACTCTGGGAGCTTGTACAGTATAAAGATCAGCAGGCCCTACAGACCCTATGTGCTTTAAGGGCTTGTTAGAAGCTGGGCAGGAATTTGTAGGACTGCAAACTTTTATGTCAGTGTTGTTTTTAAGCACCTCTGTTTAACACTCATTAGTGTACTTACTAGGGAAGTGTAGGTGTTGTCTTGACGGTGACACAGAACTAATTTGTTGTACTTTCTCCAGTTTTCTCCATAAGGGAGTGACAGACAAGCATACCACAGTATTGAACTAAAAGATGCAGATTGTTGTTTTAGACTCTCATCAATGAACCATGAAAAGTAAAATGATTCCAACAGCCATCCAAGGCATATAGCTTGGTAATTACAAACTTCTGTCAAAATATATAAACAAAATATAAACCTGTTGTATGGGAATTTCACCTGAGACTTAACTTACTGTTTCTAACTGAACCCACACAATATAGTGAGGCTGCATGTTTCTTATTTCTTATAAAAGCGGTTACATTTATTAGCACAGGTGAACTCAGTAACCACATTTGTTTTTACCAGCAAATTAGGACATTATGAGGTCCTGATAACATCTCAGGACTGGAATAACCCTCTCCTCTGCCTTTTTAATATTTGTTTTAAACTAAATACTGTTCACAGTGAGTTAATAAGCAATAAGGATTATTCTGGTTTGGGTGAGATATGTGCTGTAGGAAATGACTGTTCTCTGGTCTGCCCTTCTAGCTATTTCTTAGAGTTTATGCATCTTATAAGCATCTTAGAGTTTATGTGGAAGTAGCTTCTTTGGAAAATAACAGCATAATAAAGAAATATTACTTCCATGTTGGCCAGTGTCCACAAGCTTTTATTCCCATGTTTTGGAGGAAGTAATTTATTCACTTGAGGCAATATTGTATGCATAAGATAAGATAAATCAGAGCATAAATCTGTAATTCAGTTGCGTATTGCTCTTATATATATCCATTCACCAGGACCTGAAAATATCCAGGGAATTCTGAGGTTTTGCTGTCCTTCATAAAGTTGTCTTCTCTATTCTGAGAAGCCCATTGCTCTAAGCCTCTGCTGCTCACAGGATTGTGAGCTGGACTTTTTTGGGTGACCCAGTATGACAGTTCTTAAAGATGGTATTTATGATTTTTATCTTAGTTTGCTTAATGAGGGATAAGCAAACAGAATAGATGTTGTTGCTTATTGTTAACTTTCCTGTTAACTATTTTAACTACTACTTCCTGAATTGTTTTGTAATGCCAAATGATCTTTAAAATGTAGCTAGAGATACAAAAGCGTCACAGCCTTGCTACTCGTCTACATCTTTTTGTACCTACCTCAAAATAAAAGACATTTCATTTCAGAACTATTTATATTGTCAAATAAAATAATACTGAAGTCAAGCTCATGTGGTGGCTTTTTGTATTTGTCAGAAGTACAATGCTTCAGTGTGCTGCAGTGCTGGCAAGTGTATTGCATTTTTAAGCAGTGGAGAGGAGATAGCTTTTGTGAGGAACTAGAATTTTTAAGCATCAAATATTAGCTGCAGAAGAGTTGCAATTACATGAAAAGTTTTTAAAAGTATGACAGTCCCTCCACAAAAAAATAACCCTGCTAAGCTGGGAAGCAGGTCTTCCAGATTTTTGTACAAGAATAGTTAAAAGCTTTCATCATAAAGACCTTTGGGGGCCAGATCCTTCAGGTGCTGAATGACTCCTAACCCAGAAAAGAAGATGCCCTCTGCCCCACAGAGCCTGTTGGTTGTGAGAGAGTTTGGGAAGGGAAGCAGAGAATAGCTGCTTATCCAGCAGCAGGCTTCAAGCCAGAGCACAGTAAGTCTTTCAAGGAGGTGCTGTTTTTTTCCCCAGTTGTTTTCATGCCATTTCCTTCTGCTTTCATGCCTCTGCATGAAAGGGAAGGAGAAGCTGGTCCCCATGGCTATAATTACTGGCCCACTGCTGAGATATGATTACAGGGAAAATCAGGCTTACTCTGCAAATGGACAAGGAGAATGCTTTGTGCATTGGCCTTACCACAGTAGTTTATATTTTTTCACTTTTCCGTCAGCCTCTGGGTGTTTTTTGAGCACTTGTGGCTTCAGAATAGGAAATGACAGGGAAAAGTGTAAAAAGAAATGAGTAGACACATGATGGGATGTTGCCCTAACAGTGTTGTTTAATCTGGATTTTTATGCAGATCACTGAGAGAATACTTGTTCAATTATAGTTTTAATTTTCAAAAGTAGCATACTTTATGTTACTTTTATGTCCACAGTATTGGCATGAACTAAGCGGAATAAACCTTCTATTCTTTTCTAACTGATACTTCTGTAATTTTTCAGAGCAGGTATGACATTCTATATGTTTCACTTTTTGTTCATTAGAATGCAATATAACTTGCAAAGAATGGTAGTAATTTTGATTTTAGATAATGCAAATATCCAAAACATAACAGAACTACCTGATAAATAGAATTATTGCCTGAATTATTTAGGTAAGAACAAGACTTCTTCTTTGTGAGGCTCACAGATGGAAATAATTTCACTATTAGGTGGATCTAGAGTCTAAATATATGAAAATGTAGGCAAGGAGAGAAGAATAAGGAAAAGAGAAAACAAACATTAAGTAAACTAAGTGGTTTTCCCAAGGTCAAGCCAATGATGGAGCAGAAGGTGCAGCCAGAATTGTGTATCCGAAAAAGCAATATTTGTAGCAGAAAGAATTAAGTTATTCAAAGTGCAAAAATGGCTATGGACAGATTAAATGGCATGAATGAAGGTGAAATGACACAGTGTGTTCTTCTTCAGGACGTGAGCAACTGCCATTCTTTGCATGAGGAAGTTTGAGAGGTACCCTAGCTGTTGAGCTGGTAAAAATTTTTACCTCTGTCTGCTCCTCCTTTTCCTAGATTTTCCCGAGTCTTCTCTGTGTTCTGGAAAACCATTCTGCTCCTTTGGCTGCCCCTGTCATTCTCTCCATACTCCTGACTCACTGGTAGCACAGATATGCTTGCAAAGTCTCTGTGGTGAATTACCTTTGTAGCATCTTTTACTGTCTAAAGCTGATTTAGATCTTCACCCTGACTCACCAGCATATGATGTTCAGCCACCTTCCAATAGCACCCACTACATCGGTTTCTGGTACTCACATTATATGCTCTGTGTTTGTTACTTTTTATTAATTTCTGCTTCTTGATTGACAAAACCAGTGTTCTACTTGGGTTGCTTCTTTCTTTCTTTCCAGAAATCTGCCCAATTTAAATTTTACAGTCAGTAACTTTCTTTTGTTATTACCGTCTCCATTTTTTAACAGAAAAATCTGAGAAAATGGCGTAGAGCTGCAAGAGCAAAGTATGTCTATGAAAACAATCTTTCTTTGATGTTTGAATTTTGTTTCCACTGTTTATTAAAGAGCTAGCTCTGATCAAAAGAAACTGAATTTGAGATTTTATTAAATTTCTTCCCAGTCACTAAACTTGATTAAAAAAGTATATCGACTCTAGCTCAGACATAGCATTCCTTATAGTGAGGAGCTCTAGTCAGACCACATCATGCATTTCAGCACCAGCACATGTTTTCTATCGATTTTTTTTGTTATAATGCAAGATTTGTACTCTTAGTCCTTTTAACCACTGGGTGCCAACCAGTCTGAGCTTGTGGTGCAAAAAGGCTCTTCTATATTAACAGAAATACTCAGTAATATGGTAAGCCTGTGACTCCAGCAAGCCAACAAAACAGAGCTTCCAACAGGTTATGAGAAAATGCTATCCGGACTTTAATCAACGCTAAGATATTTAATCTCTTTGTGTATTACAAACGCCTCAGAAGTGTATTTCTTCAAGTTTATCTTTCTCCTAGATCTCCTAGTGTATTATCCTCAAATCCACTACACAAATGTGATACAAGGCCTGCAGTTATAATGAAATCCTGGAAAACAGTGAAAATGGTGTTGCCTGGAATGATTCTGCAATGCTGAAACTTTTAGATAAGATAAGCATGCACAACAGCTTTGAAATGAGAGCTATTGAACCACTTGGTTTAAATTTCTTATTCATGGGACAGTCTTTGTAAGAAAAACAAGATATAAACCCAGCTTCAGTCACCTTTCTGGTTTCCCATCAATTCCCCTCTTTGTTTCTCTCCTCCCTGCTGGATACTCATTGTATCTGAGGAAACTTGTAGCTACATTGTAGCTGAGTTAGAAATTTGCAGTGATAGGTTAAATACTGTGCTGTAACTTATTTATATTAAATTTTATTCTCTAAAAAATTTGGGTTTAGGCACCTCAAAAATATCCATAAATTTGGTTCAAGTTTTCTGAATACATTCAGCTGAACAGTACTGGGCAAAAAGGGGCTAGACTCATAGAGTAGAAGATGGAGCCCTCTGCCTTTTCATTTACTTCTCTCCAAGATTTATGGACAGCTATTAATCTGAAAAGTGCCATATAGAATTAGACTATTAGTATTCTAATCTCAAATACTGTATGCAGTTGAAGATATACAAGACCTATATCATTAATGCAGGGAATTATTCTGGGATAGTCCTGCTTTGTTTGTTGATGATATTCTGCTTCATAGAAAGTGTTTATTCAGTGGGGCAAAAAGAATAGTAATTAGTCTCTATATATATGTCAAAATAATTCGTCTGTACCTAATCTCTGCCTTCCAGCTCCTTCAGTTAGTTGCTGGGACCTGCTGGGACCACTGGATCTCCTGTATAGTGCTAAAAGGCAAGTGCAGGATATCTCAGGGTTTTCAGTACCCATAATATCAATTTTAGTTCCTGAAACATAGCTCCTGGGACACCAGATGGCCTCAGATAGATTCCTATGAGGTTTTCCAATATTCCTTTCTTCAGTAATTTTAAAATTAGCAACATCCATTCCAATTCAGAAAGTAGAGGCTTGGGAGGGTATTATTTTTGCAAGTTGGAGCTACATGAAAACCCTCATTAAGGCTTTTTTTTTTTTTCCCCCATCACAAATGTTAGTAGAGGAAGATTTATGTTGCACCGTTAACCTACACAGTATGTATTCTATGAATATTTACAACAGTGAGATTTGCGTCATTGATGAAATAGTGAATTACACAGCAATATCTATCTGATCATTCATGCTGGGGCCCCAAAGATGATGTGAAGACTTAGAAAAGTCCCCTCTATTTTCAAAAGAAACCTTTCTAGGAGCAGAAACCATATAAAGACCCGGGGAGCGACTTCTTGCAAAACAAGCATTGCAGAGAAGCACTCATTATGTAAAATCCTGTCCTAACCTCCAAAAATACTAATTTTTAAGCTTTAGATTTAACTAGATTAGCCTAGATTTAACCACAGAACAAAAGCATATGTAGTCAGCCAGGACAAAGCTTTCAGTCAGACATCTGTCATGAGAACTTTTCTGGATATAAGTTATTGTTTGATCCTTTTAAAGATACGTTGCCAAACAGTCATTTTTGTTAAAATGTCAGCAACATTTGTGCCAAAAGTGGGGGAAGTGAGGAATGTGGCCTTTGGACGATAGTAATTTGTCTTCCCCAAAGCATCTGTAAATGAACCAAAATTAGTATTTTATTACATACTGGAAGGTGATGAGACTCTCCCACTTATCTTAGATTCAAAGGGGATTTATAGCTATTCATTACATATAATCTTGTGTAATCTGCTCTGAATGAGAGAGAAAACATTCCATTAAATTAGAAATTCTATTAAATGACCAGAACAACTTGCTTCATGCTTAGCTGTAATATGCTTGATCTTGACTTCTTCTTTCTACAAATTGGTAACTATCTATTGTTTGCATAAAAAAGAAAGGGGAAAAAAGAAATTAACAATAGAATTAAAGAGAATAATCACATTTCAGAATATACTTAGTGGTCTAGGCCTTGTTTAATTTGGTAGCTAGATCTGTATATAACCTTAAAATTCTCACCTTTGGAAAAGAAATGGTGCCAGCATTCTGAAGGGGAGGGGAGGGGAGGGGAGGGGAGGGGAGGGAGGGGAGGAGGGGAGGGGAGGGGAGAGGAGAGGAGAGGAGAGGAGAGGAGAGGAGAGGAGAGGAGAGGAGAGGAGAGGAGAGGAGAGGAGAGGAGAGGAGAGGAGAGGAGAGGAGAGGAGAGGAGAGGAGAGGAGAGGAGAGGAGAGGAGAGGGAAAGGAGAAAAAAAAGAAAAGAAAAAAGAAAAAAGAAAAGAAAAAAAGAAAAGAAAAAAAAAGAAAGAAAAGAAAAGAAAAGAAAAGAAAAGAAAAGAAAAGAAAAGAAAAGAAAAGAAAAGAAAAGAAAAGAAAAGAAAAGAAAAGAAAAGAAAAGAAAAGAAAAGAAAAGAGAAAAGAAAGAAAAGAGAAAAGAAAGAAAAGAAAAGAAAAAAGAAAAGAAAAGAAAAGAAAAGAAAAGAAAAGAAAAGAAAAGAAAAGAAAAGAAAAGAAAAGAAAAGAAAAGAAAAGAAAAGAAAAGAAAAGAAAAGAAAAGAAAAGAAAAGAAAAGAAAAGAAAAGAAAAGAGAAAGAAAAGGAATCCCTAATGGAAATCTTTACTGATCTCATGCTTCTCTGTATCTGGCCTACTAACAGTTAGTGAGAAATTACAGTATGTAGTTTCACAGATGCAAGCAATTTAGCAATATGCAGTACACGATGACTTTTTTTGAGAGGGGTTAGCTGGTACATGCATGATGCAGGTAATAGTCTCTCTGTTGGGTTTAATATTCATTGCATTCACTTAGTCACTAGTCTTGACTAATTATTAGAAGAGGGTCCTCAGTAGTAGAAAAATACCACAATTCTATCTTCAGTTCTCCTGTTAAAGTCACATTAAATATATTTATTGCAGTTTACAGGTGAGTGTTTTGTAACTATTTTTCTGTTCTTTGTTGTGATAGTGAGAACATGAAGTACCATAAGCAAATGAAATCAATGTGTATGAAATACTGTTTGTATCATATCTGTCGTGGTTTAAACCCAGTCAGGTAGCTTGTTCACTCACTCCCAGTGAGTGGTGCCGAGCTGACAACAATCGAGGTCCGTGTCCGTCTCCCCCCCCTGCCTCCCCGCACCGGGGCTCTCCCCTTCCCCGCTCCCGGAGGAACGGGGAGGAGGATCGAGAGAGTGCAACTCCTACGGGTTGAGACAAAAACAGTCCAGCAACAAATCACCACCGCTACTATCAGCTACAACAATGATAAGGGAAAATAACAAGGGAAGAGAATACGATACCACCGGCCAAGAGAAACGAGCTCCACCCGGAAACCCCTGTCCTTCCGGGTCACTCCCAGTTACCCCTCACCCCGGGCATGACGTGCTGTGGTATGGAATACCTCCCCGGCTAGCCCGGGTCAGGCGCCCCGTCTCTGCTTCCTCACAGCCTCCCCTCCTCCCTGGCAGAGCATGAGCCTCACAGAGTCCTTGGTCAGGGTAAACATCACTTAGCAACAACCGAGAACATCGGCTTCACCAACACTGTTCTCAAACTGGAAGTCAAAACACAGCACTGTACCAGTTAACACAAAGGAAAAACATGACTGCTACTGCGGAACCCAGGACATTATCCACCCCTTATTCCATACCATTCACGTCGTGCTCAGATCCCACATTTTTCAATACACCATCGCTCTCCCACATATATACATCCATATACATACAGACCAAGAGGAAAAATCATTTTCTTAGTGCATGGACCAATCCCTATAATGCTGCCGAGTCCATTCGGTCCATGATGTTCAAAGTTCATTCTCTGTTGGGATGATGGCTGGAGGGAAGTCAGGGCCAGTCGCTGGTGACCTGGAGACATCTAGTTGATGGGCTATAAAAGCATTACACAGCAGGCAACAGCATACAATTGAGTTCACTGGCTGTTTTCCCCTAAAATCAAATCCCCTTGAGGTATACATCGGACTTCCCCATCTTCCCGCATTACCCACCAAGTATATCCAGGTCCCTGAGCAAAAGCAATCCCACGAGTGGGTTTGCCTTTACCTGAAGCAGGAATTACCCAGACTGTCTTTCCCAGCAAATTCTTCATATGCACCACGGGAACTTTGTCCCCCTCTACAATATGTAACAGTTCTGACTGGGCTGGGCCAGCCCTGTTGGCAGATCCTCTGGTGTTGACCAACCAGGTGGCCTTTGGTAAGTGTGTATCCCAATGCTTGAAAGTTCCCCCACCCATCGCTCTCAGTGTAGTTTTTAACAGTCCATTGTACCGTTCGATTTTCCCAGAGGCTGGTGCATGGTAGGGGATGTGATATACCCACTCAATGCCATGCTCTTTGGCCCAAATATCTATAAGGTTATTCCGGAAATGAGTCCCATTGTCTGACTCAATTCTCTCTGGGGTGCCGTGTCGCCACAAAATTTGTTTCTCAAGGCCCAGGATGGTGTTCCGGGCAGTGGCATGGGGCACGGCGTATGTTTCCAGCCACCCGGTGGTTGCTTCCACCATGGTAAGCACATGGCGCTTGCCTTGGCGGGTTGGTGGCAGTGTGATATAGTCAATCTGCCAGGCCTCCCCATATTTATACTTCAACCATCGTCCTCCATACCAGAGAGGCTTTAACCGCTTGGCTTGTTTAATTGCAGCACATGTTTCACACTCATGAATAACCTGGGCAATAGTGTCCATTGTTAAGTCCACCCCTCGGTCACGGGCCCATCTATATGTTGCATCTCTGCCCTGATGGCCTGAAGTGTCATGGGCCCACCGGGCCAAAAATAATTCACCTTTACGTTGCCAATCTAAGTCCATCTGAGCCACTTCAATCTTAGCCGCTTTATCCACTTGTTGGTTGTTCTGGTGTTCCTCAGTGGCCCGACTCTTGGGTACATGGGCATCTACATGACGTACCTTCACCACCAGGTTCTGCACCCTGGCAGCAATATCTTTCCACAGTGCAGCAGCCCAGATGGGTTTACCTCTGCGTTGCCAGTTGCTCTGCTTCCACTGCTTCAACCACCCCCACAGGGCATTTGCCACCATCCATGAGTCAGTATAGAGATAAAGTACTGGCCACTTTTCTCGTTCAGCAATGTCCAGGGCCAGCTGGATGGCTTTCACCTCGGCAAACTGACTCGATTCACCCTCTCCGTCAGCAGTTTCTGCAACTTGTCGTCCAGGACTCCATACAGCTGCCTTCCATCTCCGATGTTTTCCCACAATACGGCAAGAGCCATCAGTAAACAAGGCATACTGCTTTTCACTTTCTGACAGTTTATTATATGGTGGGGCCTCTTCAGCGCGCATCACCTCCTCCTCTGGTGACATTCCGAAATCTTTGCCCTCTGGCCAGTCCATGATGACTTCTAGAATGCCTGGACGACTGGGATTTCCTATTCGAGTTCGTTGTGTAATTAGTGCAGCCCATTTACTCCATGTAGCATCGGTTGCATGATGTGTAGAGGAGACCCTGCCTTTGAACATCCAGCCCAGCACGGGCAGCCGGGGTGCCAGAAGGAGCTGTGCTTCAGTGCCAATCACTTCCGAAGCAGCTCGAACCCCTTCATAGGCTGCCAGTATTTCTTTCTCAGTTGGGGTATAGCTGGCCTCAGATCCTTTATATCCCCGACTCCAAAAGCCGAGGGGTCGACCTCGAGTCTCCCCTGGAGCTTTCTGCCAGAGGCTCCAGGTAGGACCGTTCTCCCCAGCTGCAGTGTACAGTACATTTTTTACATCTGGTCCGGTCCGGACTGGTCCAAGGGCTACTGCATGAACTATCTCGCGTTTAATTTGCTCAAAGGCTTGTTGCTGCTCAGGGCCCCATTTAAAATCATTCTTCTTCCGGGTCACATGATAGAGAGGGCTTACAATCGAACTGTAATTTGGGATGTGCATTCTCCAGAACCCCACTGCACCCAAGAAAGCTTGCGTTTCTTTCTTATTAGTTGGCGGAGACATTGCTGTTATCTTGTTGATCACATCTGTGGGGATCTGTCTACGTCCATCTTGCCATTTTATTCCCAAAAATTGAATCTCCTGTGCAGGTCCCTTGACCTTACTCCGTTTTATGGCAAAACCGGCTTTCAGCAGGATTTGGATTATTTTCCTCCCTTTCTCAAAGACTTCTTCCGCTGTATCGCCCCACACAATAATGTCATCAATGTATTGCAGGTGTTCTGGAGCTTGCCCCTGTTCCAGTGCAGTCTGGATCAGTCCATGGCAGATGGTAGGGCTGTGTTTCCACCCCTGGGGCAGTCGGTTCCAAGTGAACTGGACACCCCTCCAAGTAAAAGCAAACTGTGGCCTGCACTCTGCTGCCAAAGGGATTGAGAAAAATGCATTGGCAATATCAATCGTGGCATACCACTTGGCTGCCTTTGACTCTAGTTCATACTGAAGTTCTAGCATGTCCGGTACGGCAGCACTCAATGGTGGTGTGACTTCATTCAGGCCACGATAGTCTACTGTTAGTCTCCATTCTCCATTAGACTTTCGCACTGGCCATATGGGGCTATTGAAGGGTGAGCGGGTCCTGCTGATCACCCCCTGACTCTCCAGTCTACGGATCAGCTGATGGATGGGAATCAGGGAGTCTCGGTTGGTGCGATATTGCCGCCGGTGCACTGTTGTGGTCGCAATTGGCACTTGTTGTTCTTCAACTTTCAGCAACCCCACAGCAGAGGGATCTTCTGAGAGACCAGGCAAGGTGGACAGCTGCTCAATTTCCTCAGTCTCCAAAGCAGCAATACCAAAAGCCCACCGGTACCCTTTTGGGTCTTTGAAGTACCCTCTCTTGAGGTAGTCTATGCCGAGAATGCATGGAGCCTCTGGACCAGTCACAATAGGGTGCTTTTGCCATTCCCTCCCAGTCAGGCTGATTTCAGCCTCCAGCACAGTCAACTCTTGGGATCCTCCTGTTACTCCAGAAATATAGATGGGTTCCACCCCTTGACAGCTTGATGGCATCAGGGTACACTGTGCACCGGTATCTACTAGAGCCTTATACTTCTGTGGGACTGATGTGCCAGGCCATCTGATCCACACAGTCCAGTAAATCCGATTGTCCCCTACCTCCACCTGGCTGGAGGCAGGGCCCCTCTAACAGTCGTCACAGCATTGGACACTTAAGTCGTGTTGAAAGGGATTATTCTTCTTTATCACAGGAGCTGGAGTAAAATCAGCTCTTCCACTCCATCTGGGAAACTGATCACCAGAGACTGAAGCCGTAGCTCTCATGGGACGATCAGTCTTGGCCCTTGCTCCCCTCTTCAGTTCACTCACCCGTTCCTCCAAAGCTGAAGTAGGTTTTCCATCCCACTTTGTCATGTCTTCTCCGTGATCCAGCAGGTAAAACCATAGGGTACCCCGTGGCGTATACCTCCTGTATCTCCTCTCTTGAACAATAGGACGCCTTTTGTTAATAGCTGAGACGTGTGTTGGTACACGTGAGGAGCCGGATAAATCAGATAGATTGTCCTTCAATTGTTCGATGTCCTGGGACAGTTTTTTCACAGCTGAGATGATGGAAGGGGTGAGATTGTCTTCGAACTCTCGGAGTTTATGAACCATTTCATCCACTGTTAGTGGTACTATGTCATTCCAGGTTACTGTTGCCAATGAATGGGCATATGATGACGGTGCATTCCGTGTAAGTTTTCGCCACATGGGTCGTGTACATTCAACTTCATCTGGATCTATAGGTGTATCCCCGTTATTCGGCTTGATGTGATAGATCATCTCTACGATGGCCGATTCCCTCAGAGACTGGATGCCTTTGTCTATAGTATTCCACTTGGCCGAACGACTCGTAACATCGTCCTTGTACGGAAACCTTTCTTTCACAGCTGCCAAGAGCCTCCTCCAAAGGCTGAGGGACTTTTTCTCTCTTGCAATTGCTTTGTCAATTCCCCCTTCTCTAGCAAGTGATCCCAGCTGCTTGGCTTCTGTACCTTCTAGTTCGTGACCATCAGCCCCATTGTCCCAGCATCGGAGTAACCAGGTGATGATGTGCTCCCCTGGTTGACGGGTAAAATCTTTTCGCATATTCCGCAGCTCGGTTGAGGTCCGAGGTCGAGAAGTTACCTCTTCTTCTTCTTCTTCGTCATGTGATGATGACTCCTGATCAGATTCTGGACCGGGTGGTGAATTCATTGGTTCTTCATCTCGCTTCACCCTTTTTGCCTCCTTTTTGCTTGTTCTCTTGCGTACAGGGGCAACTGATATTGGTACGAATTGGTCCTCTGGTTTGGCTGCAGTGATTATCACTGTGGTTTGAGTAGCAACTGTACTTGTTACTGGGGGTGGTGTAGCTACTGTGCTTGGAGCTGGGGTAACCGCGCTGTCTGTTGCAGTTGAAGTTTGAGCAGCTGCTGTACTTGCCACTGGGACAGCTGTGCTGTTCATTGCAGCCAAAGTTTGAGTAGCGACTGTTGCTTTGCCCTCAGATCCGCCGACATTCTTTTCCTTTTGAAGGTGCTGGATAGTGTTGAACAAGGCCCTGTAAGCATAGGCCAAGCCCCAGCACGTTGCCATGATTTGTCCATCTCTGGTATGGCCAGAATGACCACACACCTCATTTAAGTGTTTTACTAATTCTTCTGGATTTTGCAGTTGTTCAGTAGTGAAATTCCAAAGTACTGGAGGGGCCCACTGACCTAGATACTTGCCCATACTATCCCACACACCCTGCCACTCATGGCTGTCCAGCCTCAGGGAAAATCTCTCGGTCCTCCTACATCGTCGTTTGACCCCAGACAAGACCCAAACCTGAATCTGCTTAACTCTTGAAATCAGTAGTGGGTAAAACACACTCTGTATGCGTGTTAGCATGGTGATTCCCATCACCATCAGCAAACAAGTCTCAACAGCATTAAAAGGCCATTCAAAAAATTCAAAACTCTCAAATGTAAATGGTCTGGGGGGACGACTAGGAGGGTAAAAGGATGTCTCCTTCCCAGGTTGAGCACCTGAGAAGGAGAAAAAAGATGTGTAATTGCTAAGCACCTCCATCATATACCTCCCAAAGTATAAAGGTGGTGACCACACTGGGAACATAAGCCAGATCAATTTCATGATCAATGATTCTATTGTATTACAAGTCATTACCATAAAGTACAATGGGATAAAAACCTTAGCCCAAGCCCCATACTTGAAAAACACTAATACAGCAAGTACCGGATGGACGTAAGATATCATATACTGAAACTGTGAGATCAAGAGGAACAACCTTGAGAGCCAATAAATCAGCATTGTGACGAGTGACTATCAATCCAGTCAGATCTGTTCTTATCTCAACCCTTCGTGCCCCACGTTGGGCGCCAAAAAGAACTGTCGTGGTTTAAACCCAGTCAGGTAGCTTGTTCACTCACTCCCAGTGAGTGGTGCCGAGCTGACAACAATCGAGGTCCGTGTCCGTCCGCCTCCCCGCACCGGGGCTCTCCCCCCCCGCTCCCGCCTCCCCGCACAGTCGCAACAAATCACCACCGCTACTATCAGCTACAACAATGATAAGGGAAAATAACAAGGGAAGAGAATACGATCTCCCTTCCTTCCGGGTCACTCCCAGTTACCCCTCACCCCGGGCATGACGTGCTGTGGTATGGAATACCTCCCCGGCTAGCCCGGGTCAGGCGCCCCGTCTCTGCTTCCTCACAGCCTCCCCTCCTCCCTGGCAGAGCATGAGCCTCACAGAGTCCTTGGTCAGGGTAAACATCACTTAGCAACAACCGAGAACATCGGCTTCACCAACACTGTTCTCAAACTGGAAGTCAAAACACAGCACTGTACCAGTTAACACAAAGGAAAAACATGACTGCTACTGCGGAACCCAGGACAATATCTCAATATGCATCTTGTCACTAGTGAAGTAAAATTATTGACAGAATAAACCAGGTACAATTATGATAGATTACATATATGCATATGTATGTAAATTCATAGTAGTTTCAGTATCAAGTGCATTGGACTGATCTCAGAAGGGGGCCAAAGAGGAGATCAAACCAGTTGCAGAATGGAGGGCCTAATCAATCCAGAAATAGGAGGACAAACCCAAATGATCCCAGAAGTGAGCCCAAAGAGGTCCAACAGAGTAACAGGGGCCCAAACAGCGTCTCACTTCAAAGACAATCCACATTACAGAGTCTGGAGTCAGCCAGGTGTCCCTGGAGAGGGACCAAGATCTCACAGAAAGTTTGTGCAGTGAGCTTGGGAAAGCACATGCAGCTCAGGAAGTTCTCAGAGCGAGAAGCTCCATTTTGGATAAAAATTAGGTCTTTTTTTTTTATCACAGAGGTATAAGAGGGCATAGGACAACATCACTTTGAGCAGCCAATAGGTGCTGTTAATTTCTATATTTCACTTGGGACAGCCAGTAGATTATGTTTTCTGTTCTTTCACAACAATTTTTACTTTTCCAGGCTCTTTTCCTGTCATTGTAACTTAAAGCAAAGCTTATACAACATAATAAAGGTATTATGCATCCTATTCTTCTGTCATGTGCACAGCTAACAAGAACAGTTAGAAAATATTCAAATGTTTAGTTTCTTCTGCTCTTTGTTCAGCTGAGCACTGAAGGAAGCATAACACTCTTCTGGGAACATCCTTCCAGCTCTGTTCCCCATGCAAAACCTAGGAAAGCCTGTCCCATATTGGGGTCAGGTTTCTAACATTTTCAAAATCTGCAGGAGACTGAAGATAATGGAGTGGGATTTCCTGTTTCAGTTGCAGCAGATCCCCTGTTTGAAGCATAAGTTCCCCTGGAGAAGAACAGAGAAGCACATATATATATTCTGCTTTTAGATAAAAGGCTAACTGGTAGACCTGAAAATAAAACCCCCATAATTTTAAAACAATGCTGTGAATGGCAATAAGGGCAAGTACCAGATTTCTAGCCTGCAATGAGACTTTTACACCTTCAAATATCTTAAATTCAAGAGGAAACATTCATTTAATCTGAATTGAATTTGTTTCTCAGAGACAGTACTTGTTCTTTCTCTGCTACCTGCTGTTTCATTGTATGTCTGCTACAAAGCTTTCAATATTCATTTTCATTTCATTACATTGGTGCCATTTTCCATTAAGTGTGAAACAGACTGCCAAGATTTTGTGAAATGGTGACTTGTCCCACCAACTAGTTTCCATATCTTTGCATAAAAAGTAATCAGTACTAACTAGTAGTCTAACTCATGACATATTTTGGGGCTGACATTTACTTTTCAAAACCCAGCAGTACTTATTGTGTTTCCCATATTGAAAAAAAAAACACGTGGGTTTCACCTGTTACCCGCAATTCTAGCAGAGAAAAAGAAAATGTAAACACATCAAAATAAGGCTAAATTACCACACAGACGCTATGCAGAAAGAATGTAAAGTGGTTGGGGCTCTGCCCAAAGCTGGCTTCACAGCTGCTGTGCAGTCTGCAAGACTGCAGCTGCAGCTGTAATGCCCTTCAGTAGGCTCTGATAACTCTCATTTATTGACTCTCTACAGGCTTATTAATCTTATGTTTTCGCCTGGACCAGTAGCTCAGCTTTGCCAAGGGGCAAACTTCCAATCTCATGGAATATGTGAGCTTGGGTCCAGATTTGGCTTACGACAAAATTCTACTTGAGTCTTCGTCTTCCTTGGCAAGCACTGTGACTATTTGTATGATTATATGGTCTTGCTCATCAGCCGTGTTTGGAGAAAACAGGAGTGAGTCAAAAGAATGCTGGTGTTTAAATTTCGTTGAGGAGGGATAGGGAGGAGGGAATTAGCCACTGAAGTCTGGTTACATAACCTATGTGACACACTTCATAGGCCTAGGAGGGGTCCTGAAATCCAGACTCAGACACTCCAGCACATCTTCAAGATCAGTTAGTTGCTTCCCTAATTGGTCTTATGGTTGAAGCTTAATTTACCTCATCTTAAAGAAGATGTCAAAAATATGACAAGTTAATTACTCTACAAATGTTCTTCCTCAATATAGATGTATACAATGAGAATTACATACACTAAAACTCACCTTGAGGGTTGCTTTTCCAACCTCTGGATTCAAGTCAAAATCAATTTTTTTTTTTAGTTAATCAAATGGAAAATCTATTGTTCCAGTGAAATACAGTGAACAATTGACAAAAAGCATGGAATTATTTGTCTGACTTTACTCTTTAAACTCAAATTACATCTAATAGCAAGGACCAGACGTGTAGGAGTCCAGGATGTGAACACAGCATTCTCAACATAGCATACTCAGCAATTCTTCTAAAGCCATCTGTGATTCGAGATGTAATTACACAGAGGAAAAATTATACCACCACAGTAATAAGGATTTCTTTGAAGATATGTGCAGCCTTAACATCTTTTTCTAAAATATCACACAATGTTCTTTTTGTCAATGACAGTCCCAAAACTCAGCATACTGCTTTGTTTTTTCAAAGACTATGGATAGCTTTAGCAAAAGCAAACTAGTATTACCCAAATATACTGATTATTTTTAATGTTTAAAGGATTGAGACCTACATTGCAGACATTTTTCTTTTTTGCTTTTTTAATTGCAGTTCTAGAGAAATAATGTTGAATAGCTCCTCTCATGTAACTCTCATATAAAGTTTAATAGTATCTTGTTTGTGTTCTATTGTTAGTTAAAGAAGAAACTGAAAAGTGTCTAGCTGCATTTTTCTGGACTTGAGCCAGTAATAGTAACTGTACTTTCAGAAACACTAGATTCATGCATGGATTTTCAAACCTTATTTATTTCACAAGGATAATGGCTGAAAGAAGGTTCTCTCAGTTTCATCTCAGTTGGGTCAGAGTCATTAATATTTTCCTTTTCCAGCTCTTCTCTCATCATTATTTTCAATTGTCAATTTCTTATTGTGAGTTTTGTTACTTTAAGCTTCAGTTTCAACACAGTATTCTTTTTTTGTTAAATAAAACTGTTATATTTCTCTTTGGGAATTTACAAGCAGCCCTGTGAAACAAAGGTCTAAGTCTTTCATGTGAATCAAGCAAAGCAGAGTTGATTCCAGGATCCCTGTGTTATAAGCAAGCAACGTGTCTGTACAACTGATGCAAGTTAGTGGGAAGAAAACATTAGCATGCTAACTTTGGTTCTTAGTCTCACTCCCACATACGCCTACAAAGCCATACACATGCATGTGATTTCTTTTCGAGTGCAGCCTTAATCCTGACATGATTATTCTCTCCAGACCAGCTCTAGAAAGACCTTTCATGTAGCGAAATGCTGCTTAGTTATAGACATCAATATATTATTAATGATACTTAGTTATACTCAAATACCTTGATAAATCCTTGAAATAGAGAGTTTCTTAATTTAATTCCTATCAAATATAATTCATACTGATAACATATTTTTAAATACAACCAGTTGTGCATTTCACAATGAGCATTTGCTCATCTAAAAACCTTGCAAACTCATCAGAATTATTACTTTTATTGCTATTATAGCTGTTCCAGTTGAGTATGTACAACAGTAATGCTCATAACATCCTGTTTTCACATACTCAAAACTTCCCAAAATACTTACAATGCAACCTGAAGCTTCGATACTGTTTTTGTCCTAATATGATACTCTTGGAAATAGATGAAGGTTGAGGACATCACCATATTACTTCCATTTTTTCTCCCCAAACAAACATGTTTAGGTGATTCCATGAAAAGCAGAATTAATGAGGTCTGATTTCCTGTTTATCTCTCCTTTTGTCTCTCAGGATTTGCCTAAAAGAAAAATGGGTTTGAGAACCAGTCCTGTTTCTGCTTATTTTATATGCACTCCAAAAGAAAAAGCAAAAAATTTCACATTGTGTTGTGGTTTAATCCCAGCAATGAAGTACTACACAGCCACTCGCTCCCCACCCTCCAGTAGGATGGAGAGGAGAATGGGAAAAAAGGTAAAAACAGTGGGTTGAAATAAGGACAGTATAATAATTGAAATAAATAACAATAATAATAATTGTTATAATAAACAGTAATAATGAAAAGAGTGAGAGACATAAAACCCAAGAAAGACAACTGATGCACGGTACAATTTTGCTCACCACCCACTGACCAATGCCCATCTAGACCCAAACAGATATTGGTCCCTTCTGGGTAACTTCCCCCAGTTTATATACTGGGCATGACATGCTGTGGTATGGAATACCTCTTTGGCTAGTTTAGTTCAGGTGTCCAGTCTCTGCTTCCTCCCGGCTTCTTGTACCCCTCCTCACTGGCAGAGCATGAGAGACTGAAAAGTCCTTGATCAGGGTAAGTGCTACTTAGTAACAACTAAAACGTCAGTATGTTATCAACAGAGCCCTTCCCAAATCTTTGTTCACGAAGCCAAGCCATCATCATCATCTCAGACTAAAGCCAAAACACAGCACTATACCAGCTACTAAGTTAACTCTGTCCAATCTGAAACCAGTCCCACCAGTTCTCGCACCTCCCAATATAACATGACCTTTCCTGTCCTTTGATATATACACACAGACATAATATCCTTAGTCTACGGACCATCCCTACAAAAGTATGTTAATTTAGACTTCAAGGCTCCATCTGTTGTAGCAACATCTCAGGGCATGAAGGATGGTATATAGTGCTGGTTTTTTGCATGTTGAAGCCAGTTCTGATTCTATCACTGCTGCGCTTGTCTGGTTTCATCAAAGTCCATTCTTCTGGGTGACTTTTACTGTAATACTCTTGATATGGCCATGCAGTTGCCATAGAAATGATAACATACAGTGTTATATAGCAATTAACATCAAAAAATTTTCACCCATAATCAAATCCCCTTCTGGTACACACCGGACTTTCCCATCCTCTCACATTACCCACCAAGTGCATCTAAGTCCTTGAGCAAAAGCAGTCCCACAAATTCCTGAGTCAGGAATAACCCAGACTTTTTTCCCTAACATGCTTTACAAGCACTACAGGAACTTTATTGCTTTTTACAGTGCATAAAAGTTTCGACTGGGCTGGGCCAGCCCTGTTGGCAGAACTAGCCAGGTGGCTTTTGTTGAATGTGTATGGCATAATATTGAGACTTTCTCTTGAATATATTTTTAAATGATATAGAAAACTATAATACAACATGGAGGTGAGCACAGTAAATTGAAGTACGCTATTCCAAACACCCACAGTGTTCTGTGAGATACCATGTTGACTTTAAACAAGAAGGTGTTTAATCTTTAGCTTTAAAGGAAAGCTTTGGTCTTTGGCACTTTTAACTTTCTCAGGCGGATTTCTACTATGGGAATGTAGTAACCTGCCAGTTACCAGTCTATCTACACAGGAAAAAAAGCCTTAAGAAGCAGATTCTGAAAGAAATAGCATTTTTACATGAGAAAAATGTTGGCTTTTACATGAGAAAAATGCTGGCTTTTACATGCATTTCACCAGATAGTCAGCAGATGTAAATCTTTGAATCATCACAGTTAAAATTAATTTCTGTCTGAAATTTTCATTCCATTACTGACAAATGGAGGGAGAAGGTAATCTACTAGAGTTAAAATTAGCTCAATATACCATGTCCATGACCATATGAAATACTTAGAAGTGATTTATGTATAAATATCAAGAACAATGACATCAGTAGCAGTTACTTTGGTAGGTCAGACTTAAAAAAAAAAAATAACCAACTATTAGTTTCAAACAGACTTTACCAAGCCATATATAAAAAAAAAAAAGAAATAAGTCCTAGGAAACTGGTATATTGGAGGCCAAAAGTAATTTAGCATTACCAAGATGACACTAATGATTCTGACAGGAGAAATATCAACAGCATGAGAAAAACATTGGCCAATGAAGAGATTTAGAATACGTGAAGTATGTTAACTGGACGCGGAAAGACATAAATGCTGTAAGAATTAAAAGCACCATTACATATTCATCTGCTGGCCAGCTGTAGTGAGTAAATCTGGGAAATTACTTTGGTGGGCTGATCTGCAGCACCTTACTAAAATGATAATGTTCATCTAACACCCATAGTATTTCTGTGAGACACCATAACGATACTATGGTAAATGAATGACTTTAGTATAGAACAAGAGGTGTGTGCATACAAATTAAACATTGTAAACAGTGTATGAAGACCATTTTTAGCAAGACACTTCAACCTTAAGCATTAGCAGTAGTGTTGCTGCAGTCAGCATTAGACAAGGAGGTGACTGTGTATTTAGGATTAGAACCTTCAGTGATGTATTTCCCAGTTTCTCTTAATAGGCTCTGTAGCTTCTTTGCTGATTTCATATTGGTGTTCATTCTTTGTGTATAAATCTTTGACAGGATGGGAAGAAATGATCTCTTCTCCAAGAAGTAAGGTTAGCAAGGAGTTTAGCAAGGGTTGTTCAGCCTGAGAAGGTTCAGGGGAGACCTTATAGCAGCCTTCCAGTACATAAGGAGGCCCACAAGAAAGCTGGAGAGGGACTTTTATAAGAGTAGGTATTGATAAAACAAGGGGTAATGGCCTTAAACTGAAAGGTGATAGATTTAGATTAGAAACAAGGAAGAAGTTCTTCACTATGACGGTGGTAAGGCACTGCAACAGGTTGCCCAGAGAAGCTGTGGCTGCCCCATCCCTGGCAGTGTTCAAGGACAGGTTGGATAGGGCTTTGGGCAACCTGGGCTAATGGAAAGTGTCCATGCCCATGCCAGTGGGTTGGAACTGGATGATGTTTGAGGTCCCTTCCAACTCTAACTATTCTGTAATTCAATGATTCTAAGGCTGAGAGCACACCAATGGCACATTTACACAGCAGACAGGCCAGTAATGATGTAGCTTTAGTGTTATGACCACACCATGCAGACTGAGTACACTAAAAGCAATTTAGCCATCCCTAGCTGAATATCTACTAGCTTAGTCACAGCAGTAGCCCAAAGTCCCGATCACACATCAGCGTACTGCACTCACCATTGACTTTGCTATACATGTACTATGGAGTTTATCCATGCATCTTCCCCTCTGTGTACCCTGTGAAGACTAAAACTGGCTCAACCCCATCACATGATGTTCACTGCATTTATGTCACCTTAGATCATGTGCTCATTTTACTTCTCTAGAGACAGAAACAGAGGATGCCCAGCTGCCTGCTTTTGTGTGGGACAATGTCATCATGAGCAACCTCCCTCCTCCATAGTTTGGAGACTGGAATGGTACCAACTACCGCCTGTGTCAGCTGTGGTCTTTGTCTCACAGCATGACTCAGTAAGTCAGGCAGGGTGCCAGGGTAAAACCACCATATGGCCTCTGATCAAGGAATAAGTTCCATTACAGTTATGCACTATTTTTGCTGAACAGCACAGACATCCCTTCAATATGTTGTCTATCTACCTCTGTTACTAGGGAAAAAACTCATATTTTCCCAGTGTGTTGATATGTAGGACACCAGTGTAAAACTGACACTTATGCATCCGTAGCATACACAGAAAACAACTGATCAAAAAACTGTACGAGGTCCCAGACTATTAATATCAGAGTCCTTCTTGATTTTGATTTAGTAATTGCAACTTAAAAAAAAAGATAAATGAAAAAATAGGGTTTTCAAAGAAGGTGTCCCTAAAAAATGGGTATCTGTATAAATTAGCGATGAACTCTAAACTATGAAAAATTAAAACCCATAATCAATAGGAGTTTAAAAACCCAAAAGTTCAAGAAGTGGTCAAGTAACAGGGGAAATGAGATAACAGAATATGAGTCAGTTAGTAAATAGAGTTAAGATAGCTACAAAAAGATAAAACTCTTCAATGCTTTGGAAAATGCTAATGAAAGGAAAGAGTGCTAGACCTGGAAAGCTTTCATAATAAAAGATACTAAGAAATAGGAAAGGATTTGGGGATTTCTCAGGGTCAGTTTGTTGTTTTCCTTAATTAGTCTATATAATGTACAAGTAGAAACAATCAGATCCATTGAAGAAAATAATGAAAGGAAAATATTTAATCTGGAAAAAAAAAAAAACAAAAGCAAAAAACTCTGAATTTTTGAAACAGTTTTTTCTCTTTCTCTGCCTTTAGCCTTAAAAAGCACTTTTCTGTGTATGTCTTACTTTAAGTGAGCTTTGTGCTTCAGAAGTCTAGCAGCCAAGTCATCAGCAACTGGAAAAAAGAGGGTCTACACATTTTCTACCTTTACAAACTGGTAATTTTAGCTTCCTCAGATCTTACAGATGGATATACTGCTGAGCAATTTTATTTTTTTACGTTATTGGTATATTTGTGGAGGGTATTTGGTTTTTATTTTAATAGCTGCTTAAGAGGGACTTCAAAGAGAAATACAAGTTCAAAGGTGGACGGCAGAGTAAGCTTTTTGGTTTAGAATCATTTAAAGAGGAAAAATATTGTAATGCTAATCTTTGCCTTTTATGATTTTACTTTTTTTTTTTAATGTCGGAATCAGCAAACAATTATTTAAAATTTCCATTATGAAAATGACAAATGCAAACTGGGAAAATTAAAAAATGTAAACATTTCAAATTGCATATATGAAATCAAAACAGAAACAAGACTTCTATTTTTATAATGTAGAAAATAATGCAACTTATTTTTTACTACAATCTGAAATGGTGCAACATTCATGTATAGTTTGGGGTTCAAAAATACAAGAAGCAAACACCGCGCTTGTACAGTCATTTATGCAGTTTTTAGTATGGAACACTAGGCAAATGAAACTGAAATTGTGAAAAATAGAAAAGATGAATTAGATATATTTTTTTCTGGAGGCTCATTTCTTCCACACGGGCTTTTTAGTTTCTCTCTCTGTGTTTCCTTGAGATTTCCCTTCTGTTTATGCTTATTTTGCTTAACTGTGTTCTTCAGGGCCGTCTGACCTCATTAAATACAGTCTTCTGTCTCATAAATCACTTGCAAGAAGAGGGTGAACCGTCTCTGATCTAGTTATTGTTGGCAATCTTTCTGAAAGTCATCCATCCTTATTTTCAGAAATGGCAACACTGCATTCAGCTAACTAAATCTCCCCTTCCCTCCCCCAAAAGAAAATAAACATTGACAAGAATAAGAAATAGGGGATGAATTTAGTTCAAACTTAAATTTGAATTCAAGTAGGAAAAAACAATATATATATATTTTTTTTTTTCTTATAAAAAAGGAGCAGTTATTTGCTAGCTACCTCATGCTTAAGTTAGTTAGGTTTCTGCAAAGCGTAATGAAGTGGCCGGTCTTTATTCACGCAATGAAACTGATGCTGATCTAAGATTATACCTCTAGCTGCATTGCAGATCCTTATACAGACCTTGTGCTCACCTATCTTAACAGTCTTGACTCAACCCACGTTTTTTAGCTTAAGGTAGATAGGAAATCATAGCCTACTTGACCCAAGCAGGATAACAGCTGCTATCCCGGGTAAAGCTTGCTTGGCTTAGACTCCTAACCAGACATAATGATGAAATCTGATCCAGAAAGTGCTCTGGGGTAGTATTTGTTTGCCAAAACTTGAATAAAGGTAAGACAATACAAGCAGTGATGTGAAGTGTTGGAGTGTTTATATGAGCATGGGATTGTCTAGACACTATAAAGTAATGGTCAAATCAGCTCTAATTGCATCATAGGTAAAATTGAAGGGCTTGGGTGTTAGGGGGTTACAGAGCTTTGTGGTAAAAGAGAGGTTATGTTTAGAGAAACGGAGTTGCGAGGGTGCTTCTATGTAACATCTCAGCCAAAAGCCAAGTCAGTCTATCCTGCTGTTACTAAAAAAGACACTTCTTGTGGGCTTAAATAAAATTTTAACTTCTTTTACCTTGTAATAAAACCATTGCATAGATGATTCCTAGGTTATTGGAGAGACATTGTGCCCAGATGGTTTTTAAAGCAGGTGTGACAATGTGTCCTGTAATTTGTGGGAATAAGGTCAGACAACATAACAGACAAGTCTACTGTCTGCCTCCACCAGTACATAGGCTTGTGATACTCCAGGGACTGGAAAAAAACCAACTTACTAGTGTAGACACAGCAGCCAAATCATATAAAGTAAAGAAAAGAACTTTTTTTTTCTTTTCTGCCACAGGTTTTGTTTTTATTTAAAGAAAATGTAAAATCTATACTAGCAAAAGGACATTTTACCTATATAAATCTTAGGCCTCCTTCCAGCATAGCTCCACCAGCAAAACATATCACTCAACTAACAGACTGAAGTGAGCAAGTAAATCTTCTAAGTCTAGACCAGTACTTAGCATACTATTACAAATCAAATCCGGGGAGATGCTGTGTGTTCATATTAAAACGCTAAACAACCGCAACTAAGCAATAATAATTATAAACATAATGTATTTAGCCAGAATACAATCCATGCTTATTATTGTGCATTCTGATATCATCTCAGCACAGCCAGAAAAAACGTCTGTGATATATCTTCTTTGTGAAAGCTACTTGTAAATTAGTTTTAAAAAATTAACTGGAAGATGAAGGCTACTGGAATAGCCCCAAAGTCAAAATCCAGAACCTGGTCAGCCTTTCTTAACCTCTCACTCAAGAAACATGAAAGGCTGATGACGCATTAACTAACCACATGTGGAAAAGCTCAATGGTGGGATGCATAGAAAGCAGATAATGAAGTTAGCTGTTTCACCAGTCCACGTAGAGTAAGGATTTCTGCCAGCAGCTGAGAGTTTTGCTCTTCAAGCATGTTTAACCTCATAGAGTGAAAATCTTTCCATGGTGTTTGAGATTTACAGTTTTAAAATTACTATGCTCCTCCAGATGTGACCTTCCGTTCTCCACATCCAAAAAAGACAGCTGGTAAAAGGACTGGATCACTCTTCCCTAGCATAAATTCCACAGAAAAAGGTCTAGGGAAAAGGGAAATTCCATGAGCTTCTTTTAATCAAACTTTCTAAAATTTTTTTCTTTCCTTGTAGTATGACAAGGGATACAGAACAGATCCAAAAAAGAAAACCGAAACAGCTCAATATTAAACAGAGAAAATGAATGAAGAATTTAAGCTTTTCATTTTTCTTAATTATTTAAAAAACAAGGTAATTTTTCTTAAAAAAAAACTAAATAAAAAAATTAAGACAATATAGAATCATAGAATAATTAATATCCTAAAATTGTTAAATTTTTAATGGATTTCAAAACCAGAAATTTAACAAGGTCATTTAAATCTATCTTAGACAAAGAGCAACAAATATATGTTATAGAAACTGCTTGCACCAAAGGAAACTAGGTACAACTTTTAAAACAGGGAGCGTATATTAAATTACATATAATATTAAGGGGAGAAATTGGAGCCAGTGTTCTAAATAATTTGCAGAAGGATTTAACCAAGGGTTTGGCAGGAAAGTAACATATTCTGACTTGTTTATTAGAAGACAACTAGCTAGTTAAAAGATAAGACTGAGATAAAACTCAAATATCTGTTCATTTTGTCTTAAAGTGTCTCATTATCTTTCATACAAGGAATTGTATTTGCCTCTGTAAATAATTGTAAAACCATATATTTTTGACTCAGAACTATCTCAGAATTAATTCTTTCAGAGTTACTGGGTTTAGCCTGGCAAATATTGTGCACATTGCCTAAACTAAAGGTTGCTCCGTTGATAAATGCAAAATGTCATACCATATACATATACAAGAAAAGCAAAATTCACCCTATTAAAAGCTTATTGTGAACACAGTTTTAACAGTGGTTTATCTGTTAAAAACAGAAAAAAAGAAATTTTGGAGTCTACTTTAACACTTGTGTATGAAAAATACTGGTACTGTAGAGATTTTCAGCTTTTTTGACAAAGGCTTAACATGATCAATAGCTGGAAACTGAAGCTAGACAAATAGTGCTAGAATTTAGGATTGAAGATCCTAGCTGGTTACATACAGAAAAAAGCCTTGGCAGACAGACTTTCAAATGGTACATTTTTATAAGATTCAACCTTTAATAGGTGTAGTTGAACCTAACTCTAAGGAGAAAGGCTATAGTGTACATATGCAGGAGACCTGCCTGGAAGACATGATTGTCCCTTCAGTCCTTACACTGTATGGCTCCATCATAGCAGCAAATAAAAACAGTCAGGGACCATTCTGTGGCCCTGAAGCCAACTCACTTCTGTCTATGCAGCTGACTTCTTTTCCCTTCCAAAACAAGGTAGCTATGTTGAGGCCACACAGCAGGAATGGTCCTTGTTGCATGCAGACCCCTCATCGCTGTTCAGCAGAATCCTAGTGTCCTGGGTTCAGCAGTAGCAGTCATGTTTTTCCTTTGTGGTAGCTGGTGCAGTGCTGTGTTTTGACTTCCAGCCTGGGAACAATGTTGGTGAAACTGATGTTTTCGGTTGTTGCTAAGTGATGTTTACCCTGACCAAGGACTTTGTGAGGCTCATGCTCTGCCAGGGAAAAGGGGAAGCTGTGAGGAAGCAGAGATGGGGCGCCTGACCCAGGCTAGCCAAGGAGGTATTCCATACCACAGCACGTCATGGCCGGGGTGGGGGGTAACTGGGAGTTACCCGGAAGGACACAGGCTTCTGGGTCAGACTCGTTTCTTGGCCGGTGGTATCGTATTCTCTTCCCTTGTTATTTTTCCTTATCATTGCTGTCATTGGTGGTAGCGGTGGTGATTTGTGTTGTACATTGGTTGCTGGACTGTTCTTCTCAACCCGTAGGAGCTGCACTCTGCTGTCAGCCCAGCACCACTCACTGGGAGTGAGTGAACAAGTTGCCTGACTGGGTTTAAACCACGACACCTAGTTGGCCAAAGTTCTATACCAATGATTGGTAATAACTATTGATATGTATACAGATGTGTATATAGTATGGGCACTCACATGCTTATGCCTGAGACCCCACTTTGGGCCTAAGCAGTGTGCTAGTAAACACATATTAATAAGTTTTCATGTCTCTCTCAGTCTCTCTCTGAGAAACACAGATCTCTGCATTGTTCTGGACATTTTATGTATCTAAGATGGGTCTAAGGTTACAGTTTTAAGCAAGTGATAATAACCATTAAAAATAAATAGCTATAAACTAAAATGTGCTGAAAATATCTACAAATCCCCAAGTCTTGACCCTATTAGTGGTTTATTTTATTAATCTGAAATAGCTCTGTTTCAAAGTGTGAAATTTAATTTACAGGAAATCCATAACATTAAATTGTACATACCCTCGAGAAACAACAGCAATAGCAGTATCTACAACTGAACAGAAACTGTAAGGCAGTTCTTAGTTGAGTTGATTTTCTTCCTTCACCCTCCCGCTGCATTAATTTGTGAAGCATTTCTACACGTCATCTTTTAAAGGAATGATGAAACTATTTACAAACAAAAATATTCATCTAGTTTTGATATGACCCCTAAATTATAAACTGGACAATAACGTTCCTTTCTTCTTTGCTTTTGTATGGAGGTGTTCCTGTGCACATGTACGATATATAAAGGTAGGTAGCTGTAGGAGGATACATACAATCTTTCTCTTCTGTGGCACATTTACATCCATTCCTAAACCACAGTGTGTTGTAGTATATGACCTCATGTCAGACTGACTTGGCTGTCCAAAGATGAAAACCCTCCAATTTATTTTCAGAAACACTCCAATACTCCAGAAGAAGGATCATCTTTTCCTTCACTTAGGCAACAATGAGTAAAAGGCACTGTTAAATTTCATGTCTCATCCAGTCTGAAATCTTGTGTCTGAGGGGTCACCTATGTAGCAAAGAACCAAAATGAACAGTAATTTAACAGATAGGTCAAAGTAAATAGTTCCTACAGTAGCATTTGTAATATTTTCCCATTCTTCAGTGTGTATAAAAGTAACTAAAAGTGTGAAACACAAAGGAGGTAGTCATTTAAATTCACTTTACTTTAAAGACAGTTCTAGGATTAATGGCAGTAAATGATGCAGATGCATGTCCACTAGACACTACACTGAGACAACAGCTAAGTTTGCTAGAAGATCACCAAAGAGGCATCAAATAGCAGCAGTGAGACCCTAATGGAAGCTGAACTGAAACTAAGCAAATGAAACCACTCTCCCTCATTAACATTCATCAGAGTCTAACAGTCCTATTACAACTGTTCCTAATTTCAGAAATAATGTTAATTTGAAGGAGAAGAAACAGCATGGACTTGTCAACAATTCAAACTGCAGTTTCTAGCAGCAAAACTGAGCAATGAACCAAGCCTGCTGAACTGCTTTTGTGGAGACATAGATGTGAAATGCACCTCTTTAACAGCTCTAGAAAAAAGAGGGCAGAAATCCAACAAGTATCAGTGAAATAATTTGCAACACTGTCCTAGTTACAAATGTTTGTCCCCTAGTCATTAGGCATAGCCTCTATGCTTCCTTCTTTTCAGTCTGCATTTGTTTCCCAGGTTCTCTACCCAGTGAGTGACAGAATAGGAAGAAACACACTTCGAGTGCTTTTTGCATAATGTAAAAGGAACTCTTCCGTTTGCCGATGACAGTGATAAAAAATGTTGTCACAATAATGTTCTTGCTTATCTCAAAAAAGCAAGGTGCTCAGTCCATCTGTTGCCAGTTCCTATCCTCCTTAAAAAAAAAAATAAAATCTGAATTGTGCATTGTAAAATACTGAATATATATATATACACAGTACTTCTGGTTTGTATAACAAAGCAAACAGCAAAGTCTGGATTTCTTCTTCCCCATGGGAAGAAGCTGGTCAAAAATTAATAATTTTTAGAAAACCAGTTCTTAAATTTAAGTAATTCACAGGCCACTGTCTAGCTCAGTACTCTTTCCACTGACATTTTCCAGTAAACATAACTTTCTTGATTGATATGTGATGGAAAGAAAGCCTCATAACTTACTAAGTCTCAAGCACTTTCGCATGTTGACAGGCAGATAATAAGCATAACTCTGACAAGTAGCAGGAGTAATGGCTGCATGCAGGAAAGTTAAGAAGCAGGAAAGCTGAAGGCTTAAGAGGAGGGATGTTTGAAGAAAAGCAAAGCCAGGTTAGTCTCATGACAGGTATTCGTAAAAGCAGAAGACAATGGGCCTGAGGAGAAACTGGAGTCAAACTTTTCTGTGGAACTCGTGATGGTGTGATCTTTTCCACAGCACACTCAGTACTGCTGTGGTCTTGGCAGTTTAGTTGTGAAATTTTCACAGCAAATTCTGTAACATTACACATGCTAAAAGTTGGGCCTAAGAGCTAACCATAAGTAATTTTTGTTAAGTGATGTAGACCTGACTGGCACTGTGGCAGTAAGAATTGTCCTGTACAACCCTTTTGAGATATTCAAAGAAATATCTACTTGAGGCTAAAGGAGAGAAAATAACATTGCTTTCAGACACTGCATAATGAAGCAGGCTGTGGTTGACTGTATCTTTTGGTTATGGTTTGCTTCTTCTGATAGTGTGAATAGTGAAGTGAAAAGACCTCTTTAAAGAAACTAAGTGAAAAAAATAAAAGCAACAAGGTCTCAAATCTAATACACATGGTATAAATTACTTCAAAGTAATTGAAACTGCAAAAGGTGACCTAATAATAGAGAGCAAACCACCCTATCTGACTTGGTAGATAACTTGAGTGGATTAAACTGCATAAATGATGAAAAGAGATTTTAAAGCTTGAAGAGACTGGAAAGAAGTTTGACTGGAGCAGATGTCAGCAGAAAGACAACAAGCTGGCAAACATCCACAGAAAGTTAGATAGTGAAAAGGAAAAACCATTTCTTTCCTCCAGCCATGGAGATAACTGGGGGGGGGGGGAGTGGCTGGGGAACTTTTCAGTTTCCTTTGTGCAGTCCTGTTCTTCTGTTCTTTATTCTCTTTTCTAAGTACTTTTCTCCAAATGACCTGTACCTCTAAAGAGCACCCAGGCTATGCATTTTTGCAGATGCCTTTAGTTTGAAACAGAGAATAAACAAAGCTCCAGAAGGGATAAACCCTGTACAGGTGCCAAAGCCACATTGGCATTTGCTCACTCACGCAACTTGACACAGACAGCTGGGCTCTGCCACACACTTCATCTCCGAGCTGTGACAGCAAGGCAAACAGCTGCCTCTGCCTGCAGTCTTCATAAGAGGGCTTTCTCTACCCTGAAATAGATTGCTCTACTGGAAACTGCTGGTTCAAAACACAAACACAGAAAGCTGCTGGAATTAATAAATGGGTGCTTCTGAAATAATCTGTTTTTCAAATAATTTTTCCGCTTTTTTAAATTATTTTTCTAAAGTTTTCCAGCAAAACCTTGTTTAAAGGAAACGTTTTACATTTTTATCACTTATAGTAATGACATATTGCATAACAATTTGGTTTTGGAAATGGTTAAAAGGTCATGGAAAGTCTCTCCCCAGAAAATTAAAATATTCTCTTGAATTGCTGACTAATTTTCTTTATTTGGGGTGAGTGCTAGCTGGCTTTCATTTTCGCTCAGATTGCTTAACCATACAAGGCTTTTCCCCCTTCACTAGCAAGGCCAGAAGACACAGTTCTTCAACAAATGACCTGGGATTTAGGGATTTCAGCAGGATTACTGCACTCTGAGACGATTCCCAGTCCCTGGGAAAAACTCAGCACTGTGGAAACTTCTGGTGTTTTGCGTCTTGCATGCGCATTTCTTTTGCTACTTTCCCAAAGAGAAATGATTGTAATGAAAATAATGCCCCTGAGTTCAGTCATCCAGTGATCCAGTGACTACATTTAGATCAAAGAAACAAGGAAAATTTTATGCGGGTTTGGTATTCATCAGTTCCTCTTCTTTCCTCATCTGCACAGAGAGGAAATGGGAATTTTGTACTACTTGGAACTGCTTAAATAGGTCTCTATTCTGGATTTCTGCTCCAGGAAAAATGGAGGTGGCCTACGTTCTGCAAAGTATATTTATAGCCATCAAGCAGATACAAAGAATATTTCTAAGTTGTAAAAAGTCCAGATTGTGTATATTAGTCTCTATTCTGCTGTCTCTACAAATGGATGGCTACAAGCTATTATCACTATTTAACTGCAGAACTAAAAAGACATTGTTACTTCTTTTGAGCACACGGATTTCTAAGCTAACCTAGGTCCATCTAGGAGGCTGTGGAAAATATTCTAACCCCTTGAAGACGAAATATATTTTTCCAATCGTTTTCTATTGGCACACAGCATAGAGTTAGCACTACTTTCTGGAATATTCAGGTTTAGAAAGTTATGATTCACTTACTAAGGCACAGTAGTTTTATGTGTTCTGTGGTGTGTTACAACAAGGAATTTCCACCAGGGCTTCAGCCTTTCCACCATCTCTCCCACAAGAGTCCAAATGACCGGTAGGCCTTTTGCTGGAAGTTAGCTAGCTTCTACATACCTTTTCCATTTTCTTATTTCAATGCAAATTCTCTTAATTTATGTAGTAAGCAGAAGTAATCTATAATCGTATCTATAACTCTCACTCACCAATGAAACTATGTAGTTTAAATGTTGCCAACACATTATCACCTTCCCTATAAGCAACATCCATAATTTCCTTAAACATCAGAAAGAAAGATGAATAACACAGTCAATTGTTTTCAAGTAAACTTTGCTTTTTGTAGGGTTATAATCACAACACTGACCCCCAACAAACCCGTCTCATTACACTGGTAGTAAGATAAATCCTAACTGAGTATCAAGAGACAGAGAAAATATGTACTTACTGCAAGTAACAACAGGAAGGCTGACTTGATCCCTCATAAGGTCAACATTCACTTCAAGCCAAGTCAATTTTGCTTAAAATATCAGAAGCCAAAATATTGCTGAGATGAGATTCATATGTAAAAACTGAGCCTTAAGCTGTCATCCCAAAACAAATGCATCATTTTCCCTTCATCAAAGAGCAAAAACTTTTCCCAAATGTTAAAACTACAAGGGTGTAGGCAGAAGAATTGCCCACACCCTTGGCTCTTTACCCACTTCTATTCAGCATACCAATCTGTGGTATAATTTCAAAGGCTACAGTTAGATAAATATATATATATATATATCATGTTAACCAGCAGGGGTAGATGGAACAGTTATACAACCTGTGCCTGAAGTGATCCTAATATGAGGGGTAGACACTGAAAAGGAAGGTCACTCCTACAGCATCAAGTTAGTCAGCTCTCTTTTGTTTATTGCAAATAGCAAGTTTCTGGTTGTTATTTAACTTTTATGAGCCCAGAGGAAGAGGTAAATTGCCTAAAAGGGATACATTTTGATATCCTTGCCAGTTTTCATTTTGTCTGTAAATCCCACAGCCATCTTTCCACTATCAGACTACTGCCTGGGGAACACAAAGGGTCACAGTTTGTTGATATTGCTTTACAAATGTTTCCTGCTATTTTTTTCAAACTGTTTTGTATGTGGGCTATAATGTTGAAATGATGAAGACAAATGTCCTAGGTCAAGTCCTCTTAATGAAACTCCATACATTCCAAGTATTACACTAGGATGAATGAGGACCTTCATTTTTACACTTGGAAAATCACAACACTAAGCTCATATTCTTTCTTTCAACTCAGTATATTAAAAGCCTCTGTCTGGTGAGTCTTCTATTCATTATTAGTTTATACTACCAAGCAAACTTATTTTTTTAAATATCAGCTGAACTTTTCCTGACAATTGCCTAGTCATTCTAAGAATTATGTAGATTAAACTAACTGACAAACCTGAATTTAAGATTTTTACTTAAAATCATGATTGAATGCAAAACCCCTAAATCTTCAGTTAAGACAAGCAGCATAGTTCTATGGAAAGCAATGGAAACACCCTTGGGGTAATCCTAGAATCATAGAATGGTTTGGGTTGGAAGGACCTTAAAGATTATCTAGTTCCAACCCCCCTGCCATGAGCAAGGACACCTTCCACTAGACCAAGTTGCTCAAAGCCTAATCTGACCTGGCCTTGAACACTTCCAGGGATGGAGCATGCACAGCTTCTCTGGGCAACGTGTGCCAGTGCCTCACCATTCTCACAGTGAGGTGCCTTTTTAAAGTCCCTCTCTATATTTCTTGTAGGCCCCCTTTAGGTACTGGAAGGCTGCTATAATGGCTCCCCATGTCTGCATTGTGACTTTGTTGCAATCCTTTTTTGAAAAAACAAAATCTGTTTTTCTCCTCTGCATCCTGGACTATTCAAATATTTTCAGCTTCCCAGTACCTGAGTTGTTCTTCATTTTCTCTCTCATCTGGTGAAAGGAGAGATATCTTTTCTGTCATTTCCCTTCTCAAAAGAAATAGACATCTAACAATTTTCTAATTCAACCCCAAAAAACCCACACTCAGATGATAGTCTTTTCTCTATTTTGTCTCTTTTTTTCTTTTATTTTCTTTTTCCTATTATTGACGTTTCCTAGGTGTTTGGCTTTTCTCTCACTTTCAATTAAAGGAAACATTTCTCTTTTCTTCTCCCACTTTCATCCAGAGAAAAGTTAGTAGCACACAAGCACTTTCCAGGCATTGCGCTTTATTTCCAGTTCTTGCAGATTATAATGTAATTTTTCTGTCTGTGTTGCCTGTTTGATCTTTTGTGACCAGTATCAACACTGTTGGAATTTCTTACTTTTTTTTTTAGCAATTAACAGACTGTATTTCAAAGACGAATATCTACACCTGGCCATTCATCTAGAATCCTTTTATTCTTCACTTCTCCATGCCCATTTCATTTTAACTCTCTTTAATAACTATGGAAAACAAGAATCACCTTCCAAAATGTTCCTATCTCTTACACGTCTGATAGTGAAAAGTTTCAATAAGTCAATAAGTGAAATGCTGAGACTTCCTTTTGCTCAAGGACCACCTGAAGAACAAAAAAGTTCTTGAGTTGTTGTTTACATGCCTTCCAAACAGAGACTTACAGTACTCAGGAGAGAGCTGTTTGTGAGGTTGCTGTTTTCCTTAACATTTTATACTTTCTCTGATGCAATGGTGTAAATGTGCTTGGCTGTGAACACTGTAATGTGGTTTGAAATCTGGCTAAATAATTGTAAACATAGAGTAATGATAAACAGCAACACACTGAATCATGGAGAGGTGTCTAATAATGGTACATCTGCTCTTGTTTATCTTCTTCATTTATGATCCCCAAAAGGAAACAAACAGCACGCAGATGATAGTAATTTACCTTAACTGGCATACGCAGAGGAATGATACAAAGGTGTACAAACAGAGCAGAAACACAGGCAGAAGATAATTACATGGGATCCAATTAGAAAAAAAAATAATTCTGGGATGAAATTAAGGAGGCCATAATCCAAAATATATATATCCTCAATGGGAGGAAGAAATGTAGGGGATGGCAAAGCTAGGAAAAATCAAAGTGCTTTCCAAGATGGACAGCTGAAAGATGCAGCACATTTTTTTAAATAATTGCACAAAGACATGGGCAATGAAGATAAAAAAGCCCTTTCTGTCAGTCCCAACCTGACCAATGTTTGTTATGTTACAGTTGTGAGGAAAGTAAGTATCGATAAGGCATATAAAGTTCAGGAGGGACTGGGAACAACTTTTATGGCAAGAAATAATTTTGAAAGTCTTCTCCTTTCCTACTAGATTAATGCTGGTCATTGAAGACATTTACCATTTTAACCTTTTGAAGTAAAAAAGGAGTTACGGTTTTTTTGCATCTTGTTTATTTAGCATGACCAAGAATAAAGCCATAAATAATGTATAACCTTCAGGGTTTTGGGGCTTTTTTGGAAGGTGTTGTCTTTAAGAGCTCTGGAAATTCAGATTTGTCTCTCAATTACAATACTGCAATGTCAAAAAATCTCTCCTTAAGTCCACTTTTATTTAGTGCTACTTCTCTGCAGTAAAAAAAGCACCAGCACAGAATAGGCTTTCCATTTCTCATAAAATATTTTGTAACACAACTTCTTCTGATGAGCACTGAATGTTGCTGGCAATCCACTTATGTTACTGACATATAGTTGTTTTTATTGGCTCAATATATTTTTTCATAAATAGCAACCACATACAGGATTTTAATATCAACTCAAAATGACTGTTATGCACTTTTGTGCTCTTGTTGCCTCTACAGATCTGTATTTTATAAATTGTGGTGGGTTTTTTTTCTTCTTTAACTTTCTGTAATCGTTCCAGAGCTCTAAGTTTCTGTATGTTGGTAACCATAAAAGTAATTTTCCAAT
This sequence comes from Pezoporus occidentalis, assembly GCF_034315485.1. Lineage (NCBI taxonomy): Eukaryota > Metazoa > Chordata > Aves > Psittaciformes > Psittacidae > Pezoporus > Pezoporus occidentalis. The sequence continues at coordinate 5,131,073 of NW_026915158.1, read as the reverse complement.
AGGTCCTTTCTAAAACCTATTTAAGATGGAAAAAAAAAAAAAAAAGTGACCAACTTAAACCTTTGAAGAATGAAATTCCTTCTCTTTCAAAAACACTTGCATTTGAAAGCAAAATAGTATGCTTTGGGAAAAGTCCAGAGATGCCAAATAACCCAAATTAGCAGAAATTACCCATAGCAGTTGGCAGAAATTTTTGATTTAATAATTGAACTCCATAATAACAGGATAAATGAGAGGTAGGATTTTCTAAATGGCTATTAGGGAAAAAAAAAAAAAAGTGTAAGGCTAAGAAAGCAACATAATCTCTGTCACCTCTAAACTTGGCACTTAATTTCTCCAAGGTCAAATTACCTGCTGGTATGAACTGGCTTAGATCCAATGAGAGTTGAATTGTCAAAGCCTGACCTTGCATTTCATACTCCCAATGGAAGCCATTCCCTTTGTGGAAGCAAATAAACTCAATGGAAGATGACTGGATGATTGTATAGAAATATCTATATTTGCCTCTATGTTTTTTGTTTGGTTCATTGATTTTTCTGTTTATTGAAGACTCGCTGATTCAAACATACACACCTAAGCATACTTTGCACAATTTCAATTGTTCTCTAAGTCAAAGGTCTGCCGCACTCACTCTTCATTGACGTGTCTAAAGTAAGATGCAGTTGGGAACAAAGTACTGCTAGAAGGTGTTTGGCTCTCAACTGCAATTGCCTGTGAGCCCACGTCTTTTTTTACAGTGCCAAGGAAAACAACAAAAATTCAATAATATGCGTGTATTTGCAATAGCCTTGCCTCTGAAACCACTGCTAGTACTTTTCTTCCACTGCCTTTTAGAGTGTAGGCAGTAGTCAGCCACCTGTGATTTAAATGAGCTTGTTTTCTGCTGCACTGGAATAGAACAAAGACAAGCTCCCACCACTGTTTTAGCTGAGGGGCACTAACAGAGGGGCCCAGGTGTAGGCATTGCATTTTCTGCATAGCTTTGCATACACTACACAAAGAAGAGATTTCTAGCTCTTCACCCATTCAGTGTGAGGGAGAAGCAACATGAGAACAAGGACCTTTTACTGATTGTCACATAAGGCTTCAAGATATGACTTAGACATAAACATCATATTTAATATGTAATGGGTGAGAATTTAAAAATCATATATAATTCATGACTGTAGTGATAGGACAAAGAGTAATGGGTTAAAACTTAAACATGGGAAGTTTAGATATTGGATATAAGGAAGAAGTTCTTTACTGTTAGGGTGGTGAGGCACTGGAATGGGTTGTCTAGGTAACCTGTGAATGCTCCATCCCTGGTGGTGCTCAAGTCCAGGTTAGACAGAGCCTTGGGTAACATATTTCAGTGTGAGGTGTCCCTGCCCATGGCAGGGGGGTTGGAACTAGATGATCTTAAGGTCCTTTCCAACCCTAACTATTCTATGATTCTATGATCAGCAGCATCTGCAAGTATATGTATATACAGGTAAGTAGGCAATATATACAGTCTTTTGTGAGTAGTAAGCAAATTATACTTTCATCTAATAATTTATTGGCTCAAACTTTTTTATCACATTTGCACAAAACTTAGAAATAGATCTCTTTAAAACGCTTTCCTCTTTTCTGTTATCAGTTAAGATTTACTTGGACGTGTGCATCTATAGAATAACAATGGTTGCATTTACACAAGAAGACCTGACAGTTACCTGGTATTATGCTGCAATTCGTGGCATTTGCTTGTTTCTGTTGCACAACACCATACTGGCTGACAGGTATAACCTTTAAATGATCCTTCAGCACATCCTTCTTTGTTTCTTCTGGCTCAGTTCAGAGCTGGAAACTAAGCTCCTATAGCTTTAAACTAACTCTGGCTGGATCAAGATCAGTTGTGTTCTTGTATTGACACATGGCTGATGGCACTCCTGTAACAGTCACAGTTTATGTCCTTCTTGGGTAACTTAACATTTTAACCCCTTTCCTTATCGACTCAGCTTCTCTCTAGTGGCAGACTCTCTAGAACATCTGACTATGCTAGTTTGTCACCTAAAATTTATACTTTAAAATTATTTCATGAGAACGACTCTTCTTTAAACCATAGCACTCTAAGTATCTTCCAGGGACAAAGTCACTGTTCTGAGTGTGGATTATAGTTTCAGCTGGAAAATAAGTCTAGGATAAAAAAGTAACCTGTTTCTTTTTGCACATACCTCATGTTTTTCATACTTCACTGCTGCCATAAAGAGAAAGAAGTCCTTGAAATACATACACTGGTATGTGTCATTAGGAAAATTATTTGATACATTTCAAAAATATGTTTCAAATGGCCTGTATCCTCTATCCAATGAAAGTTTTCATGTTCTGTTGCTGCTTTTGTTTTAGTTTTATTGCAGCCAGCTTGCTTTCTCTGGAAACGTTTGCATGTTGCACATTTCCAGATACCTCATCTGAAACCCGATAAGTAGTTGCTACCAGTTTACTGGTAACTACCTGTCCTGGGTTCAGCAGTAGCAGTCATTTTTTTATCCTTCTTAGTAGCTGGTGCAGTGCTGTGTTTTTGATTTTCAGCCTGGGAACAACACTGATAACACTGATGTTTTTAGTTGCTGCTCAGTAATGTTTACTCTGACCAAGGACTTTGTGAGTCTCATACTCTGCCAGGGAGGAGGGGAAGCCGGGAGGAAGGAGAAACAGGATGCCTGACCCAAACTAGCCAAAGAGGTATTCCATACCACAGCACGTCATGCCCAGTATATAAACTGGGGGCAGTTACCTGGAAGGGCTAGATCACTGCTCGGGTCGGGATGGGTGTTGGTTGGCAGGTGGTGAGAGGTTGTATTCTCTTCCCCTGTTATTTCCCTTATCATTATTATTATTTGTGGTAGCAGTAGTGGTTTGTGTTATACCTTCATTACTGGACTGTTCTTATCTCAACCTGTGGGAGTTACATTCTTTCGATTCTCCTCCCCATCCCTCCCAGAACCAGGGGGAGGAAGTAGGAGGAGTGAGAGACAGACTGTGTGGCTGACTGAGTTTAAACCATGACACTACCACAGTGGAATTTCAGATTTTTAAATTGTCATAGTGTTAATTGAATTGTTCTTGTTATTGTTTTTAATATAGAAAGATTAAGCAATTACAAAGAAGTCACTGGACTGTATGTTTTCACATTACTCCAACATATTTAGATTAAAAAGGTATGTTTAGTGAAACTGACAAAGGCATGCTTAAATAGAGTTTAACAAGCAAGTGCTCTTCCATAACTTCTCAGCACATCTGTTACTAAACAATGGGAGGTAGATCACATCCCTGTAAATCTTCTGTCAATGTATTACTTGTAGAAATATTAAATCTGAGGAAAGTATTTTCTACAAAGTAGAAATTGCAACTACCCCAACTGCCCAAAGAGATATTTCTTCTGAGACATGTTCAGATGACAGACAGCTTGGAAGCACTACTTCAGCTCTGTGTTGAAAGCTACACTTATTGTGGTAAATCAAAAGTAATAACGGTAATGAAGAAACATCATAAAGGAGACTGCAAACAGACAGAGGAATTAGGATACCAGGTTCTTATACTTTCTTTGCCATTTTTCTAACCATGCAGCAGAATTTTACACAAGTAAATAGTTTTCTATAATTGTGCTGTTTATTTCATGCAGGACCAACTAATGATGGGTTATCTGTAGTCACAAAATCTCATCAGAACAAATTCTGTACGAGCAGTGACTTGTGACACACAGACCTAGCATGTTCCCTGAGACAGTGCCATGAAGGGATCAGGGCAGGGAAAGGAGTCTTGTAAAGAAGAAAATGCTGTTCATCAGGGTTAGCTATTATACTCCAGGAGATATATTTTACAAAATTCCTTATTCTGCTTGTTAATAGCATAGCTTGCTAATGAAGTACCCTGCCACCTGTGTGAAGAAATGGCAGTATATTATAAAAGACTATTATTGTTCCTCTAAGAAAAGATATTCCTTGTGCTTGTAGTTTCAGTTGGTACTGAATATTTCCTGGAGCATGTAATATCCAGGTTATGCCTGAAAACCATTTTCTGAATCAGTGAAAAGTATCAGACTGGAAAAATTTCATTTTGCTTAACTGGCTAGCACTGACTTAATTCTTACTCACCAGGAGCCCAATTTGTCTTGACGCAACATCTATTTCCAGTAAAGACACCATCAGAATTACTGTTGCCAAGAAATAAAGACTGAATTGCACAGTGTTGCATGAATTATTTTTCAGTTTACTTCACAAAGTTTAGGGCAGCGTACCCTGCATTTTGTTTATATTAGATGTATGTAACTGTATGGACCAGATTCACTATTTTACACCCATTTTTTTGAGCTCCCTCAGTACAACAAACCTGCCATGAATCTACTCATTTAACTAACTAGTTAAGACATGTCTATGAGGGTTTTATGCATATGGAATCATCAAAACCAGTAAAAGCACATGGGTAAATCTAGACCAGAATCCACTTACATTCCAGGCCAATTTCAAAGGCAAGGCAATCCTACTATGCCTTACAAGGCATAAATTTTGCCTTAAGGCATAAGTTTATGCCTTACTTACCTGGCAGGGGAGACACCATGATCAAGCAGGTGGTTTTCCCAGGGCGAGGATCATCCCTTGCCCTCCAGGTGTGCTGACCCCTGCGATTTCCCCAAATGCGGGAAACTCGACTGCATAGTTTGTGGTAGTGGGGAACTGCATTTTTTTTTTTATTTCTTTTTTTTTTCAGGTTGGGCAGAGAAGAGATTCAAAGCAGCCCTGCAGAGAAAGACTTGGGGGTGTTGGTTGATGAGAAAATGAACATGAGCCGGCTTCAGTGTGTGCTTGCAGCCCAGAAAGCCAACTGTATCCTGGGCTGCATCAAAAGGAGCGTGACCAGCAGGTCGAAGGATGTGATCCTGCCCCTCTACTCTGCTCTCATGAGACCTCACCTAGAGTATTGCGTACAGTTCTAGTTTTCTCAACACAGAAAGGACATGGAACTGTTGGAACAAGTCCAGAGGAGGGCCACGAGGATGATCAGGGGACTGAAGCACCTTCTATATGAAGACAGGCTGAGAAAGTTTGGGCTGTTCAGCCTGGAGAAGAGAAGGCTGTGTGGAGACCTTATAGCAGCCTTCCAGTATCTGAAGATGGCCTATAGGGATGCTGGGGATGGACTATTCATTAGGGACTGTAGTGATAGGACAAGGGGTAATGGATTAAAACTTAAACAGGGGAAGCTTAGATTGGATATAAGGAGGAAGTTCTTTACTGTAAGGGTGGTGAGGCACTGGAATGGGTTGTCTAGGTAACCTGTGAATGCTCCATCCCTGGTGGTGCTCAAGTCCAGGTTAGACAGAGCCTTGGGTAACATATTTCAGTGTGAGGTGTCCCTGCCCACAGTAGGGGGGTTGGAACTAGATGATCTTAAGGTCCTTTCCAACCCTAACTATTCTATGATTCTGTGATTCTAAGCCAATATGAATAGCATATGAATTTTTTAATGGGTTTAGTTTTTCTCAATCGAATGCTCTAGCTGATCTACAAAAGTAGTTGTGTTTTTGGTAAGAAACCCCCAAACTACATCACAAAAATTATTTTGGATAGATGCTTTGTTCAAGACTTCCTATCAGACAATGACTCTAACAATTTTTTTTTCATACTGTTACTGAACTATTCATAATTATGCTCATGTTTTCCATTCTTCATATCTCAGCATGTGAGGTATTGTTCATATTGTCTGAAATGCTGTCCACAGATGTGGTTTCAGTACTGCACCCAGCTTTTCCTTAGCCCAAGAGTTTTGTCATTCACAGGAAATTCATCCTAACATTTCAACCCTGAAAGCAATGGGGAACCAAAATGTATTCAAAATAAAGCTCTTTGAAGTAGAAGAAAATATACAGTAACATCTGACTACATCTGAAAGTAGAAAGGCGTTAATATAAAACAATTGTGATCTTTTTATCCTTTTTCTTGTCTTTACAGTACAGGTAACATATGAGATGTTGCTGTCTCAGAATTCTACCAATAAAATCTCTCTGACTGCCTAGTAGAGTTATCAACAGCTAGTTCAGACCCTTTAGGGATTTTTTGACATGCTTCATACAAATGAACATGTGGCAGCAGCATGAAAGAGAGAGTGTGAATTCCAGAGATGCTGTAAAACCCTTGATGCACTTGGGTAGTTTGGAAGCCCACCAGACAGACAGATGGATTCCAAAGCTACAGATTTCATTTTAGTTAATGACGGTTCCCCTGCCCCCCCAAAATAAACCAAAACAAAAAAGTCCACAAACGAAACCAAACCAAAAAAAAAACAAAACCCCACCAAACAAAAAAAAACCCAACCTATTTTCTTTACAGGTAGTGAATAGATAATGTTAATGAGATGAAGTATTTCCTCTGTTTCACCAACAAAGCTAAAAAGATAACCTGGCCTAGTGTAATAACTAAACCAGAGAGATTTTAACCAAAAACAAAAGAAGGCACTTGGATTCAATGGGCATGCACTAAATGGTGAATTGTATTGGAAAACGAAGAATTATTTTTACAACTAAGTAAATCCCCCTGTACATAAATTGTGTTCAGGAAAGTTATTTTTAATCATAAATTTGCTGGCAAATAGTATTTGGAATTTCTACTTTAATTCTGTAGAGAATTCCATAGAGTTCAATTTGAAGTGGCTGCCAATATCTTTCCTACCCAGCTAGTTTCAAACTGAGTTTAATGTAGAAGTTTTTAGTTATTATTCTTATAGTTATATGACACTCTATTATACACCAGATGAAAGCAGATGGGACAATGCTGAAGGAACACCAAATAAATGCGAAGTTTTTAGCAGTGGTTTTATGTGCTTACACATATACATCTATAACTAGCATATCTTCTTAACAGAACTGTGCTCACAAAACTGAGTGGTACTGTAAATACCACTTCTTTTCCATTTGCAGAGAATCTTCTTATCTTAGTCTAACTACCATGAAATCTCATCCAAAACTGGACTATTTAAATTCTTAGCAGAAGACCATATCTAATGAAAACACATGCTTCTCTTCTTAACAAGTATGATGATAATCATCAGTTAATTCCAAAGACAATTTTAAAACTTTAGACAATTCATCTGTAAGAACATACATTGAACTAACAGGAAGAACTCACAGCACAAAACTAAGGAGATGTTTAACATCTTTCCAGGACCAGGATTTTAAAAGTCAAATGTGATTCTTTAATCAGAACAGCTCTTCTAGTCAAAACCATTCATCTTTCATTATCCTGGTGGTATTCTCCTGACTACAGACTGCATACTTTATAAAGGCTTATCCCATGTAGTGATTGGCTCTTAAGAGTTCAAAGCTTTTGCATTTCTGTCTCTCAATCCTATGGAAAATGTATTTAATTAGGGGGGTAATTTATATTAACTGCTAATGATACTATTCCATTTATGCTTTCATTAAACAGGAGCAAACTACTCTGGAACAAAACAGCCATAAAAGAATAATGCTGGTGTCAGGAGATTTTTGCTGTGTGAGTTGAATGCTAAATAGATTCTTTTATGTGATTCTTCAAAACAGTATCTAAGTTGCCAGACAGATGAAAAATATCAAGCAATCCAAGTAATAAATTAAACAATTATTTTTGATTACTCTAGTTATTATCAAGAAAAGGTGAAGTGATTTAAGGTATAATAACTTCAATTCTGCTTGGTTTGCTTCTATTTTATTTTAAAATCAGGAGTTCTTTGAATCAACACGGAATTTTTATGTATGTTTTTACATAAACATATGTAAATGTTTTTACATAGGTTTTTATAAACACATGTAGTATGAAGATGCTACACTTCTGCCACTTAAAATATTAACCAGAATATTCCATATTTCTAAATACTATAGAAAGGAAGCATTCACAGTAACATGTGAACAAAAATACAGAATATTCAATAGAGTATAAAGAATTTAGAATGAGTGTCAAAGAGGCCTAAGATGATTTTTTGAAAGCAGAATTAAGCTCCTAAATGACTTCATGAGTCCTTAATGGTGCATCTGCTGCCCTCACTTTCTTGGTCACATTAGCAGTAAATAGAAGGCATTGACTGCTGATTATAGAAGATTTATATTATAATCTTTATTGGTAACAGGCTCAGTTCATAGCTGTCATGATGATATAAACTTCAGCTCAACAGTATTCTAACTGTATAGAAAACTGTAGATATGCTGTCAGCATACAAAAAGCATGTCAACAGGTAGCTGTTAGCTCGTGAACTATTAATGCAAACATATTATTAAAATCTTCATATATATATAAAATATATTAAAAAGACTAATCTGTGGAAAAGCAACATATTGCTGCTGTATGACTTATCTGATACACCTATATGGTGATTTTGGAATTTCTTCTTTTTCTTTTTTTAATTAATTTTTCTATTATTATTGTTTCTTTCTTATGCTTAACCAGTTCAAATTTGATGGAAAGCTGTTATGCCGTGTAAGGCTATGTTTACATGCGTCCTTTTTCTTGCAATAGTATTGATATTCTGATTTAGTGATACTGAGTAAAATTTAACTCCTCTATTACTTCATAGAATCATGCAGGTTAGAAGGACCTTAGGAAGATCTTCTAGTACTGTAACTGATTGCTGCAAGTTTACACTAGAAGTTTTTTGTTTGATTCACTTAAATGACTGTGTTTCACCAAATTTAGCTCAGATGGAATGAGCCAGGAAGTATGTTGCTTTTGCAAAACCTCAGGCGTTATGTTTTGGTTTTGCAAGTACAAAACCACCCCTTGTTTTGGTTTTGGATTTGAATTGTCAGTCCAAAGGAAGCAATGAAGAGAAGAGTGGTAATTATAAAATAAATTTGTCTTGCTAAAGGTTGCAGACTCATTTGAATACAAAAGGTAACCTATCATTTCTTTTTAATGTTCCATACCAAGAGTTGGAGAGTCTTTTTGAGTACACGTCTTTTAATTAGAAGACATTTCATGTTTGTTGTTACGGACAATAACTGAGAGATTTCAGAAATAGTTTCACATTTGATCCAAACTCTGCCCAGGTTCAAACTCAAAATACATGATAGTTTAGAGAGGAATCAGAGTTTAATGAATAATAGAATCTTAGAATACCAACTTAGAAGGGACCTTAAGGATCATCTGGTCCAAACTTTCTTGGCAAAAGCACAATATAGACAAAACGGCCCAGTGCCCTGTACAGCTGAATCCTTAAAGTGTCCAGTGCTGGGGAATACACCACTTTCCTGGAAAGATTATTCCAATGGCTGTTTGTTCTTGTGAAAAATTTTACCCCTGTGTCCAAGTGGAATCTTCCTGGGCCTAATTTACACCTATCACCCCTCATCTTTTCCAAGTGACTACTTGTAAAAAGGGAGTCTCCCTCTTTTTGTAGCCACCCTTCAAATACTGGAACACGGTGCCAAGGTCTCCCCAGAAACTTTTTATCTCCAGGCTGAACAAACTGAGTTGTCTCAGCCTTTACTCATGCAGCAGGCTCCCTGTCCTTTGAGCATCTCTGTAGCCCTTCTCAGGACCCTCTCCAGCCTGTACTCAACTTTTTCACCAAAACTAAACACGGTATTCCAGGTGTGGCCTGACAAGCTCTGAGTAGAGTGGGATAATGACTTCTTTACCTGTGCTGGTGATGCCCTTTTGGATGCAACCTGGCATTTCCTTCCCATAGCTGCATGCGGTTCGCTCATATTGACTGTGTTGTCCACAGGGACCCACAAGTCCCTTTCCGTAGAGCTGCTCCACAGCCAGGCAGATTCCAGCCTGTGCTGCACTCTTGGGTTGTGTTTACCCAGCTGAAGGACCTTACACTTGACCTTGTTGAACATCATAAGGTTCTTGTAAGCCTACTTTTCCAGCTTACCCAGGTCTTCCTGCAGCATGGCTCTCCTTTCCAAAGTGTCCGCTTCCCCAGTCAGCTTGGTATCACAGGCAAAACTTGGTCATGGTACACTTGATCCTATCTTCCAGATCACTTGTGAAGATGCTGAAAGGCAAAATATTGATCCCCGGGAGACCCCACTAGTGACAGGTCACCAGCTGAAAAGGAGCTATTTACCCTGTGCATGTGGCCTGCCAGCCAGTTCCCCATCCAGTGCAGAGACAACTTGTCTAGACTGTAATGCAAAGAAAAATATCTTATGGTCCCTAACCCAATGAAATTATCTTTTGGCAATTTATTGTGATAAAGTAGCGTTTCAATAAATTCCTTTCTGAGGAATTAATAACAAGCCCAGCTGTGTATTTTGGTCATCAAATACAAACTTCTTTTAAAGAACAATCTTATGGAAAAAATCAAAGCATAAAAAACTTCCACATTCTAACTGGTAAAAGTTTCAAAAAAAAATAGGTTTTTGAGTGTCAAGCATATGAAAATATCTGTCACTAAAACTGTCACAGAAGAGCTTTTATGTATTTAAAGGCAGAAATGGGTTCAAGGTAGTTTTGAAAATGTGACCTGCAATATTTGAGAACAGACTCCTGAAAGAATTTTTTTTCTTTTTTTTTTTTTTTTGCTGGTCTTGGTAATCACTTTCAAAAAAGAAAAACTGAATTCCACCTACAAACTTGAAGTTAATCAGCAGTCTCCCTGCTGGGCATCATAAATGAAAGCATTTTCATAATGAGAAAACAGATCAAAACATGTTTCACATCTGGCAAGTACAAATACAAAGAAAACAGTCATTAGAGCTAACAGTAATCTCGTGGGTAAGAAATTTCTTGATGAGGGCAAACTAGCTTGAAAGTTCACTATTTCAAAACTAAAGTGGGCAAAAGAAGTGAGAAAAGAGTGGAAAGCTGCAATGTCTTCATCCTCTGAGGGTGCTGGGACGTATGGAGCTGGCTCCTGACCAGGGCTGAGCTGGCAGCTGGAACAGCACAGAGGCAATCAACCTTCTTTCTTCTCCTAACCTGAAGCTGTTTAGCAGCCAAAACAACCTACTTAGAAGGCAGAGGCAGCCTGTGGAAGGTGTTCTGACTTAGGAGGAAGAAAACATGTCCAATGCTCTCAACTCCCATTCTTCTCTCTCTCCTTCAGTGTTTCCTCCCCAAGCCTCTTTACCAGCCTCAACATGCTTTCTGTGCAGGAGGGAATGTAAGGGCAGCTCTGCTATCTGAGCATCCCCTCCTTTCGGAGGAACCTCCTATACCCATACAAAGTTACTGACCTGCCTCTTTGCAACGCGATAGTAACACACAGGGATATTTAGTGAACTCTGAAGAACCAACACTCATGGATATTGTGGTTTCTCCCTGGCAAAACTGACTGAAGTCTATGATTTTCTGGTTCCTCACCCAATATATCCAGACTGAATATTAGGTTTCTTTCTCAACTCATATTTCCATAAGTGCTTATGTTAATTTACATCTGCCTGTGGGTTGAGCCTGGGTGCTTTCAGCTGCTGGCTAAAGATCCAAAGTGTACACTCCCTTTCTTTGCAGCTCTATGAAGCTAATTTGGAGCTGACTGAAAGGAAGTCAACTGTCCTGGCAGTGCTGTTTCAGGTTTAAGGGTGTCCAGGATCTAAACCCAGACCTGGGTTTAGCTTCTGTCCTTTAATTGGCCAAATCATAACCTGGGATTCAAAAACCCACAACAATTTCACATTATTCCAAAGGGGTTTTATTGAAATGTTACAAAACTACTCTTGGTATATTTTCTCAATAAAGAGAAAATTCAACCAGTGAGTAATTCGTTGCGTGATAGAGAAAGCTGGATGCTGGAAGACAAGACCTTCAGCAATCTTGACATGCAAGATAGGATTTCTCTTGCAACATGTGTGTGGGTAGAAAATTAGGTCAGACAAGTTTTTCTCCTTCTGTGTGCAATCACTGCTGACAGGCACATGTCCCCCAGAAGACTAAGGGAGCCATATATTGCTCCACTATTGATATGAGTCTCAGGACTGCTAGTTGTTGCCTCAGCCACTTCTAGGCCGTGGTTCACTTTTAGGCATTGTTCTGTTTTTTTATGGATATAAATGCACTGAAAACACCAATAGAAGATGGGAATTACACACTACTGGTTTCCATGGAAACCACAGCATGGAGCGTTATACGATACCTATATCTTTTTTCCCCTTCTGTCTCGATGCTTTATGCCCCTTCTTCATCATGTTGATTCCTAGGCTTGTAAAGAACATCCATGCAGTTTCAAAATATATTTATTTTGTTTGCAGTTCATATATTCAATGACCTTATTACTAGCAAAGGCAATACCTAGCAACTGAATACTTTCTTCCAGTTAATGAATTCTTCTCTGATTTACTGCTTCTTACTTTGCACATTATTTCAAAGTATTATGATGCAGTAACAGCTATATTTAGCTCAGTTTTACTACCTCTGTGCCTTCCTAATCTAACACCTTACCTGCTAGCAGACCAATTAGTACAATCTTAAGATGAGGAAATAAAAAGAATAAAGAATAAATAAAAGGAAAAAAGTAGATCTGTATATCGTTATCAACTACATTGTAGGGCTTATACTGAATATCTTTATTTTAACTGTAATTTTACCTCAATCTACATTATTACTACATACACTAAATTCATCCCATAAGTATGAGGAAAAAACCCATAGAAACAAAATACAAACAAAACAGCTTTTAAATGATACCATTAGCATTATTTTGTCTTTTAGAAGGCTGTCCCTCTTGGCTGTAAGGATTAGCTACAGACACCAGCTTGTGCATGTAATTTGAAATGTCTAAAGCTAGATGAAATTTAAATTCATTTCCAAATGTGACTGAAGGTCTAATATACCTCTTCTTCAAAACACAGGCTAAACGATCCTTCATATTCAGTGAGGAGACACTTATTGCTACTCAATGGGAAAAATATTTCAAGTAAGGGTCAGAACTGTCCCCAGCTGCTGGGACTTCACATAGTGAATTTGTCTTGGGAGGTGGGGTGGCTAACAGCATGAGGGGATGTTGGAGGGAAGGAAATAGCTTCTTGTTTGTACGCTGGCTCAATGCACCTTTAGCAAAGTGGTGCTAAATTGTGGTGTGGGTGGTGTTACATAAGGAGGAGTGGTTGACCTGCTGAAAGATAGAACTTCAGTCCCAGGACATTGACAAACTTGAGGCCTGGGCCAACTGAAAACCTAGGAAGTTCAACAAGAAGAAGCAGCAGGTTATGCAACTGGAGCAGAATGAGCCTATGCATCAGTCCAGCCCCTGGTGGAAAATATGTGTTTAATGAATACAAGGTTGAAAATGGGACAGTAGTGAACTCTCACCACAAATAAGGAAAACTGTGAGACATTAGGGAGTCACAGCCAGAAGATATGGGGAACTTATGATTGTATTTTACTCAGTGCCAGTGAGCTATGCTTGCCATATTCTATCCATTTTTGTGCTCTCTCCATTTCAAAGTGAATAGAGTCCAGCAAAGAGCTATCAGGATGATTATGCATGGGCTACTACAGATATGAAGAAAATTTCACCCTCTCAGATCTTGGAGACTCCACCATATAAAACCATGGCTTACTTGATCTCCTGTTGCCATTCGCACTGCTCCACATGTGATGTGGTACTTGATGGCCTCATGGGGTGCCTTCTAACCAACACTTCTCTAATGCTACGATACTGTGTCCTTGTTTGCCCATGATGGTCTGAACCTTAGGCCTCTGACAGCCTCAGGGTATTTGAGGACATAACTCCCGGTTTGGGCTTTGGCTTTTTTTCAAGCAAGTGCTGTTAGATACTGTCCAAACATCCCTCTGTATCTTTGTCAATGTACAACCCCATCCAAGGAGCGCAGAGACAGGGGAAGAGGGGGAAGAGAGAGAGAGTGACAGAGTAAGAAGGCACCAGAGCTGAGCCCTAGTTCTGTGTTTTCACTTCCTAGAATCATGGGATGAAATGCAAATTAGTAACCTGGAAGAGGAATCTAAACCAGCTGATCCCCTGTCCCATTGCAGATTGAACTGTTCTTCAAAGCAAGCAGTATTAATTACTGCCTGACACTTTCATGACTAAACTCCAGTATATGCATAATGTAAGGAGTAAGTATGAAAATATCCCCAAGTTGCTAGTTAGTGGGGTACTGGGGGATGGAAGACCTTAAAGGCCAATGGTAGATATATCATTGGTTGAAAGAATGGAATAGCATATTTAAAGGGAAAGATGTAATTTACATTGGTACTTGCAAGGATGGTGGAGATTAAAAAGTTGGAGGGGCTGTGACAGATGAGAAAAAAAAACAATACGAACACAGAAAGCTGGAAGAAAAGAGGTAAAAACAGATTGCTAAAACAGAAGAAAAAGTAAGATTAAAACAAAGACTAAAAGTTCAGTGTCATTGGCAGGTAAGGCAGAGCACTACTGGAAAAAGAAAAGTGAAGAGATCACCCTGGATCTAGACAGATTCTCTAAAATAATATTTTCTTTTAGCAGAAAAAAGGAGGAGAGTGCAAGATGCTCTCCATAACAGAGGCTAAAGGCAGTGAAGCATGCAGGACTTCAGATATCATCCTGCCAAGAGGCAGCGCTTGACTGAAGAATGGCAGAGTAAAAACAGGCAAGAATGAAGTTACGAGTTCTGTAATTCTACATGGTCTTAAGATTTTTTTTTGATTTTTTTTTTTTTAAGGTGTACAGCAGCACAAGAACAGAAGCAAAGAAAGAAAATGTTTGAAGATGAGCCAGTAATGGAGATTAGTGAAACAGTGTAAAAGAAGAGACGGGCAGACAGACCTGAAGTCACACCAAAAAAAAGTCCCAAAACATCTTGACAATGAAGTCAGTAGACGAAAGAACAGGGAGCAGAAGACAGATGTATTTAAATCCTGGAGAGCGCTCATACAGTGCCTGAACATTATTCCAGACCAATGACCCGAAAGTGGGTTCATTCCCCTGCTCAGTCAGTTTTTTAACTGTTTTGGTAAATCTGCCAGGACAGAGATCCGCTTTACTCTGAGGTACTGGGTTGAAATGAAGTGATACAGACAGAACATAGTCTAGGAACTACCTATTTCTCTGATCTAAATCACTGAAAAAGGTCTGGATTTGAAATGGTGATTTAAGACATTCTAAAGATCAGACACTGCTGTAACTCCAGTGTAGTGTAAACAATCCCAAGATACTAATTAATTATCCAGCTCTGGAATTGCAAGTCTAGTTCCCAGCCCTAGAACTCTGCATTGCCATAAACCCCAAGTATAAGGCTTAGTATCATGGTAATTTGCATATGCTGTCTCTATCCACCCCAACTCATTAAAACAACTTCAGCTGTGCCTCTACGAATTTCATACTGATGTGACGACCTTAGAGAAAAGATGGTTGCTATCCTGTCACTAATTCCACGATGCATACTGTAAAAGCATTAATTTAAAATTAACGAATTAAGAAAGAAGTCACAGAAGTGTTAAAAGATCTTTTGTTTTTATTATATTTATTATAATTTAATCGTTGGCCATAAAATCCAAACTCTGAAGCTGGACAAAACTCCCAACTCTCTCTCCAAGTGCAGAGCCAGTGTTCCAGCATCAACCATTGCACATATTCATCTCACCACATTCCACCCAAAAGTGGAATACAGTCACTTTACCGAAAATCTTAATTTCAAGTGAAGTATATGTATATTTTTAAATAATAAGTTTTAACTGTTCACAACCACAAATTCCCAGATGGTAAGCAGTTGTGAATTGAAAAGGGAAAATTGCAAGGCATGGAAAATATGCTCTCTGGCAGAGCTAAAAATTATAGGAACTGGCTTGCCTTTGCTATACTTCTTCCAAGATGTAAAAAGAAGCCAAAGGATGGCTCCTTGCCATTTGTCACAAGCAATATCAAATATGTCTCCTAGTTACCTTTTTTCATGCACTTTCTTTATTCCTCTTTATCTTCTTATCATGAGTAAAAATCTCTATTTCTTCTAATGAACTGTTATTGCAGGAAGATTTTCCAGGTTTTAATATGTTTTTGGAATATTATAAGCTTGGACCTAGTTCAAAGCTCTAACACAGCTATGCAGCACATGCTGACATAAACAGGAGAGAGTTTGGTCCTTTCATTCAAAGGGCATAAGCTCTCTGAATTGTGAGTCTTTAAAGATATTGTGACTGTCAGATTATTGAAAACTAGCAGCTCTTCGGCATTAGTCTTCAAAAGTATATTTGGTTTTGTCATCCAAAGTTTTGACATATCAAACTTAGAATTTGCTAAATATTATATTTTTATTTAGAAATTAATTTACCTATTCAGGTACCAAAAAGGGAAAATCTAGAGGCATCCATGGTGTTATAAAGGATTTTCCCCTAGCCTCCAGATGCATTTCCAAAAGGGCACAGGCCTCTTATGTCTCCTAGGTCATAATCACTGCAATCTCAGGTACCCTAAGGAATCTCAGCTGGCACAAGACCTATATGCTTAGGTAAATGAATGTGCCCTGATCAGATCTCTCCACTGAGTTTTGAATGCTACTCAGCTGATCAGAAACCAGTGTTTTTTCGCAAACCCACCATGACTATAACCAGTAACAAGAAAATCTTGCCTTCCAACTCCATGTTTTCAATTCACAATACAATATTTCAGGAAGTTAGTGGCTGCCTGTTTGAGAATTTTTATAATTCTATATGGAACCTTTTTTATCCTCTTTATAACTCTATGAAAAGCCAGTTTTCTGAGCTCTTGAAGAGTACAGTTCTCTTGTTTTAATGAGAGCTAAACTGGTTAAACTTATGTTAAATCTATGTTAACTTTACATAAATAGTATCTGGACTGATGACCTAGAATTCAACAATGCAGATCTCCAAACGTGAAAACCAAAATTACCATATGCAAAAGCCTTCACAAAATTATGTACAGGAACTTTTTAATAAGTACATTATGAAATGGAAATGCTTAAAGTTCATTCTAGCCCTTAGAGCAAATGGATTGAATTCTGCATATACCCTTGTAGAAACAGGATAAAGCTCCTTTTTCTCACCCTGTAGGGCAGAGGGTATTGGATCTTAAGGCCATAATATCTCTGTGCATAGAAAACTTACTGCAAGCCCTAGACCTGGGCCAGACACACATATATTTTAGGGAAATCATTCATTTGGAGAGAAAAGGAATAATATTCCTCTCAGATTGAAGTTGTAGGTTCTGGGTTTTTTTGTTTTCTTTTTCTTTTAATAAATAGCAGCTGTTCAAATGTGCTCAGAAGGCAGAATGCTGAACAAGTTCCAGTGCATGAGATTATTGGGCAAGGATCCGGGGACAAGGTCAAAGGGGAACTACACAGGTCCCACTGTTATCAATAAGAGATAATGGCTCAGCAATTTAAAAAATCAGCAAAACTTTATTTAGGTGCCTGGATATGAATTAGGGTTCAAACTTGCAGGATTGTACAAAGTCCGGAGTTAACTTGTGGATAAGCTGTGGAAAAAGTAAGACAGCTGTGTTCATCTAACTCCTCACCTGGGCTATTGATTCCTGATGATAGCAAATCTGATTGTATGCTACTGTTGTTGTAGATACATCATTTTAGAAAGAAAAAAAAACCACCCTCACACTATTGTATAGATACTAATGGTATATGTGTTTCCAAGGCTTTTTTTTTTTTTTTTCCCTCTGAAAATCCATCTCTAAAATATTGATGCAGCAGAATGAAGCCCTTTTATCTGATGTCAACACTGGTCTTCTGAAGTGCAGGTCACAACAACTTAACTTTAACTTAGAATGTATTCTGTTGACTCTGAAAGGATTTTTTCAATATCTGAGAAAATAATGTAGGCTGGCAAAAGATATTAAGTCTTTTTACATTAACATCAGTGCTCTCTCTCAAAGGTTTTAACCCAAGCTTCTCATGCAGCCATCTTTGCTGCTACTTACTGACTCCTGTGTACATGCACTAGTACCCTCTACTGGTCATAAATATGCTCTGGTGCTCAAATAGCCTGAGAAGGCAGAGTCAATCTGTTAATAGACATCTGAATGATGAATACTTCTTCTCTTTTTTCCTTTCTTCTATTTTGATCAAGAGGTCGTGATTTCTATTCCAGTTATATGCATGACATTACTTGGTAATGTGAGGTGGTTTCTATCTGTCCTACAGCTCATTAAAACTGTATGTAAAAGCATGAATAGTGAAATCAACAATAACCAGCACTGCTTGAAAAGACAAAGGACTGCACAGCTAATCATAGGGAAAATATGGGTTATATAGCAGCTCTTTGTTCTTTACATTCTTGCTGTCATCTGTTGTGCTGTTTTCAAGAACTTCAGATGTGAATTGATTGGCAACATTTTTCCTTGAGGGAAGTGAAGCTATATTTAATTTAATAGCTATGGTTCTCAAAATTCCCTAGCGCATTAATGGTGCCCTAGCAATAGTAAACTCAATCTGAGTTTAATTTCAGTTGAAGAATAAAGCAATCATAACAAAAACAACCCAAACCAAAAGTACAGCTAAAGGGAGCACCATAGACAAGAAAGCACTGAATTTCTCGAAAGGCAGACAGAGCAATTGGTTATATAAGGAATCTGGCTGTCCACAGTTTGGCAAAGTTATAACAAATCATGTAACTATTGGATGCCACCAAAACCCCCCTCTCTCTCAATCCATTAAATGGCAATTTTAATCTTAAATACTCCTACATATATATTCCCCACAGGTTTCTAGTTAGAGGGATAGAACTAAGTTTTAATTATTTCTTAATGTTAACCAATAAAGCTATTTCAAACTACACTTCCCAGAGAATGGAAAAAGGGGAGATTACTATTATCCTGAGACTTTTGAAATGTTCATGCCAATATTTTCATTCTGACTACTGAATAGGACACTGCACTTCAGTGATATTTAATACAGTGTGATACTGTGCACAGATCCCACAGTTCCCCATGGCTGAGACCCTCTAAAAATAATACTTTCTGCTTTAGCAATGGAACAAAGAGATGAGCTTTCGAAAGGCTGATATTGCTTTTCAGTGCCAATGCCAGAGTATTCTTAGAGTTCATAACTAGAGCTGTGTCACCTGACACTGATGCTACTAAGTTCAGCTGAGCCTAGTAAAGCTTAAACACTAAGAAAATGCTGTAAGTAGAAGGAGAGCAAGACTGGGATGTTGTTTTGCTTGGGTTCTTTTTGTTGTTGCTGCTGTTTTGAGGGAGGGAATAGTTAATTTGTTTGGTGTTTATAGACTGTTACTTTGTGTGAAAGAATAAATCCACCGGCTTTTCTGGTTTGGGTTATTTTTATTGAGCAAATTTTCTCTATAATGCCAAAGTCCTTACAGAGTTTTTCTCTATTATGCCTAAGCTTGGTTACCATGGACTTTCTCTCCCTTTGTTTTCATACTTGGCTTTGCCACAAAGGATCACAAATTTTATGCACCAAGGAACCCTTTGAACAGTAACAATGAATTAAGAGACCAGATGACTTATTCTAAATGCTTTCTTTTTCAACTGTAAAATGAGAAGACTGATCTTTCCAAAAGAAAACAAAAATAGACTTTTTTCTCTTGAAAAATGATAAATGGCTTCTATTACCTTTTCTTATCCAGCTAAATAGAAATGATCATAACTGATTTCCTCAACCTAGTTCTCTAAGAAAGATCTATATAATCCCCATATGCATGTCCATCTGACTTTGCCTCATCTTTCCCTTTTCTTCCCTTCTTACCTTCTCCAGTAACCTATGAAATTCTTAAGCTATTTAAAAAAATACCTTAGAGGCAGGTAAAGAATCCAAAAATAAAGAATTCAAAGTTTTTCTATTTGCCACGAAAATAATGGTAGGAAGTTAGAGGTCCCCATTTTTGTTCCTCGGTAAGGGAAAAGGGGAGGTGCAACAAAGAGGTAGTGGCTGGTAGGCCAGTCAGGAACGTGTGTCGAGGAAATTGGCACTCTGCCTCTTGCTCAGCTAGAGAGCAGAAAATTGTTCTTAGGGGTTATGGTACAAAGCTGAAAGGATTGTGGGGGTGGCTGCTGGGAACACATGAGGAAGTGAGGCTTTGTGTTGCAAGCTCTAGAAGAGAAGAGCTAGTAAGAGGTCCCTCAGGGAATGAGGTTTCCTTAGTTCCGCTTCTCAAGCAGTCATTGGAGAATAGTTTTTGCTGTTTGTTGTTTTGTGGTTTGTTGGGGGGTTTATAATTAGACCAACTTGATCACATTTGTTTTTAAGAATGGTTTAAAGATTGGAAACAATACTTTTTCTGGTTTATTTACAGTGTTGCGTGATTGGATTCCCCCTTACCAGCAGGTAGGCTATGGTATAAGGGACAACCATTTCGTGTAAGATGAAGAAACACGCTTTTCCTACTGTATAGAGATGACCAGATAAAAAAAATGTATCAGTAGCTTATCTTTTTCAGTGATCATAAATGTTGATTTATTCATGCAATTCTACATTCAGTTCTGTGAAGCAAAGCGGATCATCAGTGCCTAGGTATAAGGCTGCTCAAGTGCTAACACCCAAATCATCTAACTTCATTCTTTACGTCTAGAATAGAAGGGAAACTCTTCCAGAAATAAAGAACAGAGAAAATAAATCTAGAAAAGACCTTTAGAGAGAATTTCATTCATTCCACAACCCAAATCTAAGTTAAATACACTTAAATCTTAAAAAATAAATTTGTTGAATTAGTTTCAAAAGCTTTTGGTAATAGATACCCCATTCCACATCCTGAAGCAATCTATCTTACTGTATGTGTTACTTTTTTCAGGGGGGGAAGAACTGAATCTTCTTCATTGCCTTCATATGGTTTAAAAATATAAATTTCTGAATTTTGAGTCTTTGCTTAACTCTCATGTGAGATATTCAACACTTTCAGTGCTTCTACTATAACAAAATAAAAACAGAACAAAGACAGGCAGATGAAAAAAAAATCTGATAAAAGCACAAAATTACAGATAAAAGGGAAGAGGATAAAGACAGAAGTTATATTACCATCTGATGTAAATAACTTCCAGAAATATATTTGTCAAGTGCTTCAAATTCTAAGCAGTGCTGCCATTGTGAGCATTTTTTGCACCTGTGTGTCTCCAACTGCCTGTGTATTTAACAAACGCATAAAAAAAATATAATCTTAATTAGATCAAGAGTGCAAAATGAAAATCAAGTCGCAACTATGAATGCCAAGAAACAACTTGAGATACAGATCATGATGTGATGATTCATGTGACAGGTTATCTAACTTAAGTAAATATTGCCATGTTGTGAAAGTCATTTTAAAGAAAATGCAGAGTTGTTAGTTACAGTTGCCTTAGGGAAAATATATATGAATGATATTCTCTTCATACTCCTACTCAGTCTGCCTTTTGTGAAAATATTTACATTGCTTGTTTTGCAGTCTTGGTTCACATGATGCATTTTCACTGCATTTTGTTGAAAATCACATATTTTCCACAATATGTGAAACATATACAGTTTCATATACAAACATATAAATACTTATATACATATAAGCAGATGTATATTTACAGAGAGAGAGAAGGAAAGGAAAAAGTTTCAGGGGCTGCTCTGAATTAATGCAAGCAGACATACAGCAGTTAAGATTTTAACACTTAGATTATTACAGTTTTACATGCAACAGTAGAGGTTTCTTTGCCAGAGGTTGCTAATTCTACAATCTGTACCATGCTAAAAAACATTATTTAGAAAAAGACTAAACAAAAAAAACATATAAAGTGCTGAGACACTGCTGCTTTTAGCAGTTAAATATCAGAAACTACAGAAACTGTCTTTGTGTCTAAAAAATGTAACTGACCTGTGACATACAATGTGACTGTTCTGAGAGACAGAGAATTCATTTTTTGCTAATATATAGCCTTTAATCTGTCCCTTTTCAATCTGTAACTGAAAATGATAATTTTCTTTATAAATTTTTGACTTGAGTTGTCCATCCCATTTCAGGAGCTGTATTAGAAACAAAGAACCTTTCAACCTGGTAGTTGTAATATGTTAACACAAATATGTAACACAAATGTTAACACAAATGTGTAACACAAATAAATCTAATAGCATTTTTATTAGGCTTATCTGTTCTGTGCCAGTTCTGGCTAATCCAAAATGAGCTTTATTGAGTTATGAAATGATGGAAAAGTTTGTGTCATGGTTTCCATTTCCACAGAGCTTACTATCAGGAATTTATAGCAAATTTATAATAAAGTTATAATTCTGTTTATAAATTACACTGCAATTATTTGTTTTCCTAAATATAATAATCTTCAGGCCAAGTGATAAGATTACTCTAAGATACTGTAAATAAAGTACTCAAAATTTCTGAGTTAGTATGCATCTGGATTATTTTAAATGGCACAAAATCTTCTATAGGTCATGAACATTAACTTTGTTTAATTAAATAATAATATTTGTATAATCAGCATGCAAAGTATCTCTCAAAGTATGTTCTATTGTGTGGGGTCCAGGGTCTCTTTCCTTCTAGCTAGGTCAAAAAGCTATAGAACACTTCTGCAAGATGTCCTTTTGGTTGATGAAAACTGTCCTGAAGGGAATTAAGGTCACAGCTTAAAAGAAGCATAAGTAAAAATTGAAAAGCAAAGGGGAAAACAGCACTTTTAGGCCTGCCTCTATGCCCATAAAACAGATCAAAGTTAACATGAGTGTCCCTCTCTAATAAAGTAATCCTGTTTGAGATTCCCACAGGATAAATGTAAATTATGTTGTGAAGGCCACAAGTCCTCCTCCCTGGGGAACATGTGCCCAGGCCGTTCAGTCTTTAATGTGGCTATATAAATTTCGAAAGTAACTGTGTTAGCATGGTGCTGGGCATTAGCTAACATGTACACTGGCTTTTAAAATCAGGTTTGCAGCTGGCTGTCCTAGAGCATGGGCAAAACAGAGGCATAAGTGCCTCCAGCTGCTCAGGTACATAACCTGTGTATGAATAAATACATTTCAGTAAGAAGGAGAGGAAAAGGAGGAGAACACACACTTTCCAGCAAAATGTGGCCATAACCAATTTGCTTTGATTGGCAGACCCCCATTTCTAAATAGCTACTTAGCCAGGTCATCAGTCTGGCCAATAAAAATTCATACATCAGGCTAAGACCAGAAGCCTCAAGGGAGCCAGTGTTTCCATAGACCCCAGCCCCAAAGAGGTGATGCCACCAAAATCTGCTTCTCATTAAAACCACGCAATATTTCATGCTGCCTGTTTCTACCATACTTAGTCAAATACATTAATATATTTAAAACATCCCTATCTTTCCTGTCTTCCAAAAACCTATATGCTGGATAGATAAGTTTTAATGTTTGATCTAGGTGCACCCATTCTGGACTTTCATCTCAGTCTCACTCTTCTAGGAAGACGTTTGGCAGAAAAGTCATCACTGTGTGCTTAATATAACTAAGAATAGCTTAATATAAGTAAGAATAGAAAAATCTAATGCTTTCTGGTTTTCATTTTATTTTCACATTTTGCTTTTGACAGCACCTAGCTTTGCAGATAACCACTGGTTTGTGATGCTCCTTGTTCCAAAATAGCAGCTAGAAAAAGCATGCCACTGACAGCACTGGCTAAACTGAAAAGTAAAGTAAACTTTGTAGTCTACACATAAGGAAGAGCAGTGTAGGACAGGACTGGGCAAGGTAGGGAAGGCAAGGCAAGGCAAAGCAAGGCAGGGCAAGGCTAGACAAGACATACTCTGTTCTTTAATGTTAGCTGTATTAGATGCCTATTTCAAACATTATCGGGGTATACCTTCTACCTTCTATTTACTGTAAAACCTAAATTGCTTATTAATTTCCTTCATGCGAAATAGTTTTGTGGAAAACAAAATAATAATTGCCAATCATGCTTACGAATCTGACTTACTTAAGTGGTTGATAATTGTGCCACTAACCTGAGTGGACTGAAGGCCAGGTCCTTATTTACATGTGTTTTCTTATGTACTTATAGCACTTGAAGTATGTATGTCTGTAATACCATCTATAAATTTGTTCTGAGGGCATTGTGGGATGTTGTGTCACACTATTTCTTATAAATTGGTGCAAAAGTTATACGGCAAGAGTAGCAACATCAGGAAACAGTAGTAATGTGTGCCTAATAAAATCCAGACTGTATTCTACTTGTATGTATATTTCTACTGTATTCTGCTTTTTCTTTGGGAGACTAGTCCTCCTACCCAAGATTAAAAAAAAAAAACAAAAAAACAAACAAACAGAAAATGAGCTAACCACAATGCAGTCCTCAAGGAAGTTATAACACATGGAGTTCATATATCTTGGAAGAAAGCAATGTGCAATTCCACAACCCTTTGTATTCCATCTAGATAATTTAACTCTTCATCTGATGATCAAGGAATGACATCATAAATCACTAAGATGGTTGTTTGTTTTATAAGTATTTAATTTCTGTTATATTACCTCTAGATACTTGGGTGAAATCAATATTTTATTGAAATGGATTTTAAGCCATTACTCCAATGCAGTACTACATTACATTACATTCCTCTGTCCCATTCTGTGGGATAATTGTTTTTTCTTTATCTTCCATGCAGTTCTGTGACATTTTTAAGGATAACCTTGATCTAAAACAGGGCACCCACAGGTGAGAGGTGGCTCATTTGTTTAAATCAAAATGGAGCATCTTATTTTGCATATAATGTAGATTCTTGCCACAGCTAGTATCCAATTGCAATGGAACCCCAAAGCTTGATCTAGATGGTTAGATGAAAAAAAGTTTTAAGATCAAGGATAACTATGTTAAGACCATCCATTTCCAAACACGTTTAGCTGATGCTCCACTACACATGGGGCCCAGAGCACCCATATTGTGCACAGGAAAATGTGACCCTTGGAAATCTGTTAGCGTAATGCACCACTGTATGGCCAATGTTCCCAGATTCACTGTACTCGCAGCACAGTAGCAAGAGTTTGATTTACCTCCTAAGGTGCCGAGTATGCATAGGCCACAGGAGAGGCTGTCCCCACCTCTGGTCAGCACTGCACTGGAGAGCTATCTAAGCTGAGGAATGAACATGTGCTTGCATGTAAATATCACAAGGAAGGTGAGTCTAGATTGGAAAAGAAATGAACATGTGTTACAGCATTGTCCAAAAGCTGGTAGGAGTGGAAGAATACAAAATTCCAGTGTCACGTCATCCAACAGGAAACCATGGGAAAGTAACCACTTGATATATGTCAAAAGCTGATTCAGTTCTTCCACAGGTTTCAGCAATGTTCAATAAATACACAGTGACATCCTTAAACTTCACAATTCATGATACTCAGCTTGTACTTGGTTTACACTAAATTTATGGACTATTCATCTTTCCTATGCTGCTATTCCCTTGACAAAAAGCATTAAATGTTAAAAAATCACAGCTGCACTTCTGTCATTTGTCTTTTTCCTGTGTATGTGTTTGAAAGCACCTTCATCCCTACACTTCCCCATTGCCATATTTCTTCTCAAATAATATACAGTTCCTAAAAACATGAATCTATACCTATCTAGAGAGAAAAAGGTGAAAGGGGAAGGCTGGACTGGATCCATCTGATCACTCATATTATACAGATCTGTATTAAATGCTGAATTTAATCACTGAATACATTACACATGTGAGAACACTGCAGCATTAAGCAACAAAGTATATCCAGAGGGAGATCGTTGAACAGATATATCACAAATATGGGTCTGTTGGCAAACTTAATCTTGCCAATTAGACCTGAACCATGCTCCTTTTTGAAAGAAGAGAACATGACAAAAAGAAGATGTCAGCTATTTTGTCATACTAGCCAAAAATCCTTACTGAAGACAGGGTGATTCTGAATGTACTGAAGTTATAATGATTTTTTTTTTTAATTTTCATAGGGACAAGATTTCACCAGCAAATGCTCAGAAATCTGACAGTGTTTTTTTTTAAATCAAGAACTCAAGCTTCTTACATTGTGAGCAACAAATAAGAGCAAGCCATGATGCTAATCAGATTGTCTTTCTAAGATGCAGTGTTTGTTGGAATCCACAATGGAGACTGTTTAATTTAAAATATTTTTATGATGTTCTTAATTAATTGGGTTATGGTTTTGATTTTTTCTCACCCCCCTCCTCCCCCCCCAAAACTTTCAGCTGCAGTAGTAACAGGTGCAAACATCTCCCTCACAGGATGAGGAACTGGAAATAGGGAATGAGTGATCTTTTCCATATCTCAAAAATGTCTGATGACATAATATGTCACATCAATAAGTGTTATATGGCCTGCCTTTTCAGTTCTGTTTTGAAATTCACTAAACAGCATTAATCTTGTTCTTCTAAACTGAAAGTTTTAGTCTTATTTCAGAATTAAGAGTCACTCAACAGGGACCCTACAGAGAAGTTTAAACTTGCACTTCCACAACCTGAAAACACTGGTATTATAACAATTAAACCATATCTGTGGAATGAAAAAATAGTACTCAACATGGCAGGGAAAAAGACTTCCAAGTCCAAGAAAAATACTGAGAGTTTTTTAATAACTTTTTTAGTCCTGGGGAGTCTTGCCCTAGAATCAAAAAACCTGACACATTATCAAGTGAGCTGCAAGAAGCCAAGTTTGGGAAGATCAAGCTTCTCAAGGCTTCCATCTCTTTGGCGCAGAAATATCCCTCCAGGTGGTCTGATGATGATCCTGTAGCTTGAAGAGGAGGCTCTGCTAAGAAGCCAAGGAAGGAGATTTTCATCCATCAGCATCACACATGCCCATATTCCTGCAAGCAGTTTCAGAAAATCAATGTTTTACAGCGAAGCAATGTTCCATAAAAAATAAAAATAAAAAAAATGCAGTCTGTCTGAATGCTGCCTTCATGCTACAATATAAAAGCATACGGACACCCAGTGTCTGCCTCTGTACACCTTTTTCTCCTGCCTTCCTATGCTCTTTTTCCAGTTTGCTGAGTTTAGAATCATAAAGAAATGTACTCAGGTTTTATACTCTGGTTATTCTGTGTTTGAATCTTCACTCTCTCTCTTACCAACCTCTTTAATCTAGAATTTTGCCTGAAACAAATCTAAAAACTTGGAATTTTGGTCATGTTCTAATAAAGTTCCCAGATTCAATATCCATAGTACAGTACCTTCTCACAGTATTTCCTTTACACTCATGGTAATGTATAAAAATGCCTTCTGTATTAAGCAGACTTGCAAGATAGTCTAATGGATGTTCAGCTAAGCTAGCATTCAGGAGATCACATTCATTTCTCTATACTGCCACTGGCTGACATGTACCTTAGACATTGAACATCTGTAAAATGGAAATATCAGAAACTTTATAAAGAGCTTTCAGATTTATAGATGAGAAGTAGTATATAATCCATATATATGGATGAAAAGTAATAATTTTAAATATTATTTCATTTTTTCATAACAATTACATTATTGGTTTGCATCCTGTGCTTCATGAAACTATGGAAGCATCTAAATTTCTGCTATGAAAGCTATTTACAAGCAGCAAATCTACTGCCGGGTGGTCAAAATTGCTTTCTAGCTCTCAAAATGTCCATGAGAAAATTGTCACGATATCAGAAAAGGAAAATGTTTAAAAACTCTGAACAGAAGGAACAACAATGTGTTAATTAATTCACAGACAGCTTCATTCAGACAGACGCAGTTAGTTTACCAGCTTAGAGAAGATGGTTGAATACCTACATCTTAGAAATTGCATTCTTGCTATGATCAAAGACAAACATGAACCTAAAAAAACAGTTATGAAAGAAAATCCAGACTATCAAACACCAATGGTGTAAAGCACCAAATCCAGAATGCTGTGTATCTGGTTTTCAAAAATGCTAGACAAAAAACTTCCATAGTTCAAAGTGAAACAAACCTGAGAAAACTGGGTTTAACCTTTATCTGAACACCTATATGTGATTTATATCTCCCTTATGGAGACACCACAGCACACCTAACTTCTCATATATTTTAATTTTCCAGAGACCATTTGATCCCTGGGATGCACCATGGTACTTCTTTCAGTCACAAAAACTGGACAACACTAACACTAGCCACCCTGGATCAAAGCAAGAAGCTTTGATATCAGGTCAAAGTCCATTAACTCTTTATCAGCTCTTCCTTAAAGAAGACATTCATTAAAAAGAAGCAGTTCTTATGAAAACTTTAAATACTATGAGACTGTTTAGAAATGGGTGCTCTTTATAATTGACTTCTATACTTAACACCCACTTTCTTCACAGCTAAAACTGTCCACAGGCAAACCATTGTGTTAATTCCTGCCTGTTATAGATGATCATGTCAAATAGAAACAGTCAAGGCAAAAGCCAACAGGGAAACAAATGCTGTTGTTGTGAGGTGGGGGTTGACCTCACAAATAACAAGCTATAGGACAAAAGGTAACTGCCTCAAGCTGTACCAGGGAAGGTTTAGATTGTATACCAGGAAAAAATTCTTCACTGAGGAGTGGTCAGGCATTGGAAAGGCTGCCCAGGGTAGTGGTGAAATCACCATCCCTAGAAGTGCTCAGAAACTGTGTAGATGAGTCCTTTAGTAACAAGGTTTAGTGGTGGACTTGGCAGCCTTTACCACTATAAAGAGGAGTAATTCTGATTAAACAGACCTATCTTCATTGTGTGTAGGTCTGATTCTGTACCCTTGTGAAAGAGCCAGTGCAATGGCCCTGAGTTGCTTAGGCTTTACAATCTTGGACAGAGTTTTTGACAAAATCTTCACATTCCACAGTTGAGTGGAAGTTGTTCTCCCATGCAGTCTTCAAACAAGCTGACACAAGAGAAGCCTGCTGGGGTTGGCTTAGTTTATTCGTAGTGAGCCCAAAAAGACAGAAGCCAATATTCCACCCTACAGCTGGAATCAGCAGCCTATCTCATTAACTATTTGTAGCATAGCTAGTATGTTTCAGGAAGCTGAGTACTCTTCCCTTTAGGGGAAAAAATGTTCACTGAAGCATTGTGAGGCTGCAATTTACCCTTAGTGCCAGCCCCTTATGAGGTAATTACTTTTACTTTGTAGAAAAACACTCAAGTGACCACTTAGAGTTTTTATGTCATCTTTAGCTAAAGATGATGCTATCATTCCACATCACAGTGTGATGGTTTCCATTTGTAGTCAAAGGTATTTTAAATCTTTAAAATATCCAAAAGCATGGATAAAACTCTCAGGACAAAACTATAAATTCAAAAAGCCCTACTGAAATAAAACTAGTAATAAATGCTCCTTGACTGATATTTTAGATGCTAAATTGCATTTTGGAAGAACTTTTTATAACCAAATTCTGAACTCTGAAATAGGGGTTTATAACGGAAACAATTACAAAAGCAAGGCCAAATCCTTGCACCTGGATTCAATGGGAGCACCGTAAGGCTTGGATGTTCTACATGCAAGTCTGTACAAATAAATGTTATAAAACTCTGTAAGGTATATAGTGGGAGTATACAGTCTTTTCTTAAAGAAAAGAAAGAGATAGTAATAAGCAAGAAATATTTTAAAATGCTATCTGCCTTTTCTGTAGAAAAAGAGGTATCTTATTTTTCACAATATATTTCTTAAATACTACTTTCAACACAACTCTACATCTGTGCTGATAGATTTAACTCTACTCCTAAATATGGCCTCTACATTTAATTTGGACTATCCTGTAGGAGAGAGCCTGGACTTCTTCTACGTCTGTTTATTAGAGCAGCTGTATACTTTGCATGCTTCTCTTGTACCAGCAAGAAGACAAATAAAATGTGGGGACTTTCCTAGGACCATTAGGTTGTATACTGCATAGGATTTGTATGGCATATGATTTGCATGCTGCTTGAATTCGGACTGCCCTTATAACAGCATCTTACAACTAAAGTAGAGGATAAGTAAAGTGGAGTCAGGTAGCAAAGTGGCCACTCACTTTACTTCTTGTCCCATGCTCATAGAAATAATTTGCTTGCGGCCTCCTAGTACTAAATATATGCTTGTGATGTGTGCTTTAAAGATATGCAAGTCACACATCATATAGAAACTCTGATTTCTAATGTTCTGGTCTGCTGGATTTCTTTCAACCATTCATATCATGCAGATTTGTCTAATGCTTCATTATTACAAACATCATAAAACTGAATAAGATACAGTAAAACATAATCTAAATCTGCACTTTTCTGCCATGACATGCTGAGCATTAGGAAAACATCTTTTCTCTTTGTTCATATGCTGCTATGCTACTTACATAGCCCACATACAAAACAATTACAACTGTTCATTCTGTAAGACTATACACCAATAAATAAAAAAAAGCTGTTGATTGCTAAAACCGTCTAACCTTAAAACTAAACACCGACTTGCTATCTTCAGTTCAGTTCTTATGGAGGTCATAAAGATGTCTATGGCCTATAGGGATCTTTAGAGATGGAGCAAGACATACATCATAATTCTCAAAGAGTCACTTCTCCAGGGTTTGCAATCACTAGAATGTCATTATTAACCTGGCACCAACTATTGAAAGCTTATTTCAGTATGGCAGCTCTTCAGTGTTGCAATGCATTCAGCAGCAATGCATCTGGGCATCTACTTTAGGATTTCAGGCTTGCCTTCAGGCATGTAAACTCCAGTGACTGAAGTGTTTTTCTATTAGCCTTTGATGCAGAAATACCTGTGTGAGAATACCAGGAGTGGTAGGAGAAGCACTTGTTTAAATCAAGGGAGTCTTTGCAAAAAAAGGGATGGATAAAAGTTGGGAGCTGGAAAATGGCTTCTAACTCAACATACTGAAATAGTTGTCCAATGGAATCAAGATGGGAAAGATCTCTGATTAGTTTTGGAAAGAACCATGTTAAGTTTCTGAAAAAGCTTGAACATCAGGATAGATTGTATTAATAGGATGCTAAGGTCATTAGCCTAAGAGTCATATGTGCTTGCTAGTGAGGTAACAAGAAGAGACTGAAGATTGCAACATGTTTCAAGAAGACATCAAGACTGTCATCAAGACTTGGATCTTAAAAGGAAGCTCACTGTTAAAAGCTGAGTATTTGGTCCATGTTTTATTGGCAGAATGAACTTGCAGAGCTGAGCAATGGATTGGCAGCAGACAGGACAGAAACTGGTCTTCAGTTTGAAATGTTGTTCTTCAGTATAAAATAAACAATAGTGGGTGAGAAAGTTAAAAATGAGGAAGTGGTGGAAATTTCATAATTTGCAACGCTAAATAATACAGTGCAAACCACAGTCACGTTTACTGTACACTACTACAGCTCTTTCTTGCATTATTTTTTATTATTATTTTCAATATCTTAATAAATTTAAATTCTTGGCTAAAAAGGAAAAGCAAATTAATTGACTTTCTTATCACCTCTTTTACTTCAGCTTTTTGAAAAGACAGTAATGTTTTTCTTCCCCTTGTTAATTCTTTAGCTCACAACATAAAGCAGAAAATGTGTCTCTGTTACATTTCATTTCATAGATGTGAAAGCAGCATAGAAAACACCCAACAACAGTTTCCATGTTGTTACTCCCAGGTTATTAACAGTCTGATAGAAGTATCCTATGCAGTTGAAAGCAAAACTTCCTCTTCACACCTTTTCACTGGGAAAATAGAAATAAAATGAGAGGAAAAGGAGATAACAGCATACAGCCAGAGGAAACAAAACCTACATCTTCTACTGGCATCTCTCATTATAGATTGCAACAGATTCCTTCATTCATCCTGTTCATCACAGTTCATCTTTAAATACCTTCCCTGGTTAGTACTTTCAGGTACCACATAATTTACTGCCGTTTTTCTTCGTTATTTAGAGCACAAAGGTAAAGCAGCACTGTCTCTCTCAGAGGAACAAGAGGAATGAACATGCCTCCCAGATTTTCATCCAGATTACCCCTCAGATAAACCAGGTAAAAATTGGCTGCACTGGTTTGGAGGAAACCAAAAAGCTTTGTGTAGCTGTGACAGTGAGGATAACACTTTTCTGTCCTGTGCTCAAAGGTCTCCGGATGCAAGTCAGTCTGGAGGGACATGATGGGCAGAGTATTAGTGCAGCCCTGTGCTCAAGCAAACAATCTCTGCAGAAAAACAGACATGGGATCAAGCAAACACAGCTACAGAATCCCTGTCTGGAGATGGCTTGCAACCACAGCCAGTGGGCTCCAGCCACCCCCCAGACATACCCAAAGGCACTGGAAGCAAGGACAGTCATGTGGCATCTTTGTTTGCACTGGCATAAGTACAGTTCTGTTTTGCTGATGACAGCTGAGGGCCCACCAACTCCGACCCATAACATGATCTATTACTAACTCCCTGCCTCCCCTCTTCACCTGTGTTTTCTCTATACCTAAGTTAGTCTTGGCCTACCATTGCTTTCCTTCCCACACTGCTGACCTTCATTTTCCTTCATCTCATGTTAATCAGCATTTACTCCAGTTGTCTTGTGATATAACTTGTCAGGCATTACAGTACAAACATGTGAAACGTCAAAAGCAAATAAAGGAAACTGGCACTGGAGTCAGCATGCTCTCCCAGTACAAATACTCCATGCCTGAGGACAAGTAGAGAACAAGTCACGACAGTGCATGGGTATTATTTCTGTAACTTAAGAGTTTGTTTTTCTGCATCATATAATTGAATGTAGTCCATCAACTTTTCTAGAACTCTTCATTTTTCTGCTGGAAGTTAAACAAGGTCTTAATTCATCAGAAGAAATTTATTCCCAATTCTCTGCCAAGTGGTAAAAGCAAGAGTTAATCTATTACCAGCTCCAACAGAAAGCATTTAAAACCTGATGATTTTTCACATGTGTACCACCAACTGGATTTCCATCTTCTGGGCTGCATCCTTCTGCTCTTTAGGAGACAGCTGGGAAAGCCAGCCTGTTCATCAGTGGGACTGTGATGGCCTATTCCTCTCTTTGTTGACCCATAGCAAACAAAAGAATTTGGCTTCAGCTTAAAAAAAGTCTGTCCTGTTTAATAAACAGAAGCTCAGTGCTCTCCCTTTTTCCTCCATGAAGCTGCTTGACAAGGGGAGCCAAGAGAGAAGCCCAGCTTACTGCTGTGAAAAGCACAGCTTTGGACGGAGCTAACAGGTAAGAAAGGAAAGTTGAAAACTCAATGCTGCATGAAGCTATTATTTAAGCAACGACCACGGGATAGAGCAGCACATTATCAGGAAGCAGAAGCCTGGACAAGAAGAACAGTAGCTGAAAAAACAACCCCAAACAGGAAGGCAAGGAGGAGATAAATTGTCTGAAGGAGGTTATAGAGAAGAGTATTTGCTGAGGGCAGTCATACACTGGAACTGAAGCTACAAGGAGAGTGCAGAAACAGACCCTGTCCTGGGCGATTCAGAGAATAAAGATCAGTCAGCGAACCATGAGGTCATGTGGGAAAAGAGACACAAAACTTCCTATGTAAGTAAACCTACATGGAAGTATGGACACCATCTCCCCCCTTCAGCACTCACAACCACACATTTTATATAGTATAAATCAGTAATCACAGGGGCTTCAGAAACCAGCAGCAGCATTTATCTCTCAACTCAAGCAAAAAGCCTTGAAAATTCCCAAGATTCTTTTTATTATTATTAGTATTGTTATTATCTAGATTTACTGATCTATACCAGCCTAGAAGAGAACAAACTTTTCTTACAATTACTTGCTAAGCAAAGTCCTAATTTACTGTGGTGCTCAGTTCTCAGATATCAGACTAGGAAAGTCTGCTGATTTTTACTTGTTTACAGTCATCAATTCAAGTGCTCCCTTTCCTATACCAGTTATGGGCTTTTAATACTACCTTGTAAAACACTATATTTGACAGATAAGATTTGTAAAACTACAATTTAAGTAAATGCCCATTATTCTGAAAACTAGATTATATTGAAATTTGTACAATCTGAATAATACTGCATTTCCCTACTTATCCTCAGCTATTACAAAAGGAGGAGTGATTTTATTAATATTTAAATACAGCTTTTTTTGTTTTCTAAACACTTCTACAAAATCCTGAGAAACTCATCCCACTCCACCCTCTAACTGGATGTTCAGACCTGATGTCTGCAGGCCACAATTGCCTCCCAGTGTAGATGCACTTCCTACAAACTACTATTGCATAGCCTGCTATTCTTTCTTTCAGTCCTTCATTTTGGCTCCTTGATCCAACCTGTCAAAAATATTTAGGCAAGAGAACTTAGGCAAGAGAACTTATTCCTAGAAAGACTAAAACTTCATTCTTGAGGGAGCAGCAGTGCTACGGTAAGTTGCCAAAACTTGACATTGCCTCTAATTGAGAAACTAAATTCTAAGGCTGTGAGTTAAATAACTGGTGATAATGATGGCAGTTTCCCCAAAACACTGCCAATTTGAACAAAATCAAGGTGTTTCACAGTTATTGAAGGGCAGTGAAAATAAGAAAGGTAGATCTGTTTAATAATACTCGTTCTCAAACTGCCATCCTTGATTTGCCCTTCACTGCCCTCAGTCTTGTCAAAAAAGCACGTCATTAGTTTGCTGCCACCACCCTCCTAGAACACTCCAGTTCTTGCTCATGTGAACAGCTTTCTACCTTCAGGCTGTCTTTCAAAAATGGCTGTATCAGAAACTCACTTGGTGCTCCCTACAGTCCCCTAGTATTTCCACTTTGTTTCCCTTGCTCCTTTGAGGCATTTTCCCACTGCTTTGTGAAAACTGTGTAAGCAGCAAGTACTGCAGGTGATATGGCACATATCAGTGACATGGATGATTACCATCAACCACTGCATAAAACCTTTAACCAACAGAACTAGAATTTCTAAAGAGGTTTTCTACTTATTTACTGCAACAGCTACCAGGCAACCTAGCATCACTCGATCGACATCAGAGAAAATATACGGATATACAACAGCTGTCAATCTAGATATCAGTAAATGCCTGTTGTTGAAGTACAACTGAAACCTCAAACTACAAAAAATACTGTGACCACAGGGCTGCCCAGGCCTACATAGCATCTACAAGTTCCTGATCGTGGACAAAATTTGACTGCTTACTGCTTAATTGTATCTGCTACATAGAAATTAAAATAAATCCTGACCTTAATATGCTTAATTCCCTCAACTTTCTAACTGGATTCTAATGTATTCCATAAAAAAAAAAACAAAAAACAAAAAAAAAAACCAACACAAAAACTCAGCAATGATGTAAACTTACACAATAAGATAGATGCGATTTGTTGTCAAACTAGTGTGGTTTTAGCTTGTGAACTGTTGATGTGTTTAATGTTAATATGCAGTTGATGCAACAATATGGGCTGGTATTGACATTTGTCTGAAAAATTATTTATGTTAAAGATAGAGAAAATTATGTTAATGATTTTATTTTAAAATGTCACTGTAATATTTTATTCTTATGTTTATTTATAATATAGTTAAAAAAAACAACTTGCTCTTAAACTTTGGCACAGCTTTTTGAATGAAATCTCTTGTCAAATTTCAAACTCCAAGCAACAAAGAATTTGCTTCATAAACCTAGCAATGTGGCCTTCTGCACCTTTTTTTTTTTCCAGTTCTCGTGCAGATTTTTACTTCTTCTTGGTCCTACTATGTGATTTATTTTAGTCTCACTACTTTTCAGAATAAGCATATCATTATGTACCTGAAGTGTAAAAGGCTACCACAGCTGAATCAGCTGTAACTTCCTCTATGTATCATTGGAATATTTAAATAACTGTCCTCCTAGTAACAGAAAAACTATGTACTTAATAATATTTCTGTAGCTATGAAATATAATGAGGACATATTGGAGCAAAACTGATGTCTACCTAAAGGTAGTAGGGTCCTAATGAGAAAGTTAAAATTATAATTCTAATATTTTAACTAAAAGGAGTGGAAAGTAACATTTAAGAGACTGCTTAAATGAATTCACCCAGAATAAATAGTAAAGGTAATGGCAGTACTAATACACTCTTCACACACTAGTTTAAGCTTGATAAAACATCTGAGTAAAGTATTAACTATGAATTAAGAAAAATGAATGTTTTCTTCATTTTTCAAACTTCTGTGTTTGGACAACATCATGCTCAGCACACAAACCTGCGAGGGAGAAGGAGACTGGGGGCATTCAAAGTGATGGCATTTGTCCTTCCAAGTAACCATTACATGTGATGTAGCCCTGCTTTCCTGGGGATGACTAAACACCTGCCTGCCCATGGGAAGCATTGACGGAATTCCTTGCCTTGCTTGGCTTGTGTGCGCAGCTTCTGCTTTACCTATTAAA
Source organism: Pezoporus occidentalis (assembly GCF_034315485.1). Lineage (NCBI taxonomy): Eukaryota > Metazoa > Chordata > Aves > Psittaciformes > Psittacidae > Pezoporus > Pezoporus occidentalis. The sequence continues at coordinate 5,094,961 of NW_026915158.1, read as the reverse complement.
CTGTCTTTATCTCAATCCATGAGGTTTCTAACCTTTATCCTTCTGATTGTCTTCCCCACATCACACCAGGGAGGAGTGAGTGAGCAGCTGTGTGGTGCTAAGCTGCCCACCAGGGTTGAACCATGACACAAAAGACATTCTGCAGCTAAAAGCATGGATAATGAGCTTTTTTTAGGAAAGTGAATCTTGATTGGTGCATTTGGAAGACATGACTTGTCCAGATTCTGATGGTGACAACAGCTTACATATCGTCAACAGCTGGAGAGGTTTCTCCCTGCTAATATATGTTAATCACATCTCTTAAAGGCTGTAAAGCCAAAAATGGTTCATTAACTCGGATTCTGATTCTTTCTATTAATCTGGTAGTGATACACTTCCCATAGATTTACAATCTAGAATGTAATGCCATTCACTATATTTATTTACCTTGTAGATGGAATTTGAAAGCTCCATGCCAAAAATCAGAGGGCTGGAATGGGTTGACCAAGGAAGTTGTGAATGCTCCGTCCCTGGCGGTGTTCAAGGCCAGCTTGGACAGAGCCTTGGGTGATACGGTTTAGTGTGAGGTGTCCCTGCCCATGGCAGAGGGGTTGGAACTTGATGATCTTAAGGTCCTTTCTAACCCTAACTATTCTATGATTCTATGATTCTTATAGCTTAAGATGCACGTACACTGATTTCTGCAACTCTTTAGTGTCTTGAAAATCTGTTTTACTAGCACAGATGAAGGCAACTGCCACACTGGCCATCTAGAGAATAGAAAATTGTGTGTATCTAAAACCACACAGTAGAATTAAGTAGGTGATAGTGCATGGTTTTCTGTGGTACATCTGATGCATTTTTCACTGGGCCAGAAGTAAGTTTGCTTCTGTATACTGAAAAAATAGCGCTAATACAGGAGGGAAATTGAGGAGAGGGATGTTAATGTTTTAATAATTCTTAACTGAAGTTTGTTTCTCTGGTGGATTTAAAAGGTTCAAAGTAATTTATGACTGAGTCTACATTCAGTCTGGTTCATTTTGTTACTTGTTGCTGCCTTTTCCTGTACTGTTGTCTTTGGCTCTCCAGTCCAATTTTGACATTTTTCTGTTCACATGCATTTATTTTGGTGGCTCTCCTCAAGTACGATGCAGGAGATCAAACTTCCTCACACGGACTGGATACAGACCTCTGCAGCCATATCATACCTGTATTTGCTACAGGATCCTGGTGAAGCTGGCTCTTTTCGTTGTGGGACAGCTACAGCACTATGAGAAGGAAATCCAGACTGACTGGTCTAGTTTTGGGGTTATATTCTGGACTATACGTGTACACGTAGACCATGCAAGCAGCTGCACATCTGAGCGTTTCAAAAACGCTCGATCCGCCCAGGTCCCAGACACAAACAAACTTTCCGTGGCCCAGACTGAGGCTCGCCTTTCCCGCTGCAGCCGCGGCTACGGCGGCCTCCTCAACGGATCTGTCGCCCCCAGCCTCCTCCCGTTGCCGGTCCCGCCCGCAGCTACCCCCTCGCGGAGGGGCCGCCCACCCGGCAAGAGGAGCAGCTCCGCCGCGCCCTCCCTCTGCACAGAGCCCGGCGGCGGGTGGAGCGGCGGAGCGCGGCGTCCCGGTACCCCGCACCCCTCGTCTCCAGTCCCCATGCCGCGGGGGGCGGCGGGACGCTGCAGCCGCCGCCGGAGCTGCACCCCCAGGCAGCCCGTCAAGCGGCACGGAGCCGCGGGCATCGCCCGCCCGCCCGCTCGCCGTCGGAGATCCCGCAGTTCCCGGAGCGACGCTCTCGGCTCCCGGCGGGGCTGACGGATTGCGGCGTCCCGACTAACCGCGGGGACGCGGGGCACCGGGAGAGGGGAGTACCCGGAGAGAACAACAGTACTTAAAACACCGTCTCCCCCTACGGTATCCTGCTCAGCTGCCGCGCACCGCTTATGATCATTCGGGGAGACCCAGGCAGTGCGGTGGATCCCGCAGGATGACAGGCGATGAGGAGTCCTAAAACAGCGTCGAGGCGAGCCTCCGCGGGCTGCAATGGGCCTCGGCGGGCCGGTGCCGGAGGGGAGGCCATGAGCCAGGTAGCCGCCGCCCGCAGCCCTCCGGGCGCATGGGAGCGGCGGGCAGCGACTGCTGAGACTGCCGCGCCCGGATGCAGGTAAGGGGCTAGCTCACGGCCCGTCGTGGCTGCCGGTGCCCGTTTGGAGGGGAGTGGCTGGGAAAGGGGGTCTCCCCGGAGGGACCGTACAGACTGTGACGCCGAGTGTCGCCGCCCGGCCTCAGCCCATCTGTTCCCGTTGCTCAGCCCGGCGGGGACATTCTTCTCTAATGGGAAGCATCTGCTCCCCCGGTACGGTAAAGAGAAACACGGGTCGGGAGAAACCGCGCCTCGCCGCCAGCCCCCTCCAGCATTGCCGCGGCCGGGGCACGTCACGGCCCGGAGGAAGAGGCAAAGCCGCGAACCACCCCCCATACCCACCGCCCCCAAAAACCTCCCCGCGGGGCGGGCACGATCCCCGTTGGAGCCGAGCGGGCAGCACCGCGTACCGAGCCCCCAAGCCACGCCCCCGTCCCCGCGCTCCTACACCGCCCCTACGCCGCCGCTTACCAACGGTTGAGGCGGAGTAGCAGCCCATTAGCTGCTGGGATGCCGGCGGAGGTGCGGCTGCCAGTGGCAGGCAGGGTGCTCTTGGGCGTCCCCCTGGCGGCGGGGTACAAGACCGGCTGTGGGTGGGTGCTGGAGGCCCCTGTCGCTTTCCAGCTGGTCGAAGTAATGGGAAGCGCGTTTGTCCCTCTGTTCTTCAACTCCCCCTCTACAATCCGTCCTGACTTCCGCGAGTGCCTCCCATGAGGAAGTGCTGTGCCTCCTCCCGAAAGGAGGTGAGGTTGGCAGGATGGTTTTTAAAGGGAGTTTTCATTAAAGAGGACATTAGGGAAATCAGCACCTCAGTATTCTCACCCAAATTAAAAGCTATTTGTCTTGTGAGGAATGCTAAACGTCTCATTAACTCAACCACAGGTATGTAAGCACCCTCTTCATCCCCATGAGCCTCTCTTTTGAAATGTAATGGTTTGCACGCGATGGTTTTATGAAAAAAAAAGTCTGTCTTGCTGCTATCAGAGCTGAGAAAATCTGACTTTTGTACTAAAAGTAAAACTAATGGAACTAGCAATAGAGCTAATAGATCTGAATGCCTTTCCATCATTGTTACATTGTTGTACAAGAGCAGGAATATAAAATTTCTGTTACTAATTCAAGAGCCTTCACTCTTGTGTGGCTGTAACCTGAAGACCTTTCAAATTCTTTTGGTGGTAGGGGTGAGAAACTTCAAACTGAGATGCTTCAAACTTGTTTCTTCAAAGTTAGGCTGCTTATTCTGTAATTAGACATCTATGTAAATTATTGTATTTTCAGAAATGATTAGTGTATAAGGTCAGTAACAGATGTGTTTTCTTGTCACAGACACACATACAGACACACACTTGTCTAGCACAGTGTGTGTCTGTAAATGACTCTCCATGGGTCCAGCTATCCAGATTTAGGGACACAGTTCTGACAATCTGAATTTGAGTGTTGATAGACAAGACAAAATTATAAATACAAACTTTCCTGCTTAGGTTTCCTTTGAGGTCTGTGCTTAGTTTTCTAAATAATTTGTCAAGTTTAATCAACTGATCATTCCTAGCTCCTTTTTGTTTCAGACTGTAGTGTAAGAGAACATCTAACATCACACAGTAATGCAGGGGAAAGGATGTCAGAGTCTAGATCTATGGCCAGCCAATCCTTTCTTTCACAATCTCTCTCAGTCATACTGTTTCCCATAGGTGTTATGCATGGGATTCATTCAGCCACATTTTACCCTCCTTCAGTAACTGCAATAGGCTGTCTAAAAATTATGCAGCTAGGCTATGTGACTTAGCTAATTAGAGGCCTAATTGTACTATTGTACTACATAGAATCATATAGAATCACAGAATGGTTTGGGTTGGGAGGGACTTAAAGATCACAGGCAGGGACAGTTTCCACTAGACCAGGTTGCTCAAAACCTAATCCAGCCTGGCCTCAAACGCTTCCAGGGGTGGGGCAGCCACAACTTCTCTGGGCAACCTGTGTCAATGCCTCACTGCTCTCACAGTAAGGAGCTTCTTCCTAATATCTAGCCTAAATCTATCCTCTTTCAGTTTAAAGACATTTTCCCTTGTCGGATCGCTTGTATTAGAGCTCAATTTTGCTATTTCTAGGTATCCAATCAGGTAGATACCTGATGATAATCCATCTTCAAGAGAATATAGGTAGCCATTTTTCTTTTTGTTGACTGTAGAGGGAGCCGTGGTGATTTTCCTGATGCTTACCTTGAAGTTTTCAAATTTTTAGATGAGATGAGATGAGTACTACCCTTGGCATATAGAGCAAGCCGACAGAATTTGTTACCATAGGGAGACAGCATAACTGTAGTGGAATGGGTATTTAGTAGAACAGTAGGAGTGAAGGATGGGGGAAATGTTAACTTTGATGTAGCAAATGATGTGGATGGCGGAAAACCTTTTTCCAGATGAACTTTGCCTTGCCTACAGACCTTCTGGGACACAGCTAATCAGAGTATTGAAATAGCGTATTGAAAACCTCATTGTTTTTTCTGTCTGTTGTTTTTTCCCTCCCGTTCACCCCGGACGACCCAGGAGGAGCCCGGCGAGGGGAGGCGACACGATGTGGGAGCGGGCGGCAGCGGCGAAGGCGCTGTCCCTGGTGCTGATGCTGGGGCTGGGGCTGCCGCCGGGCGTCCACACCTGCCCCCAGCCCTGCGCCTGCTACGTTCCCACTGAGGTCCATTGCACCTTCCGCTCCTTGGCCGCCGTGCCGGCGAGGATCTCCAGACACGTGGAAAGAATCAATTTTGGGTTTGTATGGCAGTTCGTAGCAAACAGTTTCAACATTCCTGCTGAAGAATCCTGGAACGCTTCACATACGTGCGGCGGACTGGGATCTCTGTGTGTACTTTCTGAGTAGAACTGCAGAGATGATAGGTTACTTGCAGGCACTCTGTTTCAAATGCTACAATTACTGGGGTGGAGAAAGTTTTAGTGTAGCCCTTATCTTTCCAAGAAAAGTTAGTATTATTTTTAAATAAGTATTTATATCATGGTGTCAGTCCTTCTTGGCAAATAGGATCTGTCGTCTTTTATAGTGTATAAAAAAATGTGGTGAATTAAACCCGCTGTGGGATTTCTACTAAATGTTGAATTTTATACCTGATATAAAAAAAATATATATATTAGGAGTAAAATTCTGTAACATAGCCAGGTATCATTTTGGAGTACAATGAGATATAGCGTATCTTAAAAAAGCAATACAGCAGAAACAAAATAACTCCATTGTCTTTGGAGTTGTGTGTTTTGGGGTCTGTTTGGTTGGTTTATTTGGTTTTGCAGTTGATTTTGTTTGTTTAGATTTTTTGTTGTTTGTTTGTTTGGGATGGTTTTGGTTTTGTTTTGTTGGGTTCTTTTCCCCCCCAAGGAATTTGAGCACAGTGTAAGAAGACATCAATGTTTTGGAAAGAGATTGCTCAGGCTCCAACTCTTTTTCCTCTGCCAGGGTGTTGCCAACTCATATCTCTCTGTCAGATTGTGAGACAAGGAGGCAGGGACAGTTGGTAGGCTGCCTATCACAAAAGTGCTGCGTAGGGTCATTATGTGACATGACATGATGCAAGAATCACAGTCCTCTTATGCTTGATATCAGAGCTGTCTCACTACCTGGTATAAACTCACCCCGACCACCTCAAGGCTTGTAAGCTGCAACTGATCATGCAATGACTGACAGTAGGGACCTTGATTTTTTTATTTGCTTCTCTGTAGTGAAAATCTCTGCCCACCAGCACTTTATCCACCTAAAGGCTAATTTTACTCTCAAAATGCCCTTGTACTCCATAACTGTATATTACAGCAGTCTGTACTTTCATGCCAATTTTGGGTCAGAAATGTCGCCCTCTTCATTGACATTCAAAACTACACATATTCACAGCCTACTCCACCCTGTACATAAAAATTCTATGGCAAATTCTATCCCTAAATTGCTTTTGAAAATGGGATGTAGGCTTCCAAGTTATTTAGGTGTTTTTGCTGGTTTTTCTTAGAAGTACAGTATTTGATACTGCTAGTGTAAAAGCCTTTTCCTACCTTTGCATTTCACCACTATAAATGGCATTTTCTAAGCTGTGTCCTTTCCCAGGAATGGAAACAGTCTTAACTGTCTGTTGTTGCATTTCTTTCATTTTGGAAAAGAGCTTTCACCATAGCTCTGTTTTAAGGTGCTATATATTTTGGAGGTAAAGATTATTTTCCTTACTAGAAATAATTTAGGGTTATTTTTTTCTTTAGATCATATTTTTTAGAAGTTCATGTTGAAATAAGGAATTTTAATAGGGTGACTGCTCTAAGCTTAATAGATCTATAGGAGGTATCGGTCAGCAGGTGGTGAAGTAAAAATATCAAAACAAATCCAGAATCTTCATATAGATAACAAAGTGAGGATCTAAAAGTATTTCCTTCATATCCAAACTATTTTATTTTCTTGCTCTCTTTTCCCTTCCTTTTTTGAAAGTGTTGAAAGTAGGAAAAATACTTAAAATTCTATGCTTTGTTTAGTGATTTTGTGCCAAGATTTTCAAAAAGTAGATTTTCCGTATTCCTTCTCCAAAAGGAGTTTCTAGGCTCGCATTGTATAATTGGAAGGTCAATTGTTAGATCTTATGTAATTAGTTCATGTAGCCAGTTACATGTTGTAACAGTAAGTGAAGCAGGATGTGAGTTCCTGCTTCTTGTGCTGTTTGGAAGATATCCATTTTTAATGTCCTTTCTCCAAATCTTTCTTCATTTATTGTTAGATGCTATTTTGGCAACCCTGCAGCCTGTCAAGTTTGCCAGGCTCCATAGCATCATTGGTTGGCTACAGGCCACTGATTTATTACCATTCCATAAACTGACTTGCATGGAAAAACATACTGACAACTATTAGAACTTAAATGCCTATTTATTACTTTTACTCATAAATTACAGCTAAAGCGCCGCAAATTTAGTTAAAAGGAATCTTAATGTAAACATGAACTAAGTATACTTGGCCTTGTAAAAATGTTTCAATAATTTCTGGCCCTTTGACAATGCACTGAGATCCCTCCAATTTTTCATGAAAGTTAGGTTATACTAATTTTACATTTGCAGTCTGTGGCAGCCAGTGCATAAAATATAACTGCACATGTGATTTTTTTTCCAGGTTTAACAGTATACAGTCTATATATGAAAACTCCTTTACTGGACTTGCAAAACTGGAATTGCTCATGATACATGGAAATGACATTCAGGATATACCTAATGGTGCTTTAAAAGATCTCGTGTCTCTACAGGTAATGCTAGGATCTTTCTGAATTTCATTAATTCTAACTTACATGAATAATAGAAGACAAAAATAAGCATTTTTTTGTCATGCATTTCTTAGGATTAAGATACCGTTTCCCTCTCAAATACATTTGAGATCTCTTAACTATGCCTGTGTCATATTTGCTAATGCCAACTAATACTCAGTTGTATTCTCCCTTGACCAGCATGTCATTTTTCAGTGGTGCAAAGTATATTTGAATGTAGGAGGAAAGCTTTTGCTTGCTTACTATTCTGTTTGGCTTTAGATCAAAATCAAAAATTAATCTCTTTTATTCTTTTTTTATGATAATTAATTTTTTAGGTTTTCAAAATTAGTTACAATAAATTGCAAGTCATAACTGATCAAACTCTCCAAGGACTTTCAAGCTTAATGAGACTGCACATGGACCACAACAGAATTGAGTTTATTCATCCAAACGCTTTTAATGGATTAACTTCTCTGAGACTGGTCCACTTAGAAGGAAATTCACTTCAGCAGCTTCACCCTGACACGTTTTCAACATTTATGGTCCTTGATTATTTCAAACTGTCAACAGTAAGACATCTCTACCTATCTGAAAATGCTCTTAGGACCTTGCCTGCAGGGATGTTTCAAGGCATGACACTGCTGGAAAATCTTTACCTTCATGGGAATCCATGGGCCTGTGACTGCAGTTTAAAGTGGCTTCTTGAATGGAATGAAGTTTCTGGAGGTAAGAACAAAAAAATACCAGCTCTTCTTCAGCTCATAATACTAGATATTTTTCTCCTGTTCTGCATGTGGATAGTTTGGTATTTCCTGAGTTTTGTTACTTAGGTGATGCTTATGTGCACTATCATGTTCTGTTACCATTCAATAAATGAATGTATTTAAAAAAAGTACAAAGAAGAAGCAGTCTTAGGTATCACTAGCTAAAAATCTGTATTCAACAATTATGAGGTATTACATTCAAATGGAAAAAGTGATATTGAAGTTTACAATTGAAAGGAGGAGTTAGGTTATAATCTGTTAGTGTGTTCTTTTGCACAGCAGTACACCTTTGACTAAGGGCTGGCAACTGTCCTCAGTGAACAAAGCTAGTAACTATATGTGCTGTCATGGGAAGTGGGAACACTGAATTTGAACTTGTTTGGCTAAGGAAGGAATAGAAGTAAGGTTTCCAAATTAGTGGATAAGTCCTTTAACTTTTGGTCTTATTAGTATTAAGGCTGTTATATGTGTGTGATCACATCCTTTGTGATCACAACGTCCTTTTATGATGGAACAAATCTTTTTTAACTATTTTCAGAGAACACCTATAATCCTGCATTATTTTCCTAGAATAACTGGTCTATCTTTTTTCAGGCTTAAATGTGAGATAAGTATCACACTGCTTAGGCTGGAATACTTCTGGTCATGGGCAGAAGAAAAACAAACACAAAAACAAAAACAAAACTGCAAAACCAGAGCACTTTTATAATGCCTTTATGTCAGGAATACACTAAATTAGTAGTTTTTTGAATGTCAGGTTTTTTTTGGACTTCTCAGCTCACCAATGTCAATCTCAGGTGGCTAAGTGCTTACCATAGTAGGCCATAGAGACTGGTGTTACACCAGGGCTGCCGCTAAAATATTTAGAGGGTACTGTCATTTAGTTGCAATTGAAGATGCTCAAATGAGTACTGGAGTCACAAAGCTTATATAATGATTTGGAGCATGTATGGTGGATAATGATGGGTCTTGTCATTTTATAATATGTGATTCACCACAGTTTTGCACTTAGCCATAGGACAAATCTTTTAAGAATGTGTGGTATTTGAATGTGTAATGTAAGTGTTCCTGCCTGAGCCGATACTTGAGGCATCTAACTTTGATATGCACTTATATTTTAATGTTCTTATATACTCTTCTTGATTCAAATGAATATTTGTATTAGGTGTACTGAAGTTGCACTGTAAGTTATAACAATGGAATATTAGATTAACTTTCTTTCCTTGTGCAGTGTTGGCTTGTTAGCATTTTTATTCAATTAGATTCCCTCTTTACACTACAACAGCAGAAATAATTGGAAAGAAAAATAATTTATCCATGCAGTTTTCATGCATGACAGATTTTATACCTACATAACATTAACTTCTGTGCTAATTCTTTCCAGATAGAGTTATTAAAGTTCTTCAGACCAGTGTGGCCACTGACTGTCAAGTTGATTGTGGGCCACTTCCATCATGTTTCCTTATCTCTGAAACATCATATTTGGATCATCAAGTGATAGACTGGTTCAGTTAAATATTCTATTTGTAAGATCTTCTCAAGAAACTCTATTTGTCAGATTGACAAGGCATAGACAAGAGTCTTTCTGGCATTGATAGAAGAGAGGAGTCAAGGCTATAATTTCTAAGTTTAGCATTCCTCCTCTGATTTATTATTTATTTTGTCATTGCAGAGTTTACAGTTATTTCAGAGGTCAGCGAAGAAGTGGTACTTTCATGTTTTTTTTTGCTTCTGATGTATAGCTTGTAAGTGCAGGAACTAGTCAGGAGATTCTGGTAGCTACAGTAGAATGTTTTGTGTGTTGACAGTAATGTTGTTAATGAATAGAGAAAAACAAAAAGCTTCCTGTATTATTTAATGAGAAAGTCCAGCATTTCTCAGGTTGCATTTTTAAAAGCTCTCCTCTTCACCTTACATCCAGAAGTTAGGTGGGTAGGCTGTTCCTGTACAGATGCAGACCTTTTGACATAGTGTAGATTTTTACTGAATTCTAAAATGTTGCTCTGAATGCTTCAATTTTTAGGCATTTATTCAGAGGCAGTGAATCTAGTTTTCAGAAGGACTGAGTATTCAGTCCTCTCATTAAATTCAGAAGAAACTGTGGTCAGTTTGAGAATCAGGCACCCATTCAACTGTAAACCAAAGAGATACCATTTTAAAAGCCTTGCCTTATGTTTCATGTGCCATAATGTGTTCCTCATGCAGGCCCGTTTTTTAGTTTTGGGAGCTCTCTAACTCTAGGACAGAGTTCTTCAGCTTGCCTGTCTTTTGTACCCCACCTTTGTTTTTTCTTTCCTTTTTTTTTTCTTGCAGGTGTTTTGAAATGCAAAAAGGACAAAGCCTATGAAGGCGGACAGCTCTGTCCTAAGTGCAACAGCCCAAAGCAGCTGCAGAAAGAAGATATTCAAAACTTAAATGATATTTCCTGTAAGAAACCTACCATTCAGTCCTCACTGAGGCAGAAGAGCAACACTCAGGGTGAGGAAGATGGTGACAATTATGAAATCCCTCTGGAAGAGCTGCAGTCCTCTCCATGGAACATTACTCTGAATATGACTGATGAGCATGGCAATGTAGTCCACCTGAACTGTGAAATCAAAAAGCCAACAGGCTCTACCAAAATTCAGTGGAATCAAATCCAGACTCAGGAGATTGATATAAATGCAACAATTTCACTGGATTTTGAATGTCCAATGAATCGAGAAAACTATGAAAAGCTGTGGAAGCTTATAGCTTATTACAGTGAAGTACCTGTCAAATTAGAGAGGGAACTTATGCTCAGCAAAGAGCCCAAAATAATCTACCAGTACAGGCAAGGCTCAGATTATGATGCTCTTTACTACACAGGTGTAAAAGCTCAAATACTGTCTAAGCCTTCCTGGGTGATGCAACCCCTTATAAATATCCAGTTAAACAGGCAACAGAGTACAGGGAAGAAAGTGGTACTATCTTTTTTTACTGTGTTTTCTCAGACAATTCATACCAAAGATACCAGGCAGCAAAGAAGATGGGTAATGATAGAGCAAAACCAGAGCACAAGGACAGCACAGAGTGTGATGGAAGGGTCAGAGTGTCAGCTGAGCTGCAGTGTGAAAGCCTCTGAGAGCCCCTCCATTCAATGGCTTTTTCCAGATGGGACTAAGCTGCAGGCGCCATTTAATCAGAAAGACAGTAGGTTTTCCATTCTCAGTAGCGGCCAGCTAATAATCAAAGGAGTGAGTTACACTGATGATGGTTTGTACCACTGCATTGCCCAAGTGACAGATGATATGGACATAATGACTTACAGACTTGTAGTGCAGCCTCCAGCTACTCAGGTAGCTGATTCAGATGTAGTGAGAGTTGAAAAAAATGTAGGAGATCCTATAGTTTTGCCATGCAATGCAGTTGCTATCCCAGAGCCACAGTTAAGCTGGATTCTTCCAAACAGCCAGGTATTTAATGTTTTAGCAAACTCTTCAAAAGGATATATGTTGAACAATGGTACTTTGCTTATTCCAAAAAGCCATGTCAGTGATAGTGGCTATTACAGATGTGTGGCTGTCAATCAGCAGGGGTCAGATCAGTTGGTTGTAAGGGTCACAGTAAATAAAATGGTGTCTGACAGGTCGTTTAAGAGGATAAAACTAAAAAAGCGTCCAGGCTCAAAAAGTTTGTCAAAATCAAGAGGGCGAGTCATAGGTGATGGAGAAGGATCAGGGGCAGGAGGGGTGGATGAGTTCCCACGCAAGAAGAACCACCTAAAAGACTGGGAAATACCATTCAAACAGAAAAGTGACCAAGTGTCAGATACTCAAATTAAAAAGGGGAAGAAAGGCAGAAGGAAAATGAAAATCTGGAAAAGTCCTGATAGAACCCAAGACAGCAATGTTGCAGAAGGCCGGAGAGTATTTGAATCTCGAAGGAGAATTAATGTGGCAAGCAAGCAGATTAATCCAGAGCACTGGGCTGACATTTTGGCAAAGGTTCGTGGAAAGAATATTCCTAGAACAACAACAGCCATGACCATTTCTTTAACAACTGCACTGCCATCAGTCATGCAGAAAACTACTGTAGTCCCTTATCCAGTAGCCAGTCCTCCATCTTCAGAGACAGCAATTAATGTGGTGGATTCCTCTGCTGATGCCTCACCTGTGGGTGAAGGTGAACCATCTTCAGTCACTATTTCCCACAACACTGAGGCATTTCCAGTCCAGTCCATATTAATGAGTTCAGAAACTGAACCCTTTTCTGACCACAGGGCTTTACAAACGCCTACAAGTATATATTCTGTAGAAATCACTGAATCAGATCCATATTTGACTCCTGTCTCTGCAGCTGTGCAACCCCAAGGCCAGCAGCATCTTAACTTTAGGGCTGATGATTCGCTGGTAGTCAAAGAAAATATCTATGCTCTCACTGAAGAACCTCTAACCAGACAAATTGAAGCAAACATTCCCAATATTCAGAGCAGTTCATTCACTGAGGAAAACGTAGACAGAACTATATCTTCTACATCAGAGGAAAATTCTGCTTTTGCTGAGCTACCGCTTGATGCTACTGTCCTAGCTGAATCTCAGACTGTGGATCTTCACAGTGTCTTGGACACAAGCGTGAAGTTAAATGAAGCGGAGCCAATGCATGTTGACACCGTAATTTTAACGCCTCAGCTGGATGAGGTCATCCCAACAGATTCCATAGGCACTGCTACTACCATTTCTTCATCCATTTCTCCATTTACAGCAAAGAGCAATGACTTGATACACCAGCACAAAAAAGTATCCACAGATCAGACAAAAATGGCAGACTTAAATACAAGTTTTCCAGCTTTCACACCCATCAAGGTTCAGAGCAAAGAAGAACCTGAGACCAGCAGGAATACAGTGACTCAAAAAAGCATGTCCAGCAGTTACAGAGAGAATTTTCAGGGAGGCGAACACACAAACCTGGCAACTCCAAAACTAGATCCCACATTAATTTTGCATAGTACTGATGCTTCTCATAAAACAGCAGAGGAGATAAAACCTACTTCTTTTACCAGTGAATTGACCACTGTGGCCACAACAACAACTCCCTATAGAAGGACTATGCCTTCAGTTATTACTCAGCATGCTAGAAAAAGGACTTATGGGAGAAAGAGGCTGAGGCTGAACAGAATCTGGCAAAGACCAAAGCCTTTCCCCCATGTTGTTTTAACCACAGAGGCAATGCCCGTTGTTCCAAGGACACCTGAAGTTGAAACTGTGACCAGAACTTCTGCAAATCTTGAAAGTAGTGATCTTAAAAACAATATCAAAATACACACTAAGGAAAAGGAGCATATGGAATTCATTCCTTCATTAGTTACTGATCCAGTTGTCTTAGAGAAAATCACCAGAATCAGAGAGGTGGTCACAACTTCCTTCTTCAGGCCTACTGCTTCTCCATCTGAAGAAAAACATGTGACACTCTCTTCTGTTCCTGAAACCTTGGCACTTCCAGTGACTGCACCTGTCACGATTTTATCATCATATGTTGTACATGACACAGTTCCTACGAGAGAGTCAAGTGCACCTCTGAAACCAGAGCAAAGTGAAGTGCCAACATACCACTCATTAGACAATATATCGGAGGAGAAGGGCGTTAAAGCAGATTCTAAAACTATGGATAGAAATTCAGAACAGCCAAGCACAACAACTTTTCCTAAGTATATGAACAGCTTGATACTATCTACAAAACAAGCATCTCAAGAAATCCTATTAGACTCAAAAGTTGCAGTTAATGAAACAACCTCAGGAACATTCCAGCTGATATACCCCACTATGACTGACTTAAGCATTCCTTTTGGCACAGATGAAGTTTTTCAGGACCTCTCAGTTTCAAAGGAGCCATGGAAGCCCACAGTATCCTTAGAAACACCAGCAATAACTGAGTCACCTCAGCAACTAGAGGTTATTACTTTGCCCTCCTCCTTCAGCACGACAGAAACTCAGACTTTTCCACTTAAAGAAACAAAGAAATCTGATGCTTCCCGGACTGGGACAAAGCCATTTTCTTTGGATAAAAAGGAAGTTATGTCACATTTATTTCATCATGATCCCATTTTGCAGACAACTGAAAAGCCTCAGACTACATCCACTGCCTTTATTCCATTTATAAAACTTACCATTATTCCCTCTTCCATTTCAAGCACTTCAAGACATTCTCTTCATTCCACAACTGAGGAAAGTAATAACTTCAATCAAGAAGCAAAACAAGTTGAAGCAGATAGTGATAAAATGGTGGTGAGCTCAGGATGGAATGTACACCCTACTCCTTCCCCTAGCCAAAACAGGATTAGCGTACAGTTAAAAGAGGAGCAATTCAAAGAGTTGTATAGTAGCAAGTCAAACAACAGCTTACTGCTAAATCCAGACCTTCCCCATCCACCTGCTGGAATGATACCAAGCCTAAAACAAAGAGTGCCTGTTGTGCCTCCAAAGCATGTTCCAATAAGAGGTACAGTGAAACCTCCATATGTTGTAACACAAGGTTCATTTCGCTATTTTATAACACATCAGCCTCTTCACTACACAAATAAACCAGAGATAACAGCATATGCAGCACATACCATCCAGGATAAAAAATCTTTGGCCTCTCAGAGGGAAACAACTACCCCAACAGAAGCCTCTCCATTTCACAAAACAAATCCATTCACAGCAAGCAAGTTTGGTAATCCAGGTCAGAACAGATACATTATTAATTCAAAATTTTTTGGGAGTAACTATGTTCCGGATAACAGAGGCACAGCAGGGAAACTACCAAGTCAAGGGATCCCTTATTATCCCAGTTCCAGAATGTCACTCCTTTCCAACAGAACAATCATATTCCCTCACTTAAGTATGCATCCTAAACCAGTAGTCCCTAGTCAACTAGTTCCAAAAGACACAAATGATAAGGTTGCCCAGGTCTCGCCTACTAGGATTACAGCGCAGAAATCTG
The DNA here is from genome assembly GCF_034315485.1 of Pezoporus occidentalis. NCBI lineage: Eukaryota > Metazoa > Chordata > Aves > Psittaciformes > Psittacidae > Pezoporus > Pezoporus occidentalis. The sequence continues at coordinate 5,079,870 of NW_026915158.1, read as the reverse complement.
CAGCTCTTCCCCTGCCTCCAGTGCTGCATGCCACAACCACTACATCACCACCACCAGCGATTTTGAAGATTACACCTCCAGGCTATCTTTCTCAGCACACAAAACCACAGACATATACAACAGTTCATCCTTTTAAAAATGTCCATCGTCATCAAAAAGTTCCATCTATGCCTTATGTGGGAGGCATAATGCCTCACAATTCATCTGGAATTCAGTCTTCCACTAACTTCAGGATACACGGAGAAAGACCTAAGATTAGCACAAAAGGGTCTCAGAGCATATCCATCCTTGCTGAAACAGATGTTTTTATCCCTTGTGATGCACTAGGGGAACCCAAGCCTTTTATTACTTGGACAAAAGTCTCTACAGGTAAGACAGAGAAGATTGTGTTCTTCCACGTTTTTTAAAAGGTACAAGTACTTGGCTTGTTGCATAGACATGCGGCATGACTGCAGGAATAGTCCAAAACACTGAAGAATAATTTCTGTCTTTTAATCATTATAGATAAAAATTTGCAAGTAATCATTACAGCTAAAAATAACCTTGCAGTATTTCTTGTAGTTAAAGAAAACCTCTAGCATTTTATAAGTTTATTTTTTGAAGAGGGGATATCAGCCAGCTCTGTTCATAGTTAGAATTTATGATGACACTAGTGAGTGTGAGCTTGTTAACATTGCTGCCTTAGATATTGATGTGTGTGTCATCTCCATAAGCAAAAGGAAAACATAAATTATGTAAACATTTAAGAGGAATCCTAAAGCATAAAGCCCTTAAAAAGTCCCACACTGTACATGCTTGGAAGCTAGTATGGTTCTGCAATGGAAACAAAGACTAATTTGAGCTATGGAGTGTGACAGAAGATGTCATGTGATCCAACTGGAGTTGTAATTGGTGTTAAGCAAATCTAAAATATAAGACTTTTTCAATGCAACAATGTCTGTCTTAAAACCATTGTCTTTCCATTTCTTTCTTTCCTCTCACCTTCCTAGGAGCTCTAATGACAACCAACACCAGGTTACAAAGGTTTGAAGTCTGGAAAAATGGTACTCTTCTTATCCGAAATGTTCAGCTTCAGGATCATGGACAGTATTTGTGCACAGCTCAGAACCTGCATGGCATAGATAAAATGATCATTGTGCTCACAGTTGTAGCTCAGCAACCCAAAATTTTACTTTCCCGCTATCGAGATGTCACGGTCTATTTTGGAGAGACCATAGCAATGGAATGTCAGGCTAGTGGGACTCCAAGCCCACATATTTCGTGGATTTTCCCAGACAGGAAGATTTTGCAGACAGTCGCCACAACAGAAAGCAGGATAATGCTTCATGAAAATCGAACTTTGTCTATCAAGCAAGCAACTTTTTCAGACCGAGGAGTTTACAAATGCATAGCAAGCAATGCTGCAGGAGCTGACAGCATTGCAGTGAGGCTACACATTGCAGCTTTACCCCCCATCATCCAGCAGGATAAGCAAGAGAACATTTCCTTGCCTCTTGGTAGCAGTATTAACATCCATTGCACTGCCAAAGCAGCACCTTCTCCCAGCATTCGCTGGGTGGTCTTTGATGGCACACAGATCCGACCTTCTCAGTTTGTCAATGGGAATTTATTTGTTTTTCCCAATGGAACTCTTTATATTCGTAATGTCTCCCCCAAGGACAGTGGGACCTACGAGTGCATTGCTGCTAACATGGTGGGAGCTGCCAGGAGAATAATACAACTCCATGTGAAGAAGCATGCATCTAACGCTAAGATCACTGGGACCTCTCCTCAGAGAACAGATGTAACCTATGGGAGCATCCTGCGTTTGGACTGTAGTGCTTCTGGTGACCCCTGGCCTCGGATATTATGGAGGTTGCCTTCCAAAAGGATGATTGATTCCCTACACAGGTAAATTACTATTTGAGGTGTTGCAGCTAAATTACATTTTAGATTAACTTAGAGAAAAGACCATTCATATCTGTACAAGTTTCATTTGTGACTTTTGAATGAGGCCTCCCATCCTTAAGGAAGAATTTGAAATTACATCAAAAGATAGCTAAGTCATAACTTTTAGCATAATTTTGTTGAAAATAATAGTAGTCTTGAAAAGTCAGCTTCAGATGTTAAATATAGCTGCCACTATTTGTCTTTTACAGCCACTTGTAAATGTAGCAAAAAATCCAATGGAAAAAGTTAAGATGCATAGCTTGTGTACTGCTTGTTCCCATGTGCTTAGACTTCATAGAGTTGCATAGGTGTCTGCTTTTCTCAAGGAGAAATGCGATCACTGATTTTTATTTATCTATTGTACAAATCATTATACACAGTACACATAGGAGAAGGAAATCATATTATATATATTTAAGTAAGCATGATCATTTTAACATTGTTTTATAAACAGACATTTCCTTGCAGTAAGGTCTGTGCAAACCCAGCTGCATATAAATGCCTAAAACGGTATCTTCTCCAATGTCTGTAATGTCAACTAAAATATCACTTCTCCAAACCTACAGTAACTCTCCTAAGACTTTGCTGAAAACACAGTTTCTGCTCTACAAATTACTCATTGCTCACTCTTTGAGCACTATATACAGATGAGAAATGTACTGAAATTAAAATGCATAATTGGCAACAACTTAATTGCTGAATGTAATCATAATTTCTTTCATATTGACAAAAAAATTATATAGGTAGCCTGTAGATAGCACCGAATCCAGAATTTATTTTATGCCTCATAGTGATAGCAGGAAAATACTGGGGGGGGGGGGGGGGGGTGGTGTGTTTGTTTTGTTGTTTTTTTTCCCCTCATGATCTTTATTTGGGCAGTTTTTCAAATTTGAATGTTACAGAGCACTGTACATGCAGTCAGAATAATTAAAAATACCATCATTTGGTATTTCATGGTTGTTTAATCATCAAAAACACTGTTAAGGCCATTGCATCGAAGCAAATTGCTTGGTTACAAGTGAGTAGTATTATTTTTATTTTCCATTTGCTTTTTGGTGGTGGAATATCTTGGATATTTCAGATCATCTAATTATCTAATAATAGCAATGCCCTTCCCCTTTTTTCAGTATTGTTGAATTGTTGCATTTTTTTCCCCAGATTTTGTTCAATAATTAATGCCTAAAATGTGATTTTGCAGCTCATGTTCTGCTTTTTTGTTTCCTTACAGTACCTTGGAGACTAGAATCAAAGTATTCAGCAATGGGACTTTGGTTGTCCATTCAGTTACAGATAAAGATGCGGGAGACTATTTGTGTGTGGCCCGCAATAAAATAGGAGATGACTATGTGGTCCTCAAAGTGAACGTGATGATGAAACCAGCAAAAATAGAACACAAGAATGAGAATAACCACAAGGTCAAGTACGGAGGTGATCTGAAAGTTGACTGTGTAGCCACAGGTCTGCCAAATCCAGAGATCTCCTGGGGTCTCCCAGATGGCAGCATGATCAATACCTTCATGCAGTCAGATGACAGTGGCAGCCGGACAAAGCGATATGTGGTGTTCAATAATGGAACCCTGTATTTCAATGACGTTGGACTGAGAGAGGAAGGTGACTACACCTGCTATGCTGAGAACCAGATTGGGAAGGATGAGATGAAAGTGCGAGTCAAGGTAGTGGCCGAGCCTGCAACCATCAGGAACAAAACATATGTTGTTATTAATGTACCCTATGGTGATGTTGTCACAGTAGCATGTGAAGCCAAAGGAGAGCCCACTCCCAAAGTGACCTGGCTCTCCCCAACCAACCGCCCCATTCCTGCCTTATCTGAAAAATACCAGATATATAGGGATGGCACCCTCCTCATCCAAAAAGCTCAAAGATCTGACAGTGGTAACTATACTTGCGTGGTGCGGAACAGCGCTGGAGAAGATCGGAAAATCATCTGGATCCAGGTTAATGTTCAGCCTCCCAGAATCAATGGTCATGTCAGTGCAATAACATCTGTGAGGGAGACAGCCATCAGGGACAGCCGGAAACTTATTGACTGCAAAGCTGAAGGTGTACCTGCTCCACGGGTCTTATGGGCTTTTCCAGAAGGAGTAATCCTGCCAGCTCCCTACTACGGGAACAGGATCACTGTGCATCGCAATGGTACACTGGACATCAGAGGGGTGAGGCAGACAGATGCAGTGCAGCTCATATGCATTGGAAGGAATGAAGGAGGGGAAGCAAGACTGATTGTGCAGCTCCTCATCACTGACCATTTGGAGAAACCCTCCTTCAGAGACCCTGTGAATGAAAGGATCACTGCAATTGCTGGACACAGCATCAATCTGAACTGTTCAGTTCAGGGGAACCCCAAGCCCAGCACAAGCTGGATCCTTCCCAATGGCACGGAAGTGCTGAGTGGCAGCCGTCTGCACAGATTTTACCATAAGAGGGATGGGATCTTACACATCAGCAGCCTCTCCTCTGGGGATGCTGGAACTTACCGCTGTACAGCCAGAAACCCAGGGGGTTATGTGGAACGAGTAGTCTTCCTGAAGGTGGGACTCAGGCCAGAAATCATCAATCAGTACAACAACCTTGTGAGCATCATCAATGGAGAAACCCTGCAGCTCCATTGTGTCACCCAGCCAAATCAGCGGGCGCAGATCTCCTGGACTCTGCCCAATGGGATGGTTCTGGATGCCCCCCAAGCTGTGGGTCGCTTTTCCCTGCTTGAGAATGGCTCACTGACAGTGCGCGAGGCTTCTGTATTTGACAGGGGCACTTACCTGTGCAAGGTGTCCACAGAGTATGGCACTTCTGTTATGAATGTGCCTGTCATTGTGATAGCCTATCCTCCCCGGATCACCAGTGAGCCAGCACCTGTCATTTATGCCAGGCCTGGAAATTCAGTAAAACTGAACTGCATGGCCATTGGGATTCCTAAAGCAGAAATAACATGGGAGCTTCCAGACAAATCACATCTGACTACAGGAGCTCAATCCCGTCTGTATGGAAACAAATTCCTCCACCCTCAGGGGTCATTAGTCATCCAGCAGTCTACTCAAAGGGATGGCGGCTTCTATAAATGCACTGCTAAAAATATATTAGGCAGTGATTCGAAAACAACCTACATACACATATTCTAACAGTAAAACAAATTCCTCTGGCTGGATACTAGCGTTCAAGTCACTGCCAAGCAAGTGCAACAAGGAAAGTACTGCTTGCAACAAAGCCAGGAAGGCTGAGGGCAGGAAAACCAGAAATTTTTGTGGAAAGTGCATTGCTTTTGTACTCAATGTGGTAGTAAGTCCCTGCAATAAAAGGAGGCAGTAGACATACTGAAACTGAGGTGACTAATACATCAGAAAAGGTCTTTAAATTGTTAAGACAGAGAAGTGTGGTTTTTTTCATGTTATCCGATAGGATCTGAGACCTACTCTATTCTTGTCAGTAGTCCAAAGCTATTTCTTTTTCTAACAAGCACCTTAAAAGTACCAAAGAAGTATTAACTGTTAATAAATGAGCTGCAGTGATAGCAGTGCTTTAGTAAAATATAATTTTCTTTATACTCTGCAGTGCTTTTATATAATCTAGCCTTATAGAATATGATTACTAACCTTTCTGTTCATTCTTCTATCAGCTCTTCAAAATCAAAGACTAAGCAAATAAGAGTGATCTACTTTAATAAAAATAAATGCAGACGTTAGTTACATATGAACAAACCCTGTCCAGCTACTAAGGATGCTACAATCAAATCATTCATTATATATTTTATATATATATTTTTAAATCGGACTATGAGACTAGAAAGAGTAACAATGAACTTGGTCTCATTTTATAAATTATTGGTCTTTACAAGACTCTGATGCATTACAGTGTTTTATAATATTAAGGTCAATATACTGTACATTTTATAATTAAAAATGTTTTCCAAAAAAGGTGTTCACTGTGGTTTTCATTTTGTTCTGAGAAAATAGGGAACACCAAACAGTAAGAGTATGAAGTTCAGTCAAAAAACAGAAGTCACGCAGTGTTATACATACTCTTTTTTTCTATATGTGACTTCCTAATAAAAAACTTAACACTCATGTTATGCATATTTCAGGATATATTTACAATTTCAATACTTTTTCTTTAATAAAGGATGGTTTATTTGATAGTATACATAATTTTAAGAAGATTTATCAGTTATGCATAGAAATAATTGCTACAAGATGCTGAATATGCTGTGTTTAACAAACTACTCCAATTGGAATTTTGCAAATGTTAACTCAACCTTAAAACATATGGGTTCAGAAGATATTACCAATTCTTAAAGTTCTGATTGTTTGTAAAACTTATTCTCATGTTTTAGAATATAACTACAATAAAAGCTTTATTTTCTCTATTGATCAAAACATGGCAGAAAGTAATGTAAAGTGTTCTAATATATACATTTGTTAAAAACAGTTACAAAGATTTTCTCAGCCCACAAATCTGCCCACTGTAGGAAAGTTGTAAGCTGTTGCAAAATTCATATTTATCATCATAATAAACAGAACTGAAATACTACAGGTAAAAAGTATTCGATTCGAACAAGAATGTTGAACGGCAAGGACATTGCTGAAGATACAAGGGGCAAAATTTATGTTACAGGGTATTTCATAAAACTTATTTTATAAAAAGTCAGTAAAGGCTAAACTGATGTTCGTACACAAGCATTTATTAAAGTTATGTTCCTGTCCTAATTAAATAACAAATATGTCTTAGTTTCTCTTTTATGGTTTAAATCCTTGGTCCCTGAATCAGAAAATCAGTGCTCAAGATGAAGCATGTGCCTAAATATCTGGCAGGGATGCAGTTGGTTATGAGAATAGTTAATGAAGAAGGACCAAGTAGTCAAGATTTTAACTGAATTGCTCACGCAGTCTTTCCTAATCTGTCTATTTTCCTTGAACATGTCATAGATTAGATATGTCTTTAGTTCCTTTAATTAATTTTAGCACTTTTTTATTTTATAGTGTTTCCTGGAAAATGCTAATAATTTTTTTTAATAATAATATGTCTTTTAAAAGGGTCTGAAGCCAGCATTATATCATTGGAGTAAGAGTCAAGCACCTTTATAAATTTGTCTGTCCAGTCTTCAACTAACACGTGAATTTAGATTTATTCTTGGATACTGAATTCTTTATATTTCCATTAAGCAGAATTAATGTGTTAAGGGAAGAAACTAGAATCCAAAAATGAGGCATGTTGGGATCAAACGAATCATCTGATCATGGTTTATTCATCAGCCCAACGTTTCCACTGCTGCCAGTGGAAACTTGCAAATTTTCTCAAAGTTGGAATTATCCTTTTTTATGTGTTATCATTTCTGTGATGTTTGCCTTTACCCCTTTCATGAAAGCATACTCCCAACGAGAGGCCTATTAATTATAATTTTCTTCTAAAATAAATATAACTGCAGCTTAACAAATATTATATGGACACTTTTTATACTAAAGCAGTGTTTGACCATATGTTCTGTCTGTCATATTCTTTCTTTGCTGAGATACCATTTGTTCAGGGTATTAATCTTGAGTTCCTTTTGTAGAAATAAAATCATTCACAAGGGAACCAAGTCTGTTCCAGGACTTCTATTCTTGGATCTAAATTCTGGATCTTCTATTTTGAATCTACATGTCACTCCATCTGGCTAGCCATCCATCAGACGAAAGCAGTTGTAGGACATTGAATTTAATTCATAACTTCTTCCTTTATTTCCGTGTAATTATCTGCAAGCTGTGTTGAATAAATCAATGACAAATTCACATTCCTTCAAGAACTTCATTAATTTTCATTTTTTTTCAGAAGTCTTCATTTGTTTTTCAAGCCATGCATTCAAAGAGAAGGGACCTTGTTCCTATTCTGATTTTGAAAAGTGCTAGGAACTTAAGTGCTTGGTCTTGGTTTGAGAAAGTTTCGTAATTTTCACTTGATCAATCAAAGCAGGTTCTGGGTAGTTTCCATGGAAAGGAAAACTTGCCATTCCTTGCTTTTTGCTTTGACAAGGGAGAAAAAAGGTTTGTTTGACATCTTTCTTGGAGGAGAAATACAAGGTGTCATTACAACTTCATAGATTGCAAATGACTGGAGTTACACATACTTTTTTTCCTTTGGCCTTCACAAAAAGAGGTTCACATATCCCTAATATAACTAAAAACTAATAATAAAAATGGCAGTAGGCCAGAACAGCAAAAAACATGGGAATTAAACAGACTATTCGTGACATCAAGATCTGATAACATTCCTAAAATACTAGCCAGTTCACTTACACATTTTAGTAATTATCCTCAAAGGCTCATGAAGGCAAATTGAGGTACAAGAAGACTGAAAAAAAATGCTAAATGCTAAATGTTGAGGAAACATAAAACAGCCAAACCCTGGTATCAAGAGAGCTATTTTGTTTAATTTATTACTAAACTATCAATCTAAGAGCATCTATAGAATAACACAGTGCTAAGAAACAGCTGCTCTGGAAGTTTCCACCACAGCGAATCATACAATAGCAAACTAGTTACCTTCTCATGAAAATAATTAATCCAGAGTATGGGAAGAGACAATCGGTATGGCACATCTTTAACAGACTTTTATATGTAGTCATATGGGATGTCTCATGTCCAAATTAAACACAATTTATCTGTTGTAAAGTGCAAGAATAGATGTTTTCAAAAGATTTAAAGAGGAGTCAGGAGTAGCTGGTTGTCAGCTAGGAGTACCTGTCAACTGAATCCACCTTAGGTCTGGTTATCTTTTCACATTTTCAATAATGCTATCAGGTATAGAGAAGACACTGAAAATATGTGAATATTATGATCCTGAAAGAGATTAAAGCACATAAGACTAAATTGCAATTCAGAGTGATCTTTCTATATTGGTGAAATGATTAAAAATAAATATATTCAGTAAAAATATGCAAGAACTGTATTCAAAAGGAGGAAACAATGTGCATACAGCAATAAATTAGTGAAGGAGTAGGAGTTGTACAAGTAAACATGATTGCATTTCAAACAAAACATAGCCACTTTGACATCTCTTCATGAGGGCTGTGTGAAGCAACATAATAGAGATAGTGGAGATAATTACTGTCTTTTCAGCCAGGCCCAAGAAAGTGTTTTAGGAAAGAAAACCTGTAAGTTGAAATTAGATTACTTTGTTCTGCCAAAGGAAAAAAAAAAAAAAAGACCAAATACGACATATAAAATGTAGTCAAATGTGTAGGAAGTCCTTATAGAGACAGTGGTCAGTGATTTTCAGCTTCACTGAGGTGAGTATGCGAAATAATAGTGTTAACTTATGGCAAGATGTAGGCCAGATCATAGACTCATAGAATTATAGAGTGGTCCGGGTTGGAAGTGACCTTAGAGATCATCTAGTTCCAACCCCCTGTCCTTGGTTCAGCAGTGATACTTTTATTTTGTAATACTTTTATAGCCCGCCAACTAGATGTCTTCAGATCACCAGTGACTGGCCCTGACTTCCCTCCGACCATCATCCCGACAGAGAATGAATTTTGATAGAACCAGACAAGTTCCGCAGTAAAGGAACAATCAGCATCATCAGGCAACAATCTAAACTGCACATAGCCTCTCCTGCCCCAAAAGACTGTTACAAGAGATGGAACCTGACATCATGGACCAAATGGACTCAGCAGCTTTATAGGGATTGGTCCATGCACTAAGGAATGATATCTCTCTCTCTGTCTGTGTGTGTGCGTATGGAAAACTCCATAAAAGAGTCTGCTGGAATAAACACCTGAAGAAAAGTACAAAGATTAGTGTTTATAGAGCCATTGTACTGTCTACTCTTTTATATGGGTCTGAATCATGGGTTGTCGACTGTCATCACCTGTGACTCCTCGAACACTTTCATCAGCGCTGCCTCCATACAATTCTAAACAATCATTGGACTGACTCTGTGTTAAATGTTACTGTCCTTGAACAGGCAGGGGTCACCAGTATTGAGGCCATATTGCTGAAATCGCAGCTGCGCTGGCAGGGCACGTCTCTAGGATGAAGGATCACCGCCCCCCTAAGTTTACGGTGAACTTGCCACCAGTTGCCGCAAGAGAAGTGCCCCAAAGAAGAGATATAAGGACTTCCTGAAACAATACCTTAGCCTTGGCCATATTGACTACCATCAGTGGTCCACCTTGGCCTCCACTCGGGAGACTTGGAGACACACCATACAAAATGCCATTGTCTCCTTTGAGAACTCATGCAGAACTAGTCTTGAGGAGAAAAGACAATGTAGAAAGAATCGTGCCCCCTCCTATACCACCCAAGGAGACCTTTCATTGTGCTTTTTGCAACCGGATTTGCCGATCTCACATTGGCCTTTTTAGTCTCAACACACTTGTAGTAAGCATGGGTAAAGCCCTTCCCAAGTCTTCATTTGTGAAGTCAAGCCATGGGATGTATATATATACACATATATGTAAGAGTGATGGTATATTGAAAATGTGGGATTTGAGCATGAGGTGAATGGTATGGAATAAGGGGTGAATACTTTCCTGGGTTCAGCAATAGCAGTCATTTTTTCTCCTTCTTAGTAGCTGGTGCAGCACTGTGTTTTTGACTTTCGGCCTGGGAACAGCACTGATTACATCGATGTTTTTAGTTACTGCTCAAATGTTTAGTCTGACCACGGACTTTCTGTGTCTCATGCTCTTCCAGAGAGGAGGGGAAGTCAGGAGGAAGGAGAGACAGGACACCTGACCCAAACTAACCAAAGAGGTATTCCATACCACAGCATGTCATCCCCAGGATGTAAACTGGAGTTACCAGGAAGGGCTAGTTCACTACTCAGTTGGGCTGTTTATCGATGAGTGGTATTGTATTCTCTTCCCTTGCTGTTTCCCTTATCATTATTATGATTGGTGGTAGCAGTAGTGGTTTGTGTTCTACCTTAGTCACTAAACTGTTCTTATCTCAACCCATGGGAGTTACATTCTTTTGATTCTCCTCCCTGTCCCTCTGGGAGCTGCGGGGGGGGAGGGCGGTGAAGAAAGTTGGGGAGTGAGCGAGAGGGGTGCATGGCTGACTTATAGCCTGGTTAAACCATGACACCCCCCTAGCATGGGCAGGGACACCTTCCACTAGACCAGGTTGCTCAGGAGCCCCATCCAGTCTGGTCTTGAACACTTCCAGGGATGGGACTTCTATCTCTGGTACTAAGAAAACTTTTTAAGTGTAAGAACAGTTGTAGTATTATTCTTGAGAACATTTTGTAATTCTTGTCTTTGGAGACAGTTAAAAACAGTTTAGTCTGGTAACTGTCGCAGGTAGTCAAGATCCTTGTCCAGGAAAATGAGAACTCTTGTGAGTTCCTTCAACATCTATGTTAATATCTTTCCTGAATTTTCCTAGGCTAGGGTAGATACTAATTCTACACACCAGTAAAAGAAAGATTTGTTTGTTAATCTTAGTCTATGCTCATGATTTTTATCTATGTAATCTTCATTATAATCTATGAGGAATTCTTAACTGTTTAGTACATGACAAATAGGGGCACATGATAAACATGTCCACTGTCACCACATCTTTATGGTAGAAATCTCATTCAGGGATTTCTAGAAGCGTCTATGCCACGTGACATGGGTAAGTAGTGGACTTGCCAGTCCTGTGTTAATGGTTGGACTTGATGATCTCAAAGCTCTTTTCCAACCTAGTTCATTCTCTGTCTGTATCATTCAGAGAGTTTAGTCTGCAAAGATATCTGACACCATACCATTCAGAGTTCCATAGAGCAGAAATAAAGAACTGCAAGGGCTTTAGGCATTTATTTTACCCAACTTGGGTATTATTTACCTATATGTTTTCAGATGAGCATTCAACATCTTTGAGTGTAGCCAGCTAACATGAAAATATCCTAAGACCTGTGCAAACATATGTATAGCTTGTACTTTTATTCCCTTTTCCTGCTGGTTCAGACCAGTAACGCCAGCAGTGATCAGTTAATTAGAATAAACAGTAGTAACTTGGGTAAATATCTGGGTTAGAATCTCACATGCCTTGAATTGTTTGAGCCTGGCTGAAAAGTCACATGAAGTATTCACCCATTCTGTGAGCATCCTCACCTCTTTCTTTGGAATTGAGTTTTGTGGGCAATATAATAGTGAGGGAATGAGAGTGCAATCAATAGAGAGACAGTGTGACAGTAATTGAGCCCGTTCCTATTTTTCAACAGTCTCTTGCACATGTGAGTTACTGACCCTCTGCTTACTCTTTCTTTTGAGTAAGTAAACTTTTCGTTGCCTGGGAGGTAAACCTTTCATATTTCTTTCCTTCCTATAGGCAAGACCTCTGATACTCTGCATATAGTGAGAATTATGCATCTGACACCTGGGGTAATGCAACAGGGAAGATGCTATGACATTGGACTGCAGCTGTGTACCACCTACTAAGCACTTTTTTGAACATGGGACCTCCATAAAGGGAAATCTATGTTGGCACCAGTACTGCAGTATGGCTTCTTCCTTACTGCGTGATCCCATTCATCAAGCACATCTGGCCATAATATCAAAGAATTCACAGACTGGCCATGTCTGATGTGCCAGATCAGTGAGTCCAAAAGAGGCATAAATACATGATGTCTTCCAGCTGCTGGGGACTAGAGATGGCAGCCAGCAGTGTGAGTCGTGACAGGTGTGGGGGTGGAATGACATGAGATCCATAGTCAGGTTATAAAATTAAAAGAATAAGTGGTTCTGTCACACCTAGTTACCTCCTGTGGTGCTCTGTAGTACTCAATGCACACCTGACATCATACACATGTTCCATAAGCCATGAATTAATAACACATGCATGGGCTTCACAGTTACCTTTACTCCCAGTGTTAGTTACAAAAAGATTAAGGCTCTGACTCAAAATTAGATTTTTTCCCGTGTTTCTACCACAAATGGTCAATGGGCTAAGATGCTATACTCGCCTACTAAGAAAAGCTTTTATGACCTTTATTCTCTGGAATGTTACAATAACATACCAAATGAACAACATTTTCATATTTACTAACCTGGGGAAAAAGGACTGGAACCAAGGATGACAAAAGCATCAGCTCCTGTAGAGCTAGCAAGTAAAACATCCTGCTGAAATCAATAGAAAAGTACTTGGACTCCAAATTGATCCCTTACAGCAGGTTTTTGGTTAATTTGGGCTTCCCCTCAGCCAGTTCAACCAACCCATTAATTTGCTAAAAAACTGGTTGTGATGGATGTGTGGGAGGTGAAGTGTATAGTTTTCTTCCTGGTTAGTGTGCTGAACTGGCTCGTACAGGCAACTAGTGAAAAGCCCACAGGTGAGAAAACAAATATACAGTGGTCTGGAATGAAATGAAGGCAAGTAGGAGTACCTCTTCCAACAGCAGTAAACTATTAAGCTTGCCCTGACATTTCATCTGACTTTACCCTGTAACTGTGATAAATAATCTCTTAGATTATAATGAGATTTTTGTATTACACCTAAACTGTTTGATATACATTCTTTTGTATGGTATTGTGAATGCTTTCCTGAAGCATATGAAGTGTACATTTATAACCCTATGTAGTGATGCTGACCTGAAGACCACTGTAGATGGAGTGTCCCACATTACAGCTAAGCTAACCTGAGCAGATAGAGGCCTGTGCAGTGCCACACTGCATGTATAGCATGACCTTCAGACCTACCTTGTGCTGCTCACATCCCCCAGCTGTAGAATAAACTTGTCCGGTAATTGTAACAGAGGAGTTTGCAGGCAGCTCCCACTCTGTACTGGTGATTACACCACCTGCCTGGCTTGCAGCGCAGCAACAAGTTCACATGTTTGACAGTAGAAATGATGAATAGAGTTGTCTTATTTTAAAATATAGCTCAAATGAACAAACTGGGGTAACCCTACTATGGATGGGCTCTGCACAGTGTTCTGCATCCTGATTAGAGTCCCATTTGGTACTGCACAACTCAGGGTTTCCAGCACCTGAAGGGAAGAAAGGTTATCTATACAACCCTCTCTTTCTTTTTAGTGCTAGCTCTTATAAATGCCATTTCAAGACAGGCTTTACAGAGTGCCTTTCTTACTGGGGTCATAACGAATCAGTACCTCCCGGTGCAAAGCACAGTGTATTTATTCCTCTTGATAACATGAAAACTGCACGGTCTCATAATCATTCTAGTGAAGAATTGTTATCTTTATAAAAGGCAGAGTTGGTAAGGAAGAGAATACTTGGGCAAATTCTCTTTTACTATAGTTTTCACTGTTTTTCACAAACTGTGACTGAATTGCACATTCTCTAAAGGAGGGCTCTTTGAACTGAATTTGTAGCAGCATTCTAAGGCCAGAGGAATTTACACAGATCTTTCCCTGTATTCTGGATGACTTGAAGACTTTCCCTCAAACAGACCATATCCCAGCATTTCTCATAACCTTGGACAACAAAAGAAACATTAATTTATACACTACTCACCTCAGCACATTGAACACACAATTATGCTTAATATCGGCCACTAAGCTAACAATTACAAGAAAAGCAAGTGTCTCAAGAAAATTCATTTTCCGCTCATGAAAGAACATTTTGCATAGCCTGGGAAGCACTGTAAGGCTTACAACTTACAACTTACACTTACAACAAAGGTCTGCTTGGACCCTGAACATACTTGGCTGTATGTCATGCTGTTCCATTGATCATAGTGTTTTGACTCATATAAATTATTTCCTTCTCTGATGAGAGAAATCCATGTAAAAGGTTAAATGGAGAGGAGACAAGAATAAAGTCTCTGCATACATGACCCCACAGCATCAAATTTATCTACAGTAAAAGGCCTGGGGGACTGAATTTTGAGTTTTCTTCACTGTGACCTTTTTTGGTATTTCAGACTTAATTTTGAGTGTATTTGGGTTATGTGGTGTCAAGCCTTTAAAACAAAATATATCCTGTTACAGTTTCCTCTTACAACCTTCAGTTCCATTCTTAAGCTGCTGGACATATTTCAGAGTTTTAAACTTATCCAGTTCAACTTTTAGAAAAGAACTATTATTAGAATAAAAATAATACTGGTGATTCATGCAACATATCAGTGATTCTGGGGGAGATTCCCAGTTCATAAAAACCAGAACAAATAAGAAACAGGCTCTTTTTGCATAATCACACAGAGCAAATGCTGAAAGGCGTAATATCTAATAGTTAAGGAGATCAGAAGACCTTTTTGTTTTTTCCTTACTGATTAATGTCTCATAAAACAGGGCAACACATGCATATGTAGCATAAAAAATATAGGAAGGAAAACTCCTTGATTATGAAGACTTACTCAGGAAAGATTGGCTTGAGACCTTCTTCATTAGAAGTTTCTTCCTGCTAGCCCATTGGCCAAATTCAGTTGCTGAAGACCAGAATTGTGCTTCCTGACATTGTATGGGTTTTCACCAAACTGAGGAAAACAAAAATTAGCAGTAATTAGAGATGTCAGGCCACATGCCCTGAGATCAAAATGTAGCTCAGAGTAATTTCTTGTACTGAGTCACGTGGACAATGTCCTAGCTTTGCCACCCTTGCTATGACCTTCTTGTAAAATTCAATTGAAGTTGACAAACCTTCATATGCAGCAAGATATTACTAAATACAGGCTGAAACATGAAAATCTGATCCTGAATATGGGCTAACAAAATGGCTGAGGTCTGTCTCCAATTCAGCAAGATCCAAATGGATTGTGCCATCCCCATTGTTACATCTGTCCTGTAAAAATAAAAAAGGAATGTGAGAAGCTGTTGTTTATGGCCAGTTTCTAATAGCCTGGGTTGTAATGGTTTAAAAAGTAATCCTACAACATGCTATGCACTATGGCTGGCTATATCATAATCTGCTTTCAGTGTTCACCCAAACTTAATACGTAGATCAAAATATCAAGATTAAACCACTATAGCAAGTTAGTTATAAATTAAGGGTAACATTCTGCACTTGCATCTGTTTTCACCAAAAATGCAGATCCTGGCTTGTGTACATGTATTTATGACTCTCTTTCTTTCTTTAGACAGATATGTGTGTATGTGTCTATGCTCGTGTGTATATTTTATGTGAGTTTTTGTGGGTTTATATACATATTCTTTTTGCATATACATATATATATAGATGTGCACACATTCATTTTTATGTACACTCTGCCCTTTCTTTAGGGATACATGAGGAAGGCCAATAGTAAAGATACACTGAACAAATTAAAGTTTATCCAAACTTATTTGGCCTGATAACAAAAAACTTGTCCTTTTCCTTGACTGCAAAGCATGAAGTACAGTACAGTCCTGCAGAATGAAATCTCAGATTTGAGGAAGACAAGCCAGTGCTCCAACATGTTGGAATGCCACACTTGCTTTATGTTAGTTGAGAGACTGTTTTTCATTATTTTGGAAGTACCTAGATATTCCACGTCACTCGGTTTCAGTTACTGCTTTTCCTGGCAAAGGAGTATCTTCCAGCACATCCTTGAATAGTCTCTCTTTATTCCTCTTAGCCAGCATGAGACGCTTTGGAAATTGATGACCCAGCTGCAGAAGCTACAGTGAAACAGCAAATTTTCAAACGCTTTGATCATCTCAGGAAAACTCTCAGCTCTGAAAGTCTTTTATATTCTGCCAGCTTGATCCAGAGAAGACACTAACAGTAGCTGGCAATGCATAGCACCTGCTAATGAATGAACGAGATTTACAGTCTACATAAATGAATGGGATTTGCAATCTACATAAAGAAAATAGATTTTAAAAAATACTTCATTATTTTCCTTGGCTTAATTATAATACAAATGACTTGGGGAGGGACACACTGTACATTTGAAAATACATATTTTAAAAGCGTGTTGATGAAAGTTGTAATTGATTGTTTTCTTGGTTTTGCTCATTTCTCTTAGAAGTGTAAAGCTCCCCATTTTCAAGACTGTCAAAATCTGTATCTATCGCAGCAAGGGAGAAACAGTGCCTGCTGAACATAAGCATACTTGGCTGGTGGTGGATATTTATACAGCACTTCCTAATTAACCTTTCCCCCTCTACTTTTGTACTGATCTGTAAGGCATGCTGTGAAAGATAATAAGCAAGATTACAAGACACAACAGGCAAGACATGCAGAAGTCATAAAAAGAATTATTGCTGTTATAACAGGCTGGTAGAGAATAGAGGTAAGTGAATAAAAACTGCTTTGTTTTGTGTTGAATAAACTCTGCTTTGTTTTGTGTTGGTGTAATCCTATTGGGTTTTTTGAGATCAGAGGGTTGAAAATTAGGAAAAATTTTAGCTTATGGTCTCATCTGGTGTATAAACAAACTTTGACAATGACTCTTTGGTGAAGAAAAATTAAGAGGACACAGAAATCAAAGGACTCTCAGATATAAGGTAGCAAGACAGGGTTTTTTTTTTTTTTTGGGGGGGAGGCTTACTTCTTCTATGATTATTAGAACATTGAGACTATCCTGCTAGTTTTTAGCTCAAGAAACTTATAAAGCGCTTATTATGTTTGGCACCAATTTTCAAATCACAGGACAGTAGCTGGCAGATCTTTGTGTAAGAATAGTATGTTGAAAACAAGCACTGAAAATCTTGGAAATAATTGTAAGAGAAAGAAAACTGCACATACAAGGGGAACAAGAATAGCACTAGAAACCACTGGATTGTTAAAATCAAATTAAGCTTTAAAAGATTTATTTGAATAGTAATTCAGAGTGGACTGCCTAAACTGCCTGAACTTGCTAGCTAGATTATTTCATGTGTCTATTAGATTAGAACAACACCAAAACACTGAGTCTGAAACCATTAACTAAGTAATTCAGTAACTTTGGCCTTTGTGTTAGAAGAAGGGAATGGAGGGATTTTTTTATAGGCATAGAAAGCATTAATATCTAAATTAAGATTGCCTAACTCAGTGGAAACACCGAAAACCTCAGTTTGCAGATATTTGCAACTTTGCTAAACTAGTTGTTTGGATGGGAAATTTCTGTACTTGTCCTTTGCTTCTGAATCAGGAATCATGTTTTTATTTTGTTTCTTTGTAATTCTTAAAGGGTATTATTGAAAATGTCTCAGTTGTTTCTGAAAAATGAAGTTAAGGAAAAAACTTCTGCTAATATTTCAAACAGTTTCCAACTATTTCATTGAAATCATTGGTGAAGACTATGATGTATTAATATGTTAATTATAGAACATAATTCTATGATCAAAGAGGTGTGTGTGTGTTCTGTTTTACATCCCAATCTCAGTCAGCTCCTTCTTACCCCATATATATATATAAGGGTAGAACAACACACTGACTAACATGACTCCTAGCAAGAAAATACTCTGACTAAATTCTCGGTGGTGCCCCGACATCCTGTAAGGATTCCATATTCCAACTTGGGGAACAAGAACCTAAAATTAAGTTGCCACATGTACACATGTTCAGCGTCTTTCAGAATAGGCTGAGCTTCTTCACTGTGCCCGAATAAACCTCAAGTTACATTGAATAATGATTTGATCTGCTTACAAAGGATGGCTAACTTTGAAAACGCTGAACTGGATTTTAAGGAAAAGGAAAAAACCACCACCACCACCAATAAAAATTTTTTAGGGGAAGTCAAGATGAATCCATGATACCACAGGAATGTAGTTTTTAAGTTACTTGACTTTGATGAAAGTAGTAATATTGAAATCAACATCTCGTACACTGCTTCATGAGGGCTCACCATGAAATAAATCAAGCAAATATATGATATAAGTAAAACATAAAGATAGGCAAGTATCAGAATACCATAGACTTCCAAAAAGAGTTCCACATCTGCATGGAAATGAAGATACATGTGATTTAATAATTTTGCTTACATTTGTTCTGGGAACCTCAACGTGGGATAGCAAGAAGATGAAATGGAGGCCTCAAGTCCCTCAGTAGTGTGCTAATTAATCATAAACCCATATTGCCATGTTGTAAAATTCTGGGTAATCATGATATGCCTAGGGAGCTTACTAAATTTTTTCAGAAATTTCAAAAATAATTATCCTGGCAGAGGAGCTCTTTTGGATGAGTCTACTTTCAGAAAATGCAACCAAATATATGGCAATCAAGATCTTCCCCCTCTGCCATGGTTCAATTTCCAGTGAGACTGAGGGTCTGGAAATGAAGCAGAGCTGTTAGAGTGATCAAATCCCTCCTGCTTTATAATACAATGTGTAATTTAAAAAGAAATGCATTGTCTAGACTTACCTGCTGGGATTCACTGCAGTTAAAACTGAGGTTCTAGCCTCCTGGTCTTCCAATTTAGCCATCTATCTGAGCATGTCAGGGTTCCTTGCAAGCTCACATGCTCAGGCCTCTTTTCTGAAAAAAAAACCTTGAATATGGAGCAGAAAGGTGGCTGACATGCCAATATATTGCCTAAATATGAATACAGATACTGTGAATTTGGGACCCTTCCTGGTCTCAGTAATGTAAACAAATGTGTTCGGTGTCAAACAAATGTGTTCAGTGTCAAACAAGTGTGTTCAGTGTCAAACAAACTAAGAAGGAAATATTGTTGCTTTAGAAACTTTCCAGGTTCTTTTTTTTTTTTCTTTCTTGATTTAAGATAGGGCCTGACTGGCTGACAGGCAAACAGAATAGGGCAGGAAGGATATCTTTTTCAAAAGATTAAGTTCGCTAGGTGATGACTACAGTAGTAGCCATATTTTTAATTTTCTTTCTTTCAGGATTGTTGCAGTGAAACCTAGCTGGAATTTAGCTGCCATTTACTAAAGGTGTAAAAGACGGGTGCATATGCCCATTTCTGTATTTAAATAAGCAGATGGACATACCAGAGACTAAAAACTTAAAAGAATACCATCTCATAATTGTGTTCTTATTCCTTGTGTGGTTTACATAGTGGCATTGAGTCAAAGTGAAACAATACTAGACACTGGCAGCTAAAGTTGAAATTACATGACGTTTCTCTCAAAGTATGGTCTCACTCGGATACTTAAAACATGCATTTGTTTATATTGTATAGCTTCCTGAGCATTTACCACCTCAGCAGTCCAGTCCTGCTGTCAGCAGTTTTGAAATATTTGCTTTTTTTTATACACTGTGTGCTTTTCCTCTATTTATTTTCAGTTGAAAGAATCCTTGTAACTTTCAGTTAAATTTGTTTTGATTTCTTCTAATGTATCTGCTGACATTGGTGTCACATTTGGTAGCCAGTGTTTTTATTTACAACTATAAAAATGTCTCTGACATTATATATAAAAGGTTGATGTATTTCTTTTTTACAAAACTTTTTGCCCTTTTCACAGTATAAGAATGATTTTTAATAACAGTATAGCCATTGGCATGTTTTCTTCTGCTATGAACAAGAAGGTAGATTTACATTAGATATTAGGAAAAATTTCTTTTCTGTGAAGGTGGTGAGTCCCTGGAACAGGTTGACCAAAGAAGCTGTGGATGCCCCATCCCTGGCAGTGTTCAAGGCCAGACTGGATAGGGCTTTGAGCAACCTGGTCTAGTGGAAGGTTTCCCTGCCCATAGCAGGGGGGTTGGAACTAGATGATCCTTAAGGTCCCTTCTTCCAACCCAAAACCATCCTGTGATTCTATGATATAAGACATTGTAGGGTTTTGAATGCTACCATGAAGTAAGGTAGTTAGAATATTTGTTGTCCAGCCGCAGAAGTAAGGAAGGGTCCTTTCCTCAGTTATCTGGGCTTTTGTCTTCATTCTAGTTCTGGGAAAAATTTTCAGCTTATCATTCTTGGGAAAGACATTCAACTTATTGATTCATAACTTTAAGTAACTTTCTAGTCAACTGCTGTCATACAGGGTACCCACACACTTAAGGGTGTTGCTGATTTGGGGCCTTAGGTGTTTCTCAAGTCATCTGCTAAAACTGTGTTTAGTGCACTGTGAATGTGATAGCCTTCCTACGCTGAGTTATCCTTTCCTGACTTGGAAAAATTTCCCCCCTTTCCAGCTTCTCTTGGCAGAAAGTCAGACTTCTTAGTTCTTACTTCTGTGAATCTCTCACAGGAAAACTAAAACACTCCCCAGAACTTTTTTCTTTGGTTTGTGTCAGGTTTTGTTATCATTTTATCGATCAATCAGTCTAATGGTTTTAACAAGCCTTCTTTGAGTGTTGTTTCCTACCACTCCAAAATAAAAAGCAGATTTGGTGAAGGATATCAGACATATTTTACTTAAAAGAGAAAAAAAAATCTAAACTAAACCCAGGGAAAATCTGAGGTAGCTTGATTCTTAATGAGCTGATATAACTTTACCTATAAAGGCAAGCTTTCTCTAAACTGGAAACTATATCTACTGAAGGATTTAGCACATGGACCTGATTCATATTTTACATTACTTCAGGGCTGAGCTGTAGCTGAGAGGATGAAAATTTTGATACCAAAATACATATCTGATTCATGTTTGAGAAACTAGTTTTCCCTAGCTGACTAAAATTCTGTTCAGAGAAAACTTAACATGAGCAATGGTGTGCAGTTACAGTCTGTCTCAATCCTAGTCCCATATTTAAAGCCCAATATACTTGCCCTGAGAACAAATACTCATTGTTGTCTACACAACATTTAAGAGAGATAGATTAACACAGTATTCTTGAATCCATCTTCCCTATTCTCCCTCCCCTCCTTCTACTCCCCAGCCAAAATATCTGTAATTAATACATTCATGGAGACTGAGTTCTCAGTCTCACAAATACAACACTTGGTTCAGTTGCCTATTCTTAAAAAAAAATTCTAAAAATTTATTTTACAGAAGTGCTCTAATTCAGCTCTTCTAGAGAAAGGTGACTTTCTGTGTTCCTCTTATAGCTACTCCAAATTATAAACATTAGATATTTAAGTAATCACAGACAGAACAGGTTTAAGTGCTATATCCTACAACCTGTACAACTCTCCATCTTCAGCTGGATTTTACTCCTGTTGTCCTATGGCGAGCCATCTCAATCCTCTGATGAATAGATGGCTGCTAACATATATCCTAATGCATGTTCTTTATGAGTTTATACATAATGTGCTCTTTGTTTTTTCGTGTCAGAAATTATTAAAAATCCAAGTTTGTTCATCTCCAAATTTTTCTTCAGAGGGCCAACTCAACTTGATTTTTCATGGTTTTATTTCCTTAAAATTTTATTTCCCTGAAAAAAAAAGGTTATTTTTCTTGAGCAGTTTGCCCTTTTTTTTTTTTGCTTCATTTTAATAGGATCTTCATTCCTAAATTCTTTCCTCCGTGAGCTTATAAGACAGTTCTGTCAAGAACTCTTTGTTATCAAAGTTTTCATGTGATTTAAATACAACTTTAGGTAAAACGGTGTTATTTTTCTCTTTTTAAGTCACTGGTATCCAATTTTTGGCTTATCCCATACAAACACCTGATTTTTATATTCTAGTTGATTCTATTAACTAGTTCTCACAGTTTATGAAGGCATAACTTAAAAAAAAAATAAAATGTTATATTTATACTAAGTTATTTTAAATATTGAATGTCAAGTATTTAAATATTAGTTACTGAATCTTAGATACTTTTGTATTTGGTAGGAATAATTTGCTTTGTTTAATTACTTCTGGGTTTTTTTTTTTATACTGTCATGGTTTAAACCCAGAAACCAAGCAGCCGGAGGGATGGGAAAGAGAATCGAAAGAATGTAACTCCCAGGGGTTGAGATAAGAACAGCCCAGTAACTAAGGTAGAGCACAAACCACTACTGCTACCACCAATAATAACAATGATAAAGGAAATAATGAGGGGAGAGAATACAACCACTCACCACTCGCTGGCTGATACCCCACCTGAGCCAAGCAGTGATTTCACCCTTCTGGGTAACTGCCCCCAGTTCTACATCCTGGGCATGATGTGCTGTGGTATGGAATACCTCTCTGGTTAGTTTGGGTCAGGTGTCCTGTCTCTGCTTCCTCCCAGCTTCCCGTCCTCCCTGGCAGAGCATGAGACTCAGAAAATCCTTGGTCAGAGTAAACATTACTAAGCAGCAACTAAAAACATCGGTGTTATCAGCGCTGTTCCCAGGCTGAAAGTCAAAAGCACAGCCCTGCACCAGCTACTAAGATAAAAATGACTGCTACTGTTGAACCCAGGACATCTATTTATACTCAGTGGGCTTGCTATGGCCCCATCCAAAATTACTTGGATATACATACAGTTTCTAGATGGTGTATTCACTACTTTTCAAAAAATCTTAAATAGCTTGATTTCTTCCCAGCTGTACAACTGCCTTCACAAACATCCTACCATTACTAGTGTCATTTACTTCTGAGAAAATTATGTTTTCCATAATTACATAATCCTCAATAGTACTTCTCTAATAATAGTTGACAATCACATTGACTTCCAGCCCATGGGAAGATAAAGCAAATTCCCATACCAAGCTTTTGTTTTACACAGCTTTGAGCCAGTTATGCAGTTTTCCATCTTATCTCTTTATAGCCCTATTTGAGACTGTCATGACATGAGCACAATTTTAAAAATGTTTTGTCTTTTTTGAAAAGTTCTTGTGACTTATGTTCAATAAGGACTGAACCTACACTGACTATTTATTTTGTTGGTTTTAGTTGTATATCCTAAAGTATCTAGGATAGTATGCACTCTTTGATTCTTCTATAATTATCCCTTCATCAAAAGCCCTGACAATTTTTCTTTAAAACGGGGTAATTGCCATAAAGTGAGTAATCTTTTCCTGGCTTTGGCATAAATTTCACATCCTTCTTCTCTTCTTCTTTCTAGATGAAGATTATGCTTTCTCTTGTTCTTGCTCAACATATCCTAAATATCAGTCTCTGTCCCCTTGGAGCCTGTTCTCTAGTATCTTCATGCCACAGTTCTTCCTGCTTTCATATGTCAATAGGTGCTCTCTTTTTCTGCTTTACCTCTGTATTTTTTATTTCCTTTCTTTATCCTCCAGTGTACCAGATCTTTTCTACCAAACAGCTCTCCACCATGACTTCCTGTGCCCTGATGGTCCCATACTGACTATGTCATTGTGCTTAAGACAACATAACCTCCTGCTCATCTCATTCATGAGATGTCTGCAAATCCTCCTGGCCATCTCATTCATCAGACTTCTTTCAAGTCTATCTTGTTTTTCAGATGTCTTTATTCCACACGCTCTGTCAATGAGGCAAAACAGGCGGATGTTGCTTGCAAGGTTTTCATAAATGCTCAGAACCAGCAACTAGTTTCTTTTGCTCTCTCTTTAGTCTTCAGAATCTCTCACTGCTGCTCTTGGTTGTTGCCTTCTTGATAGTGGGAAAAGAACATACAAAATTATGTTTCCTGCTCTCAGGATGCTGGCAGTTTGGTTATTTGAGTCTTTATCTTCTGCTAGTCCTTCTGTCTGAATAGCTTTGGAATTAATGACAAAGCAGTAGTAAAACCAGAGGGCTTCACTCGTGTTCAGCTGCAGGATCTCTGCCCTCTAAGTAACACAGAGCCCCCAAACAGATGGCAAACTAATAAACTGCTTGCAAATCACATGTAAATTGCATCATACAAAACAATTTTGGATAGCCTATTCATTTACCACCAAAAAAAAAAACCAACGGCCATCATGCCCCTTCAAAAGCCGATATTACATAAACTGTTATTATTTTTTATTCTCTGTGTGGAGGAGGGAAACACCTATGAATATTACTTGTGAAAATATTTTACTTGAACTGGAGAGCAGTACTTCCATCTTGCTTTGCTTTCCCTGTTCCCTGAAGTAAATGTCCTAACTTCTATGCTAACATCGTGTATGAGCATACTTTCTCTAGGACCCAGCAATTACATGACCAGTCTTTGATTAGATGAGTAAGCTTGGGTCATACAGCATAGTCATACACAGAGTACTGATCCAAGTGAAGTATGTCCAGGAGATCTGGATTTGTTCTTTGCACTCAGAAGCTTTAAGCTGTATCAGGGACCATCTGGTCATTCACACCTACAGCCAAGCTGGGAAAAAAGCATACAACTAGCCTGAGCTCTTTATCATGCACCCCAACTAATTTGACAGGACAGAAATGTTGGCATGTGCTTACAGCATGATCTGGATCACGTTTGTACCCATGGGTGATGCAGGGCGGGGCGGGGGGGGAGGGGAAGGGGCACAGACTGAGTTCTATTCATGCAAGAAGGGACAGCTCCAATGAGATGGAAGAATATTCTCCCTACCCTTCAAACACATTGGCTCAATTCAACAATCTTCTCAGAGTGGCTTGGCACATTCCATTTTTCCCTCTCAGCACTTGTGGGAACCAGAAAATACTGCCTTCTAAGAAGCAAGATAGCAACAGTCAGCAGCTGGAAACAGCTGGCTCTCACAAAACATCTTCCAGTGATCTTCCAGCTGCTGGTTCTGCTGAATGTCATTCAAAAGCTGCTCTGTCTTTGGCCCCAGTGCCTTCATTGTCAACCCTGCTCTATTTCAGAGTTAATGCACTTTCTCAGAACAAGGTGTATGTGGGTAGAAATGCAGTGAGAAAGAACTGGACCTAGTATTTCATACCTTCCTCCATGTGTTTAGCTCTCCAGTGGTTAAGCCTCTAATTACAAATGATGGGTCAAGATAAATTTCAGGGGGAGGCAAGATAGAGGGAGACAACCAAGTTTCATATACAGACTGAGGTTCAGAAAGCCCACCTCTCTTCATCAGCATCTGTTGGTTACTTTAGGAAAGTTATCTTTCTGGCTTTAGCAGTTCATTGAATTTCTGTATTATACAGAGTTCCTAGTCACCTCATACAGGGCTTTAATTCTGCTGTCCAGGATAAATTCATTTGTGTATAGAGGCCTGAGTGTCTAAAGTAGTAACACAAAGAATAGTGAACTTGCCTGCACCTGTTTATGCATCTCAAAAGTATTTGGCTTGCCCAGCTACTCAGCAATCATCAGAAATCACTGATAGATTACAGTAAAATAAAACACTTTCCCCTCAGCTTCAATTTGCAGGTTTTCTTGTCAAAGAATTTTTATTTTGCTTTGGGACACAGAAAAATAAATTGCCCTTTTTTTAAGAGTTGAAACCTTTTGGACAAAATGTTTTACAGATATCCAGCATATATTGGACCAGTTTCTTACTGCATGTGTACCTTTTCTGCTAGCTGTATTTAATTAGCACCTCACATATTTGAATTTCATAGGTTTCCTTAAAAATGATACAGTGATCACACTTTTTTTTTTTTTTTTTTTTACAGGAATCATAGGTTTGGTATGTGCAGTAAATCAGGCAATTCCCTGCTTCCCTTAGAAGAGCTAATGAAGTCACACCATAGTCTGGCCTTCACCAATGGACTGGCTGTCATACAACAAGCCAGCCTGCTTGCCACTTTTCCAGGGTCATAGACTGGTGGATTTCAGGTGGCAAAGTTTTAGGACAGGGTGAGCCACCCAGAGCAGAATTTTCCCCAAAACAAGTCTCTTGCATCTTGCCTGCACCCACCCAGAGAGACAGAAAGACCTCTTGGAGGCAATCCCACCAAAATTTAGATGAGCACCTCCCGAGTCTTGAAAAGTTTAATTTCTTTCCTTCCATGTGGAAGCACATTTTGTTTTAATGTCTGTATAAATTTTCACCAACTTTATCAATTTCTTTCTCCAAAACCACGGTAGATTCATATTTGATTATTTCCTTTGATTACATCTGTGTTCTGAAGAAGATTTGAAAAGCTTTATATGCTGTAAGTATAATTCTGGACTCAGTTGTGCACATGCGATCCTGATACTCAGAAATATTACCTCATTTTCTTTCTGTAAGTCAGGTGCTAACATTTTACAAACTATTGACTAATTTTGAAAGCTGCATAGAAAAAAGTAATTAAACTATGTTTCTGAAATACAGAAGAGACTTGTCTGGGTTTTTGCTTTAGATAGGAATGAACAGTTAATTGAATTGACATGGTACAAAGCGTGTGGCATGCCAATCAAGTTAGCTCAACTGACCTTGCCCTTTTGTGCGTTGCAATGAATTCTGAAATGAAGCTATGGTCTGAGGCAATAGATCAAAAACCCTTATCCAGGCTGCCTGTGGGAATTAGATTGGATCTGACCCAAAATAATGCTCCAGCTGTGCCTCCCTGCTCCCATCAGACAGGAAACTCAGAAATCTTAGTTAATCTAGCCTAACCATAGAACTTTCATAGCTATATATTAAAAGCTTTCTCTTTGAAAAGACACATACATTATTAATCAAACGAGATTGGTTAATCTTATACTAACAGTTTTCCTGTTGTCTATCAACTGTCTTCTACAGAACTGTATAGCAAAGATATGAACGTAGGCTCTCCTTGAAGTTGTACTATGCAAAGAAACAAATTTGTAATATGCTTAGAGAAAATTACCTGTTAACCCTTTCCTTAGCTTATCATGCCTTTGTGTAAGCAGAAAAGGGAACTTCTGTGATTCTGTGCATAATGGCTAAGAAAACCTTTAGTTCATTCTGAAATTGGTTGGTGGGCCATAACCAAGTATTTCCATCTGTAGGAGGCAACGTCAATCACAGCAGTACAAGCCATAGCCAATACGACGATGTCTGAGGCAGGGTGGGGTTTGGTAGATGAACAAAACATGAAAAGGAGAGGCAGGGAATGTGACATTGTATGAGAGGCTCTTCTAGGTCTGGCAGGAAGCACAGATGTCTTTCAAAGAAACTTTACTGGTGGCAAGATTCAGCAGAAAAAAAAAAAAAGGTCATCTGGATACTACAGATAAACATCCAAAGCAAACTTTACTGTTCCTCGAAATTTTCTTGTCACAAGACCCCAAGAACACAGTCCTATTCCTATTTTCAAATCAGCAGTCCTTCCACCCTAAACAAGCTGTAGAGCATGCACCCTGTCACCTACAGCAGCTAACTCCTGGACACATGCCACAGAGCAATTGTTGCTTTACATGTGTAGACATAAAGAACTGTAATTCCTGATGGGTTTTACATACTTACAATATATTCCACTGGTGCACCTTCCTCTGTTATTAATGTCATGATCTTTCTGTTTCCAGCTGTTGTGCATTTCCAGCCATGGTTTTCAGGGCTTAATAATTCTGTCTCAAAAGATTTGCTACAGGCTCAGTTTTAGCAAATAGTCTCTACAGAAGTAAACACTGCAACATGAACTTCAAATTATCATCATGCTTATCTTCCATTATTTGTAAAGTATTTCTTGTTTCAGCTTTCTTAAAGAAGCAATTTACGCAGTAATTTTTAAATATAAGCTTTATTTTAACAGAATGACCAGTGATAAAGATGTAAAATATATGAACTTTTCTCATTTAGTGTTGCAACCTCCTTCTGTATGTTAAAATACTTATTATGTACCTCACTACCCAAACAAAGAGTTTCCTCCTATTCCAAAGTTAAATTCAGTTAGGGTCAGTCACTTGCAATGGCCAGTCACTTGCAGCATTGATATGACACAAAACCATGTATTACTGCAAGTAGATTTGGGTTTATATACATATTTCACCTGAATTCCTAAAATTCATAGAATCATAGAAATGTTTGGGTTGGAAGATTAATTAATTCCAACTTCCTGCCATAGCCAGAGACATCTTCCACTAGACCAGTGGAATTTTAATTCCCTAATTCCTTCTGTTTCCCTAATTATTACCGAAATATCTATATTACAGCATTGTTATGGATATCGTCACCATGTCTCCATTGACTTTTACCCTCACTTGAATTCCTTTCTTGAAAAAAAAACAAAAACAACAAAACATATGGAAGCGCATTTCACAAGTCAAACTAGTAAATGCTTCATAAAAGTCAGGTTTTAGACGTTACAGATATTATTTTTTGAATCATCGCTTACACCTATCTTCAAACACAGGTCTTTTTTCCACATAATCTAGGAAGATACCTGTGTACTGTTCAAAACAAATCTTGCTGAAAGAAGTAAAAATTACAGTAAATGCTCCTGCCATCTCATAATTTATAGGGAATGAAAGCCTGATGCAAACATTGAACAGAGAGTCTTGGCTGGTTTTGTATGGCAATGAAACGTGTCTGTTTCTTCTCTCTGATTTTACTTCCCTTTTTTTTGGGGGGGAAGTAATTCAAGAACAGTATCACTGACTACTTAGAATGCAAGATATTCTTAAATCACACTTAAAGAAGAAAAGTTCCCCTCTTCCTGGAAACAGATGGTTTGCCCTTTTACCGGGTTTTGTCCAGAACTTTTATGAAAAAGAGCACCAATATCCAGAAATGCCAACACATAAAAAAAGGCCTTGGTTGTTTTTTTTTTCAGCTTCTCAAATATTTCTATAACAGATACCAAAGGCATGGCAGGTTACACAAAATTTACCTTCAAAGTTGTGGGGTTTATCTCTAACAGATACTCTAACAGAGCTCTGTCAGAGCTCTCTAACAGAGGCAAAACAAAAAATAAATAAAAAATTCTGTTTTCTTAGGAGTGGAGGGAAGCTAGACTTCAAAACCAACAAAACTAGACTTCAAAACCAACAACAAAAGAGCAAAAACTGGAACAGAAAACTCTTCAAAAGGGAGAGTGAGCTGGAAACATTCCTCCCCACCAAGTGCCAGCTGAATGGTTTGAATTGAAAAATCCTGAGTTTAATAGAACATTTACAAAACAGAGATCCTCAATTTAAGTTCCTCAGACATTCCCAATTTTGGCTCTAAATCCAAATCTATAGGGACCAGTACTGTGGCAAACATTTCAGAAATTTCAGATATTTCATCCCCCCCCAGTTCTGCTATATATTGCAAGCAAACTCCACCCTTGAGGGTGAAGGAGGGGTTAGGTATCCCTATTCATTAAATTACCTGCAATTACCTGAAGTGTCAGATGTAGTGGATTTTTTTTTTTCTTTTTCTTTTTGGTCACCTTTTTTGTTTTCTTTTGCTAGGAATGCTATCCCCTACTATGGTAGTTCTCCTGGGTGATATATGATATTTCTATTTAAGAACCCTGCTTGATATTCATCAGTATTCAGGGCTACAAAAGGCAGTGAATGATCAGCATTATAGGTCATATATTTAAATATTTAAATTTAAATCTATAAAATTTAGATGGTTTGACTCATTTATGTCTGCATACTTTGAAAAACAATACATTGCATTATTTTCCAATTCTATTTGGTTTAAATAACAATTTTTTTTAAGTTTTTTAGGTTTTGTTAACTGTATTTAGATTATTTTCTCAGAAGACTCTAAAGTGAAATGTTTCTAAGTGCAGACATATGGATTTTAATATACAGGGTAACCAGTCTAGTCAATGATTGCATTATGCTTTTGGCAGCATTGAACTGACTGGACATTAAGAGAAAAGAAAAATACGTACAATGATGTTTGCATTTAACATTAATTCATTAATTATCAGAAATTATTATTACAAACAAGTCAGGTAATCAAAATTAATGAGCAATTGTTATCTTTGCTCGTCTGTTTGAACTTACAACTTCATAATTTGCACATAGACATCCTTTGAGTTAGGCCTTTGATTTTTGCTTTCCAAGTGCCATGCCACAGGATTTTGATAGGGCTCTCTGACTGGTAGAGCCAAGCTCTACAGATGCTCCATCTACAGCAAATTCTGGTTTCCTATTTAATGAAACACATTTTGAGACAAACCCATGACTTACAGATCTGGAATCTGCTGTCTGAAAACATTGGTAGGAACAAAAGTTTCCTCAGATTATTCACAAATGTTACTGAACAATAAAACTCTCTGCACAGGCTGAAGCCACACCCAGCATCTAATTAGTTTGAAATGGTTTTTAATTTTTTTTTACACTGTTTCACCACTTGAAATCCAACACATTGTGTTTTTTCTCTCTTTCTGTTGTATTTCCTTAATCATGTGTTGTACTAAAATGTTTAATCCTAAAATGGTTTCTTCCTTGGAGCCATTTTGAGTTTAATTTTTTATTTCTGCCAAGTATAAAAACAAATCACTGTGCTTGGCTAAAGCAAATGTAAGGAGGAGAAGATACGTGATTCTTAGAATCATAGGTTTATATGATAATTCAGCATGAAGGGAAGCACATATATCTCTCCCAGATAGTCTCCTGGCTATATTGATTATTTCACATTCCATCAGCTAGTTTACATTCTGGAAGTCATATAGCAAAAGATGCAAACATTTCCTGAGCTTCATACATCCAGTATCAATGAAAGTCATTTAAATTAGGGTAAATTTAAATAAAATGAAAGTAATAACAAGATATTACAGTTTATTTAATCAACATCTGGATGGTATCAAGTTCAGAGGCACTTTTTCCCTTAAAAAAAAAAAATCAACAATAAATAGAAAGAAATATATTCAAGATTGCTTGAATTGCTATACAGATTGTAAATTTTAAAATTCTGTATGAATACATTCTATGCTTCATGTTTCAGGACATTTTTCAATGTTCCTTCTCCTTGATGAGGAATGTAAAAAGTATTTAAGACAAGCAATTCTCAATTTTTAAAGAATACTGTAAATATATGTAACAATGAAACACCTTTTGTCTCCTTAAGATGTCTTTTAACTCTTTAGATTTCTTTAGTCCACTTTATTTCCAGAATATCTATTTTAAACAAGATGTACTCAGAGCTGAGTACATCCAGAATATTCCCATTGGCCTAAAGTACAAACTGCAGCTCTAGGCATGGATGCTCGTTGTTATTCTTTAAGGGTTTAAGAGTTAGGTTTAAGATTTTTTTTTCTTCTTAATTCCAGTCCCTCAGGAGGATTTATGAAGGTTTGAGGATTTTTTCCATGTTCTACAGCATGCTTTAATTAATTAATTTTACACTCCATTTCTCATGCATCTTTGCTCAATGAATAAGCTTACAGCCCAATTCCAGTACTTGAGAGAAAGTGAGTAATAAGGAGATGAATTCTGTATTTGGTTCTGGTTGGCTAACCACCTAAGGGTGGATAAGGACGAGATACTAAACAGAAGATCCTTAGGGGCATGCTCAAAGCATAATTATATATTATATACAGCATCTTCCATAACGCACTCCTTGCCAGGGTAGTTTTTATATAACACAAAAATGAAGCTATTCAACAAGTATCACTTCCATGCAGTCACAGAGCTACATGGAAGCTCAGATGTTATGTCCAGGGTATTGGACATGACAGTGTTCTGTTCATTCACAGATGATAATCTAAGGTTTATTGCCAGCTTCTCTGTTAGGGGAATAGGTGGGTTAGAAAGTTTTGTTTCAAACCAGATGTCATGGCTATTCATCACAAAAACGTATACTACACAGCCAAAAAGGAAGAAATGGAAATAGGTTAATCAGTGATCACATGGATATTAGTTTTCAAAGCAATAGCCTCCAAGAACTGGAATATACTTGGGAAATTTTCCTGCACTGTAATTTGCCTCTCCTGTAATTGAAAGTGAGGAAAACACAGAATTATTATGTCTAGATGACAATCTGTGGAGTAGAGGTAGCTATATTTGAAGGATGTTTATATTTAATGAGTGCAGACTTGCCAATGTGTTAAAGCCAAAGTATGTGTGCTCAAACTAAAAAGAAAGAGGGGGTGTGCACAAAATATTAATGTAAGAGATCTGAAATATTCTTGACCTTCTTTTAACTTGTTAAAGCAACTTTCTTCACATCTCCAGTATCACTACAGATCCTTAGACAGATTTCATTAATAATATTCAACAAAAAGAGAGCAGTACCTGCTTAAGGGGAAGGGAAAGTTGGTCTGGAAATACTGGCAAAAACATTTTTTACAATGAGGGTGGTTAAACACTGGCACAGGCTGCCCAGAGAGGTGGTAAATGCACCACCCCTGGAGACGTTCAAGGCCAGGCTGGCTGTGGTTCTGGGCAACCTGACCTAGTTGAAGATGTCCCTGCTCATTGCAGAGGGCTTAGACTAGATGACTTTTGAAGATCCATTCCGACCCAAACTATTCTATGATTCTATGATATTGTGTTTCCATTTCTACACTTAAATTGATCCAGAAATTGCACCGAAAGAAAGAAAAAGAAAGACAGCTCAGCATGGATAGAAAGCACATGACATGCATATGCAGACTTGATGAAAGTGAATTTAACATTCACTTACATATTATCATTGGAGGGAAGAATAAATTGTTATTAATCATATCCCTCTGTTTTTCGGTCTAAAATACATCTTAAGGATTTAGTTATCCTTTAATAGAAGTTAAACAGGAAAATTATTGTCTCATGTAAGCAATGTGAGAGATCAGATGTGAAAGATAAATGAGTACAAGAGTTCAAGAAGTGTAAACTATGCGTTCAGAAATAAGTAGAAATCCTGTAAGTGATACTAGTAATAATAATACAAAATTTTTAAAGCAACAGTTTGTTCCTAAACAGTTTATGTGTCTTGAGCCAAATTCTTTCCTTGTGTATGTGTACTCTTATGGATTTGTTCCAAAGACTAGTAAAGCCAATGACAGGAAAAACCCCACAGCAGACTCCTGATCAGGACCGTTAGTCAGCATAGTTTGACTCCTTATGCTAACTGGTAGATTAGAAACATGATCACTACTCCTTCACAAAAAAAGTCTTCAAAGCAAGTGTTCTGTGCTATCAATTCACAAATGTTAAACAGATCACTCTGAAAAAAAAAGTAAAATAAGTTTATTAATTTAGTGATGAATTACATGTGTCACTGCATGGTATCTTACATAGCAAACCAGAAATTTTAATCACTTTTCAGACTAATTTAAAAAGAAATAGCATGCATGTATTCTAAGATAGAGGAGTTAATCACAAAATCACACACATAAAGTAAAAATATACATATGGATCTTATTCACATGCTTATTTATCTGCATTCTTTTAAAGAGATGGTGTTATGGTTATAGCTTCTTCACAAATTTCCTGGGCCTGGGCCTTAGCTGTGCTAATATCAGTGGTCCACTGACCCCTTAATGGACCTACTGTAATTGTGCAAGGTTGAGAACAATAGCAGTTAGCCTAACCATGACATAAGGCAAATGGATCATTGAACAAACCTATCAAATTCACTGTATAGAAAAAATAAATCTGGATCTTCAGCTATGATGGGTAAATTTGTACCTCTGAAGACAGTTATGAAACATTTCTTTTAACTCTATGACAAAGAAAGGCTGTAATTAGAAGAAGAGAATGCTAAAAATGTAACTAAGTTGGTGCTGTAGTGGAAGCAGAAATGAAATTCCTTTAAAGTAATCTACAGAACTTTACAATACATGTCAATCATTACTGCCTATGCCTAAAATAATGGATTACAGTTTGGAAATACATGTTATAGTTGTAACTGACTGAAGAACTCTCATATGAGAGAAAAAGAAGAAATGAGCCAGCATTATATGGGAAAAGGAACTGTTTACCCACTAATAGCAAGACTAAGTGTGTTGCTGTAACATAATGGAAAAACTCTCCTTGTTATAAGCAAAGGTTGCCCTCCAGTGAAAAAAAAATAAGTTAATAATTAGTCGTTCTTTGGGAGTTAAAGCAAGTAATTTAGTCAAATGGAATGCTTTCTAAAAAAGCTAGTAAAATAAACAGTACCACAGCAGCAAAAGTGTTTGCAAGGACAAGTGTTGCAATGTGATTTTGGAGATACACATGATGTGTGGGCAGGGCTGCAAAGGAAACTGTGAAAAAAAGAGGTTCAATCACCACTTTGGGTAACCTGTTGAAAATATAGATACTTGAAATTTCCTTGTAATGATTGCCTGGCCCAGCAGATGATTAAGGCCTACAGGCTGCCATGTTGTCATCTGTTCTTTGGGATGGTTTTGTGTCTGACTTGAGATATCTTCAAAAGCGCCCAGTAAATAGGCCTAAGCTCTATCAAGATTCGTAAATTATGCATTTCTCCATCTTCTTTAACTGGGAGACCAGATTCAAAACGCATGATTAAACAAAGTGTGGTATATGAGAATACGCCTGAGTTAGTCATGGATCCGTTGAGGGGAGAAGGTGTGGAAACATTGCTCTGTCTTTGTTGGGTGACAGCCGCCATAATAGGCTCATCAACTCACTGCTCCTCTTCCTCCGAATCCAGTCAACATCTATATGATCCATACTAACAAGAAGTGAGTCAAGGCTAGATGGGGATAATGATAATTTCTAATCATAAATTACTTTTAGGTGCCAGGATGCCTCCAGACAGAGAAGGAGGTATGCATTCGGATCTCCTACATTCTCACTTCCAAAGTGTGGAATCAAAAAAAGCAGTGCTGTGGTCACCAATTGCATTCTTGATAAGTCTGTGGGGAAAGACTGGGCCAGTACAAAGACATCGGTGCAAATTCTGGAGATGTGAATCCCAACTAGAAGATGCCATTTTTTACAACCCAAAGTATCTTCTGTGCTCTGCAGCACTGGATATTGGTAAACAGTCTCAGGAACAGAAGTCTGTCTTTGTTCAGTGGCACCACTACCTTAGAACCACAATGCTAAGGCTTATGGTCTACAGGCCCTATGGTCCAGCCACTTCTTGAAGTATTTCAGGGTCCAAGATGCCCCTAGAACCTGATCCTTGACACCTACCCTAGAGCCATGAACTGCACTTGCTGCCCAGAACATAACAGTTAGTCCCAAAGGCAGAAAAGCTTCTTCAATCTCTTCCTCTTTCTGTGTTGGAGAAAAGATGGGAAGGCAGCTATGTACAGTCTTAAAGTAGCATGGTGAGCATTTTTAGTGACATCAAACAGCTGCCTTGCTTGCCATCTCACAGACCTGGTCAAGTAAAATGTTCACCTGAAAAGTAGCCATTTTCTTCTATCTTCATATTAATTTTTAATGTAAAACAGTCCTCTGGGGTTGTGGAAAAATAAAATAAAAGTTTCAGATCTGAACAGCCTTAATGCCCTCAGGTTGAAAGTCTATACTATTGTGAGGAATTGTACCTTGCTTTCAACCTCAGATAGTTTTTAACCTAAAGTGCCACATTTAGTCCCTATCTGTCAGCAACAAATCCCTTACTTTAACAAACAAAAATGTCTCAGGGAATGATAGGCATCCTTAGCCTACATAAGGAGCCCACAAAGCTGTGCATATATTCTCATTATCACATGACAGTGTGGGTACTTTACTAAGCAGGGATAGAAAAATTGACCCCTTTGCAGGCCCATTAAATCCACTTCTTTAATAAAAAGCATCAAAAATAGAGCTAAAATGACGACAGTTTATATATTAAATGAATAAATATAATTATTTTTTCTGATTAGTTCATTGGGCTAAACTAATTTAAGTTGAATTGCCTGATTAAAGAATGTTTGAATTTGGGCGAGGAAGACACAAATCCATTGTAGGAATACTATCACCAGAACTTTGGTACATGTAAAGAAGAGTGTGGGTAAAAGCAGAAAGGTATTGTAAAATGCACCCTTCCCTTATCTGTCACCATTTAAAACCTTGTTCTGTAGGGTTTGTTACACAGAGCAACCTCAGAACATCACTATGGTGTCTTCAGAAGTGCAGAAAGAGACTTAATAGGAAATACAGGCAGCAGCACAGTGGAATGTCATTGAGGAGTTAGACTAATGCACAGCATTATGCCTCTCCACTCTACACACTGCTCCCAGACTAAGCCTATTACTGTTGTGCATCTAGCTCCAAAAAAACAGGGACACATAACATTCCATCAACCTTTTTCATTATGGAAAACAGGTGGAACGTTATACGTACCTATATGAAAGGAGAAATGTCCTAATTTTGATGAAATTTTTGAAAGGTGAAATCTAAATCTCCTTTTCACAACTTCATTTTTGTGGGAAGAAAAAGAACTCTTCCTCTCTCAGTCTTTTTCTGACAAACATTTTAACACACTGGAAATCAGGTATGAGGGGAAACATTTAAAATTTTTGTTGTAATGCTGAAATGAAACCTTATTGGTATTTTGAAACTTTTGTCAATAAAAAATTTTAAGACTTCATTCTTTAACTTTTTTAAAAGCTGGCATGGATTGTTTGACTTGTGGTTTTAATTTATTCGGCTCTGTCCTGCCCTGCAAGAGCAGAAGGACTGATGGATTTTCTTTCAGAATTCAGGAGGCCAGATTTTTCTATTTTAAAATTCTGGCCTCTCTCATTCTTACTCAGGTATGGCTTTGCATCTGCTAATACTGACAAGTGAAAGTGCTCGTGTGTAAAAGTCCACGTGCTATTGTCTTCCATGTTCTACATAAGCACTGCTCTGTTGAGTTATTAATTTACGACCATAGTGAGAATAGAAAAGAGAGCTGAAAGGTACTATTAGCACCCCTTTGCTTTCCAAAATTTTCTCAAAAGGGTTATCTGACCAAATTAACTTCAACCAGGAGTTTCTTCCAAGCAGATCTTAGTGGGGCAAATCCCCCTCACTCATTCCCTCCTAGAGAGGGAGACAGCAAAGGATGATTCAGTTCCTAACATCTGTGCTTCCATTCGGTACTTATGCATGGATGAGATGAACCCCAACATCTGCACAATACACTAGCACAAGTTGTGTAAGTAAGTGGCCTTGGTGTTTCATGTCACTGTGTGTATAGTCTTACAGGGATTTGAAGGGTTTTGCTTAGTTGGTTTTGCTTTTGGTGGGAGGAGAAGAGGACAAGATGGGGAAGGGAGACCAAGTAGCATATGCAATAGGTCTGGAGACTTTAAAACTGTAAGCAATGGACAAACAAGAGAGACTAAATTCTGAACATATGTTGGACATAGGACAACACCTTCCCATCTGCTCTTCCCTGTCCATAACAAAGTGGAGATGTGAAATAAAGGAAACATCTGGGTTAGAAAATAAAATTCCCAAATTAGATCACCATAAATCAGTAGTTAATGAAACACCAGGCTCTCCTCACTGTTGGAATGAATTATTCATTTCCAGCTAAAATGGTGGGGTAATCTTTTCTCATCTGAATGGAATGTTTTGCAATAAATATTTGTTTTATCTGAAAGAAAACTTATTCCTGTTTTCTCCAGGAAACTATAAACTTATAGTCCAGATTGAATTACATATTAAAAGCTAGTAAATTAATTTCACAGTGTACTTCACTGAAGTTCATTTGAACAATTAAAGATAATAAGATTTGATTTAAAAAGAATGTGTGTGGGACTCAAATATTTACGCAACTG
Organism: Pezoporus occidentalis; assembly: GCF_034315485.1. Taxonomy (NCBI): domain Eukaryota; kingdom Metazoa; phylum Chordata; class Aves; order Psittaciformes; family Psittacidae; genus Pezoporus; species Pezoporus occidentalis. The sequence continues at coordinate 5,041,927 of NW_026915158.1, read as the reverse complement.
GACATACCTCATAAAAATATATCATGGTACTGAGAGTGTACATGCTATGCTCTCTTGTACATGTCTCTGACTGTTTAGAAGACCTGCATCTGCAGTGAAAATTCCTGTGGCAGTCTACTCCTTATTACTTGGAAACTTTAAGAACCACAGTGCACTGTCTTACGTGATCAGGAATATATCCAGTTTGGAAACAATGTACCAGTCCAACTTTAATTGCCCTATTTGCTTCAAAGGAGTGCAGTATTCCAAACAATCTGGTTAAACACAGGTTGCTCAAACATCAGTGAGATAGAAAACAAATGCGTAACCGTCATGAATGGCACAAATTGCATCAAAAAAAAAAACTAAAAAACAACCATCCAAAAAGCAGTAGTTATTCTTAAATATTTGTCCCAGATTCTTCATACAAGAGGTATATTTTGATTGCTGATGATTTCTGAGCTTTCAGTTTTGCTTAACTAGGATAACCAGTGCATTAATAAAGTAGCATGTTAGTAAATTTACAATTAGCAGCAGATGCCTTTTTATAGATTAGCAAATTTCTTTATCATAGAAACATTGCCATAAAGGCTTTAATATAATTTATGCCTCACAACACAGAAAGATCATATTTTTGCATTACTTCAGTGAGTTGCAGAGGCCATACAAAAACTGTTCCATCAGTCACACCATCTAAAACATCACACACATCTCAAAAGGATGTTGAGTGTCTTCTTCATTTGCCTCTAAGTTAGGTAATCAGTGTTGATCTGGGACCAGTTTTCACTTTCTGTCCCTCTGGACTAGCTAGTCTGTCAGTGACCAGATGATATATATAATATCCAATGTTGATCTTGATCAAGATCTTTGTTTACAAGAGCAGTAATGAAAGGAAACTTTGTGAGGGTGGTAATTCTAATAGCCAGCCTGGGAGTGCATACCTGCTGGAAACTTTGCTCAAATAGGAGACTAGTCTATCATCTCTATAATTAAAGACACTGAGGTAAGGTAGTTTTCTTGTCCAAAAGTATTTAATCCCAGATGCCACTGGGGTGAAAGAGATGGTGTTGGCATCTGGAAAATTCCATATCGGAATTAATCTGTGGCAGTGTTTTGGGGCTTTTCTCTTTAAAATTTGGGGAAGTACTTCTGTAAGTTAAGTTGCAGCTGCAAAATGAGGAAACCTTGTAAAAGCAGAGAGATCTACTAATGAACAAATTAATCAAGGAAAGTAAAAAAAGAGCACAAAACTGCTTTTAAAAAATTATAAAGTATTACAAATATATGCCATACAAACTCCATATCATAATATATTTTATATAAAGAATATAAGAATTTACTATGTGCTTAAGCTTTTTAGATTTCATATCTTGAAACCAAGTACCTGAAGGGATTAGCTGTTCTAGAGATGATCTGTCTTAAGTTGGATACCAGGAATGCACCCATTGATCCAGTTGAAGTTGAATGTACACAACCCATGTGGCAGAAATTTACATGGAGTGCACCATTATTGTATGCCCACTCATTGCTATCAATGACCTAGAGTTAGGCAGCACCACCAACAGTGGATGAAGTGAGTTGATAACTCCAGAAGTCTGAAGACAATCTTGCCCCTTCCATCATGGTTTTACCTGAGGGATCATGGAGAAGACATGAGAAAGTGAGGTGGAAAACCTACCTCAGCTCTGGAGGAACAGGTAAGTGAAAATTAACAGTCAGTGAGGATCCTCTCAAGAAAGTTGCTACTCCAGTTTTGGTGAGCATTTTCCCAGATGGAGCAGAGGAGCTGATTTTACTGCAGTTCCTGTGAAAAGGATTTCTAAGCCATTTGTAAAAGAAATAAGTGAAGAATCTTGCAGTCACTATTAGAGGAGCTCTGCCTCCAGCCAGGTGAAGGAGCAGGACAATCAGGTTTACTGGACTGTGTGGATCAGATTGCCTGGCAAATAAGTCCCACAGGAGTATAAGGTTCTAGTAGACACCAGTACACAGTGTTCCCTGATGCCATTAAGCTATCAAGGGGTAGAACCTGTTTGTATTTCTGGAGTGACAGGAGGGTCCCAAAAGCTGACTCTACTGGAGGCTGAAATCAGCCTAACTGAGAAGGAGTGGCAAAACCACCCCATTGTGATTGATCCAGAGGTTCCATGCATCCTTGACATAGACTATCTCAGGAGAGGGTACTTCAAAGACCCAAAAGAGTACCAATGGGCTTTTGGTCTTACTGCCTTGGAGATGGAGGAAATTAAGCAGCTGTCCACCTTGCCTGGTTTCTCAGAGGATCCTTCTGTTTTGGGGTTGCTGGAGGTCGAAGAACAAGTGCCAATCACGACCACAACAGTGCACTGGCAGCAATACCGCACCAAGCTAGGCTCCCTGGTTCCCATCCGTAAGCTGATCCGTAGACTGGAGAGCCAAGGAGTGATCAGTAGGATCCACTCATAGCCCCATATGGCCAGTCGAAAGTCTAATGGAGAATGGAGACTAACAGTAGACTATCGTGGCCTGAATGAAGTCACACCACCACTGAGTGCTGCTGTACCAGACATGCTAGAACTCCAATATGAACTAGAGTCAAAGGCAGCCAAGTGGTATGCTACAACTGATATTGTCAATGCATTTTTCTCAATCCCTTTGGCAGCAGAGTGTAGGCCACAGTTCGCTTTTACTTGGAGGGGCATCCAGTACACCTGGAACCGACTGTCGCAGGGTGGAAACACAGCCCTACTATCTGTCATTGACTGATCCAGACTGCACTGGTAGTGGTATTAACAGTTTTTGGGGGAGCTGCTGGATAGAAAAATATGTGTACTATTGGCCACAAAAACAAATAAAATGAAATTTTCTTTAAAACCAGAGATATGTCAGAATAAATTTGTGCAGCACTGCATGAGGCAAATTCACCCAGAGTGGAATAACTGCTCAACAGCAGAGAGGAGAAGATGTATTTTCTGGACCAGCAAGTGGCTAAGCAGTGGCAATGCCCCTTCTGCTTGGTCTATGCTAGCAACTTCAATTTAACTGAGCTACAGGAAAATGATTTAATGACCACAGAACAACTTGGTATTTCTTAGGTAAATGAGTTTTTTCCCCCTTTCTCTTACACCACTTTCTTCTGTTTCTCTCTCATCAATATCAGACCTTTTTCTCATCATATAGATGAAAAAAGAAGAGGAAATCTCAACATTTTATCATGCAAAAAATCCAATGGGAAAGAGATGTGCTTGTCATCTTTGAAAATCTAAAGATTTTCCTGCCAAGCAATTAACACTAAAATCTCACTAAAATCTGAAGAAAAAGGAGAGACTGATCTGAAAATCTCCTAATATTCAACCCACCTTTAATTCCATTTTTATTAATTCCACCATACATACCTAAGTGAGTTTTAATTATTTAAAGCAGAAAGACTGCTAAATAATAAAATGCAAGGTTTCACTTAACCCCCCCTATTGGTTGAGATGGTACCAAACCTTACCTGTTGACTTCGCCAGCAAAGGAGAGGTATTGCTGCAGATTCAGACCTATGAGAGCACAGCTATGCCAGATAGCATGTCCTGAAAGTAATTTGCTGAGACATAGCACCACATTTACACAAAGGCATTTGGAGTACCTGAAATAGCTTAAGCACCTTTTATAATGTTTTCCAGTACGGAAAGGAGTCTTCGTCGATGACATGGACAGTGGGATTTGGTGCGCCCTCAGCAGGTTTGCCGATGACACCAAGCTGTGTGGTTCAGCTGATACTTTGCAGGGAAGGAATGCCATCCAGAGGGACCTTGACACACTTGTGAGGTGGGCTGATGCCAGCCTCATGAAGTTTAACCATGCCACTGGGTCGGAGCAATCCTAGGCACAGCTACAGGTTGGGCAGAGAAGAGATTCAGAGCAGCCCTGCGGAGAAAGACCTGGGGGTGTTGGTTGATGAGAAAATGAGCATGGGCAGGCTTCAGTGTGTGCTCGCAGCCCAGAAAACCAACCGTATCCTGGGCTGCATCAAAAGCAGCATGACCAGCAGGTTGAAGGAGGTGATCCTGCCCCTCAACTCTGCTCTTGTGAGACCTCACTTGGAGTCTTGTGTGCAGTTCTGGTGTCCTCAACATAAAAAGGACATGGAACTGTTGGAACAAGTCCAGAGAAGGGCCACGAGGATGATCAGGGGACTGGAGCACCTCCCGTATGAAGACAGGCTGAGGAAGTTGGGGCTGTTCAGCCTGGAGAAGAGAAGGCTGCGTGGAGACCTTATAGCAGCCTTCCAGTATCTGAAGGGGGCCTATGGGGATGCTGGGGAGGGACTTTTCATTAGAGACTGTAGTGATAGGACAAAGGGTAATGGGTTAAAACTTAAACAGGGGAAGTTTAGATTGGATATAAGGAGGAAATTCTTTCCTGTTAGGGTGGTGAGGCACTGGAACAGGTTGCCCAGGAGGTTGTGAATGCTCCATCCCTGCCAGTGTTCAAGACTAGGTTGGATGAGGCCTTGGGTGAGGTGTGAGGTCTCCCTGCCCATGGCAAGGTGGTTGGAACTAGATGATCTTAAGGTCCTTTCCCACCCTAACTATTCTATGATTCTATGATTCTATGATCCCAGAGACCTTTGAATTCTGTTTTCAGAGAAAAAGAAAAGAAGAAATTTTGACACATAGAAAAAGTAACGTAAACAGACCCACAGAAAAAGGTGAAAGAATCAGTCAACAGCTTTGCTGTTTCCATGTTATGAAGTAAAATGCTGTGAGTACTAGAAACAAACCACCTAGCAAAATTGTGAATATTTACACACCAACCAGAGGCTGCAATCTCACTGCACTACAGTTTACTGGGAGGAACTATTCCTGTCATCTCTAAGTGCAATATTTCAACCAGCTTTCAGTACTTAAAAAACTTCAATGTGCAAAATGAATGTGAAAAATGAGCTTCAAAGTGGTTCATGAATTCACACCAGCTCATTCTCAGAACTATTTTAATTGGTAATATTCTTGGTTTTTGAAAGCATTGGACACTATCAATTAGGCACAATGAATGGGATATTATTTTTGGTACAGCTCCTGTTATCAGTGATATGATGGTATGTTGACAAAACACTTCACCCATTAGATTATGACCCCAAACATGCAGTAAGAATTCTATCTTCCATAAAATAAAAGATACCTTGGGCCTCCATGTCATGCAAGAACTGAGTAGCAAGAAAAATTCTTGTAAAGGTCCTGGAATTTAACCTGGTAAACTGGATATACACCCCACTCAGGGCAGTCAGGCTCCTCTTACTACTTCCATGTTCACTCCCTTTCCTGTCAGTTTTACCAGAACCTACTTTAGAAAGAGCACAAACGCTTGTTTCTCTTTTCTTTTCAGATGGTCTCTGCCATTAGATTCAGTCAAAACAAAACCTCTATAATTTATAAAAAAAAAAGCAACACCGGGGGACAACCTTTTTCTTGACAAGGACCTTTCCTGTACATCAGAGCTCACTTTTTGTATGTGCTTCAGAAAGGATCACACAAGCAAATAGTGTGATACCATTTGGATAATGAGACTTTACCAGCCCAAACTGCTCTGCTAACAATCTGTCCTGGGTTCAGCAGTGGCAGTCATTTTTCTCCTCCTTAGTAGCTGGTGCAGTGCTGTGTTTTGACTTTCGGCCTGAGAACAGAGCTGATAGCGATGTTTTGGCTTGGCCAAGGACTTTGTGAGCCTCATGCTCTGCCAGGGAGGAGGGGAAGCCGGGAGGAAGCAGAGACAGGACACCTGACCCCAACTGACCAAAGAGGTATTCCATACCACAGCACGTCATGCCCAGGATGTAACTGGGAGTTAGCCGGAAGGGCTGGGGGACTGCAGGGTTGGATGATGTATTGGTCGGTGCTTGGTTGGGCTGGGGGGGGGCGAGTTATTGGTTAGCTGGTGGTGAGGTGTTGTATTCTCTTCCCTTGTTATTCCCTTTATCATTATTATTATTGGTGGTAGCAGTAGTGATCTGTGTTATACCTTAGTTAATAAACTGTTCTTATCTCAACCCGTGGGAGTTGCATTCTTTTTGATTCTCCTCTCTGTCCCTCCAGGAGTATGGGGAAGGAAAGAAAGAGGGAGGAAAGGGGGGGAGTGAGTGAACAAGGTGTCTGGCTGGGTTTAAACCACAACACAGTCTCACTTCTAAAAATTAATTTCAGGAATTACTTCTTTATTTTTGCTATAAAAACATCAGAAGAGAGGCCATATGTTTGTTTTTTTCTTAGATGACTCAATTCTATTTTACCTGTAAATAAAATATAAAAAGTATCACTATAGCTGGAGAAATATTTTGCTTTGTGCTCTGGAGTACACGCTCATTTCCTTTCAGTTATGTGTATAAATTTAAAACACATTGCAAAACTAATTTCATATTTTTTGGTATGAGGGGTACTGACTGTATAGTGTTGTTTAACATACTACTTGAACTGATAGCATTTATTGATTTATGACCAATAAAACTGTCACAGTATTCCCCTGAATACGAAAAGTATACAACAGTAATTTCTTCTGTTTTCCACGCTGGTAATCTCTGAAATGACCCAAAGCAGCAAATCTGTAAGAATAAAGCCCTGTCATTAAAAAACTTACTCAGATAATGCAAAAATAACGTAACTGATGCAGGGTATTTAACTCTTCCTATGTCAATAATGAACATATTTTATTTCTGTCCCCTTCCCTGTCTCCTACTCAGACCTATTTGGTCTGTTTGAACATTTTCTACTTTTCTGAAACTTGTCCCGGTCTTTCCAAGCATGATTTAGAGCATGTGCATACAAACAAGGGCATCTCTCTTGCCATTTTTAATTTTATATTTATGTAAACAACTCATATAAATCTTTCAACAATTTAGAGAATTAAATGCCATACAATTTTTACTTGTCAGATACAGTCACAGAAAGAAACATGTAGGAATACTACACGATGTTTTGGAACTTACTACTACAAACCAGGGCACAGGTGTCATTTGCTCACCACATAATTCAATTGTTTAATATGGTTTTAAAGGTTAGAAGAGATATGGTACCATCAGAACTAGAGATATATTGTGGTTTAAACCCAGCCAGACAGCTTGTTCACCCACTTCTCCCCCTTCTTGCCCTCCCCCTACTCCCGGAGGGACAGAGAGGAGAATCAAAAAGAATGCAACTCCCACAGGTTAAGAACAGTTTAGTAACTAAGGTATAACACAGATCACTACTGCTACCACCAATAATAATAATGATAAAGGAAATAACAAGGGAAGAGAATACAACACCTCACCACCAGCTAACCAATAACTCGCCCCCCCCAGCCCAGCCAAGCGCCGACCGATACCTCCTCCAACCCCGCCGTCCCAGCCCTTCTGGCTAACTCCCAGTTACATCCTGGGCATGACGTGCTGTGGTATGGAATACCTCTTTGGTCAGTTGGGGTCAGGTGTCCTGTCTCTGCTTCCTCCCGGCTTCCCCTCCTCCCTGGCAGAGCATGAGGCTCACAAAGTCCTTGGCCAAGCCAAAACATCCTTGTTGTCAGCTCTGTTCTCAGGTCAAAAGTCAAAACACAGCACTGCACCAGCTACCAAGGAGAAGAAAAATGACTGCTGCTGCTGAACCCAGGACAAGATACCACAGTGACAACTTGCCACAGATTGATTGCACTGATTGCATTTAGTTTTTCCAAACAGCTAAACAGTAAGCCTTAACTGACCTAACAGTAACCCTCCAATCCACTTGCCTTATTTTCTATAGACTAAATTAATTTGAAGAAATTCCTTATTGACTCATTTGAATTGCTACATTATAAAGGCTAGTTTAAGAAATTATTTTGAGAGAGAAAAGAATTACCTTCATGGCTTGCTTTCCTTCAGGGTACTCTTTATTCAGTGAAACAGGACACATTTAGAGAGAGGAAATAAGGCAGAAATTAACAGATTAGTCTGCAGTTTCTGTAAGATTTAGGATGTCGTGGGTTGTGTAGTAACATTCAAAAATCTTTATATTTCAAAAATCTTTAGGGACAAATATGGCTGTGTACTGTAATTTATGTTCAGAGCAGGTTGTGTTGGTAAGAGATTTCCTGTACAACTTATATATAAATAGTCAAGGAAAAAATACAGGAAAGAAGGGTCAGTCTTCCTTCCCTGTGTATTTTTTAGCAGACCCTACAATTCATCATAAGATGAGGAAAAGACAGCAGGGAAAGCTTGCAGGTTACAAGAAAATCCTGGGAAAGCCATAGCTTAAACTGACTTTTCACTCAGCCTACCAAACTAATTTAAAAATGTAAGGACTTGGAGAACTAATGACTCAGGTCAGATAAAAAGTTTCTCCCTCTTGACAAGAGGAAGGCTTTCAGTTGGTGTACAATGATCCACACTGGAACAGACTGAATAATTCAAACGTATCTTCCTTTCTAACACAGCGTGGGCAGACAATAATTTGAAATGCATGTATATGGACTTTTTTAAAAGCCTTGCATTTTACTGTGCCTGATCCTTATGGCTAAGATTAAAAAAGCAAACACATGTAGGAAATAGGAATAGAAGAAAATCTGAGATGTCATTTATTGCATCATCTGCAGATAACATAATTTGCATCAGTGTCTGTTTAACATGTTTATTTATATATATTTTTATTGGTGAAGACAATTACTGGATAAATTATTCTACAGAGTTACCACTGTTGTCAATGACAATGTTTTTGCTGTCATCTCAATCTCATTTTTTGCAGTACAGGCTTGTTATTTCTTATAGGTAGCCCGTAGAAAGTTGGGGGATTTTTATTCCCTTCCATATTTAGCTGACATATTAAAGACAACTATCATATTCCCCTTGGATTTCTTGCTTTCTATGCTAAGCCACCCCTGTTAAACCTGCCTTATGAAATTCTTTTTCTTCCAACATCTGATCATTCTCAGTGTTCTTCTCTAGTCTCTGCCCAGGTGGTTACCATCCTTTCTTAATCACAGTACCCCAGATAATACTTAGAGCTGCAGCTGAGGCTTCAAGACCTTTAAGAAGACTTGAAGGACCACTTAATGTGCTGTACAGACAATATGCCTCCTAAGGTACCTTTTTTGTAATACTATTGGTTCACATTCACTTTGTGCTTCACAATAAGTACAGATGCATTTTTATTGTTGTTAGCTGCTTTTTAGCCAGCCCTTCCCCACCCTGTGTTTGTACAGAGGGCAGTTTCTAATAAATACCTTGTCTGAAGAAAGCTGCCACCAGTTCCCAAGAGAAATCCAGGAGCTACTGTGGAGACCCAGAAGACCAAGATTGACTCAAATATTGAGAGAATCATCCTTTTATAGACTTGGAGAGGTAAAGGCTTGAGATCCAGTTTTTCAAAGGATGCTATTGCTGCAGACTAGATAGGGGACCCAGTGCAGCTCCCTGAAGCTGTGGAAGGGTTGGAAAGAACATGACTGAATTAATAGTAAAAAGAAGCATGGAACTGACCCCTATACTGGGAAACTTCACAGAACAAAGTATCATTAAGGATAAAAAGGGGGTGAGGGATATGGTGCATGGAGAAGTAACTCTCCATTCTCTGGAGATTCCCTTTCACAAGAAGTTAATTTTAAATTCACTTAGTGGTGATAGATTTACTAGAAGATGCTAAGGGAGATACATCCCTCATTTTCAACCCCCCTTATACATGCACACACATGTAATATGGAGGTTGGCATAGAAGACAAGATCTCCCCCATTTACAGTTGCTTCCTAATCATCCTGTGGCCCTGTCATCAACTCTTTCCTTCCCACTAGCTCCTGTGGCTGAAGTTATTTTTTCCCTAATGTGATTGTGACCACCTCTCTCAGAGGAGTAGAGCGTATAGTCTTTCCTGCATCATATCACCTTTTGTAATGATGATCATGGCCAAAGGAGAATTCAAACAGCTCTACAGTGCATTTTAATTTCCTCTCCCTTAACCACTTTTTTCCTTTCTTCATCTGGATGTAACAGCTGCATGCCAAAACTTGGTTCTCTGTGGAGCAGATAGGCAGAAGTGAACTTACAAGCCACTGAAGAACAGATTCAATGTGTAATGTATGTGTAATGGCATTTAAAAAATATAAAATGAGGTAGGGAGGAGGAACAGATTGCTGCCAGTGATGAAGGCTGCAACTTGTAATGGAAGAATTATTTTTATGTATTTAAGAAAAAGTGCTGAAGTGCTGAAGAGTTTTATAATCTGTTTTATAAAGTACTTGACAATGTCCTTCTAACAAACCTGGCCAGAATAATTACTAAATTCTTTGGCTATGCTCAGCAAGTTAAAACAAAAGTTCCTCCTTTCCCTGTATGAAGGACTATGATTTCTGCCCCTTCAGAGGGAATGAACTCATTCTCCTCCTGCTCATTCCATCATACAGCCAAGCTGCTGAGGGCCAAATAAAATGCAGTGTTTTCTGCTTGTGGTTCTTTTTCCCAGAGCTTGAAAGGGCTGCTGGGCCCTTTCTCTCCTGCTTCAAATTTGTAACAAGCCTCTGCCAAAGCAGAGGTCAGCAATTTGCCCAAGTTCTATTCTTTGACTTAATCCTCCCAGCAGGCACAGGTCCAGCACCTCATGAAGATCCTCATTAAGTACGTCTGCTCCGTTTCAGTCAGGTAAACACTGTCATGTTGATGAAACAGCCCAGAGGAGTTCCTCAGGTCCGATCTTATTACTTACACAGAAATACCGCATCTACTAGTCCTGGCAGTGAAGGGTGGTGCTTCTCTGAAGCTCACCGCTGGTCAGACTGCAGCAGCTCCAGCAGCATTTTGGTCATCTTTTGTTGGAAAACAGCACAGACAACTGGGGCAATAAACAGCTATAAGGCATTTGAGCACATACTCTAGTTTCATTGCCCCATTAATACTGTCTCTGTAACAGATGCTTGTGTTTTCACGAATAGCCTGCAAGAGATATTGTAGGAAAACTCTGACTACCAAGTGCATGAACAAACTTTTACATCAGATTTTTGGAGCCCAAGAGAGGAGCCCTTGCCCCTGCAGATATTTCAGAAGATCTGGGCAGCCAAGTTGTGGCATGTAGCATTGTCTGTGAAATCCTTGATGGCTTCAGAAAACCACATCAGAAGAGTCCTTTCTGACTTGGCAGAAAGCTGCATGGTGTTCTAGCACAGCTATTACAACAAAGACTGGAGTGCTTGTACATCTTTTTTCTTCAGCTAGGTGCTCATGTAAGTGTGAGTGAGGGAAGTCTTGTGGCTTTATCTGTTGTACCCTTTGGGGGATATTCAAAGGTAGTGGCCAAGTGCAGGTTTTTATTTTTCCAGAGCATGATTATAGTGCTTTCTGCAAAACAAAGATCATGTTTCAAAGCCTCTTTTTTAAACACTGTTTTAGAAAATTAGAGGCAAACAGCAGGTAGAGCATCTCAGAGGGACTATTACAGGGTTTTTTTTTTATGTTGTGGAGGTGACAGAAGTTAAATTTTCAGATTTCACAGCATTTTATGCAAATTTATTGCTGGTGGGCTACAGTGTATTTAGCTCTGACTAAAGTACAAAGTGTCAGTATCAGGGAATGGGGAAAAACATTTAATAGCGGCCATAGATGTAGCAAAAGCCAGAAACATGTCATTGATGTCATCTGGTTAAATACTTGCAACTTGCCTTTTTCTTAGGAAACAAAGTTTTCTCCAGAATGCTTAAGTGCATAATCCTACATAAGTAAACTGGATTTGCCTAGAGCAGTCAAGTGCTTTGATCCCCTCTCTTCAGCTCTCCCATTTCCCACCAACAGGATAACAGTAGTTGAACTCTGCTTCAATTTTCAAAAGCCTGTAATTACACCCTGTTATGTTATTTACTTCCTAATACACCTTGACAAAGCTACACTTGGTCAAGAGGAAGAATTTCCAAAGCATGCAAAATATAGTTTCCTTTCAAATACTCATGGAATAAAATCCCCTGGAAATAACTACAGTCCAGGGTACTGCAAACAAAGCCAGGCAAAAGCACGTCCTTCTTGTGGCTAGAAGTCCCTTCACCTTGACTGAATGCTGGAGGCCATGGTTTATTTCTTTTTCTAGATTTCCTGCCTCTTAAGACTCCCTCGTTAGTGCAAGAGACCTACTGATCAATGAAACCACTCAAAAAATGAGTGTTTACTGAAAAAAATGGCCAAGAAATAGTGGGTAGGAACTGCTGGGTGACCTTCTACACTGGCTCTGCCCTTCCCAGCAGGAGAGCTGGGTAAGCTCCTTTTTTCAACCTGTTAATGAAACCCATGTGAACTGTATGTGTTTACAAGTCTATCTGACACTGGTCACCTAAGCAAAACGGTCCCAAGCAGCCCAGCTTTTTTTTTGCATTCCCTAAAGAAAACAGCAGAAGTGTGGTCAGAAGGGAGCATCCTTTGACCAACAGCTGTACACCATTCTGAGCTATTTCCAGCAAAATCATGACCAACAGTTTTAAAAGGGAGTTTCTGCATCTCCTGTCTAACCTCAAGGTACCTTCCAAGAGAGAACCATATTTTTATGTTTTATATTTAAAAATTAAACAGGCCCGAGTAACTATCCAGGAACAGGAAGATGGGTCATCTTGCTCAAGGAAACACTGGATGCTGAAAATCCCGAGGCAAATATTTCTGCCTCTGCTATAGGTTTCTTCCTCAGCTATTGTTATTTATTTTTCAGTTAGACACCCAGGCAGGAGTTAAAGCTTCATTATTTTAGGTGCAGCACATTCAACAAAGAGATGACTCATGTGTCAATGAGGCTAAGTTCATCATGACAACAATTTTCTTGTGGTTAATCATGAATACTTCACTTTATTTGCCATGAAAAATAGAGACAATAACACTGCCTCCTAGTACATATTTTGAGGCTAGGAAACATATTTCGTAAATGTTTGGCAAGTGCTTGATTGTAAGGTGTAGGGTAGTAGAGAAGCATAAAGTAATATATAGACTTTCCCTCCAAAGTACAAAAAGCATTGTAAAGAAATTATGTAGCACATGTAGCTATTGCAAAACAAGCAAACTGAGAATTTTTTCCACATTAATATTGAATAATACTGTGCTCTTTAAATGACCCCAGAGTGTTATGGTAACTGAGACCACATTCCTTCACAAGTCATCACGGTGCTTTGTTTTATTAATAATTATACTATGATGTTCAGTAAGTTACAGTAATGCTGAAAATCTCTGTCTCTTGTACACCCTCACTGTTAGATCATCAGTTTGACAGTGAAATACCCCAGATCCCAAACCAGCTCAGAAATATATGTCTTTCAGGAGACACTAAAATTACTTGGTCCTTAACCAGGTCTCTTTAGCTTATCAACAGCCAAAATTTCACAGCAGATGCATCTGTTATTTAAGACTTCTGTTTGCCAAAGTGTTCTTCTGGCTGTGATCAACCCCATGGGTGCTGAGCTGGAAAATCTGCCAAAATTAGTAGGGCTTGTACTACATTTGGACCTTTATGTCTTTTCCTCAGTTTTCGTGCATAGCTTCATCTTCTCTGCTGAAAAAGATCAAGAAAATGACAATGGAGTTAAACATACAACATTCATGTGACATATTTACATAATAAATATAACTTCTCACAAGTTTAAAATTTCCCATACTCTGAATATAATTATGTAGGAGAAGGAATTTGGAAACAAACTTGTTCTCCTTTATGTTAAGCTATTATACATCCAGACAGTAATTGTAACACTAAAAAAAAGAAGAAAGCAGCTGCTATAATAACCTGGCCAATATTTTTTCTTTCCTTTTTTTTTTTCATTTTCTTTTAATTGGGTACTACTGCAAGACTTTCCACCTTCTCTGCTAATTTTCCTTCCAGAATATTTCCATATTGATATCCTCCACATGGTAGCAAAGTAGTTGCAGGCTTATACAAAAGAAAGAAGTGATTGATAGTGTCGTTGTACAGCTAATCTAAAACTCACTGAGGTCAGTGCAGTTTTTTGATTTGGCTTTTGTTGGTTTTAGGCTCAGACTCTACAGCAGTGCTTGAGAAATTTTTAAAATTTATTTTAGATAGGAAAGTATGAACTGCAAGCCAAAAAAATTGTCCAAAAAAGGAGAGAGAAAAGCACGAGTCAAAGATTAGTCTTGTCTCCTTGCTGTGGACTGGAGAGGAACAGTTCTGTTCATAGTTCACATTTATAAATAACTTCATTGCCAATCTGAAAAATCTAACAAGAACCCAAAAATTCAGAGGAAGCAGTATTAAGAACATGAAGAAATCTCACACCTTCTGAGGCAATAAACATTGTGAAGTCTTAAACAAATAATATTGTGGGTTTGGAATTTAGACTTTCTCCCCTTTCATTAATACACATAAAATAAGCAATTTTGGACACCTCAAAGCACTTTAGATCTTATATGTATTTTGGGATCTGAATTTTCATTTTGTACCTTATTTATCCCAACATTCCTTATTGAAAGCAACAAGATAAGTGGATCACTCTATCTGTTCAGCTCATGGCAGTGCTTTTCCTGTGCTTTATCTGGCTGTATTTTCTGAGACCTGTTTCACATTAAGTGGAGAACTCCTGCATTTGGAACAGCTACTGGAGGGCTCAAAATTTCATTCTGGTAATGAGTGGTTCAAAAGCAGATTCCTGTGTGTTAATGGACTCTTTCTCTTCAAAATTGAGCATGGATTTTCTCATCCCACATCAGACCACCGATACTGTATCTTACCTGTAATAACAGGCAGATGCGTCTGACAGAAATACACAGGCAATCAGAGATGCATGAACCCATTAGAACTTTCCCTTGACTCCAGCCACTGAGGATTTGACTTACATCTGAAGGTTTTATGCTCTTAACTTTGTAGCACACAGGTCTGTGGATTGATTATATATTTTTAAATTATTTTTAATTTATTTATTCTCAAATTCATTGCAAGTCCCTTACTGCTGTAATACAAGAGGGAATAAATATCTTAGCTACCTCTTCTGGAAGGTTTTGTGTGTTCTTCAGTCTAACCTTATGTATCTATGCTGAAAGAAACAGGTACAATCCCTTTGATATTTCCTTCACCTGAAAACTTCTAAAGAAACCACATTAGATTTTTACAGCAGTGTCACACAAGTTTGTATAATTTTATCTATCTCTGTATTATGCAAAATTTCATGGCTACAGCTGTGAATAATATTCCTAGGAAAATCTTATTTATTTATCTATCCATGGCACAGTAATATTTCCTTTCACAAACTCATTTTTTTTCTTACCAGGTTTTTCTGTCATTAGGCAAGTGTTATTTCACAGCCTGAACTTTCTCACTACTTTTTCAGCCATCCCAAGTTTTGACTGATTTTTAATGATGTGTATCACTACTTCATTATTTCATGAGCGTTGCCATCTCTAGAAACAAACAAAATGTAAAAGCAATTGTAGGATTCTTATGCAATCTGCTGGTGATTATCATGTAGCACATTTCTCCTCGCGAAAAAGTTTAAATTATATTACATTTCTTCAAAGTTTATATTTTTTCCAAAGATATACTCTTTGGCAAAATGAAGGCTATATCTCCTACATGTGATTTAAAGGATAAACAAAAATGGGGGGGAGGGAAATCTGAAAGTTCAGTAAAATAATTCTGAAAAGGAAAACCATAGCTAATGTCAGATTAGTGTCAAAACCTCCTTGAGCTCTTTGCATCTTGCCTTTACTTGAGGCTACCTTTCACAGAGGGACTGTGGGCTCTCAACAGCAGCTCCCATTTTAACTCTTTGCTTTTGAACAATGCTTCCTCTCTCTGCCTGTAGTAATTCAGTGACAGACAGAACGCCACCTAAATCTTGTGGAATAAGAATCTTTAGTTTTCTGAATAATTGCACTGAGAAGCTAAAGTATAAAATGAGTGCATGACATCTCTCACGGCATCCCCTACCAGCAGCAGCACTATGTGAAGTGTAGAAACTACCTAGGTATCTCCATTTCAAAAAAAAACAGCTGCCTTTCATTCAAATGTGAATGCAGTCTGTAACGCATGCCTTAATAAATGCAACAGTCAACTGTTATAATAAATGCTGTCGTCAACTGCGTACCAAAATTATTTACTGAGGTTTATTTATACATCAAAAGTTGTTGCAGGAAAGTTCACCTGTTTAGATTTGCCAAGATGAAAAACAAGCCAACGTTAAGGACATATGGTACAACAATATCATCCCCAATTACTGAGTAAAACCATCATATGAAAAAGTGCAATGTTTTCTAATCCTAATCCAGGTCTTGAAGAAAACACCAGTATCTCAAGAGGACAATTGACACTGTGATCTTTAACAGCTATGCAATTAGATATTTATTACATAAAATAGCTCCCAGCTACCCATGTATATATTTCACTTAATACTCTGAAGCATATGTTTTTAAGTATGTGTATGTATGTGTCCAGAAAAAATAAATACATCTTGTTTGAATCCAAAATTTGAGATGGAGTTCTCTGGGACATTAGAGCTATTATTATGGCATGTTGATGCTGAAATGTGGAAAACTGTATTCAACTACTAAAAGTATATACACATTCAGTAGTGGATTCAGAGATCTAATTTTTTTCACTCACATTCAGAGAAAATTGGTCTTGATGCCCAATAGTCTTTTATTTTACTATAATTTATATTTAAAAGCTGGATGGAAAAACAAACTTTTGGTGAGCTCTAAATTTTAACATACATTTTAATTTGTTGAAATTATATTATTAAATCATGACAGAAAAGTTATTTTTGTAGATATATCGCTTGGTTAGTTGTAAAATAGAAGTTGACTTCATTTTCCATTCTTGAACTCTAAAAATGGATATACTGGAGACTACAGTCAAACTGCACATCAACCTAAATCTTAAACAAGCATTCTGTTATACACTGGCCAACTCAATTTCACCACAAGTTGCATTGCTTTCTGACAAATGTTGCCAGAACAAAATTAAAATAGCAGAAATGGGGATTATTTTAGCAGTACTGCCTTTACAATCATCTTTTTTTCTTTTAATTTCAATAGTGGAGATTGACATAGTATAAATTAACATTTGGTTTATAGTAGAAGGGCCATATCTAACATCATAATCTTTCTTAATCCTGCCTTTCAGAAACCAAACACTCAATACCGCAACTGCCTACTTGACTTTCTGACCTAGTCATGGTTCCCATCATCCCAGAGTTGATAAAATGTTTGCTCTTTATTTTCTAAGAAATATCCAAATGTTTCAAATTTTGTGGTTCTTCTGAGCAAAAGTGAAATTAAAGGAGTTACACTTTATCTCAGAAGTTCTCATACTGAGATAAAGAATACAGTGAACTTATACTTGTCCAAAATTTTTAATCATGGTTAGTTAGCTATATGAAAAGAAAACTGTATCTCAAAACTGAAAACCAGGTTTCATGTGGAGTTCATGGTTAATGTGGTAAAGTTATTCTTTATGGCTTCTATTTTATGCAGCAGATTGGGTTATAGCAAAGGTTTTCGTCCAGCTTTAACTTTCACTGTTATTTTTGTCTTCCAAAAGTGAATTCCACAGCTGTCAAGAAAATACTGTGTATTCAGCAAAGGTCTGACTTTTAGAGGTAATGGATACAGTGAAACACAAATTCCAGGTAACAAAGCACCACACGGTGCTGGTATGCATTTTAGCAGAGCTTAATTGTCATTCCAAATCCCATCCATTAAAAGTCATTGTGCTGAGAGCATGCTTGTATAAACACATGAGTTTTTTGTTGTTTGAGGCAACCAAATCCCACACACTGGATGTGACTATCAGTCTACTGCCTTCCAACGCAAATCCTTGCCCTGGTGAGTGCCTGTATCTCTCCATTTGTGGGGTTGTGTTCCCACTCTCTCCTTTTCTTCATGATTTTCCCAACTGTCTGCCAAAACCCACTGCAGCTACAGCTGTGGCAGCCCTTGCACTCCAGGGTTATGTCCTTGCTCATTTCATAGAATCATAGAACTATAGAATAGTTAGGGTTTGAAAAGACCTTAACATCATCTAGTTCCAACCACCTTGCCGCAGGCAAGGATGCTTCACCCTGTACCATGTCACCCAAGACCCATCCAACCTGTCCTTGAACACTGTCAGGGATGGAGCATTTACCACTTCCCCGGGCAACCTGTTCTGGTGCCTCACCACCCTCACAGTAAAGAACTTTTTTATATCTAACTACCTGAACTTCCCCTGTTTAAGTTTTAACTCATTACCCGTTGTCCCATCACTACAGTCCCTAATGAAGAGTCCTTCCCCAGCACCCTTGTAGGCCCCTAGAGACTGGAAGGTTGCTATGAGGTCTTCACGCAGCCTTTTCTTCTCCAGGCTGAACAGCCCCAACTTTCTCAGCCTGTGTTCATACATCATCAAAATATTTGTCTCACGGGTTTCCATTAAGGTGCTTAATTTGTTCATAATTTTTCAGTGCATGTGCAAAATTGAATTGTTTTCAGCATTTAAACAATTAGGCCTGAAGCATGCTGCATTTCTAAAGTATGCGTTGCTAGATTGGATTATATGCTATTCAGTTTATTAATAAACATTAGTACTTGTTAAAGGGAATAGAAACATTGGAATCCTGCTGTGTTTTTAACTAATTTTTTGGCTGGCTCTCTGCAATGTAGTGGGTGATAGAAAATCATAGTATGGCATAGAGGAAATTGCACTGTAGTAATTTTTTCTATATCAATGTGCTTCTGCATGACAACCTGATGTGAAAGCAATATTTTGAAACCAAAACATTACCTGGAAAGCAAAAACTACTAAAACCTACTGTTCTCCTAACTTCATTCCTACTCTTATGAAATATTCTTTGAAAAAAAAAGGAAGCAAATAGCAAGAAAGAAACAATGTGTAAGATTCTGTAAAATAATTTGTTGTTAACAGAATATCAACACCTGAAAAAAGAAGGACCACAACTGGAAGTGGGTATCCCATCTAATGGAAATGTAGGCCCAGTTCAATATATCCATAGTGAAAATGAAATAATACGAACACTTAAATTCTCCAGCCCTCTTCTGACACATTTTATTTATAACATATTATAATGTTACTGTCTTGCCAATCTAACTATTAAATAAATAAATAAATATCCACGAGCAACATGCATTTATCAAGAATAAACATCTGAAGATAAATAGTATAGGCACAATGTCACACAGATGAAAATGTCCGCAAGTTGTAAGAGCAAGGTAATTCTGAGAACATAAACAAGCATGGTACTGAATAATTCCCCAAAAGTAGAGTAAATAAAAATTAAAAAAAAAGAAAAAGATGAAAAAAGAGAAAAATGAAATTGGGGTATCTCCAGATCTCCAGCCTGGATGAGCAATTGAGTGTGGTTTTTTCTGAAGTATAATCTTGGGCCTGTATGTCTGAAATCTATGTAAAGTCAGCATCCAATATTTCAGTCTAATATTGGATCAGGGTGTTTCGCTCAACCCTGGACAGCTAGCTGCTAGAAATCTTTTTATATGATACACTTTGCCTTGTTTTTTGTTTTGCTTTGTTTTACAGATTTGTGGATGCTTATAATGATTTTCTTCTCTGACTCCAGCTTGCTGCGCTGACAGGCCAGCACTGAGTGAAATCAAGACAGTAGGGTGAATTGCATAAAACAAATATTTTTCACATAATGAGCTCTTTTTGCAACACAAGCAGTTATACCTCCTATGTGTAAGTTCCTATTTCTAAATTGGTCAACACAATGTACAGTATGTTGTAGAGTCTGAGAGCTTCTCAGTTTGAGGCATCCAGAAACTCTAAGCCTCCTCCTGAGAATCCAGGCTGTGAAATCCAGTGGAAAATGCCGAAGTGAAGCATGTGTGTTTAGTCTGCCCCAGAGGGAAAGGGGATATCAGGAACATGTCTGCAAGATACGGTGGGGATTCCAGGGGCTCCTTGACAGATGAGCTATGAGCAGGTGTGGTGAGGACCCTCCAGTAGCCCCTTACATGAGTTCCAGCTCCCCTGCATAAGTAGGTTCCCCAAGCCAGGGCTGGGAGCCATAGGTGAGGTCATGCACAAAGAACTCCCATCTCTTTTCCTTTTTGGATGCTCATTAATGACTTCATCTAACTGGATGATTCATAGTGACTTTCTGAAGAACCTGGTGGAATAAGAATTTAAGTCAGATTTCGAACTGTACGGAAATACAACATACACTGAACAAACTGCATTTGAGGTTGGAAAGGCAAATTGGGATGGAACTAGAAAGGGGCAAGTGGAGTTTGGGAAGGAACAAAGTCAGAAGATGAATGATATCATAAAAAAGTGAAATTCAATTTCTCTGCTTGCTGAAGCATGTTGTCTTTTATCAAAAAATCAAATGCTGTGAAAATTCAGAGTTTCCTTGCTTTAAGACTAAGAAGTAAAAAACTCCAGATCATCTTGATTTAGAAATGCTCTGTCTCAGTTGCTTCATTATCTTCTGTGGTACAGCTTGAATGTACCATCCCATGATTTGCAACAGTCTCTCACCAAAAGGCCCATAAATCCATTAGGCTTGAAATGAGAGGGAAAGTGGAGTTCTTGAATATCTTTCCATTTGGAGAACTGAAGGCAAGCACCCTAGAGAGTTTAAAGAGGTGCTTGAGACCTCTGTGTTTGTGAACATGAACTTACAGCATTTTCATTTCAGTGAACTTAGTGAGTGTTTTCCTAGACTCTGTGAGTACTTTCAGACACAGATGTTAATGATCCATGAGAGCACCATGCATCAAGTTGAAATGCTGTGAGGCCCACAAGAGGACTAAAGGTCGTTAGAAACTAGAAACACAAATCCACTAAATAGAAAATAATTTGGTCTTTAAGAATATTTTGGGTATATTTTTTGAGATTTTTTTTTTCCTGAAAAAATTATATTTTTACACGTGCTTCTGGTCCTTCTGAGTCAGAAGACACACAACAAGGAAACAAACCTTCCATCTCATCTAGCTTTTAACTTCTGGTTAAGTGTTTTCATTTCAGGAAAAGGAAGAGAGAGGAAGGATGTTACACTGAACACAGCAGATACCAGGTAAATGTACACATTATTCTGGAATTTGACAACAGCAGCTTGCTTCACCACTTGACTGTGGGTAGTGAAGGCGATAAGATTTGCATGAAGAACAGTTTGGGAATGAGCTCTGAGGCCTTGGTGCTTTGACAAGCCCTGGGGCGATGAGTTGGGGTGTGTAAGGCCAGAGGATATAGGGGTTATGAGAGGATCTGCAACATTGTAATTGGACTATTTACCCAGAGAGTTTTACAGGGGCCAATGAGATTGCACGTTGTATGCATGTGCAGGTTAGGAAAGTACCGAACAAGGGGATAAAAAGAGCTTGGTGGTAATAAATGAGGATTTGAGTCTCTACATTAACTTGAGTCTGTGTTGTGAAATGCCACAAAAGGGCACCCACTGCGTGGAGCATGAAAACTCACTAGTTGTTGATCCGGTGGCGTGGCTCAGCCGAACTGCTTGCTGAAAGTAAGCAAAGGTGTATGCTGAAAAGGAAGCAAATTCAAACCGTACAGATTGCCTCTCGCAGGACAAGGGTAAGGGGCTGAGAATTATGGGGTCTGCTTTAACAAAAAAGCAGGGAAATGTTCTAGAAGTTTTTGCTATGATTCTTGAGCAGTATGGGAAAAAAGTTGATAAGGAAGAATTGAAAAGTATCCTTCTCTGGGCACCAAAAGTCAATCCATCTATTAATTCCACTAATATTTATACCCTGGAGATTTGGGACAAAATTGGTGTTAATTTGTGGGACTGTGCAAGAAACAATGATAAAGTTGCTGCCACTTTATTGAGCCCGTGGCGAGTTATTTCTGAAACTTCAAAACTTCATGCTGGCTCACAAGCACAGGGAGCAGAAGCGGCACCCTCGGCTTCGTCACCACCACCCTCTTTGCCGGACTCTGCCATGAGATCAAAAAATCAGTTTGCTGTTGTTGCTCCTGTGGTTCTGACGCTTGATAATTCCGATGATGACCGGGATGGTGCTTTTGACCCCGGGGCCTATGGATCCAGAGAAGGAACCTGTTTTATATCCCCCAAACCCTCACGACAAATGGGCAGCTGTAAAGGGAGAAGCGAGACAGGCACGGGATGCAGAAGCGTGTGTTATGAAGTTTTTAGACTGACTTAATGAGGCTCTGGAGAAACAGATTGATAATGAGAAAGCACATGAATATATTTTCAAACAACTTGCTATTGAGAATGCTAACCCTGACTGTCAGAAAGTATTGCGGCCATTACAAGATCCGAAAATAGATGGCATGTTAAATGCTTGTATGAATGTCACGTAGAGACAACATGATCTGTTTCTGATTGCGGAAGTGTTTGCGGCATTGTTGGCTAAGTCACAACAGTGCTTTTAACGTGGTCAGTACAGCCATTTGAAAAAAGACTCCAAAAATAAAAGCAAATAATTAAAGGGGAGCACCTGGAGTTTGCTCACACTGTCGTTAAGAGCATAATTATGTAAGTCAATACCAATTGAAATTTGACCAGGATGGTCAGCCTCTAAATTTACCGGGAAACCCCAAGCAGAGCACGGCGAGGGGCCGCACCATGACAACAAATTACCCCTCCGAATGGCCCCTTCAGGGGGCTGCTGCAGTTTGCATGCCAGCATAAGCAGCTGCGCCAGAGTGGACCTGGCCACCTCGGAAGAGGCAATAATTCAAGACACAAGGCAACCTTTCTCAACAAGTGGTATTGGTTAAGCCAATATCCTCATGAATGGTTGATTATAGGCTCAAAATTGGCAACAGTAATTCATTGTTAATAACAATCTACAAATTTTAAACATTATCTGGTCTTTGTGTTGGAAACACAAGTGATTTTCTTACCTATTAGTTGTAACAAACAAGCGGATGATATATTTTTGTTGCTCCCTTAATCTATGAGCTTTTATCTACAAGTATTCAACATTTGCAGAAGTACATTAATTGCATTCATAGGTTCAAATCTTAAGTGTAGATTCTGCTAATAAGACTGCCTCTGTACAATCTTTTACGCAGAAAAAAGGTTCAGTAGAAATACCTTAGCTCTGGCTCTGTAAAAATGGGCACATTTCAGTTGCCAGGCTGTAATCTGGCCAAAAAAACTATCATAAACCCTGCACACTTTCAGTTCTTGTGACATTTTTCCAGCATGTAACCAAAAGATTTTCCTTTAAACACTTGTGTCTTAACATATATAAGTGACAACATGCAGCTGAGTTCACGTTGCTCAATTTGTCAATTCGCTTAGCATGTGACAAAACACGCCAAACAGGGATCCAAAGGGATTTATTATTTCAAAATTCCCATCAAAGAAAATAGGAAAATACTAGTCTTACAGGTAAGGAGGAACGTCAGTGTGAATTGTGAATGATAAGATCTAGGTACAGGCATTGCCTTCTATTAGAACAGCCAAATAAGTGAGCATAAGAAATAAAAAAAAGAAAGAAGTGTAATAGTCTTTTCCAACATCTCTTTCCTTTTGTAGTTCAGTTCTTTCAAATTTATATTAGCTTATCCTTTCAAAGTCATTCCTAACTACTCCATAGGTATTTTTCTCTCCAGATAAAACTAATTCATTCTGAGTAGCATTTCAACCCTTGAGCAGTTGTTTTTAGTTTTAAATGGAATCTGCAATTCAAAACTAATTTGCTAATTGTTTTTTCACCATAGAAGGGAAGTTAATGAGTGTCTACTTCAGCATTCCTTTCACCTTCAGTCAACTTACTGTTTTACACTGTCTGTAATCCTCATGTAACAGTAGCCTCATATAGTAAAAACTCTCAAAATTCAGTAACACTTCACTTTGATGTATCACTGCAAATTATTGCCTGGGGGTTTTCTCCTGCTTTGGTTTATTTTTTCTATAACATGACAAACCTTTTATGATAAAATTTTATCTGAATGACTGATGAAAAGAATTGGCATACAATTTATTTAAACTTGCTTTTTCTTTAAAATAACTGAGAGCTGTGTCATGAGAAGCCACTGGACGCCATGTTATTTGCTGCACCAGTAATGAGACCCTAATAATCAACCTATTGTGTCTACAAATGACCTATTAAAATATTCCTGAAAAAGACATTAGTTTACAGCTACACCAAAAAATAATTCTTCATGTAATATTTTTTGTGTGCTTGAAGCATTGCAAAAATCCTTAGAATTAACAATAATTAGTGGGTCTTATTCTGTGATCTTGCTATCCCTTTATCTATATCACTACTTCAAACCACTCTGTTCAACAGCAAAATAGTTTGCTGAATCTACACATCTCCTGATTTATTGGCATACATTTGATTTTGTGTGCAGTTGTAGCACCGCTGGATTGCCCTTGTGTGCAAGGCATGTGATGAGCAATATCTGGTGTTTTCAGCTTCACTGAACTGGAAAACTGATCTCCAAATTTGAAAAGCTTGATTTTGGACCAGAATAAGAATCTTTCCTACATTTAGAACATTCACTGTTAGGGAAAAAAAGCAAAATCGAAACAAGTCAAACCGTCATCTGAGTCTCTGGCCAAAGGGTGGAGACTACTGCCCTCTGATGCCTCACTGGTATTTATGATAAAGATGATAATCCTTCACATTTCGAGTGAATAAATGGTAGACCGCTCATTGCTCTGTGACTTGTGGATTTACCTACAGCAGATAATAAAATTCAGATGTGTTTACAAAGCATTAGCTTAACTGGAAAAAAACAGTCTGCTGGTAATGACCACCCACAGTATGAGGCAATGGAGGGACAGGCCTCTGTCAGGATTAGCACAACACTCTGGCCAGAGTATCACAGCCTGAGAGGAAGGTCTAACAAGCTCAGCAGTACTTTTCCTAGTGTTGATTATTCTTGAAGAATAGAAAAGCAGTAATTAAAACTCTAGTTAATGCTACACATACGCAGTAGATAAAACAAATGCTACACATACACAGTAGATAAAACAAGTTCTGCTATTGCATTTAGCAGTATGTGGCACTTGTTCTCCTATCCCCCTTTAAGGATATAACACTAACTGACAACATGAGCACTGAAGAATTGGCTCTGGATGTGCCCAATCTGCAGCAAATAAGGCTGTAAATCTGATATTTCAAAAAAGCAAGAGCACATGGAACAAAAGCTTTTAAAAATACACACTACAACTTAAGAAAAACCAAAACAAATATCATCATCAACAGCAACAAAGTAAATATTTCTAGGTTCCTGTGATACCTGAAAAATATTTATTAAAATGTATTTGAGCATACAGGTTACATAAGGAACTATGCTCTTCTTAAGTTTCAGAGAGTTTTTCTAAGGATGTTTCTCCAGTTTTCATAATTCAAATATAGATTGTATCTCTGTACTTAAAGCTTGAACCTGTATTCTAATACTTTTACTCAAGTTAAATCCTGTCTTACTCTTCAGTTAACTTTAATAATTTCAGTGGGACTGTTCATAAGGCAAATGTAACTAGATCTGCACCTCTAAAATGAAGCTATACCTTCCACACAAGTAGGCAGGTCATGTGGTTCTGTGAGAACATCAGTGTCTTTTAAGAAAGTATGAAGTACAAGTTGCAATTCTTCATCAGGCTGCACAGATTTTCATATAGGAATATCTTAAAAACTTTTACATATTATTAAGGAAAGATTTGCTTTTTTTTTTTTGTTGTGAGTTGGCCAAACCTCAGCAGCACTTCTGTGGGCTCCAGATGTTGCTGTACCTAACTGTTGCTATACCCATAACTAGAACCAGCTCAGACATGAGTAACACACTTCCCAACAGCTTTCTAGTCCATAAGCTTAAAGAAACAACTGTCTCACCTAACAGCACTGCATACTTTGGTCCAAATATTACTTTTAGAAAAATATATAAAAGCGAATGGTAATCTTTGGCAAGGTTTTTGAGATTTATTATTCCTGTCAATTATAGACTCTAGGAGACTTCAAGCTAAAAATCAGGCAGCTCAAAAGGTGTATGGCAAAACTGTTAACAATGCTCTGAAGTCCTCCACCATTTTAAGAAAGGATTTTTTATCTTTCTGTCTCTCAAAGCTGGAATTAAAACAGTTTCAATTCATGCACTGAACTATTTGAACTTCATTATATTTGAAGTTCATTTCATTTCAGAATAAAGGACTAAAATAGTAAAAATTGTGATGACTTAATAACAGAAATGAGTGGGCCAGATCCTTTATTTTGATACATTTTAGAATACACATATGATATGCCTGTGTTAAGGCAGTCCAGGTTTGTTTCCTTGTCTTTGTTGCAATCTCACGTAACACAGAAAAATCTCACAGTACTGAAGAGAACCATCCCTGCTCCAAGTGCTAGCAGCATCACAGCTCTATAAAGATGAGGTTTAAGCCACCTGTAATTCAAGACAGCAGTATGTGGATTAATTGCACTATAAGACCCTGCCAAGAACTCATAGGCTTGAAGACTTCACAGTCTTCTTGAAGCCATAAATAGAATTGTAGCAGCCACATTATTATCACCAATTACAGTATTGATACTTGTCATTATTTTAGTTTCATTCAGGCATGGCTGTTCAGGTGTGTCCACGGAGGTTCAGGGTTGTTCATGGGCTGATCATTTGCTATTTTGTTTTGAATTTAGTTTAACTTTCTCAAAGCTTATTGCTGGGAGCTGCATTTTCATTGTCTTGGGACTCACATTATAAACATATCCTAAAATGGTACCCTTGGCAACATGCCTGATTGGGAAGACCGTGAATTATATGAAACAAGAACTTACTGATGTTGTAATCTTTGTTCTCTCATTCTCTGCTTGAGAAATAATCTCATCATGCTGTTACTGTCATATAGAAACAATGCAGCATGTTTTCCCATTTGGTTTTCATTGGAGAGTTGCAATTACAGACAAAAGGTAAATGCATTAAAATGTTAAATATAAAATATATGGGGTTTATTTGTTTGCTTTAAAAAGAAGAAATGAGGGAAGATTTTTATGGAACAAATGTTGACTAAGTCTTGATATTAAACACCAGGTGAGCTTCTTAAACACAGTTAAATCCCCAAGTCTGGCAAAGATGATGTAACACAGATGTATTTAGGGGAGGCAGACTGTTACACTGAATGTTGTTTTACTGTGAAGGGTGGGATCAAAAGTCCATACTTAATAACTATAAATTTCAGTGGTTCTTTGACTTGGAAGGTGTAATCTAAACAGGCTTTTGTAATGATTTATAACAGAAATCCTTAGTAGAGATGCGTGGGATTCCTGGCTTCTACATCTGAGAGTTAAGAATAAGGTGTTCTATAGAAGACTACTTTTATCTCCAAATAACTGCACAACATGGAAATAAATGTATGTTGAAGGCAACAAGATAATTTTTTTTTTTTTTTTTTTTTTAAAGAGGAGGTGGCAAGAAGAAACAGCAAGATTTGTCCATGCAATCCAGTTTTATTCCTATTTAAGGTCTTCATACTACACACTACTGGATGAATTCGTATAAATTGCTCAATCTACCATGGGGTTTACTGACCCATGACTTTACCTACTGTCCTGGGTTCAGCAGTAGCAGCCATTTTTCTCCTTCTTAGTAGCTGGTGCAGTGCTGTGGTTTTGACTTTCAGCCCGGGAACAGTGCTAATAACACCGATGTTTCTAGTTGTTGCTCAGTAATGTTTACTCTGGCCAAGGACTTTCTGAGTCTCATGCTCCGCCAGGGAGGACGGGAAGCTGGGAGGAAGCAGAGACAGGACACCTGACCCAAACTAACCAGAGAGGTATTCCATACCACAGCACATCATGCCCAGGATGTAGAACTGGGGGCAGTTACCCGGAAGGGTTAGATCACTGCTTGGTTGGGCTGGGTATCAGTTGGCAGGTGGTGAGCGGTTGTATTCTCTTCCCTTGTTATTTCCCTTATCATTATTATCATTGGTGGTAGCAGTAGTGGTTTGTGTTATACCTTAGTTACTGGACTGTTCCTATCTCAACCTGTTGGAGTTACATGCTTTTGATTCTTCTCCCCATCCCTTTGGGAATGGGGGCAGGAAGGGGGGCGGGGGGGGATAGTGAGAGAACACCTGCATGGTTTCTGAGTTACCAACTGGGCTTAAATCATGATGCTTACACAGACTGTATGCTCAGATCTGGTTGTTAGCCCTCTTAGAAATATATATTGCAGTCTATATTGCATATACACCACCAATTTAACTAATTTGATGGAACGGACAGATTATTTTTTTTTTTTTTTTTTTTGGAGAGGAGGAGTCAGTAAATTTTGGTTTGTCATTATGTAAGCCTGGAAAAGAAATTAATTATCTATGAAGATTTAATGTACTCCATCATCTTCAGTAGTTTAGTAAGTAGTTCATGGTTTAGCACTACACTATGAGGGAAGATGTGCAATCCATTACTTAATGGAGGAAACATTTTTGTGCATCCATAAGAGACCTGAGGGGCACAGAATCCCCTGTGCCTTTCATGGCTTCAGACTAACTATTTAGGGAGACTGTGTCAAGAGGGAACATGTTCAGGGCCCTCTGTAGCTGGCATGAATTTTAATGGCCTGCTTCACCTTTTCCTGACCTGGTCATTCCAGTGCACTTTCCTTTACACAAGTCTCGTATTTGAGCTTGTTACTTTCCTTCTTAGTGCTTCCCTAGGAGCAGAGATGGCACTTTTAGACATTCAGGTGTTTAAAGCTGTGGTTCTGTCCCTACTGAGGCTTTCAAGAGCATTTGAGGAAAGCTTGGTATCTTGATTTCAGTTGGAATGTTTTAATGAGGTCCTAAAAATCTGTGACTCTTTGCCTCTGTTTAGCTGCTAAATACAGCTGAAAATCTACTTCTACATGTGTATTTGCAGCTGCATGTTATGTCATATGTAAGTAACACCAACTTTAAACCATCCTCCATTATGCTACGTAAGTATGATGATGAAAAAACTGCTCAAAGTGATAAGGAATTCTTCAGTGAAACTTTGCAGCTTTATATTTCTTCAGGGATTTCTCCAAAAGTTTCCTAGTTTAAACCATGGCTTCTAGGTTTGAGAGGCAGCCAGTTCCTGGCTCTGTGAAACTCCTCAGGCTGCATCTGATCCCCTGGGGCTGCCCCACACAGTGTCCTGACTCTAGGATACTGCTTCAGTAATGAAATAGTTGGCTACTTCCTAGTTTTCTCATGTAAAAAGAAAGGAACCAGAACAATTTTCCAAGCCTTTTTTATTTTATTTTCCTTGTAAAATTGCACAATTTTTATTTTTGGTTTATACTTCAAACTTTCAGCAACACAGAATTTGAGGCTCTAATCAGCTGTAAATGGAATACTTTGAGAGGAATATGTCAATAGTTGATATTGAATGTCACTCTGGTAATTACCCAATCTGCAGAAAAAATGTCAATAAAAGAGATGTATTTTGTAGTCTGCTCTTCTTACAGCCAAGTCTCAACTATTTCTTACATTCTTATTTTGCCTGGGTATTTAACCATTACATTTTCTTGGACATACTCATAGCATCATAGAATCATAGAATGGCTAGGGTTGGAAAGGACCTTAAGATCACCTAGTTCTAACCCCCCTGCTGTGAGCAGGGACACTTCACACTAGACCATGTCTCCCAAGGCTCTGTCCAACCTTGCCTTGAACACTGCCAGGGATGGAGCATTTAACTCAAGTTAAAAAGTATTTGGCCTGTTTTGTCAGCAGTAATAAACACCTGAGTCTTCCATACCTTTCACTTTTCAGAGCCAGTCATCACAAAGACAACCATCAAATCCTAAGGAATCACAAAATCAAATCAAAGTCTATGCATGGAACGGGCATATTTTATCTCTGGTAAATAGCTATGTTGAAATGACATTTCCAATCTTTGAGATTTATATGCTCATAAAGTTAAGTGCAGTAATGTAGGCCTTCACTTAATTGCTTTTGCAACTTGCTTTACTAGGGGTCTTAAATCAGCCTGGAGACTGACTTATCTTTTTAATATAGAGGTTACAGTGTTGTTTCTAGGCAAATCTGTTCTGGAAATCTGCACCTTTCTTCTTTATTTGTTTTACTGTCACTCAGAGAATGAAAATGTATATAAACAAGTCATCCATGAAATTCCATGCATTGGTGTCATAACTCTGAGACCTTTGAATCTTCATATTTGAATAGTTCACAGCTCAGACGTCTGACTTGATTGAGCACAGATGTCTATGATATCACTAAGCTCTTTGGAAAACAGGGTATATTATTGCAGTATTAATGTTGAATATGTTTCTGTTTAATATGTGCTCCTGAGACCAATCTCCCTGTGTCATCTGGGATGCTTTCTGCAGATAAGAACAAGTTAATATAGTTTTGCCAGCAGTTAAAGTCAGATTCATATCCAAAACTAAGAAGTGAAATTAATATAATTAGATAGTTTATTGTGGATGCTAATAGTTTACATGAATTCAAAAATAAATCAAATTCAGGGAAGATCTTTTTCAGGACAAATTAACTATAAAGCTCAGGAAATCCCTGGTGGAGGTGAAAAACTATGCTGCTATTCATTCCATTCCTACATTTTTTCCTATACAGCTTTTATTACCACTTATATAAATTTGAAAAATTAGATCATCTTTAGTCTGATTCATTATGGCTATTTATATGGTCTTATCTATATTTTGAAGAAAACAGTAACAATTCATAGAAAATGTTTTCCTTCTGTCAGTAAATGACCAGATCTTTCAATATAATGAAAACTACACAAGGCATTTTAGGAGACTGTGATACTCAGTAGCACATGTTTTCAATACAACAGGACTAATAATAAAATCAATAGTAAAAGTCCTTTGGATTTCAGTGAAGACTCAAGTCAGTGCTGATCAATAATATTAATGAAAAAAAAAAAAATCACAAAATATCAGCATACAATTTGCAAGTTCCAAAGAAGTAGTATTCCTTGTATAGGGAAAGCTTGTCATCACCATTTCTGGTATATTAAAATGTTTCTTTGACAGCATTCATATTTGTCATATGCAATGTTTAATCTGCTGAAATTCCGCTCTGTCCTGCTCCCAAGGTGTTTGAAAGGTTGCTTGCTCACTGCTGTGAAAATTCAAATGTCACTACAAAATTCAGCACTCACTCTCTCTTGTTTAAAGTTCTGTCACAGCTCCTCATATATCGGCAATTCCTGAATTAACAACAAAAACAGATCCAGAGTTTCCTGTTAAAGTAACTATGGAAGCACTCCTGAATTCTTCTCTTTCCTTCTCTCCTTCCCCCTCTCCCTTTCTCTCTTTCTGCCATTATTACCTGAACAGATGTGGACTCTATTTTGGGGCACCCATATTCCTTACCACATCCTGTGACTACAGTTTATATTAAACTCATTCTTATCTCTCTAATGTCCATTCTAGCTTTATGCCATAGTCTCCTTACAGGAAGGGACTGAGTGTTGATTAAAGCAGTACAATCAATCATTTATAACGCCAGTATAATCCAGTAAATGCTGAACTGGTCACATGTTTCAAAGTACACCTTAACAAATATATTTAAATCAAAGCATAGTTAAAGGTTAATTTGAAAGATAACAGGGTATGAATATATATCAATACACAAAACCACCATTAGATTGCTGTTCTGCAAAATTTATAGTTTCGAAAGGTAATTAGTGTCCAGGATTTTATCATTCATCTGCAATTTAATTAGGTTAACCAACCTTTCAGACTATTAAATTCACCACTCTTTGAAATCAGATATTAAACATCTCCCGAACCTCCTGCGATATAGTCACAGGTCCTCAAAGTGATTCAATTGTGTATCTCAGTGTTCATTAAAAGTAGCAGTTCATTTCTCCTCTCCTGACTGAGGAAGAATCTAGAAATATAGATTCTAGTGCTAAAAAAATATAAAGGCAGGAAAAAAAGCCCAGAATATCTTATCTTTAGAACTGATGGTATTTAAAGGAATCCCATGGTTTGGAGAGCTTGACTCATATTCATGAATAGCTGGGATGAAGAAAATCAAAGTCTTTCTGGGTTTTGTATATTAATATCATATCTATAAAACAAAGGTGGAATTTTAGTGTACACCAGCATAATGTACCTTGTTCAGGTAGGTAATAGGTATGAAGGTGCAAATATTTCAGGTTACACTAGGAGTAAAATAGCATTTGTATAGTTTGAAACCTGTTAGTACGTTCAAACATATGTGGATCATTATTACTGCTCCCCATTGATAACTTTTACACAGGGATAGCAGTGCATGTTGTCATCGTATCTTTGTTTTGTTGTCTATTAATTAATATATAATCTTATGTATATTAATTGTTTCTACTTCTTGTCCAGCCTAGATGAGGATGAGGTATCGAAGGACTTTGCATATGTGCATGCAAATGTCTTGATGGGATTGGGAAAGAAGTCTTTCTAAAACTTAGCAATAACATATATATAATTATGAGTGAAATTTCATCCTGATTCAACTATCATTCAGTAGTGCTAAGAAGATAGTACAATACAACCACATTTTTCTTCAAGAAATTCTACAGAGGTTTGAATAGCATATAGTTATGAATCAGGATTTCAGAACAGAACTTGGTTCTTTCATTTCTTTTAATGTCTTAGAACCACTCTATTCATAACCGTCATTATTAAATAAATTAATTTCTTCATTGATCCTTTTTCCTGAGATAAGCACAGTCAGATGTATGCAAGTCAGGAAAAGAGATCAGTTTCATAGAAGAGACATTAAGAAGATGAAAGTTACATCTGTGTTTTTACAGTGGTCTTCAACTGACTTTACCCTTTTTACCTACCCTCAAAACCAAGCTCCAGGAGTCAGAGATCTCCTCTCTCTAAATATTTGCACCCAGTGCAGAGGGAATAAATCACAAGTCAAAGGAGCATTTCTCTCCACTGACCACAGAGGAGGCTAGGTGACTTACTTCCTTACAGCCGAAGTTAAGTGAGATTAAACATTCCTTCTCTTCATATACACTTAAAAATATACTAAAACTTTACTTAAAAAAAAAGAATACCCAAAGATGTCCTTAGTCTACCATATGTAGTAGATAAACTAGTCCAGAGCAGATATCATAAATCCAGAGCTAAGTATTATTCTTTCCAATGCACTTTAATTCACTTTGGAAGTTCCACAGTTAAAGGTTATTTTGTGGCTTATAGCTCAAAGCAGAGCTTGTTTCTCAGTGATAAACACAGACGTTTCTCATAAACAAAGTCACAGTAATTAAAATCTGAGTAAAGATCAGATCTTTCTATGAAGCTAAAAGCAATTCACAATAATGGGTTGCATTCAAAAATACTTCACTGCACTTTGAAGGGCTGCAGAGCCCCAGTCCAACACCTTCTCTCAGTATCTGCCCAGACAGATCTGTCCATCACACAGGGCACAGGCTGCCTGAAACTGCTCCCCCCATCAGGGCAAGCTGCAACGCTGGCTCCTACGTTTTCAAGCTCTCTGCTCAGCTGAAATTAGACTTGGAAGGATTGCTCACCAACTCTACCAAACTTGAATGCTACTGCTTGTGTTTGAGATCCAAACAAGTCTTGTGGGACAAAAACTTAATTGCTTTTTCAAAAAGCATGTTAGCTAAATAGAAGCTACAATTTTACCCTCCAAAGTTGCCTTGTTTATATGTGCAGAAAGTCAATTCTACAACATCGCTGCTCCTACTCATCCAGTACCACATTTTACATGGAAAACATACTCTGTCTACCACTTCCTCATATAAGGACAACTTTGTGGCTTAACACTCAACATCTTAAATAAGCAGTTTCCAGGGCCTGCTGTCAGAGGCACCTTGGGTTTTACAAGTCACCTGCTCAGTTACTTACAGTAATTACAGAAAACAGACCTTCAGGTTTCACAAGGTTTCCAAATATATTCACTTCCTTTTTAGGTAACGCAAGAAACTAAGTATATCACTAAATACCTGCAATGATTTTCTTGCATCATCAGATTGAAAATCTAATAGGGATCTTCTTTCTTCCATGCATCCTGCCTCTTGACTGTGGTTGTGTGATGGGTGGATTTTCACACTGGTTTCCTCACAAGTGCACTGTACACAGTTCTGTTCAGCTACAATAGGCGTTAAAAAATCATCCACTGTTACCTTAAAAACTCTCAGTACAGGCTGATTTTTAAGGAATGCATGGATACTTCTGGTCTGATTTGGAAAAAGGACATGGGACCTCCAGGAAAGGGCTCAGGTCTGTGTATCACAGAAATCAGTGTCATGGGGGAAGTACCTAAACATCTTTACTGGGTCTGACTGGGATGGAGTTAACTTTATTTATAGTAGCCTGTATGGTGCTGTGTTTTGGATTTGTGACTAAAACAGTGTTGATAACATAGCAGTGTTTTAGCTATTGTTAAGCAGTGCTTGCACAGTGGCAAAGCCTTCTACCCCACCAGTGACTAGGCATGAGTAAGAATCTGGGAGGAGACACAACTGGAACAGTTTTTCCTGCTTTTGCCCTTCCAGTTCTCTCCCCAGTCCCACTGCAGGGAGGTGGGCAAATGACTGAATGGGAGCTTAGCTTCCAGCTAGGGCCACCTCACCACAACACCAAAAAAAACGCAAAATATTCAAAACACATTCAACCTATGTGCTTTATTTTCTGACAAATTTTGTTGGTTCCTTTGCTATCCGTTTTTCTACCTGTGCCATAAGGATGCCGAAGTATTTTACTCCAGGCTTTGGGTTCCATGGTGAATCAGAAAGTTTGCTTTTGTTCTGATGCCTAAATCCACCAAGGCATCAAGCCCCATCTGCATACATTACATTTAAAAAAATGGGAATTAAGTGCTGAAATTGTTTACTCAAGTTTCATAAACTCCCCCCCCCATATGTTAACATCTATGTGTATATATGTGTATATTTATATATATAACATCAGTGATATTTGTACAGTAGCCTATAATGTCCTATTTTCTTTCTGCATAAATATTTACTGATGATGGTATTTCATCCACTATGCTATGTAGTAACCCATAATGTTGAGTTATAAAATTACCAGCTGGCTAGAAACTAATGTTGCTATAGTAACATTTCCATTACAAATCATATTGTAAAACGGGATGTGTATGGAATGTTTTCTATTAGATTACAGTTGAAATATGCCCACAGTTCTCCAAATATGCAAATATGCAAAGAAAAACAAACTCATAATTCTTGACATACAGTCTGATACCTACAGGCCAGTGACTCACTGGAGCAAGAAAATCCCTGTTCTTGGTGCATGCTTCACACAGCACAGGAAGGACACAAAAGGCAGAGGCAGCTTGCACAGATTCAAAGCCTGGGAAGCACGTATCACTTTTTATTCCACAGCTTGAAAAGCCGATATCTCACCCTGAAATTTTCAGTGGTGTGAGCTGTCCGCTAGAGTCTGGACTCTTATTGAGCAGAAATATTTCTGCTGTTGTTAGAGCCGTTCAAACACTTGTGAGCTTCTTTTACGAGGTGGTTAGATATTGCAATTAACAGTGGATCTTTGCAACACTTTCTGGTTGTGTTCAAGGTAGCTGTCATAACTACCATTAAAACAAGACCAATGATTCTACAAGAGCATAGCCAAAAGTAATCAAAAATCCAAAATTGTCTCTAAGCTGCCATTAACAAGACTGAATTAACTTCCTGAAATAAACTTTATATTCTTTAGCAATTTGATGTTAGTTATTACAATAAGAAAGCAGCACTAGAATTATGCTGAAAGAAAATGTCCAAACAAGTTGAACTTTTCAATTGCCAAGTATTACTTTCAAATAAAATTGTCTAATTCTGCCCATCTGTAGGACAGCTATGCAGAACTTTTGTTAATACTGTTCGCTAAGGTTTTGGTGTTCTTGTAGTTTCTTGGGGCTTATGTGTTTGTTTGCTTTTTCCCCTGTGTAGCATCTAAAATCAATCATATTTTCCATAAAAGGTATTTTAAACCCTACTCTTAATTAAAGACCTAGAGAAGACAGGTTAAAGCAAAAAGTGGCCCCAGGACTTGCAAAATGTGGCCTTGTAAAATCATAAGGAAATCAGATGGATCTGACTGATCTATTCCGGAAAACAAAAAGCTCTGGAGTGACAATGTACTGCCACAGGACGCTGCTAAAATGCTGCTTAGGATCAGATTTATTCAGCTAATCCCTGATGTATTCTTGGGATCAGAGAGAAACTGGACAACATTTAAGAGTATATCCAAAAACCAATTTGCTTGGAGATCCCAAACCAGAGCAGAATGAATCAGAAAGACTGCAGTTTCTTGCTTCTGACAGTGGGATGGAGGCAGGAGGGTTAGCCTTACACCCTGGCAGTCTGTGGCTGCTGCAAGCTCCAGTGAAATTCAGCCCCTTGATGTTACCTTTGCAACAGCACATGGCTCCATTTATTAACTAGGAGTTCTGTGCTCATAACATAAAGGTTAATGCATGGAAGAGTTTGATGAAAGTAGAAACATGTTCTAAACATGATTCCATTTCAAAAAAAGAAACTCTGCAAATTAAAAAACTGAGAAAGTAAGTGGTGAAAAAACACCTTAGGCAGAAGGGCCTGTGCTGCTCCAACAAAACCATGGAAAATTAGAATGAAATGGAAGTGAACTTTTAGATATGAATCCCATTATCCTCTGATTGCATGATGTATTCAATTCGGATGTCAAACTCAGGAGATCCTTCATTCCTCTTGACTTAAGATCTGGGAAAAAAGAAAAAAAGAATAAAAAAGGAGAGTGAAATTTAAGTCTATTTTGATCACTATGCCCATCTGGGTTTAATTAGAACAAACTGCTATATCATTTCAGCACTGATCTGCTTTTCTTCCTCCCTGCTGCCCTGTGTCAGGCTCCTAGTTCCTCTCTTCTTTTCTGTTGCACCCATTTCACTGAAATCCAGTGCTTGCTTTCTTCCTCACATGCTTTGCTGTCAGTGGACTGGGACCATTTATGAACTTGTCAGTTCAAGAGCATGTCATCTGCTCTTGATTTTTTTAAATCCTGAATGAAATCTTTATATTTCATTTTTTTTTCAAATCAACCGTATTTCAAAACAACACACGTCTGCCGGTTTCAACTATTCTTATTTCTGCTTCTTCGTGGGCTTTCGTAAAGCAGTACTCCCATACCTGAGTACTGTTAGTTAAACAAGCAAGCATAAGAAATTAACAGAACTGAATGCCACTAGCAGACAAGACTAAGCATTCATTAAACGTTCTTTAAAATAGTTTAAACAAGCAAGCTTTGAATCTAAGAAGACTGCAGAAACAGATTGTGAAATATAACTTTTCCAAATAATCAAAAGAAAATGTCTTCAGGCTTTAATAAATTAGCTTTCCTGTGGGGATACTAATTATCACTGACCCTTCTTCCTATATCTCATTTCATATACTCTAGTTTCTCTTCAGATCACATATTAAAAAGTTATCCTCAAACACCCAAAGGCTGAATTCCTATGAGATCAAAACCTCAGCATAACGTGAGGATTTAGCCTATCCTTTTAAGCTAGCATTATGTTTTTTTGCATTTTTTACCTAAAGCCCTTATGAGCAATCAGTGCACCATGGACAGTTTTGGTACTGACAAAGCAGATACCCTATTCTCTTCATATGCCTCCAAACATTTTATCATGTTATTGCTAATGCATAATCTTCTGGTTAGTGGTTGTTACTAGTTTGTCTGACTTGGGTAACTTTAAATTCAGAGTTAGCTTGTGTAACAGTAGTGAATTTGGGAACGTGTATGTGTGCATGTCGTTACCTAGCATGCCTTTTCAGCTCATGCCCATAATCCCTTTCCAATAACACTTATGTTGTCAGAGAAAGCTGAAAAACATACGTATAAAAATATGTGCAGAATTAAATAATAAGATGAAGTCTAAAAAGTGCCAACTAATTCAAACTTTAAAGAAAAGTTTCATTACACAAATACACAGAGCTACCTCCAAAAATAACACTTCATGTGACAGATATACAGGATAGAAAACTGGGCAAGAGGAACTGAGTGTAAATGCTTAATGCATTCCCGCTTGGCAGGGAGCACGTGCCAGTTCAGAGTCTCCTGTCTAGCGCTTGAGGTGCATTTCCTCACACTCCTCTTTTTATGAACAAAATGACCTTGTCCTACTTTCAGTCTTTTCCACTACCATAAATAGATATTCATACACTTCACTTTTCCATTCCATATTAACAACACACAGGTCAGATCTTTCTGACTTTTGGAATGGGACATATTAATGGCAACATACCAATTTGGTCTGGTTCTGTCCTGCAGCTCTTTGATATAATATTCAGAGCTGAGAGGTTTTTATGGACACAACATCAATCATAGTTCTGGGTATTCCACTACTGACATGATAACTGCCATTGTTTTTCCATAAAATAATGATATCCATCTGGAATAAAAAAAAAAAAAATTAACAGAAAGCACTCAGATGGAATAAATATATTTTTTAATTACCAGTTTTACATCCAAAAGCCTGGTAAGGGGTGGGATTTATAGTTTTTCTGTTGAAAAAGTAGCAATGGGAGGTTCTTTTAAACTATTTCATTCTTTCTACAGCTTTAGATAGCAAAGTAAGTCTAGCATGACATTTCCAGTTTGTAATATTTACTCCCTAAGATTAGCTTAAAATATGTTTATCTCAGTTTTAAAAGTTGCTACAGATTGCCTTGACAGAAAATAAAATAATATTAGCTTTCTAAATTACATTTTAAAGTGAGCTTCGATTTATTACAATAGTCAAAATGTATTTCATTCATTGCACAGATTTCCAGACTCTAGTGATCATTACAAAAATCAGCAAAAGCATGAGGAAATAAATTTTGCCATCACCAAAATCATCTTATTTCTACTTGCATAATTTCTCATTTTATTATAGCAAATCATACTGAATTGTTTGAGGTGTCTGAATTTTATTTTTTTGTTAATACTGATTTTTACCCAAGTATTTGCTAGGTATTTGATTAATATTCTAATTGAAGTGCTTCCATTTTCCTTGGAAATATCCATATTTATTGAAAAGCTAGAGAATGTGAAAGTTTTTGGCTAAATCACTGAAGTATTTTATATTCCTGTGACATTTCCAAATATGTATTTTTGGTTTTTTATTTACTTATACTGACATGTCTTGGATGGGCATACTCTTCTCTGGGTAAAAAAACTGGCTGGGTCCAAAGAGTATTGGTGAATAAAGTTAAATCCAGTTAGTGGCTGGTTACAATTGATGCTCACCAGGGCACAGTATTTGGGCCAGTTCTGTTTAACATCTGTATTGGGGATCTGGACCAGAGGATCGAATGCACCCTCTATCAGTCTGCAGATGACACCAAGTTGGGCAGGAGTGCTGATCTTTCTGAGGGTTGGAAGGTTCTACGAAGGGATCTAGACAGGCTGGATTGATGGCCCATATGTATGAGAGTTAACAAGGCTAGGGTGATGGGTCCTTCACTTGGGTCACAACAACCTCGTGCAATGTTACAGGTTCAGGGAAGAGTAGCTGGAAAACTGCCTGAAGGAAAAGGACCTGGGGGTGTTGGTCAACAGCCATGAACATGAGCCAGCTTGTGTCATGTTCATGGCAGCCGAGAAGGCCAACAGCATCCTGGCTTGTACCAGAAATAGTGTGGCCAACAAGAATACAGAAGTGATCATCCCTGTGTACTCGATGCTGGTGAGGCCTCACCTCAAATGCTGTGTTCAGTTCACCACAAGACACTGAGGTGCTGGAGCAAGTCCAAAGAAGGGCGATGAAGCTGGTGAAGGGTCTGAAGAATAAGTCTTATGAACAACTTCTGAGGGAACTGGGGTTGTTTATTCTGGAGAAAAGGAGGCTCAGAGGGGACCTTATCGCTCTATACAACTACTTGAAAGCAGGCTGTAGTGAGGTGAGGGTCAGTCTCTTCTCCCAAGTAACAAGTGATAGGACAAGAGGAAACAGACTCAAGCTGCACCAGGGGAGGTTTAGATTGGATGTTAGGAAAAATTTCTTCACCAAAAGGGTAGTCAAGCACTGGAACAGACTTCCCAGAGAAGTGATGGAGTCATTATCCCTGGAGGTATTTAAAAGGCATCTAGATATGGCACTTAGGGTCATGATTTAGTGGTGGACTTAGCACTGATAGGTTAACAGTTGGACTTGATGATTATGAAGGTCTTTTCCAACCTAAATGATTCCATGATTCTTTTCTATGTTTTATTTCAGTACAACTTGGCAGTGACCACCCGCCTTTCTGATACATTGTACTGACGCAAGAGTTGCCTTATTGGGTATTTATCCAACCAGTTGAGTTCAAACTCTGATTTTGTTTAACTGAACAGCTCTCCCAAGTTGGAGGCATAAAGATTCATGTTTGATTCATAAATAAAATACTTTCAGCTCCTCTAGAACAGAATGCATGATGATTCTGATATATATAACATTTTAGAAAAACAACAAACCAGACTATAATACATCACAAATAAATAAAAAAACATAAAACTAAGTGCCTGCCACACAATATCACCATAGTGCCAGTAAAACTAAAAAAGACAGATGACTGTTTCTGCTTCAGAGTTTTGCATCTGAGCCCTGTCTGCAAGATGGACTTTGAAGGGTTTAGGAGGTTCAAGTCAAATATTAAGATAAAAAATTTAATTCACATGAATGAAATGTGCAACACTGGGAAATAATATTGAGGAATCTCCAACACTGGTGATTTTTGAGGTCTGGTTAGACAAAGTTATGGCTAAACTCATGTGGTTAGTGCTGGTGCGCTATGAGGACCTCATGCAGGTGCTACATTTCTGGTAGGCTGGACTAGGTGACCTCCAAGGTTTCCTTCCAAGTGACTCTACAGCTAACTGATTTCAGCAAAATCAGGTGCTCTTGTTCAAATGCATGCCAAAAGACCAGCAGGCACAATTACAAGGTCTGATAGCATACAACAGCTTACAGTGATTTTACTGCAGATGCAATTTTTCAGTGACTGTGTGCATTTTGTAGAATAATGTCCTTCCTCAAACCCTGACTGACCCCAGGCTTAT